>NC_134515.1:21571226-22196226 GCF_027942865.1 Odontesthes bonariensis
GGCCGACTGAATCCCGATTTCATATATCACAACTTAAATTTCCTTTGGTTTGCTTTAATTAAATTTTTTTTGGCCGGATTTTGTTTCTAAAATGCGCCTCTCCAGATAAATCTGTCTCAGCCCATTCCGCTGTCCAGCCGCATTCCTCAGCCATTTCTCACTGCCCTTTTGTTTTGCATCACTCTAGAGACATCATCACAGTCAAATGCAGCTTTTCATGTTTCATACAGTGAAAGGATTAGTAATTACTCTGCCCGCTTCTTAGCAGCATACAAAACAATACAAATAGAGAAGCACATACACATTCAGGATGTATTACACTGGGCATTTCACTATGTTCACCAACTCTCTGCATGAGGTGTTGCAAAGTTAAATGTCAGTGCTGCAACAGGCAGGGTCTGATCTGCTCATCTTGGATGTCAATGAATAAGATCAAAGGATAAAAGGGTCTTCGCTATATAAACATCAGTCTCATGCAGCTCAGGGCAGAGACTGTTCCTCCGTGACCAGAATAAACTACAGTGCATGCAGAGATACTCAAGGACCCAGAGCAATGTTGATGCAGATGTCTTTAAAGTGACCCTAATTTTCAAATCCGTATTTTTTTTTCATTCACGAGTTATGAAACCGATTTTTTTCAAAGACGTCAATATAGATGAAGGCTTTTTTTTTTTTTTTTTTTTTTACAGAAAAGCAGTCAAGTAAGGAACATAACCCCAATCTGTTGTTCTTTCTAATCCATCCACTGAAGATCAAGGCAAATTAAGAAGACAACATGCAATGTGGGGGACAAAAAATGGAAAATGATGAGAGGAAGAAAAGTGCATGGAGGTTTTTAAGAAATACAATCTGTGGTGTAACTGCAATGGAAAGAGCTCCCTACAACTATGCACATCAATTGACTGCACAGGGGTATTTCTTCATATCATTTTATCCAACATGAGAGAGAAAGACAGAAAAAAATTGCAGATCCCAGAGTATAGATTGTCATTCTGTGTCACCCTCATCTCTCCATGACCAAATCTATTTCCTCAGAGGAGCCCGGAAAAGCTTTTAGCCGGCGCTCGAAAATGCACAGCACAAAAGACACAGTCACGCTGTGATCGAAGGTCATGCTATAAAGTGTCATGTGGAGAGCAAAGCCTTTGTAAGGTGCTCTCAACCCACCGCTCCACCATGGAGACCTTTCCACCTTCCAGCTCTTTTCCTTCCCACTGTCGAGCTGTTACTGTGGGGCAGCCACATGGATGGAACCACCACAGTAACATAGACTATAACTATCTCATCTGCGTGCTTCACATGGTTTTGGGAGATGAAACTGTCATTTCTGGAAAAATGGGCCATTATGTTTTTCAATATTTCCTCCACATAGCTGGGATTTCAACTGAATCTTTATCTCAAAAACTTGTTACAACTGACTATAAACGTATAAAACCAGCAGCCAAAGAGAAAGAGTTTTAAGCTGTTGCTGGATGGACCACGAAGTCTGATGAATTTACATTTAATATAACAATCAACGAGACTGGCTTTTCAAAATAGTAGTTAAAACTATATTTTTGGCCTTTCATCTGTTTAAGCTTATTTTCGTTCTGTATTAGAACCTGTGTGCATTGAATATATCTGCTTTGTTTAAACAAATTTTAGCAGTGTATGCAAATTCATAGCCTAAAAAACAACACTATAAACAAACACATTATCAGTAAAAGAGGTTAAGAGAAATTTGCTTATTTGCTTTATTTCATCTGTCTATTATTGTCTCTTTTGTCAGCTTTTTTGTACTGAAAAAAAAAGACATTTTACAAACCTCATACCGACTGAATTTAGTTTTCAAAATGAAAATTAAATTTCCCAGACCCCTTTGTTGGCAGTGTAGGTATTTAGGTATTTCTAGACAAAAAAGGAGCTGTCCACTTGTTCCTCATTTTTAACCAATCAGCAGACCAGTCAGGGCAGACTGGGCTTTTCATGAGTGGGGCTGTAGGGAGGTAAAATAGGTTGTTTATGACAGAAAGTAACTGAGGGTGTTGCAGCTGAAATCTGAAAATAATTGTGGTTTTTTTCTTCTAACATTAAAACATTTACAGATATTCTCGTACTCTTTAAAAATAAAATCATGAGCCTATAAATGAGTACGATATGGTGCTTTATGTGAACAAACAAACCAGTTAGTGTAGCAAACCATATGGCATGTTCCACAAGTTTCTAGGAGATGCACCTGGGCCTGATTCCTTAGCTCAGACAAACGAACCGGTGAAACTCATGGGAAATCGCAGCAGGTAGATAGAGTAGGTGAAATCATTCAGACTGATTAAAAAAAAAAAGCAATCAGCCAAGTGTTGACATCTGCACAGATCTGTATTTCACATCGACAGCCTAACAGAGCCCTCTCATGGTTTCATTATGGGAAAAGAGCAAAGGAGTATTTCAGGAAGATCAAGGCAGACCAGTATTGTTGTTTCAATGTTGGTTAATTTAAATCAACGTAATATACTGTACACACACATATATATCTATATAGATGTATAGATATATGGGGGGTTGTATTGTTTTTTTCTTGAGAAATATCAAATGAAATGGTATTCCACTCTTTCATGACTGACTGACACTGGACAAACAATGTACCATCCATAGAGGTATTTTATGCAGTGTAATGACACCTTTCTTTAAATCTAGCTTGTTCAACTGAGAGCTTTTTTCACTTCATAATTCACAATCTTTCTGCCATATCACATTGTATGTCAAAAGGTTGTGCTGAGTGCACACTGACAGCAGGAGGGCTGGTGTCACAACAACTCACAGCAAAGTGTAGTAGCATGTGTGGGTGCAGGACAACCTAGAAGGTTGACATGTTTCTTTTAGTGCTCTTGTCCTCTCTGCCCAAGGTTCTGTAAAGAGGCATCAGTACCAGTTGCATCAACAACCATGAGCAAAATGCGTGAATTTGAGAATGATATTGCAAGTTGAGTATCTTTAACCCTTGTGCGGTCTTAACATTCTGTTTACTCCCCTTGTCCTATGGGTCAAAAATGACCTGCCCTGCCAAAGCCCCAAAATAAAGCAACTTAATTGAATTTTAAATCCAAAATCTATTTTGTATGATGAAACCACCTGTTATTTATCTAGTCAACTCAATTCAATACATTTTGTATCATGTATTTTTTGTTACACAATACAAAAATCACCAGTTTTCAGGATTACACTTTTTTTTTTTTTTTTTTTAACCACAAACCAACTGTCAGTTGGACCAACAGTTTTCTTGTTTTCTCAGTTTTCTTTTACATACTAAAGGTTTATTATTGCTATTATATAAATGTGAAGTAATTACCTTTGAATTAATTATATTGAAAGGGAAAAAAACAGTAAACTTTTTTCTGGTGTTTAAATTTTTTTATAATTCACGGGTCAAAAATTACCCATAAGACAATCGTTGTACCCTAGTGGTGTAGAGCCCACATGGAAACATAAAACAAAAATAAAGTATGACTTTTTCTAATGATGGGGTCCCTTTAGGAAAAGTCATAAAATTTCAAGTTGGAAAAAGATAGTTTAAGGTATTTTTTCTACAGCTAAACATGGTAGTGGGCCACTTTTGACCCGCAAGACAACAGGAGGGATAAGTCTGGTTGGTGGTAGCTTTACTTTGGTGGTAGAGCTGGCTTTGCTTTGTGTGCAAGGGTTACCTCACAGCCTATTAACTGTTTGCTCTGTCATGTAATAATATGACAGAGGCTGACCCTGCAGAAGAGAGGTCTGGAGTGGAGTGAGTGGGTAACTTCCAGCCCTACATCAGTTCAATGTGAATAGAGGGCAAAATTTTTGGGTGAAAAAAACGTTGCCTCTTCTCCTGTATTTCTGTGATATTTGGACAAAAATAATTGTCACAGAGCGGACGTTAATCATCTTGTGGACATTATATGTCTCCTTCAATCTAGCAGCAATCGGTCAAATCTTTTACCACTCCAACAGATGTTGGAGACCAATTAATCAGAAAATATACTCAATGAATACTTTGCAGCTATTTGCAAGTACCAAAATAAATTGAAATGGTGAACAAAAACATTGGCTGCAAACACTGAAGCATTACAACATTAGAATTTAAGCCAAAGCTGTCACGGCGACTCTTTGGTTTGTTTATACAGTGTATCACTATATTCTATAGAGGGGTAAACTCACTAGAATATTAGATATATTGAGTTCTTTATTTGTGATGAAAGATTTGCTTTTAATCATACTGAACAAGAAAAATTAGAATTGAAAGCAGAAACCGAAGACATTAAAAGCTTGTTAATATTTTCTTAAACATAACCTCAAAGAACACGTTTATTTTCTGACATGTTTTGGGGCTGTTTGCAGTGACATTAGTCTGTGTATCACATGATCACACTATCAGGCCGACCACTGCCTCTGACAGTAAATCAAACACCACGCTTCATCGAGCTAATGAGAACATGGTGTGTGTTGCTCTCGTCAGGCCATTCATTTCCTCTAGCAGAGAAAAGGAACACCAAATATAACTGCCAAAGCAGCTGTAGAGCACAGACGGATCAAACCTGTTAGCTGCTTCATCTGTGCTGCAGCAACACAATCACACGGCCCTGATTGAGATTCTGATGACCTGTCTCTTCTGATCCAGCACGGTCCCGCAGCCTTCTGCTCATGTAATATTTGCTAACGGTAGATGCCTGTGACTCTGTCAATTTACCTCAGAGTTAGCTTGTTTGTCAATGTGAAGTGTCCGTGGCTCTATCTCAGGGGAAGAGGACAGCTGTGTCATAATCAAATAAGCAATATGTGGATGGAGATAATTGTTGTAACATTCCCATGCTTAATTTAATTTATAAAAATGTAAATTGTGGTGTAAAAATCTAAATTTAGGTTTGATGGTGCAATGACTGAAAGCAAGCTCTTTAAAAAAAACAAGCAAAGGGGCTATGTAGGTATGCATGCTTTGATATTAATTTCATTTGACCTTATTTGATCTTTTTTTTTAAAGGTGTGCTGCATATGATTGGTTGTCGGGGTTAGAATAAATTGGGTATATCAGCACAGCTGATAATTCTGGCACCAGCTGTCCGAAATGCTAAATTCAAGCACACCTACGAAAAAGCTCAGTTCTCTCACTGATCAGCCAGTCTACTAAAAAACAAAACAACTTTGTATTGCTAATCCTTACCTCCTACCTGTGTTAGCAACCTGTCTACAATCTGGTCCAGTATATAGAAAAACACTGTTTCCTCAGTTCCTTCAATGTTAGGAGGGCAGTAAAATCATTTTATTTGCTTTTCCAACAACAGAAAATCTGACGTACTTTTTCTCATGGCGACATCATGGAGACATTAGCAAAGGCAACATTAGCAAGAAACGAAATGTCTCATATACTAACATAAGCAACACTGCTCTCAGTTTGTCTGGCAGAGCCAATGCTAAACAGAGGTGATAATAATTGATAAATGATAAGGATTTTTTTAATTGCCCCCATTGGGGGATGAATAAAGTATTTTTCTATTCTATTCTATTCTATAAGGTAGTTCGCTGTACCTGTAGCAGCATAGACGTGCCTTTTTATGTTGTTACAGCTGCTTGCCATGAGTGCTGCTTGCAGCCAATCAATGAGCTGGCGACTATAAAAGCACCAGTCCTCCCACAGGTTCTTCCGGGTCAAATCATTTGGCCTGACAGGTATGGCTGCACGGTGCTTCATCGCGGTGCTTGTTGTTTTTCTATGTGCTCATGGTGCTTGTTGTGCCATAGGGTGACGGCTTAGGTGCTGCTCCCTGCCCCTGTGTATGCTGCTGTGTGGGCTTCACTGGTGAATGCCAGCATCGGTTTCCGAGCTCTCTCTCGCCCTCCCTCTGTTGTTGTGTGTACGTGTGTTGTGGCTACAGGTATGTTTGTTTTTAAATACACACCCAATACGCTGATCATTTAGTGCTGCTAATAGCGTTTTTTTTTTCTACAGGGTACCACAATCGGCTCACTGGAGCTGCTGCTGCTTTGCTTGATGTTTTAATTGCTCAAACTTCACCGCTCCGCTTCTCTGCTGCTCGTCTACTGCTCGTCCGAAGCGGTTGCGTTTTGCCGCTGCCTCGCAACCACCTTGTCTTTGGCTACGGCTACACGAAAACGTTTTTCACTGTAAACGATACTTTTTCTTATCGTTTGGCTGTCGCGGCCACACGGAGCCGGCGTTCCCACTACCCCAAAACGATAGTTTTTGAGAACGGGTTCCAGAGTGGGAAGATTTTGAAACGGTGTCGTTTTGTTTCCATTGTTACAGCGAAAACGTTTCTGCGTCAGTCACATGGCTAACGCAGTGACGTATACACATACGTCAGTGACCAGAAAAAAAAGCGGCTTCCATTCAAAATCCGGAAGAAGACAACACAACAAGGACAGACAGCGATCATCATGGACCCCACAACATTGATAGTAGCACTGCTGCAGACACTGCTATCTACAGCGGCGTTGTTGAAGGAACATTTACAGGTGATGCGCTGGTAGAAGTAGGGGCGTACACGCATGCGCATTGCTTCTTCTATTCTGGTGTAACCGGTGGGGGTGGCTTACAGCGCACCTAGAGGTGTTTCGTGTGTACTGCATCGTTTTCAGCAAGCGTGTGGTCGAAATCGTTTTCGTACCCGTTTTAAAAAAAAACCTTGTTTCGTTTTCATGTAGCCGTAGCCTTAGTCTGCCTGGCCTACCAGATGATTAAGAAAGACATAAATACCTGGAGTTGGTTTTAAACTCCTCTTTTATAAATTGTTTGTCCTGAGTAGGTAGTTTATTTTGTTCTTTTACTTTTGTTAGTTGTGGTTTGTTATTGACTCAGTTTATTACTTTTTCATTAGTTTTATTTATTTTTGCAATTTTTTAATTTGTCTTTCTTTTGCAGTTGCTGGTGCTGGTGTCTTGGTGGTGCCCCCCTCCCCCTTCCTGTTTTGTTTTGCTGTGTCTGGGAAACAGGGGGGTATTCCACGAAGCTGGCTTAGTGGAAAGCCTGGGTTTTCTCGCTACTTCTGGCTAAACTTCGAGAGTTCCGTTCCACGAACGTGGCTTATTTGAACGCCCGCTGTAACCATGGTAACTTATGCCGCTAAACTAGCCTGGTTTCGGGCAGGCTAAAGTTGAAGCTTAGCTGAGCTGCCTGCATCTCAAAGAATGTCCGACCGGCTGAAACAGACTCCGAAAGAAATGTTCACCTAGAATTCTGCGCTCCCGAAACTCATGTCTTGTATAAAAAATTAAACAAAAACTTTGGTTATCATACAGTGGCGGTGCCACACTGATTTACGACCCGGGCGAAACCCGGTGCTGGCGCCCCCCGCCCCCGCCCCCGCCCTCGTTTTTTTTGGATAGTGTTTTTTATTTTTTGTACCCCCCCACGATGCCGGCCCGGGCGCCTGCCCGGTCGGCCCGCCCGGTCGGCCCGACCCTAGAACTGCCCCTGTTATCATATCACCACTTTCACTGTCTTGAAAAAGGAAGGGGGGGGACAAGACCTCTGTCCTTTCAGGCTGCTGCTCCACATTTACAGTAGCCGATAATGTGAAACAACCTACTGGCTGAAGTATTTGCATTAAGTTCATCATCTCCCTCAGGCTTCCCTAATGTTATCGGTGCACTACACTGTACCCATGTACGCATCCAAGGCAAGGCAATTTGTAGAGCACAATTCATACACAAGGCAATTCAAAGTGCTTTACAGCAACATAAAATCACAAAAAGGCAATAAAATCATTCCAAAAAACAAAAAAATCATTAATTAATTTAAAAGTGAAGAGTGCAGATAAAATACTTTCAGGTGTCATATGCACATCTAAATAGAACTGTTTTCAGTCTGGATTTAAACATTGTCCAAGCCGCTGCTGGACCCGTGGAGGCTGACTATGTAAACCAAAAATTTTTCCATCTCCTAAATGTACAGGTACACTTGGGGATAATTGTCCAAAGACTCTCAACTGGATTTCTCATTTTGAAAAATACCACATCAACCCCTTTGAGTAATGCTGATGTGGCAGGAAATGCCCGTGAGTTTCCGGCTTGTTGAGATTATTGGCCAATCAGGTCTCACCATCCTAGTTATAAATGCTAGATGGTGATTCATGTTTGACGATTGAACTTGGGTGTTGAGTGCCATCCGCCCATGTACTGTTGTCACTCGGATAGATCGTCTCCCTCTGTGACCTCCCGTGTGTCTGGAACGTTCCCAGTAGATGCGCTCGTTTCCAAAGGTGGATAAGCCTCACGCTGCTGCTTGTTTGGATCACCTGCCTGATTGGATTCTAGACTGGCTCCAAATCCGGAGTAATTGGGACATACTACTGCTTGCCTGACTGCCGCTTTGGCCTAAACTGCAGGAACGCTGCTGCTTTGCCTTTAAGTTTCATTTCTGTGACCTGGATTTTATGCAGCCTCTGGTTGCGCGGCGCATATGGTGCCGATCGATTCGTATCATTGTTTGATAACAGAGGACGCCGCTGATGCTTAATTGATTCATTGTTTATTTTATGTCTTGTATTAAAACTGTAAATATATTGTTTAAATTTCCTTTTTTTACATAAACTTCTTTTTTTTAATTAATTCTTATTTCAGGCGCTGGAGAGCTTCCAGTGGTGGGGAACAGGGTCCTTCTGGTGGCAGAGTCTCCCTAGTGTGGTTGCATGTGTCGCACATTTGGGTTTGGGCTGCACCACCGTGTGATTGTGATTGTGATTGTGAGTGAGAGTGTGACGTGTGCTGTGGGGTGATTTTGAGATGTCTTCCTCCTAACCTGCCTCCCCCACTGGTAAGCCTTAGCATTATTATTACAGCCATTTCCTCATTGTTTTTAACTCCTTTTTAAACCATATCTGTTTTAATAAAATATTTTTCATATTGGAACACGTCTACTGCTTTGGGTAAAACGGACCTGAGTGTCTTTGATTTTGGGGTTGCAACTGCAGCATCATATCACATTTTTGTTTAATTTATTTTTAAGTTAGTTCCCTGGGTGAAATTCCCAGGGTGGCGTTGTTGGGTTTTAACTGTCAGCTTATATTCCCATTGAGCTCGGTTCGCCACACTGAACAATGTTACATTTATGCCCTATGAAACCTCATCATTGACTCCTATCCTCTGTGCATACAGATGATCTGTGATGGAAGTCATTTCATTTCCAACATTGAGGCTAAATGGCCGGGATCAGTTCATGATTCTTGGATCTTCCGAGCATCCTCACTGGCACAGAGGTTTGCACAAAGCGCAAGAATTTGACTTACCCGAAGGAGTGTACTTTTGAAGTAATGTGTAGCATAGTCAGAATTTTGGTAATCTAATGAGAGGTCAGGTGTAGAGGTCATCTTAAGGAATTTAAAGTGCTCGTCATACTTTATTATAGATAGCCATATAAGGCACATATTGCATCAAATTGCCAAGTCTTAACTCATGTATATCCATCCAACATTTCTCTTATTCTGCAGGAGAGTTCAATGGTGTCCTGCTTGGGGACAGAGGCTATGCATGCTGGCCGTACCTCCTCACGCCATATCCTGATCCAGGAACAAGGGCATGCACATGCACATGCACATGCACATGCACATGCTAAAACAAGGGCACGGATAGAAATGACCTTTGGCCAAATTAAATATAGGTTCATTGCTTAAAGTTCTCAGGCACCATGGCTGACTTCTGACGGAGCCATCTTAAATTAATAGTATACTTCATATTTTATACATTTTGTCTTGTGGACAACTTTTCAGGCTCAAGTCTTTTCTTCGTTGAGTCCCTGCAGGTTCTAGTGCCTGAAAGGACTCAGTTTATCCTGACACAGTGTACAGGGACACATATTTCCTTTGATCCTTATTGTTGTGACCTTTGAGTTAGAACTTATTTTCATAATTTAGCATTGACACAGTAGCAGTTTAAGTCAGAGCAAGTGTAAGAAGGCTAAATGGACAGAGATGATTTATAACTTTCCACACGTTAGGTCAAAAATCCTCATACAGCTCCATAAGCATTATTTGTTCAGCTGCCGAAAAAATAACAGCTCTTGTCTTGCTCTCCTTTTCTGCCATCTCCGTTTTTCCACCATCCACTCGTCAGGCCTTCTTACGTTCCTCGTGCACTCGCACTTAGCTAGGCTATGTAAGCCTCGCTTGGATTAGCCTCACCGAGATGCAGCTAAAATGTCTTCGTGGAACGACTTGAGGCTTAATTGGGAGATGGCGCTAGTTCAAGCGACGCTTTCCGGCTATAGCCTGGCTTTCTTTAGCTACTTTCGTGGAATACCCCCCAGGTCTACGTTATAGTGTGTCTGGCACATGGGTGATTTTGGTTGTTTTGCTTTATTTTGGAATACCCCTTATTTGCACTAGCTCTTGTCCACTCACTTGGCCCCAGCATTTATTCAGTTTTATTTTTGTGTGAATCCCTTTTTAACTAAGTTTTTATAAATTGATAAAAGTTGTATTTTAACCCTTGAACCTCATCTCATGTTGCCTGAGTGACTTACCTGTGTGCCTTTAATATCGTAACCTAATTCTCTGGGTGCAATTCCCAGGGTGGCGTTGTTGGATTTCCTTGTTTTCCCTTTAGTTAAGACTAGTTTTATTTAGTTCCTCCCCTTCCTCGCCACAAACTAATAATAGGATGCAATGATAGGGCTATTTAGCCCCTAAAACTACAGTTTTAAGGCCCACTTAAAAAATGTGATGAGAAATTTCCAAACTGTTTATCACATAACCAACCAAAATTGCACAGGCTGTTTTAAATAAACAAAGTTTACCGACATTACTTTCAAACTACCACTACTTGCTGCACTAAGATGCACTAAGAAAAAGTGTTTCATTGTGTTTAAAAGTCTATCATATATACCGAAGATATCCATCAGCATTTTCCAGATACTGATGTTTTCATTGACTTAATTTCTCTAACAAATAGCAAATAAGTGCAAAGGGAAGCCGTGAGCCCACGCAGCTGTAACATACAGTGTAACCCAGTAAATAAGTTACTGAAACTGTTCTCCCCAAGATGTGCCAACATTGTGCTTGTTCATGCAGCCAAGAATTACTTTCTTTACTGTGTGTGACCTCAAGTAGTCATGAGAGCAACTGCCTGTGAGGGATGAAAACAATCTTATGTTGTTTTTTTTTAGCCCCAACCATGATTATTTTCTAACCTAACCCACATCATTTGGATTTCTAATCCTAATCAAGTGAGGACATTTTCTAAAGCCTACCAGAAAGTGACAACAATTTGATGTGCTTTTATGTAACTAAGGCAGCCAGCAAAATGGTGTCCATGATGGGGATGGTCGGGTTGCATTAACTTAACCATTATTGCTTTCTAAACCTAATGAAGTAATATTATTGCTTAAATCAAACCAGAAAGAGACATATAAGATTTAATAAAGTGCTGTTATTGACAGAACGTATGTTGGTTTTGCTGCACTTATCTGCCCCATCCTTCCTCGTTGATGAGGATTTGGTGGCTTCATAATCTATTGATAGTGAAACAGCTGCTTATTCCACCTAACTTTGACATGCTAAGCAGGCATTCAATAATTCTGTTACATGGTGATGTGGAGAAGCATTGTAAGAAAAACCTATACTGGGAATTAGACATTTCAGGCATTTGACAGGCTTTGTAGGAGAAAATAACACCCTTTGGCCCTTTGCAGAACACTGCAAAGCTACATGTCTTTTGTAAGGAGTTATCAACTTTATATCCCATGTAAAAGAAAAATCCAAAATATCTTCTGTTATGCATTATACAGTGTTTGGAAAATAAGTGCGTCTGAATGCAAACAAGTCTTTAATTATATTCAGCGACTCTGCATGGTTGGCCATATCATCTCGGCATAGTGGGGGATTTAGCCTGTGCAGAGAGCTCTGCAGGGCTGAATAATAGCCATACAAACCGCAAGCATTCAAAAAAAGGAAACAATTCCACAGTGAGCCTGAGCCTTATTTATGTAAGTGATGAAAGTAATGCACTGTATAAAATAATGAATTCAGACGTAAATCCCATTCCAGCAATTATCAATCCCATACCAACTCAACCGTGTTCCTGAGAAGTGTATGTTAAGTTTTTTTTTTAAATTATATATATAGAAGCTTATAGTGTCCTTAGTATTGCACGGAACGGGACTTCTTCTTCATATTAAGGAATGAAGATCAATGAATAAGCCTATATAGCCCTGCCAACATCTGCAGTTCTCTAAAGTCTCCTCTGATCTCATACTGTACAGGTCAAACAGCAAAAAATAACAATTAGGTCTCTAACTGTGTTCAACTGAGGGCCAGACTCCGGCTTCTTTTTTTAGAATGGCACCTTTTTTGCATCGTCTAATTTTCAGCAAGACGGTCACAGATATTTCCCCCTCTCACAGGGAAAATCTCTGGCCCCGGGTACGGAGTCAGTGAGAGCCTCTCAAGCGAAGAAGACTAACCCAGCTTCAAGTATTTATTTGGGGGACACAAGCAAGGATGTTGGTCTACCAAGTTTATTTTTCTAATGTGTTATCTCTTTGTTCATCTCTTGTTTGCGATTCCTGCACTCAAACTGCCAAAGCAGGAAGCTTGGCTAGCTCTCTGCCAGGTAGAGAGTCATTGAGCCTGCAAGTCATTGCGGGCCTCTCAAGCAATAAGCTCCAGTGATTTGAGTGCAGGATTTGCCATCAAAAGCTGGACAAAGAGATTAGATATTAGAAAAGTTGACCATCATGCCTGCTGCTCATACTTATGATGGCTTCAGGATAAACGGTTGAAACAGTGTCAGTCTTTAGAATTAGTAAGTGGCGAAATCCCAGCTGTTTTTTTTTTTTAAATTCTAATTAAATGTGCATTCTTAAAATGAAGTCTGCAGACAAGTGTCGTCTCTGGTATTTAGATGCGATATTACCCAGATAGCATTGGACTCCTGGGCGGATCCGCCCTCAAGCCAGGCAGGTCCACCTTCATGATCAACCGCTCGCCCCGCTTCCACACAGTGTTATAGGACCCGTTGCGGACTCTAGGCGGATCTGCACATTGTACGCGCTCCCCAGATAGCAGTGGACTCCGGGGCGGATGATGTGTTCTATGAACGGATCCAAAACGGATCCGAGCCGGATGTGGCACTTAATGTGTGGATCCGGATAGGGTCCGGGGCGGATCCAACCCGGATCCGTGATCTGGATCTGTTCCGTTCCGGTGTGCAAGTGGACTCCGATCCGGGTCCGTTTTGCGGATTCGTTCCTGAGCCTACCCGAAATCCGGAACGGATCCGGTCCGGAGTCCGTTTTCTATCTGGGTATGATATCTCAGAATAAAGAACAAATTAGGTCTGCACAACTTTGCAACAAGACAAAAACACACAAAATAGCCTCTCCTCAAAGCTTGCGCTTTAACTTCTCCTGTCGCTTGCTTGTAGCTTCTCATGTCTTCAGTTCCTCAAAGTGCATGCAGATTGGCTGCACAGCCCCATCCAGTGCGTCAGGATTGGTTCTTCCAACGTTCTACAAGTATGTGGAACATATGAGCTGCTTGACCTTGCCTTTCTGAGCTCATAAGTAGGTAATACTTTGCAGTTTTGAAGCAGAAATCCTCAGCAACAGCATTGACAGCAGATATTGCTCATTAGTCTAACACATAAAATTAAACCATACAATAACAAGGTTGTAAAGCAGAGAAGGACTTGATACATCCTTGTGAAGTTATGATAAGATCGATTAGTTATTATGAGATAGATAATGAATAGATCATTTATCCCCAAGCATGGAAACATGCAGGGCAGCGGCCCCTGAGGACCAGGGTTGAGCAAAATAGTTGAGATCGTCTGCTGCATTTTGGGTTTCATCGTTAAAGCTACGTATATTCTACATTGTATGTGGACATTAAATTGGATGTACTACAAATTGTTGCGCTGTATATCTGGTACCACCACCTTTCTCTATGATTAATACTCTGATAGATGTTTGAAGAGTTAGAAAGTGAAAGCCACTTAAAAAGAGAAAATAAGCAAACATGCACACAAGAAAATCACCCGAAAACAAAACAGAGATAAAACATACAGTATATCCATACAGACATGAACCGATATCATCATTCACTCTAAGATACTAAACATAAGGGGAACTCATAGACCATAATGTGAAGAGCCATTGCCTTCAGTTTTCGGCGATGCTCTGTTTCAACCTCTGTTTCTTTCATTACTAAGCATCCCTTCCTTGTTTTATATTTTTGCCTTACTCTTTACTTTTCCTTCCTGTCCCTTTGAATTTGAGATGAGTTGGATGTGTCAGCACCTTGGACTTCCACAGTTTTGGCAGAGGCAGGGTATTCAGTCGTTATATAAAAGAAAAGAGTGCCTTGTCTTGGTGCCACTGTGTTTGTTATGTGTGCTGGAGAATTTTTTTCTAAAATTTTTTCAGGGTCAACCTTCTGGTTTGATATCATTCCATTTACCTTACTAATGACTCAACAGGATTTGTGTTGACATATTCTTTATCATTTATGAATAAAAAGATCCACCCCACTGTTATGTTGACAACAGAATCTTTTGAATGATAAATTAAACGTTTAAAAATCAGACTGAGCGACTTAATGGGGAGAGCTGACCGCAAAATGCAGTGAATACATATTTAGAGCTACTGTGTGCTCTGATCAACTTAATCAAAAAACAAAATGACTGAAACAAAAATGTCAGTTACACTGAGAATCACAACTACTTCTCTTTGTGAATGAGCCACAAAAACAGTTAATTGGGTACGCTCAGTAGCACTAACTTGCAGTTGGAGGTATGAATCATTTTTCCATCTTGACACAGATTTAGTGAAAACGTACCTGTTTACAACACCTGCAGGATTATGATTTCAACTTGAGAAAGACAGCTGAGGCTGAAAATCAAGCTTGATACCGTTCAACTAAGAGTCCTTCTGTCAATCCACTGAGGGGGATAAATCAAAGGGGTTTCTAAATTTAGTTCTGACATAGAATTAGTGTGACGTTTTATAGTAGAAGGCAATGGCCTGGCGGTTACTAAGCAACTGGTGCTAGGCAACCTTGTTGGTAAGCACTGATTGTGCTTTAGGGGAAGTTGGGGGCTGATTGAAGATGGAGTGTCTTCAAAGCTATCTGCTTTGAGTAATCTGGGTGTTTGCAGTCACTTTCCAGGGAAATTTGGGAGGATGAGACAGACTGGGATTGCGTGGTGAGCTCCTAATAGCTGTTTTCTTTGAGTATCTGATAAGAGCATCTCTGACAGAAAAAAGATTTCCAGACAGTCATGAGAATAACTCACTTGCTGTGTTCCAATAGAATAAGCACCTTTATCATCATCTGCAGCAGCACATCAGACGTCATCCATTACTAACTAATTTCTTGAGTGGATATTGGACACATTGCATACTAATGAGAGTGTGAAGCTTCATTGTGGAGAGGGTCTGTTGCAGCACATCTGTTGACTGTTAATCTATGCATTTGCATTTTGGAGTTAACTGTAATTGTCTGAGAAGCTAATCAGATCATTGATTAGTAAGTTGCTGTAATGACTGATGACAAACTGATGGGCTCTACTTTGCCTTAGATTATAGTTTGAATCGGTTTTGAAAGAGAAGAGTTCTTCTTTATGATCACAAATATCGATTTGGATGTGGACACACAAGATAAAATCTTGTTTTTTTTCCCTTTTCCTGTCTTTCTGCAGGGGCTTTTGTTAGATGGTAAATCCACTGTCCAAGCAAAGGCACATGTACCAGAGACGAGCAGTATAAAATGCTTCCACAGAAAAGAGAAATGGTCCAAGAACATTATTGCTACATTCATGAATAATATAAAGCATTAGCAAGAAGACATGACAGGCCAATTTTATTCCTATTAAAAATTCACATTTCTGTGTAAAGTTCATGTGTAAGTAGAGATTTAAAACTATTTGAGATTGGAAACACGGCAAAATAATGCTTGGAATGTGGTATCACTGGTATTCATTTTTAGAAAACAAACATTTTATCACAGTACACAGGAAACACTTCTTTATAGTGTGTCCTTGGCTAAGTACTCTCATACTTATGGTCTGAGTACAAACATACACTCACAGCAGCATTCAGAAAACAAATAACCACTAGCATGAAATTGCATTTAAGTAGATCCATCTACAACATGGATATATTCTACCTTTAAGCTTTTGATTATATGCCTTTGGGATAACCTTCAAATAGATGATTGCTACCAGCGCATGAGGCCAACGGTACACCTCCTAAATGCCACCTGTTATTCTTTAGGTGGTTAAATATGAACAGGCTCCCATCTCTGGTGTTTATAGGGTTTTGGATGTCAGCTTTGATCAGAAGTGTTTTTCATTCATCACTGAGAGGGAAAAAAGACAGACACAAAGACAGAGAGAGAAGATTTATAGCAGCTGTGGGTCTGACAAAATTTCAAATGGTCTATTTTAGATGGTAAACGGAAAATAAAAGGGATAGGGTCAGATATGCAATGCAGAAACAGAAAAGAAGGGGGTATTTGAGTTTGTCAGAAGCCTTTGACTCGATGCATACACACAAACACACACTGCGATACACGAGAGTGGTATATTAGTGTTGTGTATGTGTGATACTTTGTCCAAGAATAGTCATTATAGTGAGATTAGCTTCTAACCCCGTGTGAAAAAGGCCATTTTAAGTATGGCGGTTGACACCTACACTGCAGATTTAGGAAGATAAGTGTCTCGCTGTGATGTAACACAGAGGTCGTTTTTTGTTTGAGGTGTCAGAGAACAGTGGCAGTCGATTGTTATGTAGGACTCCCTTTTTTGACCAAAGAGAACACACAAGCATGTACTCCAACACCGATTGTCCAAATGTCCAATTCATGTGTCAAATCTGTTCACCACTTTGGAGAAAATTGAAATATTCATCCATTTATCATTGACAAGCGCTGGATGGTTTTCACTGAACTTTTCTACAGTCGGGATCCAGAGTTATGAGTCTGTGCACTGACTGATCCCCCTTAATTTCCTCTGTGGCACCATAGGGTCAAATTTGGGGATTTTAATGAAATAGCTTGACAGGTATTGGATGTATTACAGCTCAGCTTTATTGATATTGCCCTTTTCAGGAAAAAGTGCAACAAAAAAGTGATGACAGATCAAAAAATTTGAAAAAAACCCAAGTGTGGGATTAAACAGAAATGTAGAAGATTAAAAGATTAACAACACCCTTGAAAGCAATTAACAAATATCACTAAAGTGTTGGTAAAAATAGCCATAAAAGGAAATTGGTATTCTTATTGGTCACAAAATTTCTTTCTTCTTTTTTTTTTGGAAGCATTTTGGAAACATTGGAAGCAAATGCAAATTAGAGATAGAACAAAAGCATGAGTCTGCATCTAGACATTAACTTTGAAGGTTTATGGTAACATTAATATGCTTTCTGTAAAGAACTTTATATCCCTTATGTAATAATTTGAAATGCTGTATATTCAGATGCTGGAAAAAAAAAAACATAAGAAGGCTGCATATGACTGTAATAAAATCAAATTTCCTAAAATATAAATAATTCATATTTCCAGCATACATTTCCTCAGCCAGCAAACAAAGATGCCTTTATCCATGCAGCATAAACATATATAAAGCTAACTTTGAATAAGAAATATCTCGAAACTTCAAAGCTTTTTCTTTCTTATTACATCCAAATGATGACAATATTATCTTATTTTCACCCATCAGTGATGTGTTTGATGTATCTCTGCTGTTTTCCACACAGAGCTGTGCAGCTGTTATTCATAAGGTCACTGTGTTTGTTGCAAAGCATCACAGAATGCTATCCATCCTGGTTGAAGCAATGGGAAGAGTGCTAATTTTCTTGCCTGAGAAAACTGCTTTGCATTTACTCTGTTAGAACAGCTCCCATTGGATGGCCTGCAACACATTCTACTGAAGGAGACTACGAGCACCTAGTTCAGCTAATGCCATCAAAGAGTTGCTTTTAACTACATGTGATTACATGTGCTTGAACATACATGAAATATAATAATCCATGATCAATTTTACCATTATGTCCAATGTTGACTTTGTGTTAAAAAAGACTTCTGACGTATTGAATGCTTGAGTATAATTAAAAGTTAAAACTTAAGTAGAGGAACTGATAAGTAAATAGGAGATGAGACATTATGTTCAAGCACCGGTAAATAGTTTAAATAGTTGAAAGTAAATGTATATGTGAGTGGATTTACACAAACTGAAATAATATGTATGTGTGGAGGGGGATCATCCTAGCTATCTTGTGAATGTCAATTGACCATGATATGCAACCTCAGACAGAGACAAATGAGTTGGGATTGTTGGATAAAGCTTAGCCATATGTCTTCCTAATCTAAGCTTGAAAGGAAATTTAGGTTTTGCCCCTTCGTTGACACTAATGCATCATGGGCATGTTACTGACAGTGTCACGGGTGGTAGCATCACTGGCCTTTAGTCGTAATCTATCAAATCTGAACATACAGTCGTATAACTTTGAATGATTTTGATTCATTTTCTTTTTTAATGCTTTGATCAGATTATTGACCAGATAGAGCACATACACAGAGCAGCCTGGACTGTAATCCCACTCATCGAATAAATATTATCTTTTTTGATTTGCACAGTAAATGTTACTTGAAATATATTTAGCACAATATGTAAAGTGCACGTGTGATTTATAGCCTAATCAGAAATGATCCTATTTTGATGGCTAATATCTTCATTAATATTCCGTAATGAGTTTTACTTTCACGTCAGCGATCATTGTGTCAGAGAAGCTGTCACATTTTTCAGATGGTGGTTTCTCATTTTGGAACAGCGCTCTTCTTCTGCCCTTTATTTCACATTTAATTATCTTTCACCTCTCAAGCTAGCAAAACACACATGCACAGACAAAGGTTAGATGCACCTACTCACACATGCTCGCTGCATTGTGCTGCATGACCTTCTGGGCATTCTGTAAAGATTCATTCCTGGAAGAGGCACATAGGATGAAAGCATATTGAATTGGAGATAAAAGTTTTATCTTAAGTGAGTAATCAAGGCAGGGTATCATTGAAAGTGCTCGAACATAAACATTATGTATTGCATAATTATGTGCCACATCAGCCTCTTCAAGTGTTTTTATTGTCCTTGACAAAGATTACTGTATTGTATTGATGATATACTGATTGAACTCGACATCATCAGAGACTGAAACAAGGAACAGGTTTTGGTTGTACCCATCTTTTTATGTCAAGTAACACATTTTTGTTGCCTCATGACCTGGTATTTTCTGTCTGGAATTAATCAATGTCACAAGGATAGAAGTTTACAAAATATCCAGGGTCAAAAGTCTCTCAGCTCTTTTAAACTTTTAATGTCTTTGTGGGATGCTTGAAAAATGTCTTTGATTTTCTAAACAGCAGAGAAAATACAAACAAGAGTTTTGCTCAAAAGGTTGTGAGCTACCAGATATAAATAAATATATAGATGGAATATATGTGTCACAACCTTCACTCCAGAAAACAAAAAGCAAGAGAAGAGGTGACACATTTTAAAGAGTTTTAATTAAGTAACTAATCTCAACCATATGGCAACAATGGCCTCTGACTTTAATGCTGATATCTGATGACCATCAGAATGAGCTTTAAGATTTTGTGTAGCTTGGTCCTAAAGAAATATATTAAATCACTGTGGGTTCTTTATTTTCTATGGTGGGTATTTATGGTGGGTGAACGTAATGTGTTATATCTGTCTGTGTCAGGTTCTGGAGGCTTGGTTGGGTTTGGCTGCTGCTTACAGTTCTGTTCCAGGAGGTGGCGTCTGGCTTCAGGAGGCGCCAGCAACAGGTGCAACCTGTTATCCAGTCATCAGGAGAAGCTTAAAAGAACCACCTTGTCAGCAGTTCCTCGTTGGAGTGTTCACACGTATGGTACGTTCGTTACCACCCCGACCAAGTTAATTCTCGATCTTGCTCATGTATCTTGTCCGTTTGTTTTTACATCAGGTGTTTCCGGAACTTCCCTCTTTTTGGATCAAGCCAAGGAACTCAGTCGAGAGCATTACCCTCGTCCAGGAAACCTTCTGCCAACCCTCTGGAAAGCTTATTGTCAGGTTCAAATACCTAGAAATTCATAAAGAAGAGAGAGAGAGACGTTTAGGATTTTTTTCTTTCACAGCTTCATCCCAATCACTCTAACCATCTCCTCACGCCTCCTCCATTTTATTCGGAAGTGGGTGTGTCTTGCTTACAAACAACTCTCAAAGAAGGGAAGGGGGATCCAGTTTCAGGCCGGACCAGACCACATTCCTAACAGTGGAATTTACGACCTTCACACAAATGAGCAAAGCACAACTTTGCTCAAAACTCTTAATCAATATAACAAAAACAGAGTATATATATGGGATAACTAACATAAAATGTATTTACAACTCAACACTTATCCTGACCGAACGCTGTTTACCCTCAAAGGCAGTCCATCTCCGGATTCTTCAAGAACCTCACTGAGTCCTCCCTGGCGGATTTCGTTCACTCACCAGTAAGCCGTTATCCTCTTCACCTTCTAGTATCCTTAAACGACTCCCTGCTAATTGTACAGTGCTCATCCAGTTCCAGGATCTTCAGCTGTCGACCATCCATTCGTACTTGCAATAAACATTTATTATTTATATTGGTCTTGTGTGTGTGTTCTGCATTTGGGCTAAGTCACTAGCTAGCCATGACAGTCTGATAAAACCACAGAAAGCAGCGTCACCTCCAGTGTCTTGGCCAACTGGTGGACAAGTCCCAGCACATCTGTGAGGAGGTTGAGAATCCTACTTACTTCACTGCCTTCTGACATTATAGTGAAGTCAGGCTTTTAAAATTATATTTTTTCCCTAACTTTACCAAGAGTTTTGGTGCCCTAAACTCAAAACAGCAAAAAACTAGATAACTTCAAAACAAGCTCAATGACTAAGGTGGGAGTCATTACCATAGCAACCAAGTAAGAGGAGGACAGCCTCGTCACTTTATTTGGCATGTACTAAAGTTGTGTTTATAACAAGCCGTGCTCCTTTCATGGATCAGTGTGAGACCAGGCTTTAATGAAAATGAAAATTGCCAAAAAGGCAACAGCAGATCGGTTCCACATTCCACATGGGCATTAAATCCCACCTTCCTGGTTTTCTTGCTCTATCACTGGTCCCTCCTGCCCACAAATCTATAAAAAAACAGACTGTTAGGGTTTGAATGATATAAGGTTTTTCCAATGGAAGACATATGTTTATATTAAGGCTGGGCGAGTTAACTTGTTATTTTCGCGATAACTCGTTAATTATTTAACGCCGATAAATATTTTATCAACGCAGGTTTTTTGGGGGGGCTTTTGTGCCTTTAATGGATAGAGAAGTTCAGAGAGACAGGAAGCAGGGGGCAGAGAGAGGGGGAACGACACGCAGCACAGGGCGTTCAGATGCGGGACTCAAACCGGGGCCAGCTGCAGCGAGGACTATAGCCTCTTGTAAATGGGGCGCCTGCTCAACCCACTACGCCACAGACCACCCCTGTTTTATTATCTATTTTATTATTGTAAAAGTCTTTTGCTCACAGGCTTTTATTTTGTAAAAAGTATTGCTGTCTTATGCGGAACCGGAAAAGAAAGTAATTGGCGGATCCACCAAACATGGTAAAGGGTATAGAACTTTTACTCGGCCATTTTCATTTTAAAGTTCTTCCAGACGGCGGAGTCGACAGAACCAAAGTCATCTGTAAACACTGCCAAGTTGAATTGTCTTATCACCGTAGTAGTTCCAGTCTAAAATATCACGTAAAGGCAAAACACACAACTGATACCAGCAAGTCATTCAACGAAACAGACAGTGGAGCGAGGCTTCTACATAAAAACTACATAAAAATGTTATGGCACTTTCTTTCATATGGCAGCATTTTAAAATAAAACTAAATGCTAAAAGCTATACACTACTTTTGAATTAATTTTTGGATTTTGCGTACAAATGCGATTAATCGTGATTAATCAGGGAAATCATGTGATTAATTAGATTAAACATTTTAATTGTTGCCCAGCCCTAGTTTATATATGTCACTTTGACCATCAGATAACTCTTTAAACAGTAACCAGGCGTTACTGACAATACCTACCCAGTTACCTGATTTTGGTTCAGCTTTGGTTAAAGACTCTCTTTGAAAGTCAAATGCAACGCTGAAACCATTTGTCATTACAGCCGCCACCCCCTTTGTAGTCTATGAGCTCAGAGGAAAAGGCAGAATTTACCTTTTTACCAGACTCTTATTGTATAGTCTGCACAGGGTCCAGGTCACTCTGCAGTAGCAAAACAAATTGACTCTCTTTGCTCACCATCCCCAGTTGTCACTGCTCAGTATAACCACAACCTCAGACCAAAGTGTCGCTCACCCCCTCTGATCAGCATCCCAGTTTTTAGGATGGAAAGAATCATTGTGTCAGAAGTGCTTCTGTTCAGTGTTTGGTTCCAGCTTTAGAAAAGCAGCTAAATTGTTGGATAACATTCACAAAGGTTTTAGAGGAAAATGTAATTGGTTGACAGACAAAATTAATTGAACAAATCATTTGCAAGAAAAGTATCTGTTACATAACTGAAGTTGGCTTACCCACTTTTTTTTCTTTTTTTATTAATGAGTGCTAGCCTCCATGTTCTGTGGGAGGGGGTGGTTGTTTAATTTCCAGGGAGACTCTTTTGTTCTTCTGTTAGATAAGCTGGTGTAGATTCTCAGTCACCCAGGTCATTGGTAGTTCTAAAAGCTTGAATAAAGGCAACTGGACTTCGAATATATTGA
This sequence comes from Odontesthes bonariensis, assembly GCF_027942865.1. Lineage (NCBI taxonomy): Eukaryota > Metazoa > Chordata > Actinopteri > Atheriniformes > Atherinopsidae > Odontesthes > Odontesthes bonariensis. The sequence goes on from NC_134515.1 coordinate 21,593,998, forward strand.
AAATCAAGAAAAGAAACATTTTTCCAAGTATGATATCACTGAATGCTAGGTCTTACTTGTAAGTGGGACAACTCAAGTAGCTAAATTAACTTCTAAAGAAAAGGATATTTCCTTACTCATCAGTAGACAGAACATGTGCATCCACAGATGCATGTAGATTCATTTAGTAAGATTCTGCTTTTAAACTGACCTATTCAGGCTAAACACTTAGATCAAGGGTAAAGAGGAGAAATGCTTTAAGGTAAAAGTAACAGTAACATATTCAGTAACAAAGGTTCAAGGTATGGTAACATATTCCAAGAGACACCTACTGTGGCAAGAACTACTACAAAGATGGAATTGAATACTTTTCCAGGCGTTTACATGTCTGTCTGGATGTTTGTGGACAGATTTTGTCAACAGAACAGTGTCATGACTGAGCAAGACTGAGTCATAAAACTCCATGGTTCTGTAACTCATAGGTCACAACTGCTGTGACGCAAGATGCTTTCCAGTTTCCCATTTAGTTTTTATTTGTTGACCCTAGCTGTGCTCTGTTACACTTTATCTCCTTTGCACAACATGAAAAGCTCTGCTGGATAGCTCTTGAGAAAAGCTTTGATACAACATTGGCGTGATTCTTTGAAACAAGGATTCTTATTCTTTAAAAGAAAGTTGTTTTTGTTTTTTTCCATGTTGGCACAGGGGAATGCTTTTTAACTAGTGCTGACTCAGCACTTTAGTTCTAATCTACACCATAGTGGGTGCTGTTTGCCATGTCACCGATGACTCAACAATAATCAAAGAATACAAGTGACACATACTTCTTTGTGTAATTTGGGATACAGGGTGTGGGAGTAAATCGGTATCTTATTCACACGATAAGATAAGTCTGTCGAGACTGAGGTCAGGGTGTTCTCTGCTAAAGTAAATAATAGAAGATGTTTGTGCAAGAGGCAGACATGGAGGAACCAGGTCAAGGATGTTTTTGGCCACATGTGCACAAATGTTATCAACTTAAGGATCCAACAATCTACCATCTTTGGGAATCCTCATATGCTGCTGTGTGACATGTATCTCTGATAAAAGGCTGCAAACAAAATTCCCGACCACTTTGTCTGTTTTTTTTCTCCACAACAAGAGAAGGGTTGAGTCACGGAAGTGTGATAAGAAAAAAAAAGAAAAGTGGAAACGATGAACGATTACGGAAAATTCAGGACATCCTACAAGATTTTGAAACGAGTGTATTTCAAGGAAAACACAATTGCAGCATGGATTGTGGAAGGATTTATCTAAAAACAAGTCATGATGTATTTTGTACCATGATACCTCACTGGGGTTTATAAAGGATTACGATGTTGTTCTGACATGCTGTGTAATTGTCAAATTACTTTTTTCAAATGACAAGAAAGAAAAAAAAGTAAAAGGAACATGAATTGGGGAAAGAAGCAGAGAATTCACAGAGGAGGATGAATTATGTAAGAAAGCCATGAAACCGAGGAATAAAGATTGAATAAGTTAGCAGGTAATTTGGAAACAGCAAGGTCAATATGTCTGAATTTCAGACTGGTTTGGCCTTAATATTTGGTTGTTTTGACCTTCTACAAACCGCATCTATTTCATTACTTGAACAAAATGACTCCTTTGCTTTGCTAAACAAATTATTTAAAAGTAAATTGAGTTTCCACTGAGAGTAGAAGGTAGTTTTTAACGTGACCAGAGCTAATTTCAGTACATGGTTTGAATGGCAAACCAACTGTTTGTATTGCACCTTCTGCTTACTGGCAGAATATAATTTCAACCTTTCAAAAAAAGCTTCTGTAAATGCTATATATTGCCTTGAGTAAGTCTGAACTGCAGGAGAAGACTAGAAAAACTTGATTTTGATATTCAGTATCCTCTCATTTCCCCTCATTGTAGCTCACTATGACACACCCATGTTCTCTTATTTCTCACTCACACAGCACCAGACCACAGTACAAGCAATCCGACATGTTCAGTGTTAACAACAGGCCCACCCTGCAGACAGGGCACATCATTCAAGTGCAAAATTAATTTCCATTGATTTTGACAGAGCCCAACTCCGAATTTTTCTCTCTCATGAAAGGATTCAGAAACATTATACTTAAGGAACTCTGCTTATTCTGTCTTTTGAAACTAGATCATAAAGTAAAAGTGAAGGTAAAAACAGACTGTATTAAAGGGTGAGATGGAGACCAGTGGGAAAGTCACAACTTGGCATATTAGGTGAGTGCCATTGCTGTGATAAATATGTGACGGTGAAAAAATTTACATTTGAGATTTTCAGCAATCCCACAAATACCACCAGACCAGTGTCGATCCGGCTCAATTTATTTGTGGAATTTGGCACTTGAATATGTAGTTTGTGTCTGTCTAGGTGTTTGCATGTTAATGGGAAGTGATAATCTGTTGTCTTACTTAAATGACAGCCTGTTGCACACCTGATCGCATCCTCTCCTCTTTTCAGAGCAGATGACAGGGATTCAGATGACACCAGTGTCTGTTAAGCTTCTGGCTGATCATCTGATCAGCAACTGAGACTCTGACATTAATGAGTTGTCCCTTTAGTTGGGTAGATTTTGATCCTTACAAGTGTCGGTTCCCTTGTAATGCAATATGCGCGTAGAGCTGTGGTGTAGATTAGCTGTGTTTTGACCACATCTTAAGTCTGACCTGTCATTAAATACACCTACAGCACATACACACATTCAAACAGAACCACTCTTGCCTGCCTGCAGGCCTGTGCCAGTGTCCTAGTTTGACAAGTTATTTGCATTGCAAAAGAAATACCTTTTGTGGCTGGCATCATGATGTTCACTCTTGTTGCAATCTAAGGAGGAATACACATGCAAACATACACAGCCTTAGTCCAGACATCAAAGCAATGAGAGGAGGCCCCACTGGCCTTGTTAAGCAACAGGACACAAGCTGCCAAATAAAACATTTAAAAATCTAGGTTACTGGCACACATGAATATCTTATGCAGCTCTTTCTATGTGGCAGAGTGACACAGTGATTTGAAGAGGGGCAGAGATGTTCTACGCCTCTGCACAGCATAACCTTATTTCCATCTTCTGCTGCATATTCAAAGCCACAGATATCTAATTTCTCTCCGATTTTTGTGTTACCATATTGTTTGCCAACATGAATATACATATAGCATTATGCCCGGAGGACATTATAGCAGTTGTCCATCAGAGCCAGCTGCTCAAAATACGTCCTTGTTAAGAGCTCATCCTTGATCTTAATGGAAAAGGGAGATTTAAATTGGCACTGCGGCTTCACTCAATTAGTCATCCAGCCAGGAAACAGTTGCTAACAACCCCGCGGGCAGACTTAAAATGGTAATGTTATTTACCTGGCAATCAATCATTTGCGAGTGGAACCAGGGCCAATCTGTTAGGGCGGCTCTAACCTCTAGACATCCACCAACATCATTTACTGCTGGGGATGAACTGTAGGATTCGTGTTATGGTAGAAGATGAGATATTCAACTGTGCCCTAGCATTTGAGGCACAAATAGGATGCTCTCACCCTTCTGTATGTAATAAGCCTTTCCACCCAGGCATTGTGCTTTAGGTTGCTTTTATATAATAGTTAAAGAATTTAAATAGAAGATTGGGGCCACACATGCAAAATATTATGTTATGTTATGCACTTACATGGGCACAATGGATTAAATTGAAATCTGGAAGCAAAGGTGTTTTCAGCCCAATTCCAAAGTCAAAATGATCCAACATCTAGTTATCAGTATAAACTGCATTATGTAAGGATGCTTTTTTTGGATTGTTTTTGGAACAGGCAATAAATGTGTTCTTTGTATAGTCCATTTCCACTACCAGCATATTTTACAGATCACTATCAACGCAACAGAAATGTAAATGAAAGTTGGGAATTGACCATCATTGCTTTAAAATACTGAATGGCCCACGCTGATACAATGCCTGTGTGAACACAACGTCCACTCTTTGTGTCTCGTCCACTGATACCAACAGTTACACACAGGCAATTCACTGGGGTGCAACATGGGATTCAGTCTGTCACTCTCAAATTTTGACACATGGACAGGAGGAATCTAGCCTGGGAATTCCCATGCTGCTTTGCGCGCGATTTCATTCACACTGCAAAGGCAGCCTGGAAACCACCGCCCTCATTGCCTGACTTAGGGAACTAATCACAGAACGGGGGGCAGCAAGACGATGACGACGTCTATGCGCAACACCGAAGCTTGTAGAGTGTCAATCCAACATGGCAGCGGACACAACGTTACCGTTCGATGCAGCCTTAGAAAGTGTTTTAAGTAGCTTAGAACGCAAGTTTACTTTTAAAAAAGAGCAACATTTGGCGTTGAAAGAATTCATTACCTTCTTCCTCGTCCAATTTCTGTCGCTCTACATACGTCATCTGGTATAAGTGATACAATTGGCTATGAATCGCGCGCAAAGCAGCATGGGAAGAACCAGACACCATTTGATAGACAATCGTAGCGCCCAATAAACGACTCTAGGCATTCATAAACCACGCTTCAAATACGAGAAAATGCACACCTAGTTCCCAGACCACCATCTCATCGAGATGTGGACGCGTCAGCCAGGCTAGGAGGAATCAGGAATTGAATCACAAATGTTGTGACCTCTACAGCCTGCCACAGCAGTTCAATAACAGTCGCAGGTGTCTACAGAGCATGACGCAGCAGTATCTGATCTTCTCTATCTATCCATTCACCACCCCCTTCATTTAATTTCAGGGTCATAGCAGAGATATGCTTAAAGAGTTCCTTATAGTTAAATAGTAGAAGTGTCAGTCTAAGTCCTCCAACAGTGGAAAAAAAAGACCACTGGTATTTATTGCCTCATGAAACCCCAGTGCTGAGTGCCAGTTTAGATCTTTTATAGCCAACATCTCAATAAAGGGTGAGAGGAGAAGGCTGGCCTTTAACATAATGTAGTCTACCTTCTCTTTGATCCTTCAGGGTGGAGGTGTAACCATTCAAACTAGTTTTTCATGGTTATGTAACTCATATTGGTTTGGACGTTTAAGGCAAAACAACAAAAGTGTTTAAACGTACCTGCATGCATGCATGGAAACTGTAATATGTGTGTATCATGGTAGAGCATGATAAACCTCCATCCATGATAATTGACCCGAGATAAGTGTTACACGTTTTTGTGCTTCCTGCACAACTCACCACTATTCTGTGCATTCAAAGTCACTGTGCATGGCCTTTGTCTTTAGCTCTCCCTCTGCTATGTTTTCAATGCATCAATGTCACCCACCCTACCTACCCACTTCTGATTTATGAATCCTGTCCTGGTCTGTCATTACTGAATCCAGAAGGGAGCATTGATGGACCAATATGTCAAGTTTGTCACCAGGAGAATTGCCACATGTCCACAAAAATCATGAATATTCTTGATAACCTGTGGCCTGAAGCATCTCAGATGATACAAGTTGTGACATTAGCGTGTTACGAGAAATACTGGGTTATTTTATTTTTCTTGCAGATGTCCTCCCACCAAATGTGTCATTGGGAAGATTTCTGTGGTTGTCAAAGCCCTCCTTGCTTTCTCAGTTTATCTTTACATCCACACAACATGCTCTGGTGTGAGCGCCAAACATATTTATGTACAATAAAAATTGGTGTTAGGAAATATGACACTGCCAGCATTTTCCTATTACTCCCTTTAATGCCTTCTTTCCAAACATTTCCACAGAAAGCATTCCCTAGCAGCTGCAGATATAAAACCATCATCCCAATAGCAGTGAGCATTAGGACAAAAGGGCAACCTGAGCTCTAAAAATAAAGCAAGCTACATCAGTCTGGAGCTTCTTTAATAACACAAACTCAGGGTGTGATACAGTGTAATTATCACGGGCAGAGGCTCCGGGGTAGATCTCTGGACGGGACACAGTAAAGGTCATGTTTAGATAAGGACAACTCAACAACATCTATCTATCTATCTATAGGGGTTTGTTTAAAAATCTTTTTGGAATATTAATTGAGAAAATGTTGTTTGTATTTCTTTTCATTTCACCATGCAGCCGAAGTCCACCTGGGGTAGGAACCAAAACCACATCTGTTCAGGAGAACCCAGCACCACCAGCACTGATGAAATATTCAACAACCAACCCAACACTGGCAAGGATTGAAAGAGAGAGATAGAGTCTGGCGTCATCACATGGCCTTGCATTTGCATGCAAACACACAGGTACCAAAACCCTCACATACACATGCACATTTGTCTGTCACCACTTGAATACATCCAAACCCTGAATGTCATTCTTTCTCCCAGGTTAGTATCAACTGTCTTTCAGAGATCATGTCTCAGATGTTTCCATACTTCTCCTTGTCCCCATGCATTCACCACACTGATGCAGACACAATAGCCTAGAAGATAGGACCAATGATATCAGGGCTCCTCCATTCAGCCTCTGTTTACCTCTCAAAGACACAATAATGTGTAACCCTATGCCCGCACACACTCACACACCTCAGCATTGGTCTCCACTGCTGTTTCCGTCAACCTCAAAGACTTGCAAATTGCTATTCATCTGTGGGCTTATGCCTGCTTTTCATTTTCAACCAACCCACATACCACTGGTGGCATGGGGGAGATGGTGTAATTGATTTGTCAAGAGAGCTGCATTTTGGAATCAGATGAACCTTCTCAGTTGCTCATGGCACCAAGGCCCTTGATCAGAAATCCGGCCAACTATTATCTGTAACAGCCGAGATAGTATTGCTCACCACACCATGTTGTGTTCCTGACAGATGGGTAGAGTTGAGTCTTCACTTTCTTTAAAAGCAGTATCTCTGAAGCGGAAGGATTTGCTGCCAGACAGTGTTTCACCTGTCAGCGGCAGAGATTGAGGAGCCTCTATTGAACTTCATTTAATTTAATTTAATTCCTTAAAGCTGATTCAGAAATCCACTGTCAGAAAGTAGCCTAGCGCATTTACCCATGTACTGTGCAATCATACTTTAGTATTTCTGTTGGAGAATGCTTTATTCTTCCATTCTACAATCCCACAGAAGAAAAATGTTTTAATTAGTGACTCAAATTCAGAATTTGAAACAGTGGACGATGAAGCAAATGTAACAACCTACATCACTACTATTCTCACCAAAACAAATTTATGCATCAGAACTGTTTTTATCTTTCTTATCTTGTTATTCATGGTGACCCCTCAAATTTGTGTGCCATCCTTCTATGAAACTCCTACAGACACAGTAGTAAGATGTTGCTTTGACAGAAATGTCTTTCTGGTGATAATCTCATTCTATTCTGTATTATATCAATCAGAGGGACCAAATCACAGCTATTGCTTTAATATTTCAAGGACTTTTTGCAGCCAATAAACTTACATTCAGTCTTTGTGGCGCTTAAACTTGTATATTTACATGGCTGTACTGGTCCTAATACTTAGGAAAAGGACCTGAATAGTAAAACCACCTCTGCACAATACAAATCTCAGGAAAACAGTTTTCTGAACTTCTAGAATCACCCTCAAAAATAATAGTTACATATTAAATGTTTTAATGAATGTACAATAAGGAAACCATTTCATGATTTTGACACAGTAAATATGAATTATTGGCCACAGTAATAAATTAGGAGACATTGATTTCTGATATGTTTATTTAGTTTAAAAAGACATGTTGAAGCAGCATAGCTCGACAGACATTTATTATACTTGAGTGTTAGAAATCTGATAGAGTTGCAGGACTTCGAGATAATACGTTCTCAGGACTGTTGAGAACAACCTTTTTTAAATAATTTACATAAAGATTGCTTTATTTGTTTCATCATACACTTAGGCCAACACATTTATGATTTCTGATTTTCTTTCTTTTTTGGATGAGTCTAAATGATTTCCTGTGAACTGAGAGGATGGAAAATGCATCCACTTGAAGATGGATGTTAGCACACCTCTGGAATACTTGCACACTATTAAATTAAATGTAGATCTTTAGATGACTGTGATAAACAAAGCTAATATTCAGTACCGCTAATTGATTCCTTATCAGGTTCTTATCAGATTGCACTGGCATTTGAACTTCTTTTTCATCTCCTCTCATCTCTCCGGCTCAGTCACCGGGTTTATCTTGCTCCTCGTGCACTTAAAGCTATTGGCCCAAGATGCATGTCCTTGGGGCATCACAGTTGATATTCAAATCACTCCATTCTCATGTGAGATTCAGCCTTGAAGGACCTCTCCGTCGCCTGTACAGCTTTTTGAACAGATACGCTTGGAAATGAACGAGAAAATATTTATGGCATAGATGATTTCAAAGTTAAACTGCTGAGAATAATTGGCAGTGATGTGACTGAAAGCTGTTTTTTCTGTGTTTCTTTTTCTGTTTTTCTATTTTTTCTTTTCAGTTTCCGTCTCCTGGCAATACTCAAGACACAAAACTTTATTTCTGATGCTGTTTGTTACCCAAGTACACACACAGGGCCAAAATGAACTAAAAAAAGAACTGGGAAAATTCTCATAAATCTCATAAAATACAACAAGTTTAAGCCACATATGGGTAATTCGCTAAAGAAGAGAAAGAGAAAAAAAACATGCAGCAGTGGCCAAAAATTGTTTCAAACTGAGGCACAGTTGGTTTAACACACTTGCGATCGAAAAGAGGAGGACGTCAACCAGCAGATCGGAAAGAACTTTGAGACAAATAAAATCACATATACATGTTATTTTATTATGTTGAAGCTCCTTTTTTTTTAGGTGAAATTTCTTCAAATGATTTGTTTATTTTCAAATAAATATTTTACTATGACTCGTCCTGACTTTTTCCATTGACAATTACGTCCCAGCCTTTCTTAGCAGGCTGTCAAACAAACAAGCAGACATCAGCAGGAATCACTGGAGCTTAAAAATATTTTTTTCAGCTCACTATAATGATATGATTTAAAGGATTTATTTTTTTTTTTTCAAAATTAATTTAAAAGCCATACATAGTTCAGGATTGAAGTTTTACAAATTAATTAATCAGACATTTCCAGTGTATTTTGAGACTTTCAGGGATCAGTTGGAAATTCATCTGTGCTCTCTTCATTTCTTGCTCACTTTTTATCTTATGTAATATTAGACGAGTTACTTTCCACCCTTTTGCCATCTGACTTTTTACTGTACAAAAAGCAGTGCATTGTAGCCATTTGGGATTTAATCTAAAGCCAAAGTTACTCTGAAAATAGAATCTGTCCAAAAAATGTAGGAATATGCTTTGAAACGGCATGTTCATTTACTATTACTACTATTACTAATTGCTGTAAGTCCTTGCAGCTGAGCTACAAATCAACCAGGTAATTTAGTCTATTTTCAGCCCACTTACTGGTATCAAAAAGCATTAAAGACAGAGCAGGTACAGTCAACTCTAACAATCTACCTGTGGAAAGCAAATGACACATTCAATATCCTGCTCATCCTTGTACAGATATACAGAGAAGAAATGTGGTTTCAAGAAACACCATTGCGGATGAGATATTATGAAAAAATGCCAAACTAGCTACTTTAATGACCATAAACAGCACCAGCAAGAAAAGTGTCACATGACATCTGATGTTGGGAAAACTGCAGTTTTGATTCAGGGTGATAAAGTGATTTAATATCCACTGTCTGGGCTGCTCTGCTCACTGGTGCCAGGAACAATTACAGTCATCAATAAATGATAAATGCAAGAGCCGAAGAGAGAATATTTCTCCACTGAGGAGTGTGATCCCAGTGCTGATGGATACTGGACTTTTCCCTCTGTGATAAGTGAAAAGTTGGCGGTTGAGATGAATGGAAAACATTAATTTGGAATAGTGATCAGGAAAAGATGCTCACAGCTGTGGCCCCACTCACAACAGTTGAGTGATGATCAATTCAGATAGAATCAAGCTTTGGCTACGATTACCTAAAGCTAACATTAACTTGTAAATGTAAGGATATGAGCATAATATTCAGTACAAGAAGCAACTGTTACTCAGCACTGAGGGGTTCAAGCCATGTTTTAACTTAGTAAACCAGTGTACCATCTGTGCACAGCTCTTGTCCAAATCATTGGACTTATTTCTACCCATCCCGATGCACACAAGATGACACTATTTTAGCCCTGCAGTGTGGCTGTATGATGGCTGTGAGCTCAGTTGAGCAATAAACACTTTCACCCAATGCAGCAGTAGCTCCAGCGAGATAGAAACACACCCTGCCACTGAATGTAAATGTGAAAGGGACCAGCGAAAGAACAAAAGCACATTGTTATTATCGAACAGTACTTGAAAATTTGAAATGAAAAAAAGTACAGCTTGTAAATATTTATGTAACGTTTTGCACATGACTGCATGACTAAATGGTGCTGCTTCGGTTCGGTAGTAACACCGGCTAATTACTTTGGTGCAGGGTTAGATAAAAGACAAAAAGTAGTAATCATAGTAACAGCTTTAGGCCTGCATATTGATGGAAATTTACGAGGTTAATAATGGCACACAAGATTTGTAGACTGCAATGAAAAAGTGTGCCAAGAGAAGGTTTTCTACTTGTTGAAGTTCTTAAAAGAAATCTCAAAATGGACTGAATTCACTTCAGTTGCAAAATACTCCACTATCAAAACAAGAACATGTTTCAAAGAAGTACACCTGTGATTGATTCCATTCCCTTGGCATAATTAGGAAAGGCACACATCTGTCTAAATTAGGTTTTGACAGTTGATCATGTTATCAACAAGAAAACGGGTCATTGGGGTTGTTTGTAGACCAGCGAGACAGAAATGTGTGAAGGCACAAGGAACGAATCAAACATAGGAGCCCTTAATAAACTGAAATAAAAACACTTAAAACCTGCTACAGAGTTCCTCTGTGGGGATGAGATTACCTTACAGAAGCAAAACTATCGCTGAAGACACTCACCAATCAGGCCTTTATAGAGTGTCCTAACAGAAGCCATCTTTGCATGAAAAGGCACATGGCAGCAAACTCAGAATTTGCCAAGAGTATCCGAATGAATATCAGACCCCAAGAAAATTAGATGCGATACCTCCATCATTCTGATTTTTTTTTCCTGAGATGGGAACGGGAACGTACAAAATAGTCAGAATAGATAGAAAATGGAAGCACAAAATAATTTCACTTCGGCAAAACAATAACCCAGAGGACTCTGTTCAGAACAGCATGGGGGAGATTTCTCAAAAACTCAGAGTCTGAACCTGTTCTATGCAGAGCATCTCTGTAGAGAGCTGAAATCAGCTGCACAATGAAGCCTCCCATCCAACCTGATCAAGCTAGAATCATTCTAAATTATGCTAAAGAGAAGGAGAGAAACTTCGAAAGGAGAGGTGTGCCATTCTTACAGGACCATTCCAAAGAAGACATTGAGCAGCAGCAGAAGGTAATTAAATGATGCACTACTGCCTGGGGACACTTGTTGACCTGACTGCCATCAGGTTTACTCTGTAACACTTGAAACAGTGGTGTTGCTGTAGCATTGACCTTTTACATAAAGGCTATAATTTATGTCGCAACATATGAGATGCACCTCACCGTTCCCCATTCTCACCTACCTCGTCTCTCTGTGGGAGCAGCTGCTCAGACCAAAAGAGATATTCGTCACTTCAATCCATGACATGTTTCAATACATCTCGTCTCACAAAGTCTGTTGGTCAATGAGAACTGTCAGCCATGCGCTCCCTCTGCTGACATCTTTTATTCTCATTCATATACAATTTATACTGTTTGTGTGTTTTGTGTGCAAACACATATCCACTCCTTTGTCCCACCCAATAACCATAACTGTAAGTCATACAGCTCAGTGGTCTCCTGTTGCTTCATCACATGAGTGAGCATTGTTGTGGCGTCATTGCTGCTGCCCTGACTCTGGAAAATTAGACTTGACATACTTTAATATTTGATAAAGCTTGCTTATTTCTTTGCTTTCTGACTTGTACTCTAATATAGCTGGAAGCTAGCAGCTAGATGAAAAACCTACTTTTGCTCAGCACCACCCCTTTCAAGCTATAAATCAACCAGAGGACTGTCATTTGCTTTTATTGACCATTTTTCCTCCATTTCATTCATTTTCAATGAGGCTTTATTCACTTTAGGGCATGCTTTGGGAACCATGTATTATATTGTTTTGAACGATTTCATATTCAGACACATGGGTTTCGGTACACATCAGTCATTTTTAAAGTCAGCAAGAGACACACGCAGCCCTTTATTTCCCACAGTACTAGCAGAACTAGCTTCCATTGTGCTCGTGTCAGATGTTGTATGGCAATTTTGTGTCATTTCCTAAGCGTGCAGATCGATCGAGAGAACGGTTGAGCTTTATGGGTATTGAATATAATGTGAATCTCCCTCACACAAAAGTGTCTGCCCTGCAGCTTTCCACTGCTGTTTCATGATGAAAACCATTCACACAACACATGCCAACTCAATATCTCCCTCATCACTTGCTAGTAGTGTACTTTATCTTAACAGTTTTTTCTTTTTGCCCTCCAGAAGTGGCAGAGTTGTAAGTTTCCCAGCTCATTTCAAACTACCTTCCTGAATGAGAGGAAATTAAAACATATAGTTTGTGGTAATGAGAGAAAAAGAAAATGTGTCAATGCTTGGGTCCAGGTATAGGGCCTTATGTGCTGTACAATTCATGAGATCTAATACATAAAACTGAATATTATGACAAATTTGTCATAACGAATAAATCAGGGTAAGGGTTGTTGTTGCACTCTAGTCGCACAGCTCGTACAAACATGAACATGCATACCTCACTCATACGCTCCTTATCATATTCAGCAAATAACAAAGGTGCTTTAATAATATTTCCATTATGAGTTGAATTACACTTCAGTTTACCACATTTGAAGAAAAAAAATTGCTTTTTAACTCCATTATGTTGGTTTGTATGTTTGTCTGACTGGTGTAATGAGTCTCGCCCAATGACCCGCGACCCGACCCACGGGTTAAGCGGGTATAGAAAATGAATGGATGGATGGTGTAATGACTGAAATGAGGACACAGTTGCAGAGCATAGCTAGTCCTTTCCAGGAAGAAGTAAAAAGTTCATGTATTTACTGTGGTTTTATTTTTTTTCTTAAAACGCAAGGTCCAAAAGCGCTTGAAGCCCCACTCAGGTTGTTATTATTCCCTTAAAAACTCATCTTTGTTCTTGGAAATTGTACATATTGACATTTTTGTCCATGAAAAAAAACAACTCTCATGGCCTTTAAATGGCTTATGTATGACTAGATCTTTTTTCTTAGTTACTGAATGGGCATTCCTGAACATATTAATCTGAGCCTGCATCTCCTCTGCCTGTCTACGGCCAGCGGAGGAGCCAAGCTCCGTTTGTTAGCCCCCCGTTAACTTCTCCTTCCTAGCTTGTGTCAGCCTCTCATTTATTTGGTTCCTCACAGGGCATGCAAATAGCTGTACAGCCTCACCCAGTAAGCAGTCTGTATTTTTTCTGCCAAGCTTCGACTTAGAACATATGGGCTGCTGAGACTACAGGTGGTGCTACAGGTGTATAGTGATTCCAAAACTGGAAATGACTAAAATAGGAAACCCCAAATCATGGCAGTTGGTCACATATCTTACTATTCAGATATGAGAAATTATGACAACAGCCCAAGATTGATCTTCCCTTTAATTATTGTTTTTTTCAAATGATTGTTTTAGTGCCAAATGTGTATCAAAGTTTTATTAAAAAAACTACAGACATTAGTTGCAAACATCAAGACCTAACTGAATAACCATACTCAATTTAGTAGTTGAATTAGCTAAACCTCAAACCCAAACAATGTATTCATGTTTGTGTTACAGTGACCATATTCTGAAGTCCTCTCCCTTCAAAGCATCAGATCTTGTTCATTTTATTTATATCAAAAGTGAAAATTGCCAAAATACTTTCAAAGTTTTAACTCATCATTGAGTTATCCACAACTCTCAGTATCAGCATGCAGCTGTTTTCCATTCACAACCCCCCCCAAAACTATAAACCCCTGTTGTGCGCTAGCTGCTCTCCAGAAAACAATAGATACACTCAGCAATTATCCGATAAATACTGTTACTTGGCAGTTATGAAGAGTAGAAATTATTTCTCAGCTTTCTGCTTTGGCAACTATATAGGAGAATTACATGTTTTTCATTACATGCATCTCATTGCATATGTCAGCTGCTACACCCCCACCCCACACACACTCTCTATGATTGTGTGTAATAACATGGCAGGTGGAGCTACAGGCTTAATTTGTTTCATGACTGAGATTACGCACTCTTTCAAAACATATTGAAGTAGGTATTCTGTAAAAGTGTGTATGAGAATGTAAAATTAAACGGTTAATAATAATAATAATAATAAATTTTATTTGTATAGCCATCCATCCATCCATCCATCCATTATCTTCCGCTGGTCCGGGGATCGGGTCGCGGGGGCAGCAGCTTGAGCAGAGAGACCCAGACGTCCCTGTCCCCGGCCACTTCCTCCAGCTCTTCTGGGGGGACCCCGAGGCGTTCCCAGGCCAGCAGAGAAACATAGTCTCTCCAACGTGTCCTGGGTCTTCCCCGGGGCCTCCTCCCAGTGGGACGGGCCCGGAACACCTCACCGGGGAGGCGTCCAGGAGGCATTCTCACCAGATGCCCGAGCCACCTCATCTGACTCCTCTCGATGCGGAGGAGCAGCGGTTCTACTCCGAGCCCCTCCCGGATGACCAAGCTTCTCACCCTATCTCTAAGGGAGAGCCCAGACACCCTGCGGAGGAAACTCATTTCGGCCGCTTGTATTCGCGATCTCGTTCTTTCGGTCACTACCCAAAGCTCGTGACCATAGGTGAGGGTAGAAACATAGATTGACCGGTAAATCGAGAGCTTCGCCTTCTGGCTCAGCTCCTTCTTCACCACGACGGGCCGGTGCAGAGCCCGCATCACTGCAGACGCCGCACCAATCCGCCTGTCAATCTCCTGCTCCATTCGTCCCCCACTCGTGAACAAGACCCCGAGATACTTGAACTCCTCCACTTGGGGAAGGATCTCATTCCCGACCCGGAGAGAGCATTCCACCCTTTTCCAGCTGAAGACCATGGTCTCAGATTTGGAGGTGCTGATTCTCATCCCAGCCGCTTCACACTCGGCTGCGAACCGCTCCAGTGAGAGCTGAAGGTCACGGCCTGACGACGCCAACAGAACCACATCGTCCGCAAAAAGCAGAGACCCGATTCTGAGGTCGCCAAACCAGACCCCCTCAACACCCTGGCTGCGCCTAGAAATTCTGTCCATAAAAATTATGAACAGAATCGGTGACAAAGGGCAGCCCTGACGGAGTCCAACCCTCACAGGATACATGTCCGACTTACTGCCGGCAATGCGGACCAAACTCTGAAACCGGTCATACAGAGACCGAACAGCCCATATCAAGGAGTCCGGCACTCCATACTCCCGGAGCACCCCCCACAAGAATCCCCGAGGGACACGGTCGAACGCCTTCTCCAAGTCCACAAAACACATGTAGACCGGTTGGGCGAACTCCCATGCTCCCTCCAGGATCCTGCGGAGGGTATAGAGCTGGTCCACTGTTCCACGGCCAGGACGAAAACCACACTTCACCTCCTGAATCCGAGATTCGACTATCCGGCGGATCCTCCTCTCCAGTACCCCCGAAAAGACCTTACCAGGGAGGCTGAGGAGTGTGATCCCCCTATAGTTGGAACACACCCTCCGGTCCCCCTTTTTAAAGAGGGGGACCACCACCCCGATCTGCCAGTCCAGAGGCACTGCCCCCGATGTCCACGCGATGCTGCAGAGGTGTGTCAACCAAGACAGCCCCACAACATCCAGAGCCTTGAGGAACTCAGGACGGACCTCATCCACCCCCGGGGCCTTGCCACCTCGGCAACCTCAGCCCCAGAAATGGGAGGCCCCACGTCCGAGCCCCCCAACTCTGCTTCCTCATCGGAAGGCGTGTCGGTAGGATTGAGGAGGCCCTCGAAGTATTCCCCCCACCGACTCACGACGTCCCTAGTTGAAGTCAGCAGAGCCCCGCCCTCACCATACACGGTGTTGACGGTGCACCGCTTCCCCCCCCTGAGCCGCCAGATGGTGGACCAGAATCTCCTCGAGGCTGTCCGGAAGTCGTTCTCCATGGCCTCCCCGAACTCTTCCCAAGCCCGAGTTTTTGCCTCAGCAACTGCCGAGGCTGCGTTCCGCTTGGCCTGTCGGTACCCATCAGCTGCTTCCAGAGTCCCACTGGCCAAAAAGGCCCGATAGGACTCTTTCTTCAGCTTGACGGCTTCCCTCACCACTGGGGTCCACCAGCGGGTTTGGGGATTGCCGCCACGACAGGCACCGACCACCTTACGGCCACAGCTCTGGTCGGCCGCCTCAACAATGGAGGCACGGAACATGGCCCATTCGGGCTCAATGTCCCCCACCTCCCCCGGGACATGGTTGAAGCTCTGCCGGAGGTGGGAGTTGAAACTCCTCCTTACAGGGGATTCCGCCAGCCGTTCCCAACAATACGTTTGGGCCTGCCAGATCTGACCGGCTTCCTCCCCCACCAGCGGAGCCAACTCACCACCAGGTGGTGATCAGTTGACAGCTCCGCCCCTCTCTTCACCCGAGTGTCCAGGACATACGGCCGCAAGTCCGACGATACGACTACAAAGTCGATCATCGAGCTGCGGCCTAAGGTGTCCTGGTGCCAAGTGCACATATGGACACCCTTATGCCTGAACATGGTGTTCGTTATGGACAATCCGTGACGAGCACAGAAGTCCAACAACAAAACACCTCTCTGATTCAGATCGGGGGGGCCGTTCCTCCCAATCATGCCCCTCCAGGTCTCACTGTCATTGCCCACGTGAGCATTGAAGTCCCCCAGCAGGACGAGGGAGTCTCCCGGAGGAGCACTCTCTAGTGCCTCCTCCAGGGACTCCAAAAAGGGTGGGTACTCTGAACTGCCGTTCGGTGCATAAGCACAAACAACAGTCAGGACCCGTGCCCCCACCCTGAGGCGGAGGGAGGCTACCCTCTCATCTACCGGGGTGAACCCCAATGTACAGGCGCACAGCCGGGGGGCAATAAGTATGCCCACACCTGCTCTACACCTCTCACCGCGGGCAACTCCAGAGTGGAAGAGAGTCCAACCCCTCTCGAGGAGGCTGGTTCCGGAGCCCAAGCCATGCGTCGAGGTGAGTCCGACTATATCTAGCCGGAACCGCTCAGCCTCGCGCACCAGCTCAGGCTCCTTCCCCAGCAGAGAGGTGACGTTCCACATCCCAAGAGCCAGCTTCAGTAGCCGAGGATCAGACCGCCAAGGTCCCTGCCTTCGGCTGCCGCCCAGCTCACACTGCACCCGACCCCCATGGCCCCTCCCACGGGTGGTGAGCCTGTCGGAAGGGGGACCCGTGTCATTTCTTCGGGCTGTGCCCGACCGAGCCCCACGGGCACAGACCCGGCCACCAGGCGCTCGCCGGCGGGCCCCACCCCTGGGCCTGGCTCCAGGGGGAGGCCCCGGTGACCCGCGTCCGGGCAAGGGAACACGGTGTCCAAACATAGTATTCATCATAGGGGTTTTGTGAGCTGTTCTTTGTCTGGTCCCTCATCTAGGATCTGTTTGCCATGGGTGACCCTACCAGGGGCTTAAAGCCCCAGACAACATAGCTCCCAGACTCATTGCGGCACGCAAACCCCCCCACCACGGTAAGGTGACAGCTCAAGGGGAGGCACTTTTCAAAAAAACTCTTTTTTACTTATACTTTACAAGTATAAGACTACGAACATAAAATCTGAATACTTAAATTACATAACACAGGCTATCAGATAATGATCATGAAATCAGAACACATAAGTACTTGACACAGGACATTAATCTCACATTAAAATCAAATCTAAAAAGATGGGCCTTGAGATGTGATTTGAATGTGGCGAGATCTGTACAGTCACGGATGTGTTTGGGGAGAGAGTTCCAGAGGGTGGGAGCAGGGAGGGTTAAGGGGAAACATAATCAGAGGGAGACTGATCCTGTGTGGATCATGATTTAATTTCCCCATGGTCCAAAATATAGTCCACAAAGAGTGCATTGACGGACAAACACAAAGTTGTTTATACCCAAATGAATGAGATTCTACAAGCGGACTTTATGTGGGTGAACAATTACTTTTTGTTGCTGTGGTAGCACCACTCTAGACAGACTGTAATCTGTAATCACGCTACCCTCTGCTTCGCTCTAAATACAGATATGGGCTCCAAAACTCTATGAATATTCACAACCATGTTATAACCATTTAAGGCAGGTCAGGGCTCTGTTTGGCAGCCAGCAATCCTGGCACTGAATGACTGTCTCTCACCCAATCTACTTCCTGAGTGGTAGAATAATGCATCATCTGAGGCTAAATTAAGTATTGGCATAAAGAATATAAAGCAAACGTTATCTTCTAATAATAAAAACAGCATTTGCTTATTTTGTATTGCTTTGAAGCATTACTGACGCATTACAAATATGTACTGAGTAGATCAAATCTTGCACTAAGTCTGTTGTGTTTCAGAAAGAATATTTCTACGATGTGACACGTAGAACAAAAATATTTATAGGTTAAAAGCTTGTGTGGTTGTGGGTGGGCATTGAGATAAAAGAGGGTACAGTCCTCACTTTAATGCAATAATATAACCCTGAAATGTTGCCACTGTACCACAAAAAGCAAAGCAGCTTCATTATTTGAAAGCATGTACTGCTACAGTCTCACACACAGGGACATATTTTCCAATTTGCTTTATTTTACAAACACACATATGAATTGCATTTCATTTATTTGTCATTCAGTAGGGGTGTACAGAGGCTTTGGCCTAACACAATAAACAGGAGAGAGAAGGGGGAAAATTCAATTTCACCTCTCCTATACCTACACACTAGCGAAATGAGGGCACACAGCACAAAAGTGGTCTGATGTGAAAAAGTAAAGTCACCCTATGCTATTAGGTTTCCATCTGGGCTCACGTGTCAGCTATTAGACATGCAGAGGCATGGCTATAATAAACAGGGAAGAAGAATGGAGAAGCAGATTACTGATGCTGGTATATAGTGTACAAAAGACTAGATGAAGTCTGTATGAAAAAAGGGGGCTTGTGTCATTCTCAGTATGTTGCCCTGTGTTATGTGGTCACAACAGAAGCCAAACAAACAAACAGAAAAAACCACAGTAGGAAAAAAAGGTATTTCCAAGGCTGATAAAGACAACTCTTTCAGTCATTTAAAATGTTCTATGTAGCATATCAGAAATTGAAATATACAATAATAGTATTTCTTCAAAACATCAACAACAATGACAAAAACATAAAACATACAACTCATTGGCTGGTATAATCTGCTGAGTCTAACGATTTTTCAAGTAAAGCTAGCCTCCCTCGAATAACTGCAATCTTATAAATTACATTGATTAATATTCACAGAGTGGTTAAATTGCAACATCCAGAGAATGTGTAAAGCAACATTAACTGTTTTGAAGTTATTGCTGCATATGAAGTTTATGGACTTAAAGGCACAGTCAAGCAGACAAAAATGAAGACTACTGACAAGACAGTCGAAACTTCAGATCCTTCCTGTGAATGTCAACCAATAAATCTAATTTCCATGTAATGTAATAACATTAACTGGATAACCTTAATGGAACTCATTTCTTATTTCTACTGTATAAAATTTGTATTGACACTTGTGTTGTATCGGAAACCATACATAGTAATACAGATAAGGCCACTTAGAATTGCCCCTCCCATCACAGACCAGTCTGTTTCAGCCCTAGACCTCGTTGAAAATCAAATGGGAAGTGAATGGTCAATTCATGATGCTGCCAGCCATTCAAAGTGGCTGTATCTGCATATGTATAATCCTATTTTCTTTGACAATCCAATGTGATTTTGTTGTCCCCTTAAAAAGGGCGGAGAGATGGATGAAGGAAACCAGCACACTGTTCTCCCCTTCACTCACACAATGCACAAGCAATACATTGGTTCATTAAGTCAACACTTGATGTCATCAAATCAAGTATGTCACTAAACTTTTTAACTCAAAGTTATTGAACTTGTGTTTTTAAAAATTTCAAAAATATTGTATTTTCTTTGAAATTCACAGCACATTTTCTTGACATTTGTTTTAGGAGACATATTAAACAGCTTCTTACAACAATAAAATATGCACATTAACCTTCCGCCATAAACACGAGTGAAACAATAAAATAATACGACCAAAGCAAACTGTCTGACTCAGCTAAACAAGTTGATCTACATAAAAGTAGAAAATATGACAATGTGGTTTTTTTTGTTTTATTTTTCAGAAATTCTCCGTTTAAAAGCTGGAACAGAGTTGTTTTGTACAGGACATTATGTATCTAACACTACATGTCAATTCTCTCTGTTCTGTTTCACTGTATTCGTCACAAATGTATGAAAAAGGGATGCTCTAAATTTAAGAGTAGCTGGTTTAACCACTGAGATGTGAATATTGGGGTACTTGTCAGTCCCTACTAATGAGTTGATAGTGTTGGCATGTTGTTGACCAGCTGAGGCAGTAGCTGTTCTAGTGGTTTCCTTGGCTAGCTGTGGTAGTTGAACCAATAACCACCCAAGTTGAACCAATAACTAGATGAGACGTGTTAATAATTAGCGGATGCAGTACATATAGCTGATACATTTCTTAATGCTGGCCAATTGTGTAATGTTGCTGGCTTATCACTGGCAAAACCAGTAGCTGGCTTTAGCAATGATATGGACTCCTGTCGTCTGTCAGTACTCTTATGCTTTGTTTCCACATACACTTTTGTCTGTACAACTCAGTCTCGTGGAAAAACAGGAAATAGTCATGTAAATTTAATCTACTGAGTTGAGTCCACAGACATGACTTTCACATTTTTTTCTTGCTACAGAATTTAAAATTATGGCCATAAAGTACCACAGAGGGTTGCCTGGTTTCTCTCTTCCTTGCCTCGTGGGGGTTACTGGTTGCCTGGGTCCGGGGGCTTTTCCTGTTGGCCCCTAATCTCTGGAGTGGGGTGTGCTTGTGCCCCCCTTCCCCCATACTATATACGATTCATGTAAAGCCTTTGGCATGTAATTGACACACACACATGCACAAGCATTCATTCACTCACATGCTCACCCCACTGTCACAATGGGACTTTTGGCTTGAATAATAATAAGTAACTACAGCGACTTTCCTTTGCATATACTTGCTGCTGGCGATGTTGTCGCTGTTTCTTTGTTTGTTGTGTGTTTCTTTCGATTTATGTTTCTGCTGGTTCTCCTGACGATCCTCTACATGGCGGCAGTTTGCTTTCTTTTCTCTCTACACATGCAACAGTTGGTTACCCGGTTTTTGCCTGTTGGTCACTTATCTTTTCATGCTCTCCCCTATCCTCTCTCTTCACTCCCCCTCTTTCTTTAAATTCTCCTTTCAAGCATCATCATGAAAAGATAAACAATGGTGCTGCAAACTGTGATGAGAACACTGGCCCAGTGGGCTTCGGCTTTGCTGATGCCTGTGTCTCTGAGTACAGCAAAAGAAAAAAATGATCACAGGATGTCACAGGATTTTGTGAAATAGCCATATGTTGACTGTTGTATCATGTCCATAAATAAGAAACTTGACAGAATTACTGAAAATGAGACCTTATTGTGTCAATTGTACTGTGCCATACAGACAGGTATATGTAGTAAGATATAAACAGTTCTGTAAAGAATTAGATTGTCCTCCTGATGTCAAAACAGAGCAAGCCATTATAATAACTGTCACTACAATATTGAATTGTATGAATAACATTTGGAACATCACGGTAATTGTTTCCATTATATTTTTATAAGCTTGCAGTCAAGATTTTAGAATTGACTACTTCCTTTACAAGTAGTCCAAACACTAATCTAATTGCTGATTGTCCTTCCAAGATAAGGCAGTGTTTATTTAATGTGGCTAAGTCCTTTTATGGCTTGTAATAGGGACTCTGCTCCTAAGACTGACCAAAGAAGGAAGTTAGGTAACATTATCAGATATTTCAGCTATGAGTTTGGGATGAATGTCTGGTCACAGGACGCATGAGACTAGTGTTCAATCTATGTTTCCGTTTGATGGACTTCTTTTAACTATGACGGCAATCATTCTATGACGTTGATGATAATGCTTTTATCTAAACTTTCATGATGAAGCTCCATTAACCTTCATATTTGTAGATCAATGCATACTAAAAGGACAATTATTTCTTTGGTAGTAATATAAATATACAATTCTAATGAACAGGATAGTTTTAAGGGATTTAAATAACAGGAAAAGAAAATAGTCTTTTTTTTACAGCCACACCACAAATCCTATCCCAGTTATTACTGTGCCTAAACCAACTTCTGTAAACTTCTGAGACTGTCACACTCATGCCACAAAAACCATCTTCATTTCCAAAGCAGAACACTTGGTGACTGTTTGGATAAACAGTTCCTGCTGTCTTCTTATATAGAAAATCAGAGTTTGAATAATCCTTTTAGCTGTATTATCATGGTAACAGACAATAAGAAGAATACATTTTCTGGTAAATTAGAACGCTGAGATAATAACAAAGAAAAAGTAATATACTCCACAAACACACTCACAAATACAAAGAATCCCGATAAGAGCACACAAATGAGCACATTTTGATTCAGCTAAACTTGGAAAATATATGAGAGGAAGGATCCGTTTTGATCACTGCCTGTGAACATCATTTCACAGTCAATTGAAGGAAAAGCAGGGAGTGTAGAAAACCATCCTCTGGGGAAACTTTAATAATGGAGCCCACAGGTGCATGCTACACTATCGTTTTAAAGAAACAGCAAGAAAAAAGACCAATTGTCAGTGATGGTTTACAAACTGCTTTTAATAACAAGACATGCTCACCAGACACCATCTCTCATCCAGTGAACCTTATTTCAAGACGTTTAACTTAGAGACACATTATATAAAGTTTTCTAGACATACAGGGATGATTTGGAACTTCCTGAATTAATCAAGTGATAACATTTTGGAGCAAAAAAGATAGCAATGCACGTAGACTTAAGGACCTTGTGGAAAATGTATCAATAGATTCTTTTGGATTCTTTGGGACTTAATATAGTGTAGTTCACTTTTCAGTAGTTAATGGCCCAGACGAAACAGATTCACACAATCTGAGATCACCAAATTATGATTATACTGTGCTGAATGCAAGACCTTCTTTCAATACCCCGAGGACAATCTGTGTTTTTATCACTGGGAACACACACACTGCTGTAATCAGTGAAGCTTACAAAAAAAGATTGTTGCCATGCTGGCCACTTAGGAAGTGAGGAAGTCTCACGATCTTCACTATTTCTGTTGGTTCACTGTCTTCTTGAATGTTTCAGAAAGTATCTGCATGCTGAGGCTGAGGCTCACAGAGTATCTTTGTCATTCACAGTGTTACATTGAGCCTCTGTGAGGCCATATTCTTCAGGATGAATGGCGTATAATGACAACATCCTTTAACAGCAACCATCATCTATAAATGAACTAATGGAGATTTTCTGTACTTTGATAACTGTGGCAGAACTAGCGCATCATTCACATCAAGTGCTGTAATTTCCCCTCCTGGTATTCTCTCTGTCATTACTAAAGCCCCACTCGACCGTCATGATATATTTCTGCACTGAGAGTCAGTTCCTCTGTGAGCTCAGATCTCTATTCCTAACTGGTCTTTTCGATTTAATATTCACCAAACATTTTGAATATACCATGAGATAGCAGCAGCTCGGCTGCTCTAATTGCAGAGATATAATGTACTTCATAAGATTTATGATCTATTAATCTGTTTATGCAGGATGATTCATGAGTCCCAGAGTTGGGAGACATATGATTAGAGTTAATCATTTGTCATGGCTGCTAGAGACATAAGACTTTAAGTTACAGATATTTTATCCAAAAGGCAGTGATGGTGGATCCCATCCACAACATTCTAATTTTTTCTGCTTTAGCAGTGTCAGTCATTAGAAATCTGACATCTGTAAAATACGTCTTGGTTATTGTACTACTATGACATGTAAATTTTTGCAGTTATTAAATTTAATGAAACCATTGGAGTTTGTCAAAATGAGACCATTAGTATACTTAATTTCATAATCCAACACACAACCACTGCACTCTTTTGAAAATATATTCACTTAGTTTAGATATTAAACAATAGGCAAGCCACACAATTCTGTACGTCAGTCAGGTTTGAACATTACACAAACTGCTGATCTCCAATGAATGGCCCAGAAAATGCTCCATGAGTAGAAGTTTCCTGTGCCAAAGCTCTTGCTGATGGCAGAGTTCAGAGAAAAATAAGAACAGTAATCACTTATGAGATATGAAAAAAGTCTATTTGCATGCACAACACTACAGACATTAAAGAAGATGGTCTTTCAGCAGCAGGCCACAAAAAGGTGTCATTCCTTGCAGCAAAGAACTCCTGCTCCAGTGGATACAGGCTTACCATCACTGGGTGAGGATATATTGGAAAGTTATTGACTGATTTTCAAATGTCATAGAGGAATAGATTAATCATGCCAAAAAAATCAGCACCTAAGGCTCTTGGTGATGTAAGGGTAGGGGGGAAGATTTTCTTGATCCTTTAAACCTCTAATTAACACTGTTTAAATTATACAGCTGACCTGAGTATTGCTGTTGATCAAGTTCAGGATTGTCACGTCACCATGTCACAAAGCTCATATCATTTATGACTTTCTGTGGCTTTCTGTGTATCTTGGCACTCCACAGTCACCAGAAGTTAATCCAACAGAGCACCTTTGGGAAGTGATGAATCGTAGAGTCATATCTTAAAGGTGAAGCCCACAAATCTGTGGCTACTGAATGGTGCTAAGATGTCAACATGGAGCAAATTCTCAAAGGAATGATTCCAGTACCCTGTTGGATCTATGACACCAAGAATCAAGGCAGCTCAGAGAGTAAATGTGGGTAAAATCCATTCAAACAGGTGGTAACTTAAAAAGAAGTTCAGTACGTTCTTTACAATCTTCATGCTCTGCTCTTTTGTCCTGTAAATCACACAACATACATATTTAGTTTTTGCTTGTCTGAACGATAATAAATTCCTGATCTTATGTCAGTCATTTGCCTAAATGTTTATAAATCATAGCTGGAAAAAACTGTGGTGTTCAGTTTAGATGAGTTATTTAGTTCAGATAAAATAGCTGGTCACTTATAGCTATTGTAGCCATGTAATGAAAGAAATTACAAAATTTCCAATCGGCTATTTATTTTATGTACAACACTCTGTCTCCCCCACCACTTTACAAACTGTGTGGCTTTGTATCAATGTCAAAGATCTTCCTTTGCTTCCACTTTGCAAGTACCATAATTCCTGCTGCTTTCTATGCTGGAGGGAAATTATGCATGTGTTGTTTGTGGAAATTCGCTAAAAAGATGGACAGTGCTGCTTTCCTTGGGATGACAGGTTCCTTTGCAACAGGCCTGCTACCACACCACTTAAAATGCTGTCACTTTCTCCCGGTGTTCATATTGCATTTTAAAATATCCACCTCAACCCCAGTATCTATCTTTGAGCTCAGAGTCTATGCTAGAAAAAGAAAGCTACTACCACTCTCTTCCATACTGTGTTTGAGTTTACTTGTAGGGAATATATTTTATAACAATAATTGACATGAGATGCCCCCCTGAACTCGATACATGTATTTAACCGTCTACAGTTAGATGATCCATTCAATCTGATAAACCTCTGCCTGCTGTTCTGTTCTAATGCAAATGCTCATTTACAGTTTGGACCCTTTTTAAAAATTATTTTGGCTCATCTACATTTTTTATCAACAAAATAAGCTTTAATATAATTAAATAAGGAGTTTAATTATCCTCACCAACAATTTCCTCTTGGCTGTAGTTGCACAAGGTTTATTACAGTGATAAACTTTAATTATTTCAAATGTAGAGGTCCCATCATTAGTCCATGCAATGGAAAAAAAAAAAATCAGGATCCAAATGTATTTTTTTGTGTGCTTTTGAGCTACCTGGTCATCCTGAACTCTTTTGGGGACTCAGCAGATGCAGAATGCCACTATTCATTCCTGGGACCCCTATTGTTCAATCTGTGCATGCTTCCATTAGGCCAGCTAATACGCAGCTATAATGTGTCCTACCACAACTATGCAGATGACAATCAGATCTACGTGTCATTGGCGGCAGGAGAACATGGGCCTGTAGATACATTGTGTCACTGCATCAAACAGATCAGTGTGTGGATGCAAAACAATTTTCACCAGCTAAACTCAGACAAAACTGAAATAATTGTCTCTGTTTATCAGTCACCTTGAGACTCTCTCTAAAACCTAATAATCAGGTTAGAAATCTTGGGGTAATATTGGACTCAGACCTGAACTTTAACAGCCACATTAAATCTGTAACATCAGCAGCTTTTTACCATCTAAAAACCATTGCCAGAATCAAAGGAATAGTGTCTAAACCAGACTTAGAAAGACTAATCGATCCATTTGTCTCCAGCAGATTAGACTATTGTAACGGCCTGCTCACTGGACTCTCTAAACGAGCTGTAAGACAGCTGCAGTACATCCAGAACGCTGCTGCTCGAGTCCTGACTAGAACCAGGAAATACGACCATATTAGTTCAGTGCTCAGGTCTCTGCACTGGCTCCCTGCCGCTCAGACAATAGACTTTAAAACAGCTCTGCTTGTGTACAAGTCTCTTCATGGTCTAAAACAGCTATTTTTATGTTTCATGGAATGATTTTTTTTTTTGCCTTATTGTGATTTTATGTAGCTGCAAAGCACTACGAATTATGCTCTACAAATAAACTTGCCTTGCCTATTCACAAGAAAAGGTGACATGTCACATCCCAGATGAACAAGAACAAGAAGTACACCCAGAAGTACATCCATCTAGATTCCAAGGTTTTTATGTGCCATGACATAATAAAGAATCATCTGGTCCTTAACAGGTCTTAAATTTGGTAAATATAACCCTGAATGAAGAAGAGCATATAAAGCATTGCAATATTTATTGAACAAAAACTATGCTAATATGGTATATAAAAAGTGTGTGTGAAAAACTAAGCACACCCAGCGATTCAATGGTTTGTTTAACCACCATAAGCTGCAGTAACTTGAAGTTATCACTTTTCTGGATGACATTATCAGTCTCTCATATCATTGCTTAGGAATTTTCTTCCATTCTTCATTACATTGTTGCTTCAGTTCATGGACACTTGCAGGCATGAATCTATTTACAGGTCTCCAAGGGTCCTATGACAGAATTCTCAACAGATGTTTAGAAAAAATTTCAGGCTTTTACTAGACAATTGCAACAACATTTACTTTCTTCAACCATTCTGTTGGAGATTTGCTGCTGTGCTTGAGATCATTGTCCTGCTGAGTACCCCGATGTCTGCCAAGCATTAACTGTCAGACAGATGGCCTCACATATGTCTCTAGAGTACTGTGGCCAGCAGGAGTTCACAGTCAACCCAATGACCGCAAGGTGCCCAGGTCCTGTTGCAGCACATCACCCTCTACCACTGTGGTTTTGAAGTGTTTTTACTGCTATCTTGTTTTTGGTTTCCGAAACCACCAAACATGGTGATGCTTTATGATCAAATCTCCAATTGTCTGTCCAAATAACATTCTGCAGGTTTGTTCAGGTGCTGCTGCGTTATTTTTTTAGAGAGGGGAGGTTTTCACTGGCAGCCCTTCCAAACAAGCCACATGTTCAGTTTTCTTCTAACTGTACTTTAATATGTATGTACTTTAATTTAGTATGTTAAGTGTTAATTAACTTTAACACTTAACATACTAACTTAGGCCTGTTGAGTCTGAGGAGTGGTTCTTTTGTGCTTTTTTTCGCTGACGGTCTGACCTTGAGCTGAACTTGCTGGAACATTAATATCTGGGAAGATTGTCAACGGTTTTGAAAGTGTTCTACTTCCAGATAGTTTAAGGTTGGTGAAGGTTGCATTAACCTAATTTTGAGGTCTGGTGGGGACTTTTTATATATATTTTTTTTCAAAATGTCTCAATACAAAAACAATAATTAAAATAATAATAACTGAGATTGGAGCTGTTGGGTTTGGAAATGAACAAATTAGAGTTTTAAAGCTAAAACATAAAACCTCATCACTTTCCTCTGGTGATCAGTAAAATTTACAGTTTATGTTCTACGATCAGTTGTTTGATATGTTTTCGTCACAGAACTAATGTCTCCATCATCATTTATCATCTTTTAGTTTAATAATTTAATAAGGTCAAATTAGAATGTATGTATTGGCTGTGAATTAAACATGAGTTGTAATTTGAGCAGGAAATGGAGCCTGATTTGCCAAGGTATGTGGTGACATCCAAATGTAAGACCAAATGACTCACCAAAGCAGGTTTGAGAAATAGCTGTAAAAACACATTAAATATGCATGGTGGAAGGGATATTATTAGATCACAGATGTTCTATTCAGTCCACACAAAGGTAACCCGCTGTAACACACTGGAGAACCAGCACTCATACCAACCTTGCATAGTCGGTGTTGATTTGCAAACTGCCCGAGGAAAATCTGTAGAAATATGAACACTGATGGGATGCGAAGGCGTTTTTCTAAAAATTATTTATGGTCTTTTCAGCTTCAGTATGTTTGATCCTACAATTCCCCCAACATACTTAGTCAGTTACAGATTCTCTTTTGTTGGGGGGAAGGAAAAACTAGTAAAAGTTGAATGTCAGAAGCATTTTGAGAGAAGACAGCATTAAACAGAAGTTTTGAAATATCAGGCTAATTGTAACAAAAAGAAATTAAGTGAATCAGGTAGTTTTACCCAAAGGTTAGGCTGCAATATTTCCAACAGTGTGTCATTGATCTGAATGCTCTACTCTGCTCATCTGCACTGTTTACTGGGAGTTTGTGTAAGAACATGTGACTGTCATGAGTGAGCATATGGAGGTGTTGAGTGGTCTTTGGGATGTTTGCACTGCTCCTCTTTAAGTTCTCAGTCTTTCACACAATTCTTTGAATAAGGTTTGAGCAATTGAATTGATATATTTGTGCTGTTAAGTAAGCATAAGCACCAGCATTAGCAGTAGCTTCTTACTGCATCATGATGAACTTGGGCATTGTCATTTCAAGTAAAATAGGAATTCTTTTTCTATACTGTTTACGCAAGTTTTGGCAGCATTAAGTGTTTTGAGTGTGGTGATAGTGGTCGTTTTGTCCACATAAGGAGCAAGCTGTAGGTGAGGGTGCCACTGCAAGCGGTGAACAATGGCCTTCAGTTGATGGTGAGCAGCAGGTTGTTGGCCGCTATGAAGTTGAACAGCAGGCTACAGGCAATAGTGTCAGTGAACAGCAGGGTGAGAAAAGCAGTGACAATGAGCAGAGGGCTGAAGGTAACGTTGTCAGCAGCTATGAACAGATCGTTTAGCAAAGAGCAGGGGAAATCGTAACCGAAGTCCCGGACACTCATAGCCAGAACTAAATAGTATTGAAGAAAAGCAAGATTTCACAGGAGTACTGTAAAGGGAGAGACGGGAGCACTGGTAATAGTAAGGTTGTAAAAGAAGATGTGGGCTGTGGGCAGACAGAAGGAGTGATTGACCCTTTGGTTTTGATCGTGACAGCAGGTGGATCAGACATTGTCAGTATGGAAAATGAGGATAATGATGTATTAGATGATAACTCCTTGTCACAATATTCTGAAACTACCAGCCAGTAGTCACAGGGCAATCGATGCTAGTATTCTTTGAAAGTCATTCATTTTTTCCTTCATGAAACGTTTGGTAGGCAGTATGTGGAAATCAAGGACTATTTTCCTGATAATAAAAAAAATAATTAAACCTGTTTATAAAAGACGACTGGTTGGTTACTAGCAACTTAATGAACAGAAGAAGTTCCATCGAAAGAAAATAACAAAACTGAGGAAGACGAAAGAAGGTCAAGTCTCCCCAAAAATTATGATTTAATAATGTGTGAAATGTGTGAAGCACAGATGGTTTTCTCTTCTACGATTGTTTACCTTTTTTTTTCCTGCTTCTCTTTCAGCGCTTCACTGAGAGTTTAAAAATTGCAGCTTTAATTATCAGTAAAGGAAGGGACAGGTTAACGGAGCTGAGCAGATCAAAACATTTTGAATTTTGTCTCTTATCGAGACATGTAACTGTTGCGATCTGTTTTGTGAGGCCATTAATATTTAATAGATAAGTCTGCTCATCAAATAGATGAAGACAATTCTAGTTGTAAAAGCAACATATATATACACAACACACACACACATATATATATATATATATATATATATATATATATATATATATATATATATATATATATATATATATATACACACACATATGGTTTACTGTTGTGGAATAATCAAAGAAATACAGAAAACAGTTCCTTTGGGGAGGCTTGTACTGGATTAGATCTGCAGTGCTGTGTCTAACTGTGTTGGAGAGCAGTCAGGGACTGATTGACCTCCAAAGCTGCACTGCAGTTTTTTACCTCCAGACTGTATAGCAATTTTTATACCTCAAACAACAGCTTCAGACTGCGATAGCAGCTGTGCAGCCTCATAGGGTGCAGGGGCTTGCCTATGGCAAACACTTCTTTCTCCTCAATCTGACCAGTGTTTATACGTCAGAGATTTCCTGCTTTTAGCAATCAGTCCTCCAAATATAAAAAAATAAACTGTTTTGGAGAGAAGATCCTCACAGATTTATGGAAATGTTGGAAAGTAAATTGATTTCCATAACCCATTCATGCAAAGCAAGATGCTCATTTTAAGCAGTGTGCTGAGAATCTTCATAAGATCTCGGTTGATAAAGCTTGCAGAGCTGAGATCAGCAGGGAGATGGAAGTCTGGTGTAAGATTGATTGAGGAGACTGGTTAAGTCTCCGTGCTTCCTTGACAAACTGCTGGAGGAGGGGGCTAGTGGTCTTCCCAATTTTTTCAGGGAGAGGGGAAAATGTTCCTCAGAGGATCATCCAATCTCCAACCAGAATTTCCACCATTACTTGGAGTGGAGAAACAATAATAAGGAGAAAGCTCAACACACTTCAACGCACCAGTACTGTCAAACTTTCCACCAGTCTCAAAGAAAGACCTTTATTCTGGTCCCTGTACAAAGCTCCCACAGAGAGCTATGTTTTAGAGGGGACAGGCTTTTTATTTTGGGACCTAATTATTGTGCAGCAAAGTACAGTGTAGGAAGCTTTGTTTAGTTTAGACCATGCAAAATTAGCATATGGCTCACAAGGAGGAATAAAATGAGGGGATAGGGCTCTGTGAATACTGACTTTATGTTCAAACGTTTGATAATGGCACGCTTGTAAATAGAGTTCAACCACTGTAAAAAAAGTCTCTGATATGAAAAAAATTTAAGTCCATTTGTGGAGTTGTTTTACGTTGTGTTTCAAGATGTTCTCTTGTTTTTGAAAGGGGTTGGGGGTATGTAGGGTTGCACTGATTAAATTGTAGTTACAATGATACTGTTTTATTAATGTTAAGTGTTATACTTCAAACATTTCTTCTCCTCTCCATACAGCAGATATTAGAATGATAAAGATTTCTTTTAATAAAATCCATACCCAGCAGACAATTTGATGCATTACAGAAGTAAGGGCAGTGAATGAGCAAGCAGTTTCTGTCTCAGCAAGAAGAATGAAGTTGTATGCCTAAGAATTGTATTGTTTTTCCAGATTTTTTCCTAACAATAGCAATAGCAATAGGTGAAAAAGGTTTTCAAGTAATTGTGCTCTTTGATAATGTTATATAATTATTTCTGGCCGTGCAACACACAAGAACAGTGCATTTAACATTTCAGTCTTTGGGATCCATATATTAATGTGTTATATCATCCATGAATTAATTGGTAAATGCCTTGTAATAATTTCTTATCAAAAACTGTCTCAGAGAAGCTCATGAAACTGGTGTCTAATTACTTCATTTTTTGTGTATATGGATACGCAAACAACTCCTTAGGTATAAAGTCTCACTGTATCTAATGAAACTGTCACAAAAGTTGTGATAATCTGTAAACAGGCTGAAAGGTTGGAGGGGTTTGGTGCTGAATTCTAGACATGACTGTCAGCCCAGGTCTTTAGTGCATCTGATCACACATATCACACATATCGGAAACCTGACAGATATAAAATAATTTTTGATTGGGACAAATGCGCCTGTCTCTAATTATTGGGAGGGACACGTCCCCCTTATCCCCCCGGTTCCTACGCCTATGCCTTTGATCCAGTATTGTCTACATTGAGTACTTTTAAATGCCACCTTTGTTTTCTCTATTGTCACAATTGACTTCATCCTTTTTTTGAGTAGCTTGAATCACCTGACCACCTGGTTAGATTTAAGTATGAAAGACTATTTTGTTAGGGTAACGGAAATATCTTATGGCTTAGAAGGGAAGAGACTTCATCTTCAAAACGCAGTGAGGGTTTATGCACAAAAATATTTTTTCGTTGTCATTTTCATTTAAAAAAATCTAAATGAAATACATCACCTTACAGACACGATTCATGTCCATCAACACAAAAATTGTGATTTTGTTCCATACCCATTTCACCTACTGTATGTTATGCCAAGTAAGAATAAAGCTGCAAATTGTTACCAATATCCGAAAAGCTTGTTTGAAGCACCCCTGACAGTACACGATGAACTGTATTTAATACTACCAGTAACAGGATTCTGCTCTCTTTGCAATTAAAGCCAACTAACTCCAATGATCTCCTGCAATAAGATCATGCGGACAACTAGTCACACACAGATCTGATTACCAGCCAGTAGGCACACAAATGAGTTAAGCAACATCAGTGCCGAAAGGGGGCTAAACTCATGTTATACATGCCAGCACTTGGCACCCAGTTTCACAGGCATGACTGATGAATATCCTGCTGTGTCCAGTGTAAGAATACACTGTGTCCACAGAAGTGTTAACCATCTGTATCACAACAGCTTAAACCCTGATATATCCAGAAAATCTGGTAACTCAACAGCTGCAGTAGGTGAATGACCTTGAATGACTCAGGTACACTCTTTTTATGTGCTCAACCTTCCTCACAATAGGGGATAACAGAAAGATGTTCCAGATGCAATTGGCCGGTAATGACACAGCAGCTAAGTGTCACATGAGGTTAGGGTTTTAATCATGTCATTAGGGAATATCAGCATTTTTCAGCATAATGCCCATTTACACATTGCACTATACGCTGCACTTCTTTCAACATTCATCGTGAGCTTAACTGAGTTGCAAAGTTGGGGTTGTCAAGTTAAACTAAGGTTTTGCCTCACCAGAAATGACAGAAACATGCCAAATGGCTCAGGGGTGTTAGACACCCTTGCTGATTCTGCTGGCAGGTGGTTTGGGACTCTTACTCCCTGACCAATGAGCCAAGCCAAGGGAAGAATCACAAGCTAACTGAAGAGGAAAAAGGTTTATTTCAATACAATATTTCTTTTTCAAGATTAAGATCAAGATTAGGGCGGCCGTGACTCAGTGGTTAGAGTCGGTCGTCCAATTGGCAGGTTGGCAGTTAGATTCCCACTCTCGCCACTCAAAAAGATTGGTGAAACTGACAGCTGGAGAGGTGTCAGTCCACCTCCTTGTCACGGCCGAGATGCCCTTGAGCAAGGCAACGTACCCCCGTGCTCCCCGAGCGCTGTGAATGGCTGCCCACCGCTCCAGGTTGGCGTCTGTCTCTATGAGTGTGTGGCCTTGTGCATGACTGTGTCAACAGGTGCTAACCTGAATGGGTTAAAACCGGAGGACAAATTTCGTGTGTATGACTGTATGCATGACAATAAATCTGATCTTAATCTTAATCAATATTCAATCAACAATCAGCCAGGTCCTGTCCGATGTAAACTGGTGCAATTGAATTGAATAAGATTTTATTAATCCAAAATCGAAAACGTCTTTTTTTCAAACAATTATAAAAGTTATTAGCAATTGACATTGCAAAAACGTAATTCCTTAGAGTTATTGTTTTGAGCAGGACTGACCTCTTAATTAATATGTTTATGTATATATATATATACATATACACATATTTACATTCCCTAAATACATTGCCCACAATAAGGTCTTATGCACTGAAACATAAGTAAGATGCACAGTACATGCATTTTACTTGCGTACGGTTATATTTGAAAACAGTCACTGATTTATGAAGGCCTTTGATCTGTAAGGTAATAATATTCCATAGCACAGACACCGGCTATACGTAATCTTATTGCTAAATGGCACTTAATGAACAGTTGACACTTTATCATAGAGAGTCTCATCAATTTCCACAAGTAGCCATTGTAACAGACAAGTTACAATGGGAAAATTCCCATTGTAAAATGGGAAAATCCCACTGGTCGAAAATCCCATTTTATTATTTGGGTTATTGACTATCTGTCCTGATTTACCTTGTGGGAGTGGGATGATGAAAGGGGATGAAAGAGTATTTTAGCAGAGGTATGGTAACATTAATGAAATAGAAAAAGTCAGTCTCTAACTGAGTGTGATCTGTGTTATGTGTGCTGATTGCGTCAACCAGTGGGGTTCAGAGAAGGATTGTATTCTCATAACAGAGCATATGTTTCCAATACAGTCTAACATATAATCATATTCATTTGCACTGGTATATATGGTCACCAAAACTTTCCTTTGAAAAAAGATTATATCAAATCCATGACACTAAATAGAAAATACAAAGCAAACATCATGCAGGTATTCAAAGTAAAAAAATAAACAAATAAACAATCAAATAAACCATTTATGCTCATCAGCTGTGATTGAATTGACCCTTTTATTCTAACAAAAATCACTCTTACTGGCATTTAACCTCAGAGGCAAAGTCCCTCCTACGAGTTAAAAAGCAGCTGGCCACCCACATGCACTTCACACTCTCAAAAATGTATGTGGAAACAGTGTTACACAGCTGCATGGGCTCTGTTTCATGGATAGCACTCAACTGTTTTGTATTCTTTAGTACTTCTCGATATTTTTTTGACCTGCTGTAACATGAGTGAACAAGCGTGGCCTCTGTACCTTCAAGTACCCAGCAGTATCTCCAGTTTCAATTGCTCTGCTGCTACTCTTGTGTGCTGTGCATGCTGAAGTTGGCACTTAGAAGCGGTGAGTAGGCAGCTGTGGTTGCATAAATATCTTTATCAGAAGTCCACTGTCTCTCTGTTTCTGTATATATGATGAGTGCAACATTTTAAATGTATGCTTTACATACCACAGTAGATTCAGAGAAAACTTTATGCATAAAGATTCCAGTTTATTCTAATCTGGCATATTTCCCATAAACATGGCCATTCTAGCTCCATGGGTCATACAAAGCATGCACACTGATTGTAGAGATTCAGGCAAATCTTCTGAAAAACAATGTGCAATATTTCATATTAGGGCAAGTACCATGATTCTCCTACAAGTTATATCCTACCAATGGTCCACAGGAGAATTCAGCAATGGTGGGTTATGAATTTTGTGAATTTAGCTTTTCAATTCGACAGAAACTCTATCTATCTAAAAGCATGGGGGACGCGAGTGGTACTGGCAGGTATGGACGTGTCCATGTAAACCTCCAGGGCTTGCACTCCAACAACTTCTGTATTTCACACCCCACCAGCACAAAGTAAAGTTATATTGATGAGTTACGCCCACATTACATCCCACTATGCTTTAAGACTCTCTCAAATTCTTTATGATATCCATATCCTTCAAAACATGGAGCATCACTCAGTTTTCTTCCCCACTCCAAAAGCATGTCTTCTTTCTACCTACAGTCATCCCGTTCTGCACCAACTCTGCTGCTAGAGCCTGTGTTGCCTGATCTTGCGAGAGAAATAAGCAACTCGATCTATGAAAATGAGTCCGAAACAAGTGACTGGGTCAAGTCACCTATCAGTTGGCTAAGTTGCTCATAATTTGTGGAAAATAACAAGAAATATGCAGAGGCAAGGTAAAATCAGTTAAATAAAGGAAAGTCAGTCCCTAAATGTTAAATTGCTTAACTGTTAAGCTTCTCAGTTTGGATTTATGTGACATGGGCAACATATGAGCACAGATAATGTTCTCAAAGTAAACGTATAGACAGGCATAAAGACAATCAATCCAACTTTAAGTCATCATTTATGCTTATCACAGACTTTCATTGACAAGGCTTTTCTCCAACAATGATAGCTTAATAAATTCAACATTCAGCTCCACTTACAGCCTACAACATTATCCTTTAAACCTGCGGATAAAACTAAAATGCAGGACCCCTGAGCCTTCTGAAAGATCTTATCAATGGAATAAACCATTTCAGATAATCAGCTATGAGTACATTAACTGATGGTTCTGGTTAAGCTCTGAGGCAAAGTGTCCTAAGGGAGATGAACAGTGTCTGATAACACACATACACTTCAGCATAGATCTTCATATGAGAATCTTCACATGGTCAAGAAATGCTCTTTAAGGAAATAGCTAGAACAGAATTGGATATTTTGAAAAGTGACATTCAACAAGGTATGAATTGTGGGCATTTTCAGCCCTTTCAACTTATTATAATATAAATAGTATAATATATATATATATAATACTGGTGTATATTATACACCAGTGGGAAAAATGTGTCAGATTCTCCATTGTCAAAAAAAAAAGAGTGTAAAGAGTGCAGTTAGTGCAAAGAATTACATTTAACTCAATATTAATTTGAATTTACTCCCTCTTTAATGTATTATCAGTATTTACATCTGCTCTAAAAATGTATTTTTTTTTTAATCTTATTCATTTATCATCTCAATAAGAACAAATTGACATGGGTTAGGGTGACAGGGATTCAGTGTTTCCTATCATTATTCCTTTGTCATCCAGTTTAGCACATATGATATCTTAAGTTTTTTATTTCAAATTAGAAAGCTGTGCTTGAGTTTGCTCTATAACTCTATTTTCTTGTTGTTCAATCAGGATGTGGTCTTTTTTTGTCAAGATAAACCACTGCATTATTGAATTTTCTTCTATTCCTTATCCCTATAAGTTCAACTCTTCAGCATATGTTTTTCATACTGACAGCTGTTCCTGGCATGGATAAATAACATTTCATATGAATTAGTTCTTCTCTGGCATATTCAGGCCTGTAGGCTGAATCGAGTTTCATTCTTGTAAGACTCTTGTCTGCTCTCTCAGTGCCTTTCATTGCAACTCTGTTCTTTTAAAAAGAAAAAAAAGAAATCATAGTCCATTTTCTCCATGGTATATTCCCAGTCCCATACCTCTTCCCCACAGTCATTTTTTTTGGGTCAATTCTTTTCTCATGGTTGACAGTACTGGGGCAGCTGAGTGTTGTGAAACCTGGAACACGCTGCATTGTGACAGATAGGACTCCCACTTCCCTAATATCCAACCGCAGGCGACACCAGCTCTGCTCGTGCTTAATGGAAAACTTGTGTTTTGTTGGCAAACTGACCCTCACTCTCCTGAAAAGGAATGGATGCCCCCCTCTACATTTGGAAATCACACCCACATGACATGGTTTGGATGCAGTCTGCCCTTGGGCAATGATCATCATAACCACTGACTGACTCCTTCCTCCTATATAAATCAAAGCAAAAATGTACAAACTGGGAACTGATTAGTCTCTGAGGAGGACAGCATTTCCACTCATCGTTAAAGCTGTTGCCCTCACAAGGAATAAATGATGTAGTATTGAGTATGGCTGAGAATTTACGGTGTGGGACAGGCCACAATTAAGCCGTTGGGAATCACTAAAGCCCTTATATGTATGTTAACGTGGTGAAATATGTTTGAATTACTTTGAAACTAATGTAATAGTTGCTAAAGTAGCCAAGAGTTTATCTAATGAATCCTTTTCATTCACAGCTACATAATTTAAATGAGCACATTTTGTTTCAAGAGGGTCCCAATTTAAAATTTTGCTCTCACAGAAGCTTTTGATGAGGTTCATCTTAAGA
This sequence comes from Odontesthes bonariensis, assembly GCF_027942865.1. Taxonomy (NCBI): domain Eukaryota; kingdom Metazoa; phylum Chordata; class Actinopteri; order Atheriniformes; family Atherinopsidae; genus Odontesthes; species Odontesthes bonariensis. The sequence goes on from NC_134515.1 coordinate 21,631,960, forward strand.
GTATGACTCGAGAGCTCTTGATTAAAGCGACATAGACGGCCAACCCATTGACATCAGACTTTCAGAAACCTTTTTCTCATCCGAGAACCATATAGGACTCCCACCACACACATGCAACTTTAGAGCTACCTCAGCAGGAGTCGTGATCCCTGCTGAACTCATCTGCTGCTGCTGATTCTTGTGACTTGATTCATGTTTGAAATTCACAACATAGACATTGTTTCACGGATGGGAGACTCGATTTTAAATTTCCCACAACACAGATTTCCTGACTAAACAGGCCTCAAAGGAAAAAAGAAATGTTCAATTGATGATTTTTTATTTCTTTATTCTGGTCATCACTTGTCTTAATTCATCAGTATGATTTGTGTATGGTGGTATGAAAAAATATTGGATTTTTTTATATATATTGCTTGATTTGGGGGGGGATTTTGATCACAACCGATTTCCCAATATATAAAACTAGCTGTTTTCTTCTAAATTAGGTCCTGTAACATTACCCTTGTTTTGTCTTCACCAGTCTTCAGCATATTACATCAAAATCATATATATGATTATCCAATGTAGTTCAAGGCCACCAAAATGGCCAGCCTTGTCAGTGCTGCTTTAAATCCAGACTGACAACCTGAGAAGATTCAGCTAAATTACTTGAAAAAAGAATACATTTCATTGGTTTTCACTTCTCTGAATAAGGTCATTAAAAAAAAAGTAGACAGAGGAGTAACACTAACTACTTTCCAGAAGTCTACATGAGTTGGGGAAGGAATAGGGCAGAGAGTGATGATAGGAGTAATCTGCTTTTTTTCTGACAGCTACTTATTTCTCAACTGTCTAAAGGCAACCAAGTGAAAGTTCTCTGGTACACCTTGTTGGAGTGTGTGCTTTGTTTCTGGAATAAAATTTAGCAGGAAGAACAGCAATGGAGTAGGAAATGGTAAGCAATTTTGTTCCTCTTTTCAAAAAGGTTTGCGCCTGTCAATCACGATGTAAATAGATATATATATACCTATACATATAAAGTTTTTAATCTTTCAAGGCTAGCTCAGCATTGGGGATTTTATACATTTAAAGTGCAAATAATCAATCTGGATTGAAATTACCAAGGATAATCAATTCATGGTTAATCAATACAAGAAGCAATTTACAAGTCTACAGCTTTCAAGGGGAGGCAGAGGCAGACATCAACTATGTGGAGTTATTAGGTCCCAAATTTAAAACTTTAAAAGCAGAGCTGGAAACTTCTTAAGACGGACGAGCGCAGGCAGATCACATTTTACCATTAAAGCCTCTATCAGTGTTAAAAGTTGAAAACTTTAAAGAAAACTCAACTTCAAAGCTGATTTCCTTTGGCTTGTCTTTAATTGCCATTTTATCTAAATGGATCTCCTGACAGACTTGGATGTCAGTTACCCCCATATTCAGTTAGTTTGAACAAGAATACTAAGGTGGTTCATTTATTTTTTACATTGTAATATGATTTACTTTATGTTGCTTTGCTTTCTGTTTGTTTCATTTGGTTATGAAATCTGTTTATTGTTGTTATCAAGCTGATTAAAGATGACATTCAAACATTGTGCTGTATGCACATTCCTGTGGATTATTGGATGATTATGTGCAAATACCACACAGACGCCCTTAATGTATAATTACACAGCATGATTATAATCATCTATTTATTCATTGAGTGCTTTAGTAAAGTAGATAAGTTACTGGCCTTAATCCAGTTATATATCGTCGAGCAGATAGTGTTTTGCACTAAAATCAACTTTAGCTATAGCAAGAATGGTATTTTTACAGCTAATCAACACCATGGAACAGCTTGCTTATAATCTCAGAGAGGGACGGCAGTGTGTGATTATCATAACTGTTTCGACTTTGCCACAAAGCAGAATAGATATTTTTTCACGCTGAACATTGTTGTAGCTGTGTATTTTCTGCAGCGTGTGCACGTGCATATCAGTGCACATCTGACACTGCCCTAGGTGTTCAATCTGCAGTGGTGTCACTCTGATGAGTTTGCTCCAGATGTCTTTCTGTAGGCCAGGATGTGCTGCATATGCGTGTGCATTTGTGTTTGTGGCTGCGTGTGTGTGCTCTCTCCCAAGAGTGTCACAGTGGGGACACTACCAGGGCAGAGGTCCGTGGTGGGATGGAGTATTACGTAAGAGCACAGCGCTTTCAAAGACCTGAAGCAATGCACTATATTCTGAAAGGTCACAAGTCTGTATGTGTGTGTGTGTGTGTGTGTGTGTGTGTGTGTGTGTGTGTGTGTGTGCATGTGTGTGCGTGTGTGTTTGTCTTCAAAGGTCTTACATCATTTATGGTCATAAGATACATACAATAAGACTTGCTTACTGCTGGTTAAATTAATACACCATAAATTCTGGTGTATTGATGTCTTGACATAAAATGTTCTATTGCCAAGGCCTACAATATGGCCCATAATACATAACAATTTAAAGTTCAGTACTTTTTAATTAAACTTCATCAGGTGTGTTAGGCAAAAAGAAATAATCACATTGTTAGAAAATTTTGATTATCAAAGACATTATTAGCACTTTGGCATGCCCCATGGATCTCTGTCACTGTCAAGTGTTTCTCTGAATGACAGTGTAAGTAACAATAAAATAAATGTGACCAATGAATAAATAATTGCCGCCACTTTGGTCAATAATGATAAAGAGCCCAAATCGGAAATTAGTTTAACTGTTTACTGTATCAAAATTTAGCTTATTCTGCTGATTCCATTTAGAGTCAACAGTTTCATTTCTAGTTGCGCCAACCTTTTAGCAAGGCTGAACATTTATGGGTGTCAGATCTGTAATTTCTTTCTGGTTTTTTTCAAGATAAAACTCACCTGTGGGCAAGTGGGCAAGCTAAGCATTGGTTGACTCACACATTGATACCCTGGGAGGAAATGAAAACATTAATTCTCAAAAATAAATCAGCTATAATCCTTTTATAGTCTTTCAAATAAAATTGATCTTATATAAATGACCACGCTTATGGGGAAACATTAAACTTTTAAATCCATAGTCTCTCCTAAATCAATTTTCTTACAATAGTGTACCTATATACAGTTCGCTGTGGATAATCTGTGATAACAAAGCACCAAGTCGTGCCGTCTTTAACTCTAACACTCCCCCCCACCCCTCGAGCTGTGATTGGTTTACTTATCTTTAGACCTTCAGACAAAACCTAATTAGTTTAAGCAGTTTCTATAAGATGAGCCATTTTAGTCTTTGGGCTAGTAAAACTGACAACAATGCAGAGATCAACTTTGATGGAAGATATGTTTTTTACCTTGAGAGTTGACAAAATGGAAATTTCTCATCCACTAAAGCGACATCCATCAGTGTAGCACTGTCTCTCTGATCAGCACAGACAAGACACTTTCTATGGCGGTTCCCAGTCTGAGGTTCCTACTCCTCTGAGGGAGTTACCAAAGATCACAGGGGTTGCCATGTGGATGCACAAGGCCGTCACTCCACAGAGGTTGTAAAAAGATATAAATAACTATTTAAATGCTAAAAAAATAGAATTGGTGCGCGCATTCACCTTCAACCTGGTTCAATGTCAAAGAAATATTTCCAGAAGAAGGCCCTACAAAGCTTTTGAAGAGTCTAAGGACAGTGTTGGACCACTGTGTACATGACAGTGACAACCTTAAGCAAAAAAATAAATAATTGAATAAATATCTGATACATAATAAATATATATAGTTTCCAGAGGATTTTCGAGATAATCCTTCAAGCGTTGCACATGTGCCTGTCCAAACGTCTGTTTACATTTGGCTGCATGACATCCAGAAGTTTGTCTGTCAAAGCTGTTTATAAAGTGGCAGAAGCCAACTTTTTCTAACACTTGAAAATTAAGAATAATTACACTATTAGCCTCAGACTAGCAACCAGCTAATTAACCATTCTGCCTTCAGTATGGAAATACATCTTTCCAAGATGTCAGAATCTGCAGAACTTGGGCTCCCTCTGCTGAAATGAACAATGATTATAATAAAAACTGGTGGGGTTCCGTTTGACCAGGAGCTAAGCACGGAAACTGATAGCTAGCCGTCCAACTCGGTGACCTAGGAGTGAGCTGGGGGCTTACTATTTGACCATGAGCTAACCGCAGGAGCCTGGAACTCACCAGAAGCTAAGCCTTGCTTCTGCTGTATTTGCTATGCCTACAAACATGTTAGGCAGGTTCCTAATCCTATTAAGCCCAGTGCACCCAGAGCATATAGCTTCCTTAGTTAGTCCCTGTTCAACCAGATACAAGCTTTTCACTGTGTCTCACAGATTGCCTAATGTTATGGCTCCTCTCTCAGCTTTGCTTCGACAGTGTTCTTCACCTTGCCTGTACCAATTTCTCCTCCGATTGCTGTCTTCATATCTCATTTGTTCCTCATAGCAATTGCAAACAAGTTGTTCCACCTTACCAGCAGTCAGAATTGATTGGCTCTGGATCCTCCAAATTGTAAGAAATACATGCTGCCTGACCTCACCTTTCTTAGACTTTGGGTGGTGTTCTGCAGATTGAAAGCTGTTGCTTTACATTTCACTCTCATTAAATTGAACATGCAGATATTAGATATGAATACTCATGTTCAAATGTTGATAAACGAGCAAATAAGATAAATCTAAGCCAATCCATTGATAATCCTTTAATTTGACTTTTGCCAAGATTGATTCACGCAAAATTCATTTCTAGGCAGTTTGCAAGGCTTCACTGAAGGATATCTTTCAAATTTTGCATTCCTTAATAGATATTATCTGGGAGAGTTATGTAACCTTAATTATTCCTGGCAGCACAGGCAAATGTAGATCTTTGATATTTTCTTAATTGATAAGTGCTTTTTGATATGAAACAGAACTTTGCCATGGGACACCAAAGGATTTTTTTGTGTCAAGTTATGAATATTTCATTTTGATAAGCCATTTAGATTAAATATCTCTGTCCCTGCAGGAATATACACAATGATTTCACAATTAATTTGATACTTAAAGGCAATGAGCTGAAAAGCTTAGAGCAAACCTCTGAGATCAACACAGATTCTTGTATATTTACATTAGGAGCCCAGTGAACAGTGCATATTTGAAAGGAAAAAGGTACAGCCACAATAGATGCCTTAATAAAACATTCATAAGCCAGCGAACATGAATAAAACATACAGGAATGATGCATGGGTCAAGCAACTTTTAAATATGGGCGTGTGTCACAAGATGTAAATATTGTTATGCCAGAGACTTTTAACTGCATCTCTCTGAGTGGTGTGTCTGCTGGCAGGGAGAAAAAAAAAAACATTTCTCTGCAACAGCTGCCCAGTTTTTCTCTGCAAAAAGTCATTCATTTTGCCTCCATTCAGTTTTGAATACTTCAGGCATCAAACAAAATGGCCATTACCTGTCATACATAGCCAATGCCCAAGAAATATAGCGTCAAAGGAAGGAGCAGTTAGAACAGGATGAGGATTTCAAAACTGCAGGAAAAAAAAAGTTTACGAACCCTTTGTTAAATACTTTTTCAACTGTGTAACAACTGACAAAGTTCAATGATAGAATACCAGGCAAAGCAGAACTTTCTTTAGTTATAAGTGTCAATGTACTGGGATATGAAAAACTTTCCTCTTTATCTATTTCTTGAGTTTATAACTAATAAACATAGCAATGAAATAAATACAGGGTTAGATGGTGGTCTCTAGTGAACAGCCATGGTCTTCACCAGTCTTGAAAATATAGCCTGACTATACTCAGAGAGCGAGACAAGACAAGGAAAAAAATTCAGAAACAAGACAAATGTCTTCAAATGTGGCTTTGACACCAAGGTGGGTCTTGAGTACTTCAACATTATAACTGCACTTAAACATTAGTTGAGAAGATTTTTTTCAGCTATAAGCTTCATTGAGTTCCAGGTTGTTGCCCCCTGGGATATACTGTGCAGGTTGCATCCTTATGTCTGTACTGTAGGTGGTATACTGCGCTACTTATTTACATCAGTGCTTACAATTTTTTGTCTACCTTTTACTATCTACTACTGTGATGATTCAGTGAGCGTACATTTTTTGTTTGAGAGCCTACTGAGTTGGCAACGATCTGATTTTACAGAAAAACGAGAAACACGACTTTATGAAATTAGATATTGGTATTTTGTGGTTGACAAATGACACCCTCTAAGATTTTCACCTAAAAAGCACGGGTTGAAAACGTCCTCTATTAATTCAGAGAGAGTGCTGTTCATTTAATGTAAGAAGGGAAAGAGTCATGTAATGAACAAAAAAATCCACAGTGCCTGGGGCACTATGTACAAAGACTCAAAAGGCGTGTAGGTTGCTTCCAGGCTGAATTTTAGTTCATTTACTCTACAACTGCCCAGACAGAACCATCAGTTCAGCACTGAGGAATAATATGAATGAAAACAATAAGAAAAAGAAGCAGTTGGAGGCCTTGCTACCTGAGGACCAGAGAGACAGGCTGCTTTTTACACCCTCATGCTAACTTTTTGCATGACCCATGAACTATTGTGCGAGGACAAAATATAATAAAAAAAAAGAAACCAACCGGAAAAGCATTTAGGGAAGAACAGGAACCAAGCTCCCTTTAGACTAGTCTAATGTGGAGCTTTGTATGCTTAAAATTTTTAAAAATCCTTTTACTCCATTCCAGAATGGCGCTGCCCTAGAGGCAGGCAGCCTGCTGCAGCAGCTCTGGACATACTGAGTGTTTCTTGCATCATCTACTGAGCCATTTTCTGTGAAAACACAGATTTCTGAAACATTTTTCTGTGTTGGCTTGGATGCTGTGCTGCCAGAAAAACTTCTGCTGGTAACTCTGGCAATTCTTTTACATCTGTTATGATGCGTAACCATGGTAACGGGAATGTTGTTAACCTGTTGGAACAACTAACGAAGCTCTCTAAAGCCTATGCAATGATGAGTTAAAAGGAGATATTTAGAATGCAGAGCAGGGACAAAATGAAGAGTTTAAAGTTTAAACCATTTTTTCCCTTGATCATAATGAAAAGTGTGAGATCACTGACAGGTGAAATGGACAAGAGATGGACTCCTGATGATGACAGAGCAGGAATCTCAGGAAGGCAAAATCAATTTTTCAACTCTTAACACCTCTTTACTCAGCTTTAAGACTATATGGTAAGACAGAGACTGCAAACAGATAGGTAACAGGAAAGGAGGAGGATTACAGAGCTTGTTAACAACAGATGGTGTAATCCTGGACATGTCACTGAGAAGGGGTGTCTCTGCACTACAGATTTTGAACTGTTGGCTGTGAGTTTCTGTCCATGTTTACTTCTGAGAGAGATCCCCTGTGTTACCTCTTAACCCAACAAACTGATGGTGACCTCTGGGAATTTCTACCTTCCTCTCTACTATGCTTCAACTTTCTACATCTTTGTCAGCGAATTTATATATATTTTTGGTTATCTATCTATAATGGTAGCATAAATTTAATAATAATTCATACTGAAGCAATATAATTTCCCTTCAGGGAATAAAAAATAATTATTGAATTGAATTGAATTATCACGCAACCAACAAAAAAACATTCAAACTGGCTACCCAAAGCATGCAAACTAATCCAAATAAAAACTCATTTCAAATTAAAAAAACACTGTGCACGGGCCGTGTTTTCGGTACAGAATGTATTGCAACATAGTTTCTTCTGTCTGTGGCTACTCTCTACTGATGTTTAGCAGGTAATCTTTTTTTTCTTTTGCATATTGTCATTTAGTCAGTTAATCTGGTTTAGCACTTTTTTTCAGTGAGTTGGATATTAAAGAAAACAGGTAAGTAGGTAAGTAATAGAATATAATACCAAGCTCATCCAGAATGCTGCTGCTAGAGTTTTAACCCGGACTAAGAGACCTGAACACATCACAACAGTTTTAAAATCTTTACACTGGCTTCCAGTCACAGAATAGATTTTAAAAGCCTACTGATGGTTAACAAATCCCAGAACGGTTTAGGCCCAAAATACATCTGTGATATGTTCAGAGAATATAACCCAGCAGAGCTCTTAGATCCAAGGACTCAGGTCAGCTAGTCCAGTCCAGAGTTCAGACTAAACATGGAGAAGCAGCATTTAGCTGTAATGCTGCAAACAAGTGGAACAAACTCTCCATTGGAGATTAAACTTTCACCAAATGTTGACATTTTTAAATGTAAATGTAAATGTACTTTATTTATACAGCCCTTTACAGACAATACTTAAGATGTACCAAAGTGCTTTACAGCAGGTAATAAATAAAGAGAAGAATGAGTAAAAACAAATAAAAACAATAAAAGAACAGTGAAAGCAATAAAATATAACAAAATCGATTAAGATAAAACAAGATAAAAGTGCCATCATACCTACTGGGTATTAAAAGCAATCCTAAATAAGTAGCTTTTTAGCCTAGATTTGAAGAGGCCCAGGACAGAAATCCAGGTTGAAAACATTTCTTTTCTCATGTGTCGATGCATGAAATCTGCACGGTATCTTTTAATTTATCTGGACTGTTGCTTGTTTTCAAATTTATTTTAATTATTTTATTTGTTTCTCTTTATATTCTTTTATGTATTTTTAATACTTCTTACACTCCCTGCTGCAATGCTTTTATTTTATGTGAAGCATTTTTGTACATGAAATGTGCTTTTGACCGATTACAATCAGAATGATCGCTACAATCATGAAGGGGTAATATAATATAATATACATAATATAATATAATCTTGTAAACTGCAGCAACTGAGACCAGAACAAACCACCCAACCGAAAAAGCTTTCTAAGCAAGAGATATTTTACAAAATGGGAAGCAGCTCTAGAAGATCTGCTGCAATTCAAATTACTTTGTCTCAGATCCTTTTGGAGACAGATTCAAAACCATATCGTTGTAGGAGTCTTTTTAACTCAATAACATGTATTGTAAAGTGGATAAAAGGCCAGACATTTTATTCTCCAAATGAGTCACATGCTTATGTTTTTCAAACGCAACCAGCCTAGAGAGTGTAAACTAATCAAGAAATAAGAGGTACACAGAGAGAGAGGGACTACATTCTCTGGTAAGAACATTGTTCAAGATGTTGTTTGGTCAGGTTTGCTGTATTGAATATTGGAACTTTAATACATTTTGCTGAATGGTTGTTACTCAAGTCACCAGCTTGACTCTCTGCTATATCATATCCTCTTATGACAACCACAAGTCTCTTACAGCATAATTTTGTCGCATTTGGCCTTTTTTCCCATGAACTGTGACTAATGGTTAATATTCATGTGAGAAGGAAAAGGGGTGCTCAACGTGGCAAAAGCACTAAGCTGCACTAACCTCCATCCTTTCTTCCTCATTCCCCATATTACTTGTTTCTCTCCTCCTCCACCCTTTTTTACAACTGTATAAGTAAAGTGAAGTAAAATAAATGAGTGTGTGAATATCATCTTTATCACACACTGGCATAGCACGATGCAATATGATGTATTTTTAGTGTTGTCTTTAAATGAATTTGGGAATTCTGTGCAACTGTGAGGTACTTTATTTAGATACACATGGAGTAGTGACACCACAGGAAAGCCTTTAGATATGAGCTACATGTAAAAATAATCACAATTAGTGGTGCAACGGATCATCATTGATCCGTGATCCGTTCGGATCAATTATTTCGGTTCGGCACACACATGATCCGCGGATTGATTTATGAAAAAAAAAAAAAATGTGCGCATGTTCAGTGCTCACACAGCCGTTACCATTCCTGCTAGTTCCAGGCAGAGCTATCTGGTTCCAGGGACAGAGCTACTTTCCACGCTCTGGGTAAAAGTCTGCAACAGTTCCCTCTTCAATAAGCAAACAGTCCTATGGCTCGTTTGTGATTTATTGTTCTCAGCGTACAACATGTAGAACAGTGGGCATGGAAAATAAAAGTAGGCTAGACTTCGGTGACTACTGTAACGATAACTGCTGCCTCTGTCTGTTTCCATATACTCGCGCTGCCACACAAACCTGTCGCCTAGGGTACCACACGGACATAACACGTAGCTGACATAGCGATAGCTAACATAAAGAAAACCCCTAACCTGCAACACAGCGTGGTCATGGCGAGCGGAGGAACAGAAGAGCGCCCCACGTCATTTAAATCCCGTTTGGAAGCATTTTGGCTTCCCTGTCAAATTTAATGAAGGAAAGAGGTTGGTGGATAAAACCGTGACGGTGTGTAGGCCTAGGCACTGTGGCACAAGAAAGCCACACAACAGTTGTTGAGCACAACCTGCTCATCACCGCGGTGTTTAAGCAGCCCCTTCCTTCACAATCCGACCGGGCAAAAGTGATCACAAACGCTATCGGTGTGTTTTTATGTTGCACTTTAAGTTGTTTTTCTTTGATTATGTTGAAAAGAAGATGTTAATTGTGCACTTTAAGTTGATTTTATACATTTCAATTTAATAACTTAAAAGTGTTAATAAACAAAAAGACAAAACATGTTTATTTGTCTTGTCTTTTTTTTTTTTTTTTTGCTGATCCGAAAAATGATCCGATCCGTGACTCTGATCCGAGGAACGATCCGAACCGTGAGTTTTTTGATCAGTTGCACCCCTAATCACAATTAATACATTTATAGAGATCTGGACTAATTGTGAGCCAGACTATGTGAGAAGGAATTCACCGATACATTAGCATGAACACATGAACTTTAGACCCCTCTGTTATCTTTCACAAATTTAATTTGCTGCTCATGTCTAAATTCCATATCAGACTTTTTGATTCACTGTGGCATGTGGCACTGTATCTCTGACAGTGGCCATATGTGAGATGTACAGTAAATCGAAAGCTAAACCTATTTTAATCTGACTGTATGAAAAATAAAAAGGTAAAGCCAAAGTGCAAGAGTCTAAAACTTGCATTCTTTCCAAAGACCACCAGATAGCAACTCATCTGTTTGGAAATTAAGATTGACTGTTCAGAAGTCTTTAAAGTGAACATGGCGAGATCACATGGTGAGAAAGGATATGACGATGACTTCAGAATGCACACAACTGCAGTTACCAGCTGGGATGCGACAACATTACATACGCAAGAAGAAACTTTGAGAAAAACACTACAATTTCAAGCATGACAAAACATGAGCCAGATCAGATCCCGCTTATCAAAGTGAGCTGTACAACGAACCATCACAACGAAGATTACAGCAGGATGTCTTTGGTAAATATCCTCAGTACGTGCAATTGCTTGGGTGAGTAACTCCATGTTTTTGATTATTTGTAGACGCAACAAATGTTAATTTGGCTTGTGAATAAATTTATTAACACAAAGAACAATTAGCCCCCTGAGCTGCCTTCCCACTCTGTGTAAAAATGAGGTTTGTGCTAAAATTCCCTCCTGATTTGCCTAATGCCAATGCTAACTCAAGACAGACATTTGGAACAGTTTCTCTCACGGCATGGCTTTCAGACTTGTGCCCTTGTCAGCATTGTTCTGGGCCTTGTTCATAGCAAACAAATCCAAACTTTTTCCTGATCGTGTTTCTGGCCGGGAAAAACAAACCACATCCACTGGTCCAAGATAGCTGAGTCTTTGGGGAGGCTGAAAATGGTCAACTTGCCCTCACAACCAAAACCAACTTTTCTTGAAGACATCTCTGAAGCAAAAGCAAACTTCTGCGCTCTGAAAAGTACTAGCAGATCACTCGTCCTCGCTGTGGATAACATGCACTCTCTAGCTCCCATGGGCACATACTGCCTAACAGGAAATCCTAACTTTCATTTACTGTGACGTGTGAGTGAAAAGTTGTAGAAAAAAAGTCTTGCAAGCGAGAGTTTTTGACTGCTAGATAAAACCAGATCCTTCTGCATAAAAATACTACACATGGATGATGTAAAAGGTACATACATAGATATACATCATTTTAGCGTTGCAGATGAGGCAGAAAACATGGAAAAGCATGCTATGGGACCTTTAAGGAAATGACCCTATTCGTCAGTTACTCTACTCACTCTATTTCAATACAGTAAAATAATAATATATAATATTATAATATAATATAAATAATTCAATACATCACTTTGTGATGAAGTATTTCATTGTAAAGTACAGCCCTGCTTAGGGTAATGCAACCGTGGCTGTGTATAAAGTAGTAGTGCCAAAGCCTCATTACGATAACAAACAACATATTGATGGGGGATATTATCATGGCTATATCCACCCTTTAGATTCAGTCAAATCTGTTGATTTGAAGTGCTGACACTCACACCGGCTTCATATACCCAAACAATTCCTCAGCTGGAAAGGGATTTTTAACAACTTTTATGTTGACACAGGGGCACATATTCCAATGTAACAACTGTGTTACGTATAAAAATCCAAAACACTCCATTAATGGATGTGGAGTATCATTCTTGAGCTTTACATGATCCTGATGTCTTCAAGTTTCTGTATAAAACGATCAAAATGTCTTCTGTCTGCTTCTCATTTTTGTGTTGTGGTGACACTCAGTGAAAGATTGACGAATCACAAATGAGACATTCATTAGAAATTTGTCTTGATGAAGAGAGTCCATTGGGAAGGTCATTTTTCACTGCTTTGTAATAGGCTTTGTTGGGAAAATAAATATATGATGATGAATTCAGTGAAAATAGCCAGCAAATTGAGTAGGGTGACGTTGTGAAGGAAAGGGAAATAATTAAGGGAAATAAGTAATAAGCTGCTTTGAAAAAGAAGAAAGCCAAGGGAAAACGGCTGTGAGAATGAATAGTAAAGTGTTAACGTTGAAAATAGGGAGTGTTGAGTGTGATGTGTCTCCGGAATTCAGCAACTGCTACGACTGGTGTTGAAATGGCCCATGAATAAGAAATTACATCCAAACGTCCACTGGGTAGCTGAGCGCTACCCCGCAGAGATACCCAGGTCTGAGCCCCAGCGAGGGTTGTCTCATTCATCATTAACTGTAGCTTAAGGTGAATGAAGACGTAGACACCAAAAAGATGAAGGGAGGGTAAGACGATGCGGGAGAGGAAGGGTGACAGATGAAAGGACTGGAGGACACTTACTGTTTTATTTTCTTTAAAAGCAGATCATGCTGAAAGAACAGGATGAAGAGAAAGACGAACAAAAATAAGGGATTGGTAGGAAGAATGAAAAAAATCATTAATTTTTTGGAAAGTGATTTATGAAGAAAATAATATCAAAGATATTCAAGAATACACAATCACATATAAAGTAGGATGGCATTATGCATGACTTGTGGATGAAAGGATGATGATGATATGTTTTGCTTTTATCATTACTATTATCGTAAATGCTGTGGGATTAAAGATTTAAACTGCTTCGTGGATAGGTCAATCTTCATAGTAGTAATAGGAATTCCATATCATCAGGAGCAGCAGGGGTCATATTTATTAACTGATGAGATACTTGTGGTGAGACAGAAAAATCTCATCAGGCCATCATTAATCATGTATTTCAAGATACATGTAGTATGATGCTGTTGCTAAAACCACAGAGTACGACCTTGAGTTGGACATCCTACAGGCTCTATGCACATTCACCCTGTAATGAGGAGTTGTGAAGAGACCTTGCATTGTTAATGTGCCTACAAATTTAAAAGATAGTAATACTCTTTTATAAATTGGTTAAGTTTAAGCACCAAAATATCTGGGTTGCCAGTAGAAAACGGTTATGGTATGTGGTGAAATACATTCTGCAAAACCCCATTATTTACCTTAAAAAAATATTGGGCCTGTATGAATACTGACCCCTAACTTTTTCAGTTTAGAAGTGATGAATATGGGGTAGTCTGTGGCGTAGTGGGTTGAGCAGGCGCCCCCTGTACGAGAGGCTATAGTCCTTGCTGCAGCTGGCCCCGGTTCGAGTTCTGCATCGGACAGCCATTTGCTGCATGTTGTTCCCCCTCTCTCTGCCCCCTGCTTCCTGTCTCTCTCCACTGTCCTATCCAATAAAGGCATAAAAAGCCCAAAAAAATACTTAAAAAAAAAAAAAAGAAGTGATGAATATATACATAACAGTGGTTTCCAAAGATCTAAAATGTATGTACGAACTGCGAATAACACCACCTGTTAACATTTTTAAATCCAGAAAACTGTTAATATCATTCCCGGCACGCTGTTAGCAGCCACCAGCTGTGGACTAACATACTTTGCCAACCAGTGTTCAGCTGTAGCTCGTGTTGCTTGAAGACTTTCTCCTCATCTCCCTCTGTCTCTTTCCAAGTCTCTCTCTCTGTTTTCATACACAAGTTGACAAAATCGACTAAAACTATGACAGCTGAAGAGATAAAAAGCCTCAGAGCAAATGGTATATTCTGCTTAAATGAGCTGCCTGCTATTGATTTCCACTGAAATGTGAATTCAAAGCATATATCGTCTGAAGTGTGTGTTTTTTGGCGGCCCTGATTAATTCCCTGTTTCCAAAGTGCCATTTTGATGAGAGTCCCAGAAAGCAGCGCTGTTTTGGCAGATCACTTGCATAATGCATGTCTCTGTTCCATGTATATCTGCAGGATCTCATGCCAATAGCAAAGATGCTGAGGAAACTGGTTTGCACAATATGTAAGTTACGTACAGCGGACAAAACAGCCATGTTGACATGCTAAAGGTAGTCATGCAGCACAGTATAGAAAGCACATTGACTTTGAACCTTGCCCTTACTCAAGAAAAGAGCTGCCATTCTGTGTGTTTATGTGTATGTGCCCCACCAAAAGAATACTTTGATTTTAAAGGGGAGACGTTTGAATGCTCTCTGGTTAAAAGCAAATCAACTGATTATTAATCAGCAAAGAATGTTCTAATGAGTAGGACTGAGATGCTAATCATGCTCCCCTGACTGAATATGATAATGATTTTTTTCTTTTACTGCAGTGAGAGCTCAATGAAAAGCAAATATTTTTAAGAGCAATAGGTGAAATCCACATCGGATATTTTGCTGTCTAGACTAACAGAAGTAGAGGGTGATTCTTAAAAAATATATATATTTTTTAGATAGAAAAGTGGAGCAGGTGCATTTTGTAATTACTATGTGACAGGGCAATAATGCACGAAGAACACATGCAGACACGCAAACAAAGATGGAGGCATCAAACACACACAGATCCACATGCATACATACATGCACGCATGCAGGTCAAAACACAGCTGTTTTATGGTCTGTAGCCCCTTTCAGTTTTCAAAATACATAAACTGCAAAAAGATCTCAGTCTGTGTCAGTGATTCTAAGCCTTTCTGTGTAAAATGTCTTAATTTTTCCAAAAAAAGAAACTAAGGCATGTCACTATTCAGAGTGCATGTCACTGCCATCATCAACTTCCATCCAGGTAACGAGTGTCTAAGGCTGGCTGACACATCTTAATCATTGGCATAATGAATGGAGGATAAGCCTTTGTGAATACCAGCTTTGGTCTGACAGTGGTGATCAATAACTACATATCGCCCCTCCTTGTTAGGCTCTGCCTAGTTTGCTGAGGAGATGGCATCTTTCTTTAGCATCTGATGAAGGCTGACCATCATTTGCATTTTACTCACCCTTCATAAAGAAAGCTCTTATCTGACTTCTGAGAGCAGAAATGACACAGGAGAAACACAGGGATTTATGTGAGTGAAGTTAACTGCAAAAAAAGCTGTTGAAAGGAGAAAGTTTTTGTCATTTTTGGCTAAACAATTTTGTGATAAAAATATCAGGTGCAAATGCTGTGAAGAGTCTGGAGGACTATAAATGCTTCAGATGTTTATATCATACATCTCATTTAGACATTAATCCAACATATTACCAGTGTTGCTGTATTTTTATTAATTACTCCGAGTAGTGGACTCCTGGTCGAGATCATTATCTTATGTGTCCCCCCATCACATGACTAATGTAGCAAGGCACTGAATCAGCAAGCAGCATAAATCCAAGAATACTTGGTCTGGATGTTGAAACTCTTTTGAGGCCTGTCTGGTTTATGGTAATGAGGCATCAGAAGAGCCTCCTCAGAGCAACGCACCTCTCTTTTTTCAGGTTTTGGAACAGAAGTGCATTTTCAGCAAGAAAACAATGACAGCTCCGCAAACCATATGCCACACAGTAAATGAGATTAGATCTCATTATACATGGATTCATCTGCTTTGAATACAGTCCAGCTCCCCCTGCCTTGGGACTTTCAATTACCAAATCACCAGGGAGGAAGTACCATCAATGTCAGGGTCTTTTTAAACTGTGATTCAAATGTTACCTTTTCATTTTCTTTATTAGTTCCACTTTTTGCAGATGTGGAATAGAACTTAATCAAAAAAGCTACTGTGTCTACAAATTGCTCGTCTTTATACAAACGGTTGGTTTTGTTTCATTTAATGAAAGACAAGATCTTGGATATTCATTTCATTTTTCAAACTGGATGGTATCAAGTTGAGATAAAGTTTTGAAATAAGTAGTGGATCTAATCAATTATGGAAAAGATGTTAACTGAGGCTTCAGAAAAATAATGAAACGACTGAATTACAGATGATTGCCATCTGTAGTTGTAAAGGCTCTGCATTTATTTAAGATATTTTGTTCTGGATTAATCCAGATAAGAACACACAACTGTGCTTCCCAACCTATCAGCTCAATGTTTCTTTTTCTTATAAACATTTTGGCTTTGTTCTATCCTGTTGGTCTGAATCATATCTCACTCCCTTGACATTTTCATATGTGACTTTCCTCAGTGTTCAACTGTGAGTGAGGTTTTGTTGGAGAAGTTGGTCAAAGGAAACATAGATGAGGAGACATTGATGACTTAATTGAAGGAGCCCTGACACTACAAAAAGAAGTACACGCTCACAATAATATGAGGGAAAATAAGGCAGTCATGAAATAATAAAGGGTAGAGAAATGGAAAATAAGAAATTGAGAAGAAGACAGACGATAGACCATAGAGGGTCAGTAATAAATACATATACAATAAAAAGTATAAGTCTTTTGGGAGTTCTTGATTACCTACAGAAATGTCTCATTTTCAGTTCACTTTATGAATTAAGAGACATCCTCACCAGTCATGTTTTTTTTTGTCTTTGTCCCTGGAGCTAATTGTGACATATCTAACTTTTTATCTATCCATTGATTGGCAATTATCTTTACCAAGGCAGATGTATTCTGTTCACACTGCGCATCTTGATTGCAAATAATGAAAATAAGCCAGATGAGAGCAGAAGACCTGAGTGCATTCCCTTACTGGGCCTGGGGTAGTTTACTCTGTTCTCTTAATTAGACCCCTCCAAGTCCCTAACGCTTCTGTTGGCTAATTGTGACACACACATTTGCTGTAGGATAAGGGAATTAGGATGCACTTCATGCACAGATTAGAACCTCAGGGTGTGCGGTGGCAAGGACAGGAAATATTCATGTGCGTGAGGAGGGAACCCAAGACAGGGATTTGTACATAGTACGCTAAGTAATTCAGCATCAATAAGATATTGAACAAAGTGTCTCTGATGAGACTGGTGAAACACTCCTATCACTTTGGACACAGACTGTTAGCAGAAACTAATTTAAAACAGATAGTAGCCATCCTCCAGTATCCACCATACCCCTTAATGATGACTCTAATCTCTGATTAATCACAGTCTAAGGCAGTGTTCGAATTACGGGGGGTACCGGGGGGGTCTGACCTCCCCGATTGAGACTTGATACCCCCCAAATGGGACTAAATTACACTTTTGGGGGGTACTGAAAAAATTATCTATTATTAAAATCAGGTGTTGAAAATGTCTTGTTACTTAGTATTTTTCAACGTGTAGTGTACTATGAATAACCAAATAAAATGCGTTTTGGAACACCCCTTCGATGGACTGTACCACCAGCGGACGTTTCGCATCTTCGCAGGCAGCTCGCGCATAGTCCAAAACATCGGCAGCACTGAGATGCAGGCTGTTGATGCCCATTGAAGTTATGTGTTTGAGCTGTGAGTGAGTGGAGCTAAGCCAGGTGTCAAGGTGGAGGTTTCCCGTGATTTGTTAAATGAAACTAACAAATCAAACTAATATTATTTCAACTTTAAAGCACTGAACTTACAAACACTCAAGACGACCGCCCTTCCCTTTCTCCCATGAGAAAAAAAGATAGCCTACATCAGATTTCCATCGAGTCAACATGCACAAGTAGTCTCAGTTCAAAGACAGAGGCGGACTGCTCTAATCCAGAATACACCAACCAACATAGATGTCAGAAAATAAAGTACAAGGCTTGTCATGTGTTTAAAGCACAATTGGAATAATAGCATTTAACTAAGTAAGAAGAAGGCAAATGGACAGTGTGTGACAGTGACTCCACCAAGCAAGAAGCAAGGATAGCTGTGTCTAGCAAGAAGGCAAAAAGCATAGCATGCCCACAAAGAGGTAGGGAAAATGGGATTCCTTTACGTATGTCCGCCTTGACAAATATAGGATTAATTATAATTTTGACTGTGTTTGAAGCCATTTCATATAGCAGCTAGCAGTGTACCATGACTAGCACCACGGGGCTGTCTGATAGCACTTTTCAATCTCAAGAAAAGCGCACACTTTACAGCGGACATTACAAGCTATGTTGAATTTGGCAGTTGTAGTCTGATAATTTACAGCTTGATTCTGTATGCGTCATTGGGTTCACTTTGCTGTTTGACGTTTCTTGATTGCGTTTCGTGGGCACTACATAATGTAGGCTAGTTGCTAGTTTGCTGGGCTTTTGGTAAGCCATACAGCTGTTTGAAGTTGGGTCGTTGCTAGTTTTAATATTTATGTATTATTCTGCATGTGTTGGTTGTGCAGTTGCTAACTGGAAAGTGGAAACATTTCTGTTGCAGCAACCTGTGTGACAGCTAACTTTGGCTAGGTGGTTGAACTTGACAGTGCTGTGTGCCGAGTTGAGCTAAATTCACCACTGTGCAGCGGATTTTGCAGGGTTGCCAGATGATTTCCAAACATGCTCAAAACCCGCCTGGAGCCACTAAATCTGAACTAAACCTGTCTAAACTGAATTCTATTTATTTCTATGGCCATAAAGCTACAGAAAAACTCGCCCAATACCCATTTTTACCCACAGACGGTAATCCAAAACAGCCCAATCTGGCAACATTTTTACGGAGACGAGTGCTTTGATCCCGCGAACGTGGTCACTTGATTCATATGATATAGCGGCTATATTATAGCCTAAAGGCCCATTTATGCCCTACGTTAACTACGGAAACGGACGCTTTCACCCGGTTCCGGGGGGCGTTTCATCCGTCAGTTTGTCCGTAGGTCAAGAGCTTAGCAATCCGGTGAGCTCCGGGCGAAACGGAGCAATACCAGAGGAATTCGTGGGGGCAGTAGAGAGTGAGGAGCGTGTTGGCTCCGGAAGTTATGGAGGAAGAAGAAGAACGAAAAGTAGGAGATTAAAAAAATTTAAGATTTAAAAATGCCAGGTAATGGAGGAGAGGATTTGTGAGATGGTCAGGGGGTATATACATTTGTATGACTGCAACTTCCTCAATTGACGCCATGTTTCTCAAACCCGCGGCCGACAATGACTCAATATATACCGCCCTCTAGAGGATTTCTTACGGACGTGCGCAATACGGACGGAGGCATAAACAGAAGCTCCGGGAGCAACGTATGGACCGGACAGACGAATTTCGTCTGGTTCCGTAGGGTATAAATGGGCCTTAAGGCTCTAGCACTTTAGCAGAGAGTTTGCAAATGATAACGTTGTGTTTGCATATCATGTTACATAGCCTATGGGTTTGTTGTGTTCAAAGTTCAAGTTTCTGTTTTTGCATTTTATATTTTATTTTGTGCAGTATATTACCACTTAAAGAAAAAAGGTAGCACTCGCAGTTTTTTTTTTTTTTTTTTTTTTGGGGGGGGGGGGGGGTGACGTCATCAATTGATCCGCAAATAGTCCGACCCCCCCGAAGCCCGGTTGATAATTCGAACACTGGTCTAAGGTCTGAGGGTTTATCTTCTTAAACATTGTAATTTCAGGTCACTGCAGCTTCCAGTAAGTGGAGCATTATATGAGTTTCCAAAAGCTATTTCACATTATCACGCCAGATAGAAAAGCAACATAAAATGAAGCCAGTATTCCTTTTCCCACAGGCTTGAAGGAGGGCTACAAATAGAACCAGTCCCCACTGAACCACAGTGACCTAGACACACCTGAGACACGTCTCAGCCAATCAGATGACAGAACACATGTCACACATGGCTGTAGATGGCTAGACACAGATAAAAATGGGTCACATGTAACAGGGATCTATCTATCTATCTATCTATACATCTATCTATCTATACAGCTGTCCAAACATCTTTCAAAAAGTAACGTTTTCACTTTGCCAACAAAATGTCTAGTCTTCAGAGAAGATATGCTAGAATCTCACTAATGGTTTTTGACATTGACTATGTCCTCTCCATTTTATTCAGAAGCCAAATACTAAAATAGAATAACTCTCCCTGGCCAGTATTCCCACTTGAATCCCCCATATTGACTGTAATGTATTCATTAGTCCACAGATATATCATGGCAGGGTTATGTTCTGCCCTATTAACTATGTGGAGGAAATAATCAGTATGCATATGCAGAGAAAGAGAAGCAATCTAAAAGTGCAGCCTTCAAAAAAATACAACAATTCTGCACATAAAACCTCACATCTTAGTTACCACATTCACACATCCTTCCCTGATTAATTTCTATCCATTTTATGCACATATTCATACATACATACGTGTATAAAGACCCCGCCAATGTATACAAAATGTATGTATGTCCACATTAAATAAATAAATAAAGTATTTTTCTATTCTTTTCTATTCTATTCTATTCTATTACATATAACATTTTTGCAAACACAGTCAACAGATGTCTGGCTTTGTCCTTTTGGCATGTGTTGCCATGGTTACTGGGTAAGCACTGGCCTCTTCCCCATCTAAAAGTGATCTGTGCCAAGACACTCACCAGCCATCACCTCAGACTATTACTCTGTCTGCTTCTACCCCTAACAACCATTAGTATGTCTCCTTTACTACAAAAGGACAGCCAGCTCTCTTGAGTTACAGCTGATCTTGTCAAAGTCACTCCCTGCATTACCACACCTGGTGAGCAGTTGGAACCTCTGTGGCCATACACACTTACATCAGAACACCTTCATATATATACATATATGTATTTCTATATATGTAGATAGATAGACAGATAGATTTTGAACAGGCCATCTTAAAACTGACAAAGGTTGTCTACAGCACTATTTTTCTTTTCTTTTCGAGTCTTTCAGGACCATTTGGTTAATGCCTAGAGGACAGCAAATTGAAGAGAAAACATCTATAAATAACACAGATGAGAAGTGAAGGGAAAAGCATCATAACAGCATGTGTTGTCCCTCAAATCTTAACCAAAAAGAATTAGAAAAAGTGTGAAATATACAATAAAAATTGGGCACAAACTGATAAAACTGAACTCCATTAATTGGAAGCAATACAAAAAACTGGTTGCCGAATGTCTTCTACTGTCATAAAAAGAGCTATATTTTTTGCTTAAATGATCAGCATCCTCCATTATGATGTTCTGTTTTGCATTTTGCCTCTGGAATTTGAGTTTTATTCTCTTTTTGTTGATGACTTTGTTAATAAAAGGCTAGGAGGCAGCAACTGCCCTGATTAGTGCCGTGCACCCTTATTAACTTCAGTGATTACTTCTCATCATCACCATTAGGATAAAGTGGAGTTCCGAGTACTTAAGTAATCATCCAAGAAGATTCCCAACTCCCAATACAAATGGAAAAGTAGACAGCTCCTCTTGAAAAGTGATTGGTTTGATTGGGTTAAAAACAAGGTGCTATTTCTGGATGCAGAAGCCTCAATGAATATCTGAACTGGCAAGAGTGTCAAGAACAAATTCAAAAGTCCATACGTTGCTTTACTCTCCATGTAGAACAGATTTCTTCTGCCGAATGTTTGCAAAGTGATTTGTGAGATCCTCAAATGTTTAACCTACATAAGTAGAAGCAATGGTTTTACTGAAATGCCTGAACTGAACATTCTTAATTAATCTCATTTAGAGGCTTTGAGTCACAAATACTGAGGAAGGATGCAAACGGGGAAACATAAATCTTTTTTTCTTTTACCTTCTTCCCACTGGAGATTTGTGTCACAGAAAGAGGTGTATTGTGTGTGCATGCTTGCACTTTTGAGTGGAAGTTGCTGTCAGTCAGAATGGAAAATCCAGTCAAAATTGTTTGAAAGGGGGTGGTTGGTGGCGTTGTGGGTTGTGCCGGGGCCCCCATGAACAGAGGCTAACAGTCCTCGCTGCAGTCTGCCCCGGTTCGAGTCCCGCATCGGACGGCCTTTGCTGCATGTCATTCCCCCTCTTTCTGCCCCCTGTTTCCTGTCTCTCTCTCCAACTGTCCTATCCAATAAAGGCATAAACCCCCTCCAAAAATAATTTAAAAAATAGTTTGAATGGAGCAGTAATATTACTGTGAATTTTATTGTTTATTGTTTTACTGTTATTCTAAATAGGTTTTTATAGGTATTCTAAATTTCGGAATAATATGCTTTTTAAATAGCATTTTCTACATAGCATTCTTCAGAGATCAAAAATTAATTTTTGAGATCAATTTGTAGTGTTACATTACATGCAATTTCTGAATCTATAAAATAACAGTAAAACATTGTATCTGACATGCCATGTTGCATGATACATTTTTGCTCATGAATAATTGTAGCTGCTGTTATCGGAATCTCTTCATTTTGGAGGTACCAAACATTAACTCTGGTGTTGGTGAAACTTAGGAGGCAACACTATGACAAATGTATGTAGCAAATGTTATGGTCATTGGGCTAAAAGCTGAAACGCAGACAATGGAGCAAAGTATCAAGTCAATACAGAATAACATTGACTGTCCCCTTAAAATGCAAAAATCTGCTGGGAAATCTTGGGTGATGGCATTGATGTGTAGGTACCATGTAATGTCAGAAAAATCACGTTTTATATTTCATTCCTGACCTTGTAAAGAAAAAGCTTTCATATGGACGTGTGTGAATGAGCTACACTAAAAACTGCACTCACTGTGGGTCCCCTCGGACTCTTTATTCAACTCTGACTGTGACTGATTAACGGAAAACTGTGTCTGTCCAATGTACAGGAAAGGTGGTGCTGGGGCTACGACATGTGGTTGGTGCTATGAGTGTAATTCATTTTTCTTTTTTTTTCTTTTTGGAAGACATGATCCTGAGCAACATCCACAGTCGTGAAATAGACTTTATTCCCTTCTAGAAACAGAGGAGGAAAGTGCATTCTCACTCCAGTCACTGCAGTGTGTCAGTTACTCCTTTCTTTTTTAAGACTTTTTCAATTCACCCTAAATTCTATGTGTGCCGATGTGTTATGTTTTTCTACCGAAATGCTTGGGGTATGTTTGCCAAGTCTTGCACCATGAATTTGAAAACCTTAATTATCAGTAATCAGGCCTTCTAAATATATAAGGAAGCTTTTCAGATAAGAAAAGTGCATCCTCTTGCTCTCAAAAAGATGCGGTTCAGGTTGATTAAAGTATTTGGGAGTCTATCGTCTCTAGAGTTGTGTTCAGTTAAGTTTAATGCGTTGTTAGTGGGGACAGGCTTTACTCCAATGCAATGTGAACACAGATTGTCCAATGCAGTTGAAGGTTGAGTTTTTGTGTTAGTCTTTTCTTTTTTCTTTTCTTCTCTTTTTGTAATCAGGTGCATCAGCTGTTGCATCTGTCAATCACAATAAAGTGGGGAGGGAACTCCGCTTAGACTGTGAGCATTTTGAATGAGTTGCTCCTGTTAGGAGGCTGACATGGCCTTTGTGGAAAAAGAGACCCAAGCAGGTCCACTTGGTATGGTGTCACTGTGGCCCTGATCTGTGTAAGAGTTTATGATAACGGATGGAAGAACTTATTTCATGTATTTCCAATTAATCAAGAAATCAACAAAAATCAGCCAGAGGAGATGCAGGACTAATACAGGTTCTTAGTAGTCTTAAGTGTTTTTACAGATTCAGAAATTGCATGTAATGTACTGCGTGTAACACTCCAAATTGATCTCAACAATTAATTTCTGATCTCCGAATATATGATTATTTTATCATAATTGTTTTAGTGTCTGAAACCCGATTCCTTTAGAATCATTTCCCTCCCTAAAAAGCTGTTTATCAGCAAAACTGAAATATCCATTTTAAAAATCTTATTAAATTGATGTGCTGAAGATGTGTTAAAAAGGTATATTTCTAGGTGTTTAGACAGTACATAAACAACTATTAAAGAATATACAGCTGTCTGTGATGAAAGAATACCGATGACTCCATTCCTTGACAACATTATATTATTATAATATATTATATCCTTGTCCAATAAAGCATGCCTCATCCAAGAGCACATCCAGGATAAGGATCTGGATATCATGTGCTTTACAGAGACCTGGCATCAGCCAAACAGCTTTTTTAGTCTCAATGAGTCTTGTCCTCCTGGACATAAATATCTCCAGAGAACACGGAGCTCAGGTCATGGTGGCGGCTTAGCTGTCATTTTTAAAGATCATTTTTCTCCAGTGACTCTGTCTGAGCTGTCCTCCTTCGAGTGCTTGGCTTTCTGCTCCAAACCACCATATTCAATGACAGTGCTCCTCATCTACAGGCCCCCCAAACCTCATTCCTCCTTTTTCTCTGAGATGTTTGAGACTCTGTCAATGTTCTGTTCCACAAATTCCAACACACTCATACTTGGAGATCTCAACATCCATGTTGATACTCCCAACAATCATCAAGCAGCTGAATTCCTTCATCTTCTGGACTGTTTGAACTTGGAACAACATGTCAAATTGCCAACACACTCTCATGGACACACTCTGGATGTTGTCATCACAAACTCCTTAACTCTGCAACATCTCTCTGTTTATGACATGGGAGTCTCTGATCACAAAGTTATTTATTTGGAGCTTCCCTTTCTGGACCGTGCCACTAATCCAAAGCGGAAGATTTCTTTTAGAAATCTGAAAAAGATCAACTCTGAACTTCTAGCTACTGACCTCAATATTCATATTCCTGTCTCCCTTCCAGTATCCATTAATGCAGTTGACTTTTATAACACCAGCCTCGCTAACATCTTGGACCATCATGCTACTGTTAGAGAGAGAACAGTTACCTTTTCACGCTCAGCCCCCTGGTTTACCCCTGAGCTGAGGAAAATGAAGACAGCTGGTCAAGTGCTCGAGAGACGCTTTTTAGCCTTTGGTCTGCTAGATAACCCTGGTAACTCCAAAGTACTTTTTTCCTCCATCACTCAACTCTTTCAGCCACGAACAGCTTCTATCTTCCCTACTAATGACCTATGTGATAAATTTATTTCTTTTTTCCATAATAAGATCCAGACAATCAGATCAGCCCTCACCACTCTCCCCCCAGCACTTAGCCCTACTACCAATTTACGGCTCATGAGCTCTCCCCTCTTTTGCTCGTTTCCAGAGGTCTGTGTGAAGGAAGTTGAGGCCACTGTCAGGGCCATGAAACCCTCTACATGTGCCCTTGACCCTTTCCCAACAGCCCTGGTTAAGGCCCATATTGCCTCTCTCAGTCCCCTCATCACTACCATAGTAAATACATCCCTTCAATCTGGTCACATTCCCCCCACTTTGAAATCTGCCATAATCAAACCCCTCCTTAAAAAACCTACCCTGGACCCCCAGGACTTAGCGAACTACAGACCCACCTCCAACCTTCCCTTTCTCCCTAAGGTTCTGGAGAAATTAGTCTCAGTTTACATTCAAGAGCACCTCCATGACAATAGAATTCTGGACAAATTTCAATCTGGTTTCCGTGCTGCCTATAGTACTGAAACAGCTTTGGTCCGGGTCACAAATGACCTGTTGATGACTGCTGATCGTGGCTCTTCTTCACTTCTCATCCTTCTTGATTTGTCAGCAGCCTTTGACACTGTAGATCACCACATCCTTCTCCACCGCCTACAGCACCTTGCAGGACTCCCTGGCACGGCCCTGGACTGGTTCCGATCATACCTGATGGACAGATCCAAATTTGTCTCCATTGGTTGTGCCAGATCACTGAGCCATCCTGTCTCCTGTGGTGTGCCCCAAGGATCAGTTCTTGGACCTCTTCTTTTTAATCTATATATGGTCCCACTTGGGCGCATTATCAGCAGCTATGGGGTCTCTTTTCATTGCTATGCTGATGATACTCAGCTTTACCTTAAGTTAGGTAGCAATGTACCTCAGACCCAACCCATTCCATCTTCATCATTGCCAGCCCCCTCACCTTACCAATTATCCTCTCTCTCCACACTTACAGCTTGTCTGGAGGAGATAAAGGCATGGATGCAGCAAAATGTTCTCCATCTTAACAGTTCAAAAACTGAAATGATTCAAATTGGTACCTTACATCAAATTCAACAACAAAAAATTCTCAACATTACCTTCTCTGGCCAGAACATTTCTCTTTCCAGTATGGTCACCAATCTTGGTGTTATTTTTGATCCACAGCTCACCTTTGAAAGCCATATTAAGCATATCTGCAAAATTTCATTCTTTCACCTCCGAAATATTGCAAAACTTCGGCCCTTACTCTCTCTTTCTGATGCAGAGAGGCTCGTCCATGCCTTTGTCTCCTCCAGACTTGACTGTTGCAACGTACTTCTCGTTGGGATTCCTGGCAAGAACATACAGAGATTACAGTATGTTCAGAACTGTGCTGCCAGGATCCTGATGAGAGTGCGTAAACATGAACATATCACCCCTGTTCTCCAATCTCTTCACTGGCTTCCTGTCTCTGCCCGGATCACTTACAAAATCTCTCTACTCATCTTCCACTGCCTGCATGGTAATGCTCCATCTTACTTAAAAGACCTTCTCACCCTTCACTGTCCTTCACGCTCTCTCCGTTCCTCCAACACCAACCTTCTTCACACTCCCAGAACTGGCTCCCGCACCATGGGAGACCGGGCCTTTTCCTGCGCTGCCCCTCGGCTGTGGAACGGTCTGCCTCCACATCTGAGGGCTCCACAGACTGTGGAACACTTTAAAACAGGCCTGAAAACCTTTCTTTTTACCCAATGTTTTTAATGATCTCCCTTTGAATGCTCTGTCCTGTATTTATTTCGTTTTAGCATTTTAAAGGACTCACTACTTTTATTTGTGTATTTTATTTGCATTTTACTGTCCCTGCTTTTGAACCTAATATCTGTCTTTTATCCCACTTTGAGATTTTATTGTAAATGTAAAGTGCGTTATAAATAAAATGTATTATTATTATTATTATTATTATATACTACTCTTAGGCACATACATGGTTACTTCAGATGTGTCTAACTGCTTGATTTTCTGTGACGGTAAGTATGTAGGACAGCAACAACCTCTTTACACTTCTGATTTCTCTGCACCGAAGAGCAGAGTAATGGGAGTGAAAATTGGGAGTAAAGCCATGGGTGGGTTTTAGGGCTTTTCTCCAACTATGCTCAATAGATACTGAATGTTCCAGCCTGTTTACTCAATGGACACTTAATCCTGGCCGTTACGTAATGCACACGTGAGACAAGTGAAAATTAACTGTAGCACCTCCCCGTCCAAACGTTTTCCACTTTTCTTTACGACTTTGCTGCTTTCCTGTACTAAGCATTGTGGGATATAGTCAAATTAAAGCTGATAGAGGTGTGGAGTCTGCTCTGCCAGCACAGCTCCCCTGGTCTCAGTTCAGACATCAGTAAACGATGGGGTTGGAATGGGTGCAAGATCTGCCGTCTTTAGTCTCTTTGTGTACTGAAACGGAGCCAAGAGCACACTATAACCACCCCTGTGGCCACTGTCTTCCTTCTTAAACAGCAGTGAGCAGGGCCAGCAAGTCTGTGTTTGGCACACCAAAGATAAACTCTACAACAGTCAACAAGTAAATCCCTCAGGGAAGATTTCAGTTACCTCGTTGGGATTGAGCAAGCTAAGAAGGCAGATTGTTTAGAATTTATGAATAATTTAATTTAAGAAAGTCAATAAACAAACAAAAGCTCAAGAAGGGAATTGTCAAAACAAAAGCTTCTAAGTTGTTCATGTGAAGAAGGGCATACTTGAGAGACAGGGGTTGTGCATATGAATACACTGTTCGTTTCACTGAGCACTCTGTGAATGTGTGACGTTGAAACAGTTTGTATTTATGTGTGTGTACATACGACTTCCATGAGATGGCCATCAGCATTTAAGAGTTCAGAGGTATCCATGTCACAACAGTGAACGCCATAGGGGAAGGAAATTTCCCTGTCGCCTTTAGTCCAGCTTTTCTATCAGTATACTGAGCTCATTTGATCGGAGCAGTTTACTCTTTTGAGGCTAATATACTAATCCACAAAAATGCATCAGGTTGTGGAAAATCATTATTTGCTTCAATGCCCGCTGTATCCTAGAACAGCTTCACAACATATTGCGAAACTGACATCAAATGTAATCTTTTGATTTATGAGCTTTTTTGGAATACAAGGACACAAAAAAATCTATGGGAATACCGTCTCAGAGCATTAGGTGCAGCTGTCACAAAAGCAGTGTTTTCTTATTGTAAGAAAGGTAGAAGGCAGAGAAGACTCTAAACTGTGGCATAGGAGTTATAGATGACTGTGATTTTTAAAAAAAATCCACAGTTTATTCCAAGCCCAACAGGTTCTACAGTTTAATTTGTTCCAAACTTTGCAATGATTTTGAATTTCTACTTTGATTAAGTTTAGTCACCTGAACAACATGGTTACATGTTAATATGAAAAACCACTACATTTGGTATAGACATTGAAATTCCCTGGCTAGAGCAAGTAAGACATCATTACTTGCATAAAATAGATCATCTTCCTTTTAAAGCTTGTGGGTAACTTTTCATTTATTAATTAACAAAATAAAAACTGTGCAATGTGTGTGGTTTGCCAGGGGGCTGGGGGCTGGAGTATATCCCAACTGTCATTGGCTGAGCGGAAGTGAATACTCTGGAAAGAGTTGCCAGTCCGTCACAGGGGCAACACAAAGACAAATGAGACAAATAACCATGCAAGTTCTCACTCTTCGTTACACAAGTTTAGAACTTACATGGATAAATTGGTTTTCTATTTGTGCCTATGATTTACCATGAGACAGGGCTGTGCAAAATAATTACAAGAACAATGCAAGAGCACAAAGTTTCTCAAACTGTAAACAGAGATTAGCTCTACGGTTGATATAAAACACTTTTTTTCACACAAATCTCTTATGGTTTTATAGATTTGCTGATGGCTATGTACGTTTGTGGATTGAATCAAATTAAAAATGTAACTTTGCACAATTGAATATACTTCATTCGTTTGTTTCTTACAGTTGGATTTTTTTTGGGTGCATAGAGACACGCAGTGGGCAAATACATAGATCATCCATAACATTATGAACCACTCATCATGACCCATTACAACTTGCCTTCTACCAAGTAGATCATCCACTTGACAAAAAAGAAAGAAAGAAAGAAAGAAAGAAAGAAAGAAACAAAGAAAGAAAGAAAGAAAGAGTTTGAGTTTTAAATTACCTTTATTACCCACTCTAACAATCAATCAACCAAAATATACATTAAATAGTCATCAATAAAACCAAAAAACGTTAAAAATAATAAAAATCAAAAAACAAAAACTAAAGATGCATCATCCACTGAACACAAAACATCATTAATACCCCACTTACTTACAAAGCCATCCATGTTCTTTATCAACTTAAAAAACTCAAATTCCACACGAACACGAGCAACTACCAGTCGCTTGAATAAAACACAAGCGTCTTCCGTTCGATGTCCATTAATTTTGTTCTTTCTTGATATCCAGATTGCTAACTTTGCCATCCCTGAAATGAAATTTAAAAGTATGTGAATAGATTTCTTTCTTGCACAATACCGTGGACCATAAATAAAAATACAGTTAGAAAACTTTACACCAAAACCACCAAACAAATGACTTAAGAGGACAAAAAGAGGATTCAATCTTGAGCATTCAACAAAAATATGATGCAAAGTTTCCTCCTGCACACAATAAGGACAGGTAATGCTAGTGTCAGGATTAAGGTGTGCCAGATACCTGTTTGTAGCTATGGCCCCATGTACAATCCTCCACTGGAGGTCCCCCACCCGTTTCTCAATAGGGAGTTTGTACAGGGACCGCCAACAGCCTCTTGGGGTAGAGCTGGTGTCAAAAAACTCGGTCCACTTCGACACCTTCACCTCTGCCAGAGAGCGTAAATTCAGAACCTTCACGCAGATATTGTACAATACTTTCTTCCCCAAGCCTTCAAAACAACCTAGCGGTGAATCTTGTAGGGACATCAGCTTTCCTGGCTCATCCTGCCATTGGTCCACTGCAGGAGAGACAATTAGGGAAGGAAACACATACTCATACTCATCGTCCCATTGGTCAGACAGAGTACTATTAGCAACAAACGCTCTGATGGAGTCTGGCAGAGAAGCACAGGCTTCTTTTTTCAGTCTTAACACAAGTCTGTTGGATCGCACATCAAGACTCTCAGTGAGACTGGACACAGAGAACTTCATCAGATGACCCAGCTTCACACAGGCTGCTTCTCTCATCTTAGATCTTAAGGTAAAAGATGAAAGCAGCTGTGACGAGATAAAATCATTTCCAAACAGGGGTTCTTCAAAAACCCACATCCCTGGTGTCGTATCATCCTTCCTCTCAAAGGTGAGAATCTGCCAAGCATTTAAAACCGATTGATAAAATGGAGTAAGACCAGTTAAGTCCAAGGATCCTTGTCGTAGCAAAAAGAGATGCTTATCATATCCAATACGTCCTGCTTTCCTTAGAAGAAGACGCGCAGTATCCAGCCATGGTAATCCAACACCATGTAGCAGTTTCTGCGCTGTTTGAAGCCTGAAAGCCGTGATCCGTGAGGTTATGTCTATGAGTCCTTGTCCACCCTCCTCTACTGGTAGGTACAGGACTGCAGCTCTCACCCAGTGTCGTCCAGACCAGAAAAAATCCACTAAAGTCTTTTGGAGACGTTGTATGAGAGATACTGGTGGCGTTAACACAGTCAGTTTATGCCAGAGGGCTGAAGCAACCAAGTTATTAACCACCAGAACCCTTCCCCTGTAAGACAGCTGAGGTAGCAGCCATTTCCATTTGGATAGTCTGACACACACTCTCTCCATGACACCTTCCCAATTTTTTCCTAAAAAAGTATCTGTCCCCAAAAAAACACCCAAGAATTTTAAACCTTGGTTAACCCAATGAATAGTACCTGGTAATTTAGGGAGATTGTTTGTCCATGGACCAATTTTTAAGGCAGAGCTTTTTTCCCAGTTCACTTTAGCTGAAGAAGCTTTTTCATAAAGCTCCAAACATTGTTGAAGACCTATAATATCATTCTGGTTTTTAATAAAAATGTTTATATCATCAGCATAAGCAGAGACCACTAAACCTGGATCATTTGAGAGACCTGGGAGAATAACACCAGTTAGGGTAGAGCGGAGTTTATGTAAAAGAGGTTCAACTACAATAGAATACAACTGTCCCGATATGGGACATCCTTGTCGAATGCCTCTCTGAACTTTAACTGGACAGCTTAATCCTCCCCCAACTTTAACAAGACAAAACACTTCATTATACAATAAACCCAATAAAGAAATAAAACCATCACCAAATCCAAAAGCTCTTAGTGTTGAAAAGAGAAAAAAATGATCAACCCTATCAAAGGCTTTTTCCTGATCTAAAGAAATAATACCTACATCAATTTCATAAAGTGTACAAATGTCAAACAAGTCTCTTAAAAGAAAAAGATTATCCATGATAGATCTGTCAGGTACACAATATGACTGATCTCGGTGTATGATAAATTCAAGAATTTTCTTCAACCTATTAGAAAGCACTTTAGAAAATAGCTTATAATCCACACAAAGGAGGGCAACGGGTCTCCAGTTTTTCAACAGAGTCAAGTCTCCTTTTTTTGGAAGTAAAGAAAGAACAGCTTGTCGGCAGGATGTTGGCAAGATACCCGTCAAGGTGCACTCCTGGAGTACCTCCCACAAGTCCCCTCCCAACAGCCTCCAAAAATGTTTATAAAAGTCTGCAGGTAAACCATCCAGACCTGGAGTCTTGCCAGGAGCCATTTGTCCAACAGCAGCAGTCAGTTCTTCTAATGAAACTTCGGCATCCAGAATTGCCTGATCTGCAGCGGAAATTTGAGGAAGACCATCCAGTAGAGCCTCCACACAGCTTCTGTTACAGGCCTGCTGCCTAAAAAGGTCACTATAGAAAGCCACGGCATGCTCCTTCATGGTGGTGGGATCAGTGGTCAGAGTTCCATCTGGAAGCCGAAGGGACATCAACTGCTTTGTCTGGCTGACATTCCTCTCCAAATTAAAAAAGAAGGATGTAGGGGCATCCATGTCCTTAACGGTAGCAAACCTTGACCGAACTAAAGCCCCTTTAGCCCTTTCATGCAAAAACCAACTTAATTGATCTTTCTTTTGTTTAAGCTGTTCATTATTAGTAACATCAGTAAATACTTCATTTTCTAACCGTTTTATTTCATTTTCTAAATTCTGAATCACATTTTTAATTTTAATTGTAGAATGGCTTGTGTATTGTTGACAAAAGTCTCTTATCTGAGCCTTTCCAACCTCCCACCAGTCAATTAAGGATGTAAAACCTGATTTTCTTGCCTTCCATAGCTTCCAAAAATTACTAAAACTTTGGCAAAAAAACATGTCTTGAAGTAGTTTAATATTGAAATGCCAATAAGATCTGCGTCTAGTAGTGGTTGAAAGAAGGAAATCCATGTAGACTAAATGATGGTCAGAAAAACCAACTGGACAAATTAGGCAGTCAGATAGTCTATTTCTATAAGTTTCTGAAAAATAAAATCTGTCCAACCTGGCCCCACTCACTGTCCCATCCGTCATTTTAACCCATGTATATTGTTTAGCTTGAGGGTGTTTAATCCTCCAAGCATCAACCAAATTAAGCTCTGATATCACCTGAGTTAATTTAAAGGATGAAGGAAGATGAGGTTCTTCTCCTGTTCTATCCATTGTAAAATTTGTAGTGCAGTTCCAATCCCCACCCATCACAACACAGTCATTT
This sequence comes from Odontesthes bonariensis, assembly GCF_027942865.1. Taxonomy (NCBI): domain Eukaryota; kingdom Metazoa; phylum Chordata; class Actinopteri; order Atheriniformes; family Atherinopsidae; genus Odontesthes; species Odontesthes bonariensis. The sequence goes on from NC_134515.1 coordinate 21,665,030, forward strand.
TTATTAGACTGCTGCAAAAAACTACATATTTTCTCAAATGTCTGCATCCTGTCATCCCCTTGATTTGGTGCATAAACATTAATAAAACAAAAAGACAAACTTTCTATTTCTACTCTAATCACCAGGACCCTGCCTGGGATTAACTCAGTACAGGAAATGATGTTAGTATCTAGTCCTGGTGAGAATAAAATTGCTACACCAGCAGATGACCTGGTCCCATGAGACAAAAATATTTTTCCTTTCCAACTCATACCCCACTCGACATCATTTTCATGATCTGTATGTGTCTCTTGTAAAAACACAACATCAAGCTTCTTTTGAGTAATCATTTCTAAACTAACCATCTTTTTGTGTGGATCCCTACCACCATTGATGTTTAATGACCCCACCCTGATATTATTCATACAGGTAAAATGGAGAGGGAAAACAGACAGAGACAGTAAAAAGAAGACCACCCAGTGTAGTATAGTCATAGTCTTATTTCTGAATTTTTAACCGTTTTGAACCTTTCCCTTTTTTAGCTAATATCTGTCTCCTGACGTTTGTCATGTGCTTTTTTAAACGGAACCGTTTCTTTTCGTCTAACATTTCAAAATCTACCATTTTCTGTACCATTAGTGCGCTCTTGATAAATTTTTCCGCATCAGGAAAATAATCAAGAATTTTAACATGTTTTCCAAAAGTTTCATCAAGGAAATCGTTGATTTCATCCAAAGTGTACAAGTCACCAGTGTATGTTTGGGAATCTGCTATTGAAAAGTTGTCTGAATCACTGTCATACTCCATGTCTTCTGCCTGTGCAGCTTCACCTGCGGGCAGCACCGCCGCCTCAGCAGCTTCACCCGCGGGCAGCACCGCCGCCTCAGCAGCGACAGGGTTACAATTAGCCGTCTGATCGGTTTCTGAGTCAAGATGGCCACAGATTGGGGAATCTTTTGGAACCCTGATTCCATTTTTCTCAATGTCATCCCTTACATGCTGTATATCCAGACCACTGCTTCCCTCCCCAGCATCAGAGGCAGTTGACGGGGGAGGCGCCCCCTCCTCCGCAACCACAGGAACACCAGCGGCCAGCGGCGCCTCTGCATTTGGATTTAGCTCAACCTGAGCTGTCGGGTTTTTGTGCGGGCAGGCGGCCCGTTTATGTCCAACATCCCCACAGTCAAAACATCTCATGTTTCCAGTGCTCGCGTAAACCATATAAGATCCTTCCTCATATTTAACTCTGAAAGACACTTCCAGCGTCTGTGTAGCAGAGTTTAAAAACATAAACACCTGTCTCCTAAAAGACTGAACATGTTTTAATTTATCATCCTTACATCCCAAGCCCACAGTTTTGAAACCGCTGGCAAGTTTTCCAAAACGCTGGAGCTCTTTTTCCAGCAAGTTATTCGGAATGAAGGGCGGTACACCCGAAACAATCACCCGGGTGGAGGGCACTGCCAGCGGGGACACCTGCAGGTACTCTCCGCCTATTGTCACCCCGCTGACAATCAACTGGGTAACAAATCGCTCCTCCTTCAAAAATATCACTACTCCCTTATTCATTCTCGAAGCATAATTTAAATTGATGTGACCAACAATATCTCCTACAGCCAAAAGAACTGTCTCAACTGGGATTGACGGGTCAGGCTGAATCCGAATCCCATTCTTCATAGAGAGGGGCCGCGCCCCTGAGGACGCCATCCCCGCAAACAGCGCTACAAGCACTAAACAAAACTCAAATAACCCCGCGACGTAGAATCAGTATAAATAAAGAGTATTAAGAAAAACCAACACATGAAAGGAAAAGATCAGAAAAACAAAACTTTAGAGACAACTCTTTCACTCTCTCAGACTCACCACTTGCAGCCTCACCACCACCAACACACTCCCAGCATGCAACGCAGAAAGAAAGAAAGAAAGAAAGAAAGAAAGAAAAGAAAAAAGGAATCCCATAAGATATTGAACATGTGTTGAGTATTTCCAGTGGTATGTATATAAAGTATGTATTCACCTATACTGCATTTTGATATGGCAAAACAAGTACTAAACGCATTGCACTTGAATTTGGTGCTGCCATAATAATATCATCACGGTGGCAACAAAATAGTCTTTTTCATGGTTGGTCATCTGCCAAGTTAAAAGAAAATGTCAAATGCAAAGTTTGATTAAACATGATCAGGCGATTACAAGACAGATTTGACTAAGGAATGTAAAGTTTGTTGGTGTGCTTGTATAAAGTGGAGTGTGAAACTAGCTCTCAACTACATGAAACAAAACAAAAATCTGTACTTTCAGAAAAATATCCTAATAATGTCTCAACTTGAAATGATTTTCCTCCTTTCCTGTTAACTAACTTGATCCTTAATGTTTGCGACTGTTTTTTTCTTGAAGCTCTGCACGACAGCAAGGATTTTCAATGTAATGTCACTGTAGTGTCTGTAGATAATTACAGAAGGCAGTTGACCATGAAATGCAACCCACCTTGTTTTTCAGTGACATTTGAATCATTGGAATCTCTCAAAGACTCCCGATATGAAAAGGCCAGTTACCGTGCCGTATGTGTCGGTGAGTTTAGGTGTTTAAGCACTGATGTGTGTGTGTGTTTTCTTCAACTCTTCTTCTTGTGACAGCAGGTTTGAGTGCAAGGAGTGGATATATTTTTTACAAGGTGAGGCCATTTTGGCCGTCTTGTATTTTACCAAGGGGCCAGTTTACAGTCAGGGACTTGATTGAGTAGAAAGGGAATGAAAAAAAATGCCTCTAAGGATAGCTATACAAGGGCACAGAAGCATAAACAAGTGTGTCAGAGTTTGTGGGAGTGCGTGACTGCGTGACTTGCAGTTTGTCATCTTCCAAAAAGGGTCTATAAAACCTCACAGTGTGACTTTATAGTGGGTAATATAGTTCTTGCAGAAGTATTAATTTCTCATATTGGGCACATGTATTTCCATGACAACATTTTTTCTGTGGATGTGTTGCAGTCTGCCTGTGAGCTGTGAGCCTGTTGGTATTTCAGATGTCTATGTATCAGAGGGATATGATCCCTGTTGACTCAATTAGCACAGCATATTGCTCTGCAGAACATTGACTAATGTGGGGACACAGACATTTACACCGCCTGAGTCTGAATAAAAATTAGCATATACACATATAAACCATTCTCCCTCTATTTACCGTATGAGCTTTCGCATCGAAGGCTATTCTACAAACTTCAGACTTGATTAACATGTTGCAGTAAAGCTCTGCAAAAGTTTAAGTAAATCAACTCCTGTTGCTAAGAATGATGATAACAGGTCTCTGCTTCTCGCTCAGAGGAATTACAAAAACTTTTTACGAAGCTCACAGTGATTTTAGGTGTAAAAGATAAGGAGATAAGGCATAGACTGAGTAAGCTAGAGCTTACTCAGTCTATTGTTATCATAGCTCACAAACTTACCCAATGTGCTGCACCTACTTGTTCTCAGGGAAGACACTGATTGCTGAGAGCTTTTCCATTGGAGCCCCTTTGTTTCTCTTAGCTTTCATGCGTAAAGTTACATGAGATTATTACCAGACATTGTAGACACCCAGGCACGAAGAAAAGAATTCAAACAAAAAATCTCCAGGACTGAGATATACCGTGGCTCAGAGTCGGCGGGCTGAAGAGACATAATATTTTATGTCCTTTTTTGTTGTAGATATCCTAGTCGTTGAATAAATAATGTCAGGTTTGCTGGAGCTCATGGTCTTCATTAATGTGTCAGCTTTTTACTGTGAAGCATTTCTGTGAAAAGTGATATGTTACAGTATATCCGTATGATTCATTGGGTCTCTGTTGTGAAGATTCGTTGCAGTGAACCACCAAATATACTCAGTGTAATGGAATTGAATCCAAAGGGACCTGAACTTTCATCAGTTTTGATCACATAATAACCGCAGGAGAAACCAACGGTCTATGAAAAAGTTTGAAGTGATTTAGTCATTTGTTTTTACTGTGATTTCCTGATATGAAGTTGTTCAGAAAGTATTTATTTAACTGCTCTTTGTGAAAAACGGGGTGCATTTGACTATTTCTGTTTGTCTTTGAAGCCTATTCATTTTGATAATAGTTTTTTAGTTAGTCTAGCTTGTTTTCGTTTTGTTTTGGTGGTGGTTAGCAAGTGGGGCTTTTTTGGGGTTGTGCATTGACAAGAAGGCTGGTTGACGTTGGATAATTTTTGATTTGAGGCCTGTGAAGATCTCTCCTTCAGATGGCGAACAATGATCCACAGGCCTAAACACTGGAAAGCAACAATTTCTGACTAAACTTGCATCACATTTTAAGGCCCATAAAATTTGCCACTACAGATCCACATCTTACCTGTAAAGCCCTGTTGATATGCCCAGATTGCAATTTTTTTCATCATCTTATATCTTATAGTACTTATTCTATCGAGTAAGTGTTCCTCTTGAATTACAGGAGAAAGGTTTTCTAGGTGACTCCTGATTAAAAACATCCACAACAAAAACTTACACAAAAGACACAGCATCCCATAAATGATTGAAAATTGTGAATCCAAATAGTTTTGAGGGCAATTGTGTCAGATCAATTGAAAACTATGACTATGCAAAAGTGAATTTAATTTTCATTGTATCTATTTTGAAATGTCTAAGGAGAAAAAAAATGTATTGAAAGAGCTAAATAACCCAAGAGCAATCCAAATGTTCAGATTAGATTACATCAGACTGGTTAAAATACAGTAAATTATGTTAGATATATTACCAAAAATGTCAGTCTGATATTGTAGTGAACATTTCACCGTAATCTGACACAGCAATGTGGGATAAATCTACCAACTTCTCATCCAAACCTGCAGCTGGTTCGTAAATTTGTGTAAATTCACAACTGTTTTAAACTAATTTGCCATGCCCTGTTATGTTAAATTTTGACAATGGTTCTGCAGTTGTGACGTGTTTCTGTTGCCCCCAAGTGGACAATAAAAACGACATGTATTAAATCTTTAATTAAAAAGTGTCCAAAGTAGGCTAATCTTTTCCAGGAGCCAGATGATTGTTAGCTGTGCCCCTGATGGGATGAATTCTTTGGCAATTGCTCGTCTGACCGTAACTTGCTTTTGGGATGTGAAATAATCTGTACAACTGGAGAGCTTATTTGAGTTGAGAAACTAAAGCCGACCGCTTTACTCCCATTTTCTGCGCATCACTCTAAATCTTGGTTCCCATGACTGCAGTTTGGTTCACAATCCACCTTGCGCACAGAGAGAGAGGGAGGAAGAGAGAGAGAGAGAAAGAGCGCTCCTCCTTCTCCTCCGTCTCTTCCCACCACTCATCCCGAAAAGCCAAGGTAATACGGTCCTCACAGCGGAGTCCTCTCGTCATTTCTCCCTTCGCACAATGGAAACTGAATTAAAACAGCTGTGGTACGTCGGTCTATGGCACTTTTCCGCTTTTGCCTCAGCTTTGATCAATGTCCTTCCTTTAATCGCTAAATAACTACTTTCCTGGTATTTGTCCCCCCGCCCCCCTAGACACGTTTTCAGAAATAAAAATCAAACCGTCGACTTGTAACTAAACTGCTCTGGGGGACGGCCGTGTTTTCTTTGGATGGAGAATTTTGCATCGGTGAGTTGTAGGTTGTTGTTTTTTTTTTGGTCGATATGGTCAGTATAACGCTGCTGATACACACTGTTATCAACATGTTCCGTGTCGCCGTAGCTTATTGAACCCTCAGTTTTAGTAGCCAGTTAGTCATCAGAATAATCCAACACGATTGGTAAATGTCAGGCTAATGTTGTTCATTTAAACTGTGTATTTGTCCCAAATATTTATTTGCCTAGCTTCTTTAATGTTTAATGATTTAAAGATGCATCTGCTGTCTTTTTGTAAAACTTGGAACTCAACAGGTTTGATATCTCCTGCATCTCAATTAAGTTAAGTTAAGTTTTCTAAGCAAAAAAACTGGCAATATAAGCTGTTTGTACTGGTTTGTTTCAGTATTTATTTATTTTTTATCTGTAAATTGCAGTGAACTGTGTTTCTGAAAAGGTTATTTTCAACAGCAACTACATAAGGGGACGATGAAGACTTTAACCTTGAAGTATTTATGAGGGAAATGGTGCTTATTGACGCATAGCCTGTTACTTCAATAATACTGAAGTTCACTATATCAAGTAGAACTGTATTTTAAAGAGAGTAAATGTTTCTCACCTAAATGATATTTGGATATATCTTCATCATAGATACCTTTTTCCTATATCAGTTGGACCGCCCTGTCTTTTTGTCTTGTCTTTTCCCACTCTCACTGTTGGTCCTCTTTTTTCACTTCGTTTACATTTAGGTTTCTGAAACTATCGGCTCATTATCTGCTTTCTCATCAACAGATCTCCTTCTCCTCCCCTGTCGTAATTGAATTAACTTTCTAGTGCCTCCTATCCTTACAAACTCCCCCCTCTCTTCCCCTCAGATGGTGAATGAGCTGAACTCAAGCTGGTTGTGAAGGTGCTGGACTTGTCCCCCCCTACGCCCCAAGCCGGACACAGCATGGCGGCGGGAGTAGCGGCATGGCTTCCCTTTGCCCGGGCAGCAGCAATCGGCTGGATGCCTGTGGCCAATTTGCCCATGCCAATAGCACCCACTGAAAAAAACAAGAGGAACGATGAGCTCATCATTCTTAATGTCAGTGGACGACGCTTCCAGACCTGGAGGAACACGCTGGATCGCTATCCAGACACGCTGCTTGGTAGCTCAGAGAAGGAATTCTTCTACAATGAGGAGACCAAAGAGTACTTCTTTGACCGGGACCCGGATGTGTTCCGAAGTGTGCTCAACTTTTACCGCACAGGCAAGCTCCACTATCCGCGCTATGAGTGCATCTCCTCTTATGATGAGGAGCTGTCTTTCTTTGGCATTATCCCCGAGATCATTGGAGACTGCTGCTACGAAGAGTACAAGGACAGGAAGAGGGAGAATGCAGAGCGTCTGATGGACGACCAGGAAGACAACAAAGATGCTAAGCTGCCCAATATGACCTGCAGGGAGACAATGTGGCGGGCTTTTGAGAATCCTCACACTTCCACCATGGCCCTGGTCTTCTACTACGTCACTGGTTTCTTCATTGCTATCTCTGTCATTACCAATGTGGTAGAGACAGTGCCATGCGGCTCAGTGCCCAACCAAAAGGAAGTGCCATGTGGAGAGCGCTACACTGTGGCCTTTTTCTGCATGGACACAGCCTGCGTTATGATTTTCACCGTGGAGTACCTGATGCGCTTGTATGCTGCACCAAACCGCTACCGCTTCATGAGATCCGTCATGAGCATTATTGATGTGGTGGCCATCTTACCCTACTACATTGGATTGGTGATGACCGACAACGAGGATGTCAGTGGCGCTTTTGTGACACTCCGCGTTTTCCGGGTGTTCCGTATCTTTAAGTTCTCCCGTCACTCGCAGGGCCTGCGCATCCTGGGCTACACGCTGAAGAGCTGTGCCTCGGAGCTGGGCTTCCTGCTTTTCTCCCTCACAATGGCCATAATTATCTTTGCCACCGTCATGTTCTACGCAGAGAAGGGTTCAAGCTCCAGCAAATTCACCAGCATCCCAGCTTCTTTCTGGTACACCATCGTTACCATGACAACGCTCGGGTAAGAGGAGAGCAGACACATCTTTTATCTTGTTGTGACTTGCAGTGTGTGTGTGTAAGTGCATGTCTGTGTATAAGTGTGTGTGTATAAATCTGTTAGTGTGTGCCTCTTTGTAGTTGAGTGAGTACATTTTTGTTAAAGATTTGACTTGAAATGTCTGTCTGATATTGTGGCCTTAATAAACTGCAATTGCTTCAGAAGTCAGAAGTCAAGCCGTTTGAAATACATACAAACTTTACACTGAATCATCAGGAACTACACGGAAAGAGCACTTTTAAGCACTCTGTGCTCACTGTGTTTTTTCTAGATGTATTCTTCTGGGAAGAGCAGCCATCAAGATGCTCTCCTAAGTAATGACACTGTCACTGCTCACCCTTCATACATCACTGATAAAAGGGACATAAAGAAATGTAGAGGAGAATGGAAAGCATCTCAGTGAGGGAAAAAATTAGAGAGGAAATGGAGAAATAGATTACTCCATTATTTCCCTCTCTAACTTGCCCTGTGGTCTGCAGTAACTTTCAGAATGAACTCAATCAGTGAGTCTGCATGCAGAGAGCTCACCTCCTACTTAACTTACTCAGTTATTAGTTGATGGCCTTGATGTACCTTAAGTACAAATACTGTGATGCAAAAGATCAGAATGCACCTCATTTCACAAGGCAAGTAACTGATTCAGTTATTGCATTTTAGATCACAGGGAGAGATAATTATTGTTATTAACGCTAGATTTAAAAAAAACATACACGTTCCATTATTCACTTAATGGCTAATTAACCTGCAGCCCAGGGCCGTTGTTATTATATCCTGTTACAAAGTTGTGAATTGGCTTTGATTGAGATTTACAGCGTGAACATTTGGAGCATTTTGAGACATTGATTTGTTTTGTTTGTCACCCTGTTTTCCTTCATTTTTATGTGATCATGTATTTTTATTATAGTGAGGGGAACCACAGATACAACATTAATTTTACACTGCACACACACTCATCCACACACACACACACATTCACACACTCTCGTAAACACAGTTATGGGATGCAGAACTATTAGACTTATTGGTAATGTGTTTTGTGACTGTGTCCATATTGTGTGTGTGTTTGTCTATGAGTGAGTCAGACTGAGAAGCTGATGAATTGCAACATCCTGTTAAATGTCAGAGTCATTGAGGCCGTAAACGGCTCTGAGCTCATTGCTGTGACATACTTGGCACCCTGTCATCATGGCCTGCCATTCACAACCTGCCCGGAAGATCTGGTGTTTGCAGATATTTGATTCTGGATCAGTTGGGGGGTGTACGGACATACAAATAAGTCATTGAACTGTGAACATTCTCTGCTCTGTTTGTTGTTAATTGCTTGGACACACAGCAGCTTCTGTTGCTCCACCTTCCTGGCCAATAACATGTCTCTTTCCACCTGACACGCAAAAGCAGTTTCTTGTTGCTTTCGGAGAAGGAAAGGGTCAGTGTGTATTTTTTTTTGTTAAGAGAGCCTCATCAATAAGGAAGGGGCCAGAAGAGGGTATCGGAGTGACTAATGAATGTGGCCCTCTGCATCTGCTCACATTCTGGTCTCTGCTCACAGTATGTCGGAACACACACACACACACACACACACACACATATATATATATTTTATCTCTTTTTGTACTTGGGCAATTTGTAACACATAAAAACAATTATCGGTGCGTGTTTTCCTCAGCATGCATGTTTTATGGCGTAGGCGCTTCTTCAAGGGTAAATGTTGTATATGGAGCACCGTTTGAGATTCTCAAGCATTTCCTTAGCATTAAGTTTAGTAGTAGAAAAAATATTTCAACTGTCTGCTCTGTGTCAATTTATACTCATCTGACTAGATAAGATGAAAGCCAGCTCCAGCAGACAATGTTTTCCTTGATTTTTTTGTCTCTCTGTCTGGGAGCCTCAGGGCTTATACTTGTGTTGCTGCGTCTTCTTCTGTGTTCTTCTTCACTCAGACACTTGCATCGTTTACACTCTTGAATTTAATTTACTGCTAACCTGTAAGATTTAGCCCTTGTGTTCCTGATGCACTCTGAAAAACAACGTGTCTGTTGGTGTTTCTGTTTCTCTTTTGTGTTCACTATCACACACTGCCATGTGCCCCACCTGTGCTACTGACTACATGCGGTCTTGCCCACCATGGCTTTGTAAGTGTTTTGTTTATCTGAAAGTAATCCATCCTCAGTCAGAATCCATAATCCCTTTTAACAATGAGCAATAAAAAAAACACAGCGTTTCGAAGTGTGTCTCTGCTCTTTCTGCTTAGAAATTGAAGCTCCCTTAATGGCAACTGTGTGGTATGTGAGAAGGCATATGGAGAATGATGAAATCTGGAACAGAGTTAAAAAGCCACAGTAGAAACAGTCTTATCCAAAGCCATCTGTAGCAAAACAAAGTAGTGGGGAACACACTGCAGAAGGAATTAGCCATGATTGTGTAAATATGATGCAAGTCTTCTATTCAAACTCAAAATGCTGTGCCACTCAATATGACCAACTGGACAAAAAGACATGAAACCACCTAAGTGAGTTTGTAAGCTACCAGTTACCATTCATAGAGTGCTCATTTGATAGCAAGGCTAAAAAGCTTTGATCAAATCCTGCAAATGAGGCAGGCGAACACATGAGCCAAGGCTTTAGCTAAATCGGAGACTTTTAGCCAATAGGACCTATGAGGGATTTTGTTCTCTAGGTTGTTAAACAAATTGATTCTGTCCTTGTCGGGCGATAATATCTTATAGCACTTTTCATATTCAGTTGAACCTAGATTATAAACTGGAGGAGGGACATAGGAGTATGCTTGTGTGGGTTTTTGAGAGATACACAGCAACTGCTAAACGTCAGCTTTTTATTCCTGCTCCATCTAGACTTCAGTATTCACCCCTTTGTGGGTATTGTGAAAAGGAGACCAGAAAATAATGGAAAGACTTGATGCAATTATGCTGGCATGATTGAACCACAGCAATTTGTTGTGTTGCATGATAAGATAAAATATTTTTTGCCAATAAATGATCAAATAGTGATCTCTTAAGATGTTTTCCTGTTTTGCTCTGGGCCATAGTGTTTCAGTGGTTTTTCATGGTTGAAATAGCATCACAGCTGAGTCACAAATCCCAATATGTTGAGTTGATTATCATTTTTAAAAAAAAGGGTTTTATAAAAACACTCAGCAGTAATAACTAGATAATTTTGCCACAAGCAATGAATCACAGTCATGCCAATATTTTGTTTGAAATGACCTCGCTGTGGTTTTCTTTTTTCTTTAAATGACATCATAGCCATTAAAATGCTAATACAGTCACGTAAGAGTGATATACTCCCCTAGTACCTGTATCTTATCTTACTTTTTACTGAAATGAACCTCGTGAGAAACTCAATTTTCTCCACGTAGAAAATAGAATGTGCATTATCTAGTTAATAGACAAAAACCCAATGCTGTTTCTCAAAGTCTCTGTGTTCTCTTCTTTCTGCTGCTTTGGAATTAGTACTTTATCTAATTAAGGGGGAAATAAAAGAAAAAATCCATTAAGATCCCCATCAGTCTTTTGAATCTGCAGCACCCTAAAAATCGTTGCAGTTATGGACCATTCCCTCTCAGCTGGAAAGGTGGAATTTCTCATTTTAACTGTATCTTTCTTTGAAGTCAGTTTTACACTTTCAGTCAGTTGGTGGAGCCTCACCGCAGCTTTAAAATCCAATGTGGTTGCCTTATGATCACTATCCAGCTAGCCACATTTGGGCAGGCAATGAGTTTGTGTTCTGAAATGCTCCCAGTGTGAAAGAAAAAACTTTGTGGCTGATTAAAGTGTGCTGCACCTTGCTCTGTGATAGTAGAATAATGGAGCACAATGAATGAAACCGGTAGCTAGGTTTGCACCACAGCTTTTTCAAGCTAACATAGCATTGATGTTATCACCACATTGAACAGTAAGTTGACCTATGTGCTAGGTTGACAAGACGAAGAATAAAAATAAGACTAATTTGTAATGTACACTCCTGAAGAAAAGAGTAGGAAGCAACATGTCTCAGAAGTGCAGTAGCTCACCATGAATCCTCATGAATGATGGTTTTTAAATTTGATCCTAGAAAACTAGCTGTGTAAACACAAAGAATCTATGTCCACCTTGTTTGGACATTTGTATTGTTACACGCAGGTCATGTTTAGAAAATGTCAGGACAGCTGTTCATGTGTAAAAGCTGCAGATAGTTAACAGCTGGAAGCCAATGCTATTAATGTCACTCATGGCCTTTGTGTCTGATGGTGGGATTGATACTTAACTTGCCAGTGCTTCGCATTCATTAACTATACTTGGGCAGGCCATTAAGAAATATTAATGATAAGTATATATTGTATGGCAAAGTTTTACATTTTGATTTCTTCTTTTTTTACATGGGTGGCATCTAATGTCATTTAAGAGCTGTGCAACGGACTTTACCCATTGATATCAGCTTCTCCTCTTCAAGCACTTAGCAACCATGTTGCCTATAACCTTAACTATTATCTGTACAACAGAGACTCTGTTACTAGTTGTCTCCACAGCAGACAAGAAAATGAGGACCTCATTTAAATTAACCTAATCTATTAAATTAATATGATAAAAGTGAGAATATTGAAGCTCTTCAAATTCAAGGAAAGCTAATTTGACCACGAACTTGTGGCAGCTGACATGATGACAGCCTGTTCAATAAGGGGATAAGTGTATGGAAACTGACATTGATGTAAATGCATGAGAGAGTAAAGATAAGAGAAGCATTCTTACTAACTTTCTTTTTTAGTGATCATTTTACAAATATATCAGTATCAATACTTCATTTAAAGTGTTTGGTGTCCTCATGCCGCACTGTAATTGTGCCTCAGTTGTTACTACTGATACTACTGGGCCATTATTGCGTGCCTGAAAAAGCTTTTGCTCAACAAAAAATGTGTTATTTGCTATTTTCAGCACCAAGATTGTCTTCTTTTTTCAGAGCATCATAAACACTTGTTGTGTTTAAGACTTTGTCATTTGCATTTACTTTCTTGTAATTACAGCAACAGTTTGATGGAGTAAACAGTGTGTGTTTGAGGAAAATAAAGATGTTGCAGTGACTGTGGTGGTTTTGTTTTGGGTTTTTTTCCCATAACAAAACACTTCAGCTGTTTTTTTTATTCGTGTTGTCATCTTTGTGGACTCATTAGGCTGTTCTAGTTGAATAAGTCTAGATAAGCGCTGGAGTGTTTTGTTTTTGCTCATTAGCATGGCTACCCCTGTGTGTGATTTATTATGTTTATCAGAAACCTTTTTGATCACTGGGCCTTGAGTGTCAGTGCACTGGCGTCTGTCACCCAGACAACCGCATTCCTCTCACTCACATTATTGTTGGCTGTGATTCAGAGATTTCATTTAACGGCTTATGTGCCAACCTTGTGTAACCTTGTTGGCATGTTTAAACTATGCACCTGTTACTGCCCTCTTTCACGCGTCCTCTCCACCAAATTTATGGCACATTTTTTCAGAGTCAGCAGCTTGTGCAAAACAATGATCAATGCAAACGAACGAGTATAGATTTGGGCAGCAGAGGGAAATGGGACAGACGTTGTTAGAGCTGCTAATTAGAATGTGTTATGAGAGTACAAATGAATATAATGTCACAGACACGTTGTCTTTGATTTGGGAAAGCAGTTATTTGTTCTTTTCATGGCTATGATCAGTGGTGAGCTGACCTAAATTCAAAGACTTTCATTAGTACAAAACATGCATATGCTACACGGTTTGGAGTGGATGATTTATGCCTCTGTATCTTGCTTCCAACCAACATGTAAGAAAAGTAAGATAAGAGCGTATTTCTCTCTGTTTTAAAATCCTTCTGTAGAAATATAATTCAAAAGCAAGCAGTCCTCTCTCTGTGTTCTTTTAGAGCACTTCACTACATGCACTGAGGCAATCAACTACCACCCCCTTCATTTCTTTATTTTCCTAATTAATCTAGATTCATCTAATAATAAATTAATTAGTCATTAAAATGGAAAGAATGTTCGTCATAGGTTTTCATATAATTTTTTAATGGAGTGGTTATATGGAGATGCTCCAAGCTGTGTTTGCATTCACCATGACAGATCCTTTCACCATACTCCACTCCAGAATCACTTTATGCAATGGCAGAGTTTTAATAGTAAACAATTGACCATTTAGATAGCAGCCAGATGACGCTTATTGCCTTAACTACATTTTCCTCTATGTAGAAAATGTGCAAGTTTGTCTACTTCAGCAGCAAAAACATATAACAGTTGGTAAAACTGAGCAATAAGAAGGTAATAACTATTAAAATCAAATGTACAATATGAGAAAACATATATCAAGAGCAAATGCCAAGGCCCAGGTGTCAGATGTTGAAATACAGATAAAGATCGTATGTTATTAATAACGTGAAGAAAAAATTGGAGAATCACATGAGCCCACATGTATACTATCAAAGGCCGCCTTTGGTGACCGACTTTCTCAAGCCAGAGCACCAGCACATGCTTTTTTCACAGTGCGGCGCACTCCATTGGCTACCTGATGAATGTCATGCATTTAGTTTCTGGCATGGTCCGTAGATTTTTCTACTGCAGTTTTTTTCTCAAATATTTTTCTTTACCCTTTTTTTTCTTCTGGAACAGTGAACAGTCTCTACAGGTATAGTACAGTGAGAATTTAATAGAAATCCAGCCACGCGTCTGCAAACTTCAGATAAAACTTGATAGACTCGAGAGGCTCCAGAGTGATATGTCAGGTATTGTAATGAATTATAGATTATTAGCCTCTCTTTACCTACGCTGTCAGATGTGGATGGAACCCAGCATTAGAACATAGCTTAAAGATTAAGTCATGACAACAGCGGATTTCATCTCTGAATAAGAAAAAAAGTCTAATCTTTGTTCTGTCTTTAAAACAAACATGGTGAGTGTATTAAAAGGCCTCAGTTGCATCAACAGTCATCTTTGGTCTGAAAATGGTTTCTATGACTGAGCTCTATTTGATCTCACTAATATTGCAATAATTCTTTATTAGAAAGATGCACACATACTCACACACTCTCATGGCATATATCACAGCATATATCAGAAAAGTGAATACAAACTTTGATTTCCCCAAGCTGTTCTCTCAGTTTGTCTTTTCTTGCCCTCTTTACATCAGTTTCCATTCCAGGGTGTAGTGATATAAGAACACTTGTGCTTTATGATGCTGCCTACACCCAGCCTTCTGGGCCATTTTCCTTTTTGTTGAAATGTCAGTTTCATTTCACCTCTCTCATCTTACTTTTCTTTCTCTTTCACCACCTCCTTCTCATAGCCTGTCTCCTTTTCTCCTCTATTCTGATGTGTGTTCTGACGCTATGTGCACGGGATTGTGTGCAAGCCTGCAGTGTCATAATGTTTACAATCTTTTTGATGTGTTTACGTCCCACTGAGATGAGATATATTTGTATGTTTAACACCATCTGTTTCGTACCTAACCATAATATTTACTTATTTCCACATTCAGTTTAATGTCCATTGCTGCTGTGTACGGACTATACAGAGCTTGTAATAAGTGCAAAAAAAAAATCAAAAGCAATTTTCCACTTCTGCAGTTTCTAAGTACACAGCGTAAACTCACAGCATTTTCATGTTTGCGCTCATGCAGGTGAATAAAATATATAACTGCCATAATTACCGTCAGGGACGCTGGGTCCACTGTGATGCACCAGAGCATAAGAGAGGATATCGCACATCTACTGTAAATTGTGTGTGGGGTCTTTTCAAGCGCGGTTTATGATGTCAAACGGCATCGAGGCATGGAACGTGTCCTGTAAAGAAACAGCAATTACTTGCATGTAACCTACAAAACAGCTGGCGTAACGGGAATAAAAGAACCCTGCAGGGTTAACTGTAGCATCCATATCTCAATAGATAACGGATAAGACAGTGTGAATAAGTAACATGTATGGCCTTTTATTCCCCTCAGAGCGACAGAAAGCAAGGCCTTTTATTGGGACACATTAGAAACTATTTGAAATGATTTAAAGGTGACAAACAGACACAAACTACACATTTCATTAGTGATGCCTTTTTTAATCAAGACATTCTTTTGGTAAATGGACGACATTTAAATTGCACTATTAAGTCTCATCAAACACTCAGAGTGCTTTGTATTGTAAGTCACTCATTCACACAGTCACTGACTTTATTCTTTATCCTCTTCTATACAAAGCTTTTTGCTGTCACACACATTCAAATGCTGATAATATGTTTAGTTTGGAAGCCGGGGACTAGCTCCTCCCTAGCTCCTGAGCCACAGTTGCCCAGAATTTTGAATTATTCAAGATTTTCTGTCTTTTTACTCAGCACGATGTTTACTGAAACCACAAGATTTAGTCTCTTTGCTACAAATAATACACCCAATCACAGCACGAAAATGTAATCTCTCAGACCAAGTTTAGGCGGGTTTTGTTGATGCCAAGAATGTCCATGTTAGTTAGACGCTAGTGGGGACATTTTAACTTTTAAGAGAAATTCAGATAAAACAGTGTATTTTGACGTATGACTGCTGATAACATCATACAATTCTATCATGCATGCTTTGAATATGTATCTGAAAAAATGGAAACAGTCCTTCTTTTTATCTTCCTGGAGCCAATAGTTTTGCACCAAGGCTTAGAGCTAACTTGGCATTGGTTCCTAAACAATTGTTATGCACCTGACAAAGTGGAAATGCGTACTTTGGTGTTACTCCAGGTTGTTGATTGTAGGTTGAAGGTTTGTACTCTGGTACTCTAAAACTGGATGTTAAGGACAACAGAGAAGTATCCTAGCATGCGCCACAAATCCTAAACCTCCTATGTACACAGACAAGTGCAGGCAAAACCTAACCAATTGCTGCTAGTTACTTTAAACACAGTAAAAATGGCCAAAGCCATATGGTCAAACGTATTGAAGCTTCTCTCTAGAACAGTGGTTCCCAAACTTTTTTGCCCTGAGCCTTCTTGTCACACTACGAGTACCCCCTCACACATACAACGCGTGCGATTATTCTCCAAAAGTAGAGCAACACAGTGGTTATTACATGAAAATCATTTTATTTAATATGATTAACTTGAACATAAAAATTCTCAGGCTTTCTTTCTCTTTTTTTTTAACCTCAGTTGAATTCAACATAAGAATAAAAAACATTTTCTTGAAATATAAATAATTAACCAAAATAGCATAAATACTAAATCAAAATAATCTTCCTTTGTTATCTAACTTAAACAAGTAACAATTCTCTTTTTTTTAAGAATACATGAACATAACTCATTTCTCTCTCTTTTTAAGAATACATTAACAGGCCTAACTCATGTAACATTCATCACAAAACTGGAGTCTCCTTCATAAACAGTCCTCCATAAAATTGTGACGCCTTAATAAATAAAATTGAAAAAAATTAAAAAATCCTTGTGCGCCGCGCACCCCCTGCAGTACCTCCGCGTACCACTAGGGGTACGCGTACCACAGTTTGGGAACCACTGCTCTAGAAGATATTCAAATATCTTGGCATACAGCAAACGCTGAAATGCGGCGACAGCTATTGAGACTGTTGATAACTATGTAAGCCTGTCCTCAGGTTAGCAATGTAACTTTGATTGCAAGCCTTATCTTTTTCAAACACAGTACTTATTGACACCATCAAAGAGGGCTCTCTCTTTGTGCAGAACATTGTCACAAATGCCGTCATAATCAGCCTGAAAAAAATCAAATATTTCTGCAAAAGATTTACTCAGGATTGAAAGCGGAGGTTGTACACGGAGCAAAATGAGTTCTAGGTGAGCTGTAAGTGTTATTGAGTGTTACATCATTTTAGTTGAGTTACGTTTTATTTAATATGTGAATTTGTCATGTAAAACTAAGTGTATTTTATTCATTTACATGTACATACTGTATCTAATTAGAACTGTTTCTTGAAACTTGAAATAGTTAACACTTAACATAGTGTATTCCTCAATGTCAAGCACAGATTTACCCCGGCACAAAAAAACTATGTCTTTATAATATGAATGATATGACAATGAGATGACACTTAATAAACAAAAATAACACAAAGTATACATGAGGCAGATATTGAACGTTGTACATTTTGCAGATGTTTTTTTAAAATAACCGAACAAAGTAATGGAATAAGTCAAAAAGCACTTATTGATGACACAAGATTAAAATGTGCAAATCATCACGGTCACTCATATTCAGACCTTGCTGGACATGAGTGCTGCCTTTGACACAGTTGACCATGCGATCTTATTATAGAGGTTAGAAGACTGGGTGGGAATCTCTGGTCATGCTTTAAACTGGTTCAAGTCCTATCTGGAGGACAGGAAATATTTTGTTGAAATTGGTAACTGTGTCTCAGACCAAATGGCTATGACCTGTGGGGCTCCCCAGGGGTCAATCCTGGGACCCCTATTGTTCAATCTGTGCATGCTTCCATTAGGCCAGCTAATACGCAGCTATAATGTGTCCTACCACAACTATGCAGATGACACTCAGATCTACGTGTCACTGACGGCAGGAGAACACGGACCTGTAGATACATTGTGTCGCTGCATCGAACAGATCAGTGTGTGGATGCAAAACAATTTTCTCCAGCTAAACTCAGACAAAACTGAAATCATTGTCTGTGGCCCACAGAAACAAAGAGAAAGTGTTATCCGTCACCTTGAGACTCTCTCTCTAAAACCTAACTATCAAGTTAGAAATCTCGGGGTAATATTGGACTCAGACCTGAACTTTAACAGCCACATTAAATCAGTAACATCAGCAGCTTTTTACCATCTAAAAAACATTTCCAGAATCAAAGGAATAGTGTCTAAACCAGACTTAGAAAGACTGATCCATGCGTTTGTCTCCAGCAGGTTAGACTACTGTAACGGCCTGCTCACTGGGCTCTCTAAACGGGCTATAAGACAGCTGCAGTACATCCAGAACGCTGCTGCTCGAGTCCTGACTAGAACCAGAAAATACGACCATATTAGTCCAGTGCTCAGGTCTCTGCACTGGCTTCCTGTCGCTCAGAGAATAGACTTTAGAACAGCTCTGCTTGTGTACAAGTCTCTTCATGGTCAAGCGCCAAAGTACATCTCTGACATGTTAGAGCCATTGAACCAACTCGGGCTCTGAGAACCTCAGGGAGGGGTCTCCTGCTGGTGCCCAGAGTCAGGACTAAACAAGGTGAGGCTGCGTTTCAGTGTTATGCCCCTAAAATCTGGAACAGTCTTCCAGAAGATGTGAGACAGGCCTCAACTCTGACAATGTTTAAATCCAGGCTGAAAAAAAGTTATATTTAGGTGTACATATGACACCTGAAAGTATTTTATCTGCACTCTTCACTTTTAAATTAATTAATTAATTAATTATTATTTTTAATGGGTTTTTTATTCTTTATTTTGTATTTCTTTTTAATGATTTTCTTGCCTTCTTGTGATTTTATGTAGCTGTAAAGCACTTTGAATTACCTTGTGTACGAATTGTGCTCTATAAATAAAATTGCCTTGCTTTGCCTTGCCTAATAAGTCTAATTCCTTACTGTCCCACCTGTCATTACCTTATAGAGGTAGCTAGACTGACAATAACTGGATGGGTTTAGGTATCTTACAGAGATGTATCCATGGGATTCTATACTCTATCCTTGACAGCAGTAACAGCTCAAAGGTGACCAATCGTTTTTCAGCTGGTTATAATTGATGAAAAACTTCACAATAAACACAATAACTCTAGATGGAGAATAAATGAGCAATATACTCGTTCCTTCTTGTATGTGTGTGAGATCTCATAAGTCAGTACCGTATCCAAGTCTGCTCTCCAAAATCTGAAATTATTACTTTCAGCTCTGCTAGATCCTTGTTCAGACTCACCTGCCCTGTTGTTGGCATATATTTCATCCTCTTTTCATGCAGAGATATGGATGGTCGCCCATTTTTTGAAAAGCAATATTGAGTGCCAGGCCTTTCAAGCTTTTGAGAAAATGCATTTACCTGGCCACCTGTCAACCAGGGATGGAAGGGTGGTGGGAGGAATGGGGCCAATGTGACTGTGAAGGGTAATTCACTGGGCGGAGTCTTTCAGTGAGCTAGTTCAAACGTGTATTGTTTTCCACACTTTATTATCATCGATGTGTTGTGCATACAGATGCTACCCTGTCATAGGACATTATGTCCAGGCCAACTTATCCTTGACTACCTGGACAAAAGTCATTGGAGTGATGCTCAAGGTTTTGAGGTAGGAAGACTGAATGTCAGATTTGTGAATATTTCATTACAGAAACTGTCCCCCTTCCCAGTCTGTCTCCCTTCCACTGTCTGTCACATCTGATTACCTTCAGCTGTGGTCCCTCCAAGCTTACAACACTTGTGCCCAGTCCAATTCAATTACTAGCAAAATGAGTTGGTGATTATCAGTTTCCAGGGTGTGTAGGTGTATCCTGAACAGTTGATGGCTGCTGCCTCTACCAAGTTCCTAAAAGGATTTTGATCCTTTCATGTGATATATTTGCGGTGTACTATGGATGGACTTTTTGCCATGCTTTAGCCAAAGTGGTGGCTCTAGTGATGGCCATTGCTTTTCATCAGAGCTGACACTTGATGTATGTATAACAAGTAATTGTTTATGGTCTTGAGACAATAAAGTGCGATGACTTTCATTTTGATGAATGCCTGCAGAAATGATGAGATTCCATTTTACTGCTAATATGATGAAGGCTGACCACATGCAGAAAGGGATGGTAAACACTACATATGTCTAATGTCAGGTTTGCAAATGAGGAGCTAATTATAAATCAGGGCAACATTGAAATAATTAAAAAAAACAACAGATAAACATGTTTCTCTTGTTAAAAAATGATAATAATGGCCCGTAAAGGGCATGTGCTTGATAAAGTGGTGTAAATATTGAACTTCATGACTTCCGTTAATAAAGACCGATTTAAAGCAACAGTGACACCATCTCTTAGGAAAGCATTGTTGTCATTTTATTGGGGAGGCCCTTGATTTTGTTGTCCATCAGCAAACACCCAAATATAAACAATACTGGAGAGACAGCATTGTGTCCACTGGGCTGACATCCTCATTACTGTCATGATAACAGAGGCTGAGGGAAATGTGAGGGATACTTCTCCATGTTGTAGGCCAAGTTATGGAAATAAATTACCTCTCATTTCCCTCGAGAGAAATGTGATAAACCCTGTCTGAATAAGTCTAAGTAATTTCCCCAGATTTGCAGCCACGCTTTTGAACAGCTAGACATCATTGTTCTATTTATTTGTGCTTTTATTCTTACGCTAACTTTTTTGCATTAGTTCTCACTCATATGCTCTCTGTCACCCTGTGTTTGCGTCTTTCTGAGCTTAGTGCAATTCATAAACTGTACTTTGTGTTGATTATCCAGGGTGACAAAAGCCATTGTTCTGCTTCACTAAATCTTCAGGGATTAATGCATGTCTCTGGAGCTCTTCCCTCTGCTTTAACATTTGTGTGCCAATGCGGATGAGGGTTGTCCTCTCCATTCTGTCAGGCTTCACAGAAAATGAGTTTACTGGTTTTCATGTCATGACATTTTATTTGGGGCAGTGTATTGAAAAGACCTCCTCAGTTAGTGGTTAGAAATTGTGTTTTTCTCCACCCTGTTGTCAATCTTATGTGTGTGTATGGATGCAGGATGTGTCCTCCACAAAGCAAAACTTTTTTTCATCCAGATGTATTTGGGGGATTACCCATGCTGAGGGATTAATCCAGCCGTGTGCCATATGACAGCGGCAGGCATCGGGAAGAGCATAAAAGACAAGTCATGGACTAAAACCATTAATAGATTTCAGTAAGCTGTTCTTTGCTTCAGAGGTTGTCTGGTGGTGATGTTAATTCAATTTATAAACCTCACTCGTGACCAACCCAGCTTCTACCTTTATGCTCCGTGAGGAGCACGTCCACGGTCCACTGCCGCTCAAAAAGAACTGTCCTCAAAGAATGTTCACAGGCTTAATTTTTGCATGAGATAATCCGTATTATGCTGTAATCTTATTAGCATTGCATTAAGACGACATTAATAACCTGTTAAAAACTGAGGGCTTGCAGGGCCGTCCAGTTTTCAGCTGATATGCAAAACAGTTGAAGTGGAGCTTTTGCTTCGGGAAATCTGTCGTGCTGAATGCACATCACGGAGACCACTCAAGCTCTTAAGGAGAGATGCTTTAACCTTGCTATTGAATTAAAAAATAATACACTTCAAACCTATCCACAAGGGACAACTGAACACATGCACAGTCAGCAAATTGATTTAGCTTCTTTGCAGTCTTGGTTGATAGGACATAACTCCAATGCAATAAATTAGGTTTATTCCACAAATAAGATATTGTTATGCGGCCATGTGATTGTGTTCAAAAAGACTGTGACATTCCGTGTCGGCTCAAGAGTGATGCGTTTGTGCAGAATACATATTTTATCTCCATGATTTAATGGCATTAACTTAATCTAGAAATATTTAATTGAAAATCTAATCTGCAAAGATAAAGGCCAAGAAATTTAATTTGCCTGCAAACCACAGAAAATCTCATGAGCATGTACCATAATCCTAAAGCTGATCTTGTTTTATTGATCAGCTCTTTTCTTTTCCCACCTCAAAGTGATGTAGATGTTGTAGAAACAAATTTGAGGAATCCTCAAGACTTATGCTTGCTGTTGTGCAATGCAGTGTCCTTCACTTCATGAAAAGCTTGAATATACTCTGCAATGTTATTTTTTCTCTCCCTCCCCCTCTCTCTTTAACTCACTGGCACACAGTGACTTTGAAGCTGCTCTGCTGCAGTGCACAGGCATGCACTCAAACCAGTCTGTATTACAATTAATTTAAGACTTTTTGTGTTCTATGCCCAATCGCCTTGGGCATGTGCAGACACGCAGTGGGGGAATTTCATCTCTCCAGCATGTTAGTGAGGTTGGAGAAAATTATCTGCTGTTCATTGTTAATATTACAAAAGCAAAGGAGGCAGAGAAGAGGGATAAAGCAGGGGGACAAATTAAACCCATTGGTTTGATCTTTTGCCTCAATAAAAAAGGCATAGCACATGAATGCATAGAAACAACTGGTGCACAACCTAATCATATTTCACAGAGGGTTGTCACATTTCAGAGCGTACTATTGGTAATGACTGAAAAAACACTCAAAGCCTTTACTTCAGAAAAGTTAACAAAACTTTAACAAAAGTTTCCCTCTGCTGCCTTTGTAGAATAAAAACTAACTGTATATCACAAAGACACTTGTTGCTGATTGTACAGTAAGGAAAAATGATTTGCAGTGTACAGCAACTTTAAAGCTTTTTTAGATTTTATGACATTTTTGTGTTGTCAGATCTGATCTGATTTTTTTCAGTGGTCCAGTGCAGGACAGTTTAGCATCTAATGGTCTGTATTAGGTCAGTCACTCCTGAACTGTAACTACATGATAACTGGACTTTAACAAACAGGCATTGGATAGCATGGTTCAAATGACCAGCTGCTGTTAACTGTTGCTACCAAATCATTAGAAATATTGATATACATCAGAGTCACAATATGTGCTTGAATGATAGAGTGGAAAATGTATCAACCAAGCCAGTCATATGTAGTTTTACTCATGCAGATATGTTTGATAAATGTATTCTTTGATTTGAGCAGACTTGTGCATCTTCAGCAGTCTGGATCTCCCTTTGGCTAATAACTTCAATCAAAATTTGCCTTACTAGCAGACAGCATGTCATTATCACCATGTTAATGTTCTCACACATGAACCTTTACACGTGTGGTTGAACTTCTCAACATATTCAAGAGTTGTAAAAACTGAAATTGACGACTATTCACATGTTTACTTTCCATGTTGGGTTGGAATTCTTGCTCAATATCTACCTCAAAAAAATAAATGAAAAATACAAACAATACAAAGTGTCTGCTTGCTGCACAACATGAAGCAATATTTCAATGTCCTTTTACCTACAGTTTACACAGCACTCCGTCTGTTGAGTTGTCCAGAACAACTGAAAAACCTCTGCTGTTGTCGGGGATGTATCTATACAATCTAGGTTCCTATCCACTCACATTACCAGAGTGCCTTATCATTGTTGAATTGTGATAATAGCCAGCCTAATGAGTGGATATAGATCGGGCTTCTATGATGGATGACTCGGTTAGGTGCTATGAAGCGTAATGAATGATCCAGGGCCAGGTTGGCAGCAGGTGGCTTTCCAATAGTCCCCCATAACTAGCCATGATGTGACCAGACACAGCTTTGGACACACTCTCCTCTAAGTTTCCATGAGCTCCACTGGATTCATGCAAAATTTGACAAATTGTATGTTTTTATTATTATATTATAACCTTTAGTTAACCAGGAAGATCCCATTGAGATTAAGAACCTAAGACCTGGCCAAGATAGGCAGCAGCAAATACAAAACACAGTTACAAATTACACAGATAAAAACACAAACAAATGAAAGAAAAAGTAATTGAATTTACAAGCAAATTATCAAAACCAAGTACATGAAGTGGAGTCGGCCTCAAGTGTTCTCAGTTTGAATTTGAAGGCACTCAAAGAGATTAACCCTGTTAGTTTCCAGTCATTCTGCAACATATTTCATTCTAGTGGTGCAGAGTAGCCAAAAGCCTTTTTACCCAATTCAGTAGGGCATATGGAACAGAAAGCAACACGTAGTCTTGAGAACGGAAGGAGTAAGGACCAGCACCTCTCTGTGCAATTAAGGAATAAATATAGGAAGGCAGTAGGCCAAGTAATGCCTTATACATAAAAGTATACCAATGACAATGTTATCCATGAAGTAAACACTCAAACTGTCAAGAGGAAAGAACAACCGAGAGGTTGATTGATTGACAGAAAAGAAAGAGTGCACATCGCACTGCTGGAGAATTGTGGAAACGGTGTTTCTATGATTGTCGTGCTCCAGCTGTACCGTAGGGGAGCTCAGACTTTTAAACAGATGCAGATGAGGACGGGGCTGCTATAATTAGCAGAGGTTGGGTTTTGAATTTTTGAACTCACGAGTGTTCTATTAGCTGTTTCAGAGTTTTACCATTCTTCTTTATAATAAGTAGTGAATCTTATCATTGTGTCCTAATTCTCTTTTCATTAGGAGCGTTAGGAAATAAATCGCTCCCCAGAGAGCGATGTTCTAAAGCGAAGAGGTTGAAGATGGTCAGCAAGCAAACTGAAGTTTTAAGGAGGACAGCGCAGTGATAGAAAAGTCTGTCTGTGTGTTTTTACTTCCCCGTAGAGCAGCTCTTAGTCGTAAACTTGGCCTGTGCTCTAGTCTCCAGCCGCGAGGTCATTGAGATGTGTTCTTTACAGAAGGCCTGCTGGGAAATTGTAACAGATTTGAGCCAGATCCCATGGACAAGGAAAGTGATGCCAAAAACCTGGCCAAGTGATTTTAGAAATTCAAAGATGGCTCACATTTAGGGCTTGTTGTTCCAAAGTGTGTACTCTATATGCGTTTTTTTGCATATACGGGCCTTTTTCTGTGTGCCTGTACTGTATACAGAGATTTACATGTGTGCATTCAGATACAAAGTGAGATTCAAAGTGGATAAATCTCTTCTGCAGAATCTAAAAAGGGGTACTTTCTATATTGTGCACTTTACCTGTCCCCATTGGTTTTGTAGATTAAATAGATAAACAAAACAAGACAGCTGTGATTATATCATTAGTTTCCAACTCAGCCAAACCTCAACAAGACCTAAGGGAGTTGATGTGATCTATACAGACTAAGGTCAATATTAAATGCAAATGAATACGGCCATTGTTGACCACAGTGGTGCTATGGAGGTATTGGTCTGCCATAAATTTTAGTCATTAGAGTCAACATCAGGTCAAGATTGCTAATGACAAGCACAGCAGCTTCAGTGGTGTGTTCACTATGGTGCATAAGCCATGTGTTATACTCGCTAATCATGAGAGGGTTAGGATTGTAAGTATCTGCACGTGAGCAGCTAGGTCAAAGTGCAGCTGTGTTTGGAGTATAGTCTGACAGAGGCATTAGTTTGGGTGTCGACTGTTGATCATACTGTAATGAACGTTAAGATATAACTCACGTGAATATTTCAACCCTCACCAGTTCTGTTTTACCACAAACCCATCTAGAGAGTGACTCGGAAAGATGGAGACAGAACTGGACAAGAACCGGTCTCTGCTGGAGACAAATGCAATTATGGTGGAACCAGAAAGTCACAGAACGTTGCAATTCATCAGGCCATTTATGAAAGGATCATCAGATAAATGCTTTACTAAGTGGAGGCCAGTAACAGCACTGGGTGATTGATATGATAGCCATATAATTCAATAAGTGGCTGTGGCCCCAGCACTGCAGCCTTACAAACAAAGATGTATCATAGAGCAGGAAGCCCCATTTAAAAGCTCTGTTGTAATTTTGCCACAGTCGCTCACGAGTGAGTTAGTGTCTTACTCCTGAGTTTATTTAATGAGTTTAGTTTGGTGTTGAGAAATTATCCGAAGCTGTTACTGTTGGAATGTTTTGTTATTGCCTCACAATTGGGATTTATTGATTGATGTCATTTAATCCATCTGTGGTGTGTGTGTGTGTGTGTGTGTGTGTGTGTGTGTGTGTGTGTGTGTGTGTGTGTGTGTGTGTGCGTGTGTGTTTGCGTGTCTGTGTGAGTGTGTGTGTGTTTTGTTCTGCGTCTTTCGTTCCAAAGCCCAATCATTGTGGGATTAACAAGTGACTCAATGGCTTTATGGATATAATCCTAATTTGATTTCATGATGATATTTTTTTTATTTTCTTTCTTTCTGCTGTTTCCATCGTGCTCTCAATTCAATTTAGTTGGTTTTATGGAGGCTTTCAGCACCTTTGCCTCCTGGCAGGGTAAGAAAATATTGAGGGCAACGGTTATCTGTAGTCACTCATCTGAAAAATGGGCTGGATGGGTTATATTAGTTTAGTTATAGGGGCTTTATCTACACAGAAATGCAATTTAATGATACCACGCTCAGTTAGAATTTCAGGGTTGAGGTCGAAAAGTGAGAGTACACATGTACACAGAATCTGTGTTTCATAGTGTTTCAAAGTCACTGTTGTTCATTAGATTGAGCACCTATTGGCATATATCACACATGCCGTCTAAAAATAGAAACCATCCACACTCCCGTCATCAGCTCCTCCCTCTTCACCACCTCCTCTCTTTCCTACTATCTCCTTCTTCTTAACACATCCCTCTTCTTCTGTCTCCCCACACCCTCCACATTCACACAACTCTCACACATCACTGTGTAGAACATAAACTTGATGTATATACCTACAGCCATGGTCCCGCATTTTCTATAGTTGAAAAGCGCACAGTAATATGAGGTGTGAACGTTTATTTCAGGGGGTCCTATTTTTAAACATGTCATCTGCTGCTCTGCTGTTTGTGTTTCCGTGGTAACCCGAGGCTGTAAATGAGAATTGTGTGTTGAGCACTTAATTCTAATAAATGCACAAAGCGGAGCTGCGGTAGCAGAGATTCCCACTAGGATCAGTGATAGTGTTAAGATCCCTCTCCTCCTTTTTCATGTCATAATTCCCAATTTTCCAATTTAAGTGTCTCCATCAGTTTTCTTTATCACAGTCTTTCGCTCTTCACTCTTTCTCTCTTGCAACCACAGCTGCAAGTGGTTAATTACAAAGGTGACCTGATTCAGATGTGTTATAAGTGCACATTTCCTTAATTTCCCCCTCTCTTAATTCTCCTGAAGAGCACAAAGAAGTCAATCAAACTATTATGTATGCACCTTGTCTCCCTCAGACACCTGTTGTGGCTCTAATTGTACAGTGTGACTGTTTATTACAATTGGATTGTCATCCCCATGGCTGAAACATAGGCAGGAACCAGCTGCAACCCTTAATAAATATTGGTGGGGTCTGTCTGCCATCTTTTGCTCAAGGTTTGCGTTGGTGTAAATAAAGGTGTCTATCTATCTATCTATCTATCTATCTATCTATCTATCTATCTATCTATCTATCTATCTATGTGTAAAATAAATTTTGACATTTACTCGTTGGCCCATTAGTTCTAAGCTTTCAATTCATTTTCTTAATATCTTTCTATCATGCCTTCTCATGTCTCTCTTTATAAATAATTGTATATGCGTGTTTATGTGTATGTGAGTGCCTCCCTTCTGGCTCCTTGCTGCTGATGACTGCATTGGCCATTTCCCTCTGAGGCTCTCCCTGGATGACAAATTCACACATCCGGTATCAGCCTCCTCTTTTCCACAAAATCAATAGTCCCCGCTCAGTTTTCTCTGCATATATGGGAGAATGTGGCTGCAGTTTATTTCTGTGCATGCAAGCATTGTTGTGGATTCCCGCAGCGAGCCACATACATTTGCTAAATGCCAGTCACAGCAGCGATAAATCACAGTAACACTGATGGTACATGATAAAATGTAGCTGAGGCATGAGTTAGCTTGTGGACAATAAATGCAATCTAAAGTTTCGCATTAGCCACCATAAGCTACTAAATTTAAAACACTAAGTAAAATCCTTGTTTGCATTTCATTGCTTACAAAAATTAACTATTTTATTTGTTAAAGGAGAAATGTCATATTTGATGTGAAGAGCTGTGTTTAATGTTAGCATACAGCAATGAAGTTGTAAGGACCTTATAGCAGCTAATGAGAGACACACTCATGTTTATATGTATGTAGCTTTATCTTGAATATGAGGTATAATATCAAAAGATGAGAATAGAGAACAGGGAGGAAATATTTGCATGCCGCTGTTCTTCTTTATTTGCTGAAACAACTAAGTGTACCAGGCCGGTGTTATGCCTTCATTTCAGATTCTTGTTGTGATTAGTTAGTGAGCTTGTTATTCTTTACTACAATACCTTATTAAGACGCCTCAAAACAAAATTTGAAATGAGCGGTGCACATAAATACTTGCACCTCACTTCCACTTACCTGTGTATTCGGATGCAAGTTAACCATAAATCCAGTCATCCTATGTGGAGCTTCATACACAGTACAAGATTGAAAAGCATCATTGTTGGGTTTATTTTCATTTTTTTTTCTCCTCCCCCAGAATTTGCCTCGGGTACGTTGAAAACAGTTTTTACCTTTGCAGTAGATTGTACAGAGTGACTGCACCATGTGCAAGAAAGTGAAATAAACAAAGTAATGCACAGGCTAACAAACTATGAGTATGACAAGCTTTGACCACACAGTTCACACTTCTTCCTGCACCCTATCAAATTAAAACCCCTTCTGAATTTATTTGGATGGAACCCACCTCCCACCCTGCGTTCTTGTCTGCATCCGTACCATATACACCAGATTACCAAACTGGTCTTATTCGTGTCAATAATAAAAGGCGAGGATTTTAATTCAATATTGTTTGGTTATTTTGATTGGAGAAAATATAGTTTTTTTGTAAAAGGTAAATGCAAATGAAAGATGCACATTACATTGACAGAGTAGGTGAAAGCAGTAGACAAGCATGGAGATACTGTCAGCATTCACATAAAGTACTAATGACAGCGTGACACACTCATCTATCATTGCTCAGTCTCTGATTCTAACTCTTCCACCACCATCTGTTATCTACACACGCGATGATGAGTGCACCGTTTGTGAAAAAAAGGGAGACAGTTGTGTACAATAATGCTCACACACACACCAAACACATAACATGACCTTACAACAGTATTCATTGTAACAACTGGCCCCTAGAGATTGTAGGTCAGGGATTTATTTACCCCTTGTACATACAGAGGGGAAAAAAAGTACAAAATAAAAACAAAAAAAGCACTAATGTTAATTTAGTAATTTTATAAATATGTATACGGTGCTTTCCACAAGTTAGAGGAGTCTGGTGGCATGACTCCTTTAGAAAAAGTCTGTCTGCACCAGCTCAAATTTGGTGGCCATATTGTAATGCTAATATTCCACCAAATACGCTGACCTGAATGTAAACGTGGTGAATTATCTCCAGGATTATGAGGCCTCTTGTGTGTTTGATCCTGCACTGTATATACATTTAAATCCATGGATACTTCTCACTGTTTATGGGTGTCATTCTGATTTAATCCGTACTAACTGTATTTACTGATGCCGCTCTATAACTGAAAGCAAAACATGAAGACTTAACTTGTAGATATGTTCAAAAATTCTAACATTTTGAAATGCTGTAAGCAGTTCAAAATGTTTTTTGTAATTTATTTTATTTTTATCAATATTGCATTAAGGCAGAAGCACAGTGAGCAATAAGACTCAAACCTACCATACATTCTATATATATATTTAGAACTTGCATAACATCAGACACACTCACTGCTTCCTGTTAGGTCACTGTCTTGAATTGCTGCTTTTTTAAATACTGACCTTGCATTTACATAGACTTTGTTGCTCGATATATTTTGAACTTTATCTGTTTATATGAACTGCATTCATTATTTGAGCTGCTACCGCTATTTGAAAGCCTCACAATGCTCAGCTTGTCATCTCCTGCAGTAGCTTGGGGCAGTATTGTGGTAAGAATACAGATGTGCAGGGCATAGCTGTAATTGCAAGGCCAAACAAAACTAGGATCAGTGGGGTAACGTGAAGTGTAGCAACGCGCACATTCTTTAGAAGCATCGTCCCTGTGTAGTTGAATAGTTCAATTATAGGATATGATATTGGCATTAATTAGCAGCTGGCTACAAAGTATCACTTAACTAAGTCGACTCTACCAGCGTGAAGGGCTGCAAGTCTTTCAGAATAAATTTGGCAACAGCTCCTTTATTTATCCATCAATGAATGATGAGTTATCTTTTGGTATCGGAATTCTGATATCCACTGTCAAAGCTGTCGCAGGTAACAGACTCGCATTATATGCAGGAGTATTGAGGAACATTTCTTAGATGTGATTAAACCCAGTGCTAACTAGGATTAATAATTGCAGACATATTTACATAATTGTCGGGTCAGTCTTATGTTCAGATCAGTAAATTTCATCAGCACTCAATCTGTGGTCCCCAGATTTATAGAACATTCTTTTTGTAAGCGCTTCATGATGTTACCCTCACACCAAAAAACCCTCTGATCCATTTTGTTACTTTTAGATCACATGGAGTTAGTTTACATCTCAGTGTGGCCATGAAGAGCACAGAATGTAAACATGCTGGTAATTAAAATGCTTCTGTCTGATACTGACAGATTCTTTATTATCAGGGGACCCATCAAAATGAATGTATGTTTAATAAATAAAGATAGCAGGGCCATTCGTCCTTGAGCTTATTGATAATTCAGCACTTGCAAGTCTGCAATCAGATGTAGTTTAGCATTGGTTTTCCATTACCAGCCCTGCCCCTGACTGATCAGAATGTTTGAAATTTACAAAAATTCTTCATGTTTTCATTTATTTACTGACACATTTGGTGTAAGGTTTACAAAGGTTCACTATGATACTTAATATATTAACTACTCTGCTGACGTAGTCCAATAGTTCTCACCATGTGGCAGGAAAAAAAAATTTCAGAACAACAATAGTGAGGAAGACAGTGATATAATGTGTCAAAGCTGACTGGCTCAGTGTGAACATTAACTTCTCAATGTGGAACCAAAGACTGATTAATACGAATATTTAGAAATTGTTCCACGGGTATGGTAACTTAAAGCAACACTGATCTCAGTAGTTTCCTGCTGTGAAAAGTAATTTGCCTCACATTTGACTTGCTGTTTGGAAAAGTTACTTAAAATGAGCAGAATGAATTACGATTAACTTTGAGAAATAATGGTGCATTATTCACATTTAAATTTGTGTCGTTCCATTTCCTGAGGTGATAATTGGTGACACAAAAAACAAAAAAACGAAAACCGATGATAAGAGCTAGTAAACTGTCCCTAGTAAACGCTGCTTCGATCACATTATATACTTTGAGAGAAGTACATCAGAGCATTTGGTCTTCATCCTTCATTTCCTCCTCTCTTTCCATTTGATTCTAGCACATGTTCTCTTTCCACCTTCTTCTTCTCTACCAGTTCATTGATGCTAGTTTCACAGCACATAGAGGCCAGCTCCCCCGCCCCCATCATACCTCACTTTCCACCCATTTTGCCATCACTCCTCTTTTTGAAAGGGCGCCTGTGTTATTTACCAAAACGAGATGGGGTCGAAGGCCTCTCTCTTAAGAAAAGGGTGTAAGAAAAGGCAAGGAGGAGAAAGATGAAAGGGCAGACAGGATTAGACGAGGCTGTATAATGACCTAGAGACAGGCTGTGTAATCAGTCTGTCTGTCTCTTACCTTCACTGGTGCCGTAGGTAGCTTGTGGGGTTCACACGAACAGTGTTTGATTGGTGCAAGGTTGTCAAGGCACAGTCATTTGGAGGGCCAGCATTGGCGGAGCTGTGGCTGCAAGCAACCTGCTGACAGAACCTTCCAGATTGATGAGAGCTGACTTTCACCCCCTTGACTCATTTCCATGAGCCCTTGTCCTGATGAAGCAGAGGGAGGCGCTAACAATTATTTTGGTATCCATGTTGTCTTCAATGTTTAGAAAATACACAATGAATTAGATACATGGAAAATCAGAGTAAATGCTGCAGTTGATGATGATTTGTTAAAAAAACAGCGGTTGAGTCTTCTTTTTTAGATTTGCTGTATGTTAAACGATACTTGCCTAAATACAATAAAGAAGAACAAAAACTCCTATGAACTGTTGCATTTAATCAAACTGTGTTGTAGGTACTGAACAAGCATGTGCTTCTGACTCATAAGGTGGATTACTCATAAGCTCCGGTGCTACTTGTTACTCATAAGTAGCAGACTTCTATATATACATATTGAATTTTAGAGTATTATAGCTATATCGCTCTCCTCTCTTGGCTTCATGATTCTTGGACATAAAAGATGCGGCGTATCGTAGGTGGGAGAGTTGTGTAAGTGAGGAGGCGCAGAGATAGATGGTGGGTCAAGTAGCCCTGATTATGTAAAAAGACTCAGAGAGGTTTGGAGGCACACTTAATCTTTCGAGCAATTAGATTATGAGAAGATGACATGGAGTGGGATACTCCCTAACTGCATTTGCTTAACTGAGGAATTTAAATGATGCTACCTCCTAGATTTTTAATTTTCTCCCCAACTTCCTTGTTTTGAGTTTTCAAAGTCATTGTTGCTTTTTAAATGTCCTCCCACTCTGAACATGAGCATACATCAGTTTTGGTGCCTGTACAAGCTGCATCCTTTGGATTCTCTTTTATATTATTTCATGTAAATAAGATG
Source organism: Odontesthes bonariensis (assembly GCF_027942865.1). Classification (NCBI taxonomy): domain Eukaryota; kingdom Metazoa; phylum Chordata; class Actinopteri; order Atheriniformes; family Atherinopsidae; genus Odontesthes; species Odontesthes bonariensis. Next base: position 21,697,923 of record NC_134515.1, read on the forward strand.
AACAGCCTGAGCCCTGAGGTGGAAGCAGTGCTGAACATCAGCGCTGACAGCAGTTCATCCCTCAGGGGCCATAAGTCGGACGTACACACAAGCTGTCACACATTCAGACATTTTTAAAATAATTTTTAATACATCTGCCTTTGGGATTCATTGCGCAAACTCATACATTTCCTCTTTAGTTTCAACAGTTTTATTCCATGTAAATAAGGACTGTGTGACATGAACAAATCTTGGTAAAGTAATTTCAGGCAGAAGTGAAGTTTGTGATATATGTTTAAATATATATATATATGCAAGTTTAATATTTAAATATTTTACATTTAGTTACAATAGTAATAGTAATACCACTAGTCACTGATTAAATAACTGCAACACCATCTGAAAATCATGATTGCTGTGCTTAGATTTAAAAAAATAAATCAAAAATAAGTCTGTGTGCGTGCCATGCTGTTGTTTTTTTTCTTCAATGTTGCTACATTTGTCAACAGTTGCTTTATTTTTGAAAAAGACAATGACAAGAAGTTGTGAGTAAGTATGCTTCTTACAAGGTTTGTATACAGTTTGCTGACATTGTCATGGAAAAAATCTCCCCTTGCTTCGTAATATCTCTGATGAGAAATGAAATATAGAAATCTCTGTCGTTTTTGCCGGCCGGCCACGTGTTTATTCTCTTCTGCAGAAGGGTCAGTCCTCACCAGTCAGCGTTCATTATCCAAGCCTTAAAAAATGTAAATCATAATAAGCTAAGGGTATTACAGATAAACTTGTCTTTTTGTGTGCATGTTTGTTCATCACATATAACATAAAACCACATATATCATCAGTGTATAAAAATCTGAAGTTTCATCCTTGTTAAGTCTCTTTACATATTTGCTGGCTTTTGGAGGTGTTTTTTGTCAGCATATGAAGCATGAAAACAATTTCACGTGTATAACTGTGCATGTATAGGGTTCGGACAGAGGTTTGTTCTTACAACAGTGGCGTTACATCCCACAACTGTATGGAGAGCCAAAGAGCAAAAATTGCCAAATTCTCTTGTGATGCTTTGAGAGCTGCTCCTGCAGCCAAGTCCCATTTAAACAAATAATATTGCCAAGTTCGTCCAGTTTTTCTGCCTGTGATCTCACATTTCTCATTCAGATCAAGGGAAGAAAGGGTTTAAACTTCTTCCTCCTTTTTCTCTGTTTTGTTCCTGATCTGTATCTACAGCATCTCCTCTTCAGCTCATCTGCATTTGGGGTCTATTTCCAGGTGTGACTTAGTCTTTCTGAAAAGCTCAATTAGCTGCTCGCTCATGCAAACAACTTTCCCGTTGCCGTGGTTATCCATCATAACAGATGTGTAAAAAAAAAAAGCCAAAATTATTATTATTATCAAAAACTGCAAACCAGCATAGAATAAATGTAAAAAAAAAATCTCTGTTTTCACAGGAACAGCTTATTAGAAAATATCAAAAAGATGCAAAGAGCGAATCAACATATCCAAAGCCGCTCCAGCAGGCTGCCACCAGTGCTTCGCTACTGTAGAACAACATGGTAGTAACGTTAGTTTCACTGGACTCAACATGTAAAAATGTTCATGCCAGGTTATACTGTACAACCTGCCACGTTTAACAGAAATCACATCTACTGTACAAGACAACTCTAACCATTTATGGCCAATTTCTCAGCATATTTGATTCAAGATTACTTTCGTAGTTAGATTTCATAAAGTCCATGATGACCATTGATAAAATATCTCATTAATTTAAATGGCACTGTCCACGCTAATCAATTTCAGCCACCGGCCCAGAATAAACTAGCTGCCACGTTTATATTTTTGAGTAATTTCATTGCCCGCATTGTACTACTGTGAAGGTCACAGAGCATTACAAGTAAAAACTGCTTGTAAGTGATCCCTTAAAGAGATAAGTCTTATGTCATGGAATCATAGATTTTCATTTTGAGTGATAACGTGAGCCCTGCAGACTCTACTTCTTTCAGGATTCACAGGACCTCAGCGTGCTCTTCTACTGGCCAGGATCCACAACTCTCTTCTGCTCTTGTCAAAAGGCTGGGGATCATGAACATGTTCAATTAATCTATCTATGTATTTGGGAAAGTTAACTGCCCTTGGCATCTCTGTTTAGGAGCTTGATTCTGCCAAAAAAGCTGTGTTTGGTGCTCCTCTGCACCTCTTGGTTGCAAATTCACTTCCTTCTATGATGTTGCGCAGAAACCCATGAACGAAATAAAAGCCAAAGTAAATTTAAAACCACTATTTTTCCCCTTAATTATTTGCATTTTCCTTATCATAGCAACTTTTTGTGGTAGTATAGAAGCAAAAGATCGATACCTACGTATTTCCACATCCTTTTATTTATTAGTCCCCTGTGGCACTCTGCCCTGCTGAGAGCACAGACATGGAATGTTAAGAAAATGGAATTACCTTCACTAAAGTCTATGGCTTCATTTTCCTCTTAGATCAGTGTGCATTAGACATTAGGTCTGAGTGGAGAATTAGCCCATATAACCAAAATGGGATATGTACTTACAATATGGTTCCCATTGTGTGCTGTTTTTTTTTTTTTCATTGCTTGTTTGCATATCTGGGCATGAGTCTTTGTCATTTCATGAGTGGGAGGAGTTAGTAGCAGGTATTTTTCTGTCTTTTTCTGTGTATTTGTAATAGGGGGTGGTAGGGAAAAGTACAAGCTGGCGGCTTACATGCCTGTTTACTCACCTTCTTGACTTTATCCAGTGCTTTAGTTTAAAGAGTGCTTCAACTGAGCCAAGTGAAGGAATTAACAAACATAAACGTTTTTAAAAGAAAGCTGATCGAGAATAATGGGAAGAATGATGTTGAAGTGGTATGTAGAGAAAACAAGGAAACATTTGGTTGATTGATTAATCTGTGGAATGTTGATGGATAAGTATTTGATTGATTTTGAATGTTATAGTCTGTCTCCAAAGGATAAGGAGAATAGACAAATTGAGGAGCAGAGTTAAAGGTGCGGGGAAGCAGTGAAAGAAGGGATAAACTATGATTTCCCAGGAGAGATGGAGCTGGATGGGTATAGAAGAGATTATGGATAGAGTAGACAGGGAGGGGAAATGAAAACACTTAATTAAATGTTTTATGGTTGAAAATGTCATGCTGTAGCTGGTTACCCAAGGGGTGCAGCGTGAGTTGTTACTTTTTGCATTCAGTGTCACTCTATGAGTGAGCATATGACCCTTAATGTCAAAGTCGCACCTCAAGAATGATCTGTAATCTATAGACTATAATTACATACTGAAAAATACAAAGAAGCCTCTGAGACCAACGCCATAGAAATTTGTGATCCTTAAAACGATGTACATCAGACCCGTTTTGAAGAACATTCATGCACATTCCTGGGTGTGAAACTGCCCAAGAATGCCTTTGGGCTCAGATACCACAATTCACGACTTTGGTTTCCAGCCCCTTATCACACCATCTTGCTTTACGGTCACTTGATATTTTTGCTTTTGATTGTGTCTTTATAGCCTCTTCAACATTACAACAAATGTATGTGTATGACTGTATATTTGCAGGGCTCAAATTGAGATTTAAGTTTATGACAGTGGTGATACTGGTTAAAAATATTCTCGTCTTCCATTAAGTAATAGCCATAAGTAAGTTACAATGGATAACAGTGAGCCTTTGTCCAAAAGCAAAAGAAAATATATGCCTTCTAGTAACTTTAATGCTCTCTGAGTAAAATGTTCAGTTTTCTTTGAATGGCCAAGAATTGTGAGTTCAAGCTTGCTCCCAGTCATGCTAACCTATAACTATTATGAATAATTTTTCTCAACAATAAATTGAAAAAAATCAGTTCCTAAATGTCAAACTGATTCTTTTAATTGACCTTCCTTGCATCATGTTTTTACAGCATGAACATAAGCTGAAGCCGGTAGCACTTTGTTAGCCTATCGCTCTTTTCCCCCTTTCTCTTTTTAATCTTGTCTTCACAGATGAATGAATAGCCTGCCTCAGGTGGGGAGTAGTAGCTTAGACAGCAGCTGGAGCATGCAATGATAGAAATAAGTTACTGCAGGAGCACATGTGATGAGTCCTTACTAACCATAGGGCAACAGGAAAATAGCCTCATTCATCTGCCTGCACCCTGGCAAAATGCAACCTGCCTCGACAAGTCACCTGACCCTATTAATGCCTGCGACAAATTTTTTAAGACACTGTCAGGCCTATCCATAAAGAAGCAAGTATACAATATTCTTGGTCTTGTGTGAAGGTTGCCACATATATTATTCTGTATTTCTTGCAGGACATTGAAGAGTAGTAAAAAAGTACTTCAAATCAGTATGTTAAGCAAAAGCTAAAGAGATAGACTTGAGCAAAATGTGTAAAAGAGGGGAAGGAAGACCAAATGTAGTGGATGGATGGATTTTGAGTCTAGCTTTTCATTGTCTTCCCAGTGAAAAACAGTGAGGACGTGTCCAAGGCTGCTTGATCTCTGATTAGATGACTGTGCTCTCACACTAGGTTTCCTGGCATAGCACAGCACTCTACACATTTCTGCAGACCACACACAAACATAGTACGCTCACTCACACACACACACACACACACACACCGTTCCCTTGCTTTTATAAAGATATGCCCAAAATACAAAAGACAAAAGGCAAAAGTTAGAAATTGGTCCCTTTAATTCAGTTCTATGAAGCAGTTATTGTGAGAAGGGGTTTAATAGTATCATTTCTTTAGAAGCTCATTATTGTCTTCAATATGGTTACTTTACGCAAGGATGTTTCTCATATCAGCGACTCAAAATTACAGCAAAATGTATTTTATGTATGCAAGGTTTAACTTTCTATTGAGTCATTGATGTATTATACTCATGTGCAGCAAGTTCAGTGATAATTTCGTCAATCATAGCTTTGTACTCGGTAATCGCTGTGGTTCTGGCAAGCACTGCAGTGACAGATGGATAGCAGACCTGACATTGTACAGGGAGGCCTTAACCACTGACTTTTAGCAGTGGGGTTCATGAGAGGGGAGGATTGGATCTCCACAGGAAGGAGTCAGAGGAAAACAGGAAAGTCTAGCCTCATGCTAAGACATATAATGAACCACATTGAGGTGCCCGTCTCTGAGGTCGGAGGGTGCAGACGTGGAATGGAAGGATGAGGTGAGGGGAGGAATGGAGTGAAGAAACAGGTGGGAGGTTGGGTAGGAGGGATGGAGAGTAAAATTGGAAATTAACATGGTTCCAGCATGATGTCATCAAGATGGATGGCAGGATGAATAACGATGGTCTGTATTCAATGTTTTTTTTTTGCCATATGAATGCACATGTCATGAATCTAGTTTATGTCTATTTATCGTTTTACCTGCTTGACTTCCTGTGCGGTTGTTACTAATGTATGTATTTACGTCTTTTTGTAAAGTATGCGTATTACTATTGTGCAATGATGTGTGTAAGCATCCACATTGTTTTTCCATTTTTATGATGCCTGATACAAAAGAGAAAAACAACTTGAACAGCTCAGATTTCCTATAACTGATCTGAAGAGAATTCTGTTCTGTTCTTCTGATTAAATGGTTTCTTGGATAGCCAGAATGATTTTTCTCTACTTCATTTGATGAATTTGTTGTAGCTCAAACATGCAGGGTCTGTTTGAGCTCAGTTAGTCTGCAGAAGCATGGGAAAAGCACAGAATAGGAAGATTTGTTGGTAAAGCAGAAGCACCATATCAATTGTGTGGAAATATGTTGGCCATGAAAAGAAAAGAAAAACAAGTGCCTTGTCAGCACACATTTACAGCCGTTGCCACAATACGAGGTAACAAAACGTATTTACTGAAATCAGCGACACAAAGCTCTGTATGGTTAATGTGAAGTCAAATGTGAATGCCATCAAAAGCAAAAACAATATAACATGTTAGAGTTGACTTAAAATTGAGTTGACTAGCGTATTTTATCAATGTAAGGGTGTCATAGTGTGCTGCACTGAAACCAGATGTATCATATCAAAGTTCTGATTATTTGAGTTCCCAGTGAATAGTTTTCAGCGCAATAAGTCATTTTCTGTAGGTTTTTTTTTTCTATCTTTTTCTGTTTATTTCTTTGGAGCTGCTCCCACCTGCACAATCACCCCAATCATTCGGGAGCGATTAGATCTCTCCAAATACATCAATTCAACTCATTAATTTTTTTCATAGTGCAAAACATTTTGCCGAAAACTAATATATCACATTGTCATTTCTTCCATTATCATGTGGCTCGATTGTGGGCATGGGGGAAACATATTGAAATAAGAGCTTTGAGTCTCTTGTGTTTGTAGCTCTCACCCCTGGGGACGCTTCCTCACCATTTTCTTTTATTCAACAAGGCTGTGAACATAAGTTAGGCTGACACAACTTCGGATCCCTGCTGTTTTCTGTTTATATATTTGCAGCCTAAAGCAGTGATGGAAAGGTTAAGTAAGTCAAAACCTATTTCAAAGCACAATCATTCTTTAAATCTTCAATTAGTGCTTACTTATGTCTTGTCAAACCCGATGTTAAATCTGCCAGATCTTTGTCTGATGGAAATATTAAACCGTCTGGATTCCCAAGGAAGCCACAAGAGATGGAAAGATATAGAGAGGAAGGAGTGGATAAGCATAAGGACAGGAAAGAGAGGGGATCCTTGCAAAGAATGTGTTGTCACAGACCAATATTGGGCCCAATGATGTGGGGTAATCTTTCAGTGCTAACAGATTGTGAGATTGGGTAAATAGAGCTTGTTGTGGTGGCTGGTTGTCTGCTCCCCTTCTTTCCCTCTTTTCTCTCTTTATTCATGGTCAGTGGAATAATGAATATGATGAATTATCCTGAATCCGTTGCCTGTGCTTGTTTAGTGCAGCAGAGCAGCTGGACATGGCCATCCCTCTCCCTAGCTTTCTCTTGCACACACCGAAATGTGCACACACACCCACACTTAAACCTGACAAATTAACCCTGCAGCCAAAAGGGCTCTCACAGACTGCCTCTGACACATTTGGGATCCGTATCTTTTTCATTTGTGCTGTTGGTAATCAAGGCTTTTGGGTATGCATGTTTGTGTGTCTGTGCTTGTTAATGTGTGTGCCTACGCACATTTTCCCTCATTTAAAGGCCCCCCACTTCAACATTCAGACCCTAAAGTCTTCTGTCTCCTGTGTTTCATCAGTTAAACGTGTTTTTTTTTTTTAAGTGAGCAACATGAATGAACATTAAGCTTATTCATATGGCCATGTGTGTCTCTTTTTGCAGGAAACAAAAACAAGTAGAAGGAAGTGTTTCATTTTGAACGGAGAACTTTCCATTTGAGAAAAATGTCAATTTTAGGGTTCCAATCTCTTCTAAAATGCTGTCATTTGTTTTCGGTCATTGTGTCATGAAGAACGTCTTATCCTTTCTTTCATTATGTTCTTCACAAAGTGATTCACTCCAGCAGAGAGAATTCATTGCAATTCTTAAGATAGAAATACTGGTCTGTGAGGTAAAACAATTGCATGTACTTGTGATACTGTTAGAATGACTTCTTTAAGAACTCAGTGAATTCATAACACAGTGAGTAGCGCATTATGTGTCCTTTAAAAGTATGTTTTTCCTCGACTGGAAATACTATTCTTATTATATTTGAAAATGCAGGTGTTTTGAGGAAATAACCCCTTTCATTTTCTGTCTGCCATTGTGATTAACTTGTTTTCTTTTGACTAAGTCAACATCATTTGTGCATAATACAATTCAAAGCCACGTTTCCTCGCGCTCAATATGCTGCACACCTGCATCCTCTGACTTTGTCTTGTTTTCTTCACTTTTGCATGAAGACAAACACCTGGGCTTTTTATGAACTTTCTGAAGAGATGCTAAACATGAAAAAAAAAAAAAAAAAAAAACAGGCTGATTTTAAAAGCTTGAGTTAAGGGTGGGTCAACAAGCAACAAATACCAGCAGCTTGATTGCTTGCAGCAAATCTCAGCAACCTTTTTCCTCTTCAGCTGTTGAAGGCATTGTCTGGGCTTAATAGGCTAATTATCTAATAGACAAGAGAAAGTGTTTAACCCCCACAATCTATGTGGTCTTACCCTCTCCCACTATGTGTGTAGATAACCAACTAGGCAGTACTCTTAAAAACACCTAAAACCACAAGACAGCTCCTGAGTTCTTCCTGAAAAAAACCCCAAAAAACTTAAATAGTTAAATAAACACATTAAAGGATAGCGTTTGCTTATTAGATGTAGTTAAAAGTTATTACAGGTAGACCATGCTAAAGAGCACAGATATTGGGGCAGTGAATAATTAAGTAGGTGTTATCCACATGTCCACCACGAACATTTTCAGGAAAATATTAGATGCAGTCAAAAATAGAAAACATTCTTTCATCTGTTATTATGATTATTATCATTACTATCATTAGACTATGGGATTTTTTTATAAAACCCTCAACCCTCAAAAGAGTTTATAGCCTAAGAGCCAAACAATTTTCTGTATTTGGCTTAAAAAATTGGTCCATCTCTTTAACATGACATCTTTTGAAATGTGCTCACAGTCCATTATGCCCCAAAGAGATTCAGATACATTTGCATTTTGTATTTAGGCTACAGCTCAAAATCTTATCCTTTTACATTATATTGAAGCAGGATACGTGTCATATTACTGTTTCTCGGCCATGAATACACTACAATACGCTAAACTTCTCTGAGCAAAAACAGTCACTCACATCTCCTCACATTGTGCTTGTGGGGAAATTGCTGTGATTTGAAAGAATACACATTAAACAAAATCATAAACTTTTCCTAATCTTAACCAAGTAGTTTGGCCTCAGTGTAACTGAATCAAGGCTTCAAGGCATTTAAACTTGAAGCTAACCAGTTTTGTTGCATCCGCCTAACCGAACAGTGAATTGGATTCAGGGGATTCAGATACACTCAAATAGTGTTTGTTTGCTTCTTCATATATGTGCCTGTTGCAGAGTGATTTATGGAAGCATGACATGACAATAATTTGATTGGATTTGATTTTAATGGGTTCAGTTTCCAGTGCACATGAGTTTACAGAAAGTTGACCAGATAACAACCTGGAACCTTCATTTGAGGAGCAGAAGGAAGATGTTAGACAGTATTTACTTGATTTCAAGCAAAATGGTGAAGGTAATGACATTTCAGACCAAACTGAAATATACTGTTTTTCTTGGTTTTACTTATCATCTCAGCAGCTGTGCTCTTCACAGCCTTGACTCAATCATCCACTTACTTGTTGCTGCATGAAGTTTAGTTTGTTTTCTCATTTATTTTGTTAGTTGTCTCTTTTTTCTTTCTTTTCATTTCAAGTAGTTTATCAAGATATATATGATAATTCTAAATGAAATGTTTCACTTTTCAGGAATAAATGCTCATAACAATTGGCACAACAAAAATCCTATTTGTAAATAATAGAAGCAATTCTTATTTGCTTTAGTTGTTTATTATTGCATGGACACTGATAAATGACTCTTGAGGATTATCTGTTTGTTGAAGTATTTTTGTCGAGCTGATTCGTTTTCCAGCTCTGAGCAGATTGAGTGATTAATTGTAAGTCAGCAGAAGTCACGACTCAGCACTTTTAACCAAGGAAAGCTCTTGTTGTGTGAAAGTGTGTCATGTGGGGAGAGTGTTGCGAGAATCTGGAATAGGCTTCTCCCGTTGTCCCAGGGCAATTTATCACTGTCTCTTTGTCTAATGTGAGCATAGTTAAACAGGAGGTCTTGATGTCCGCTGCATTTTTAATATTTGAGTCGATCAATAAAAAAAGCTGCTTTACTTAATAGTTTTGGCCGTGGAGGCTGTTTGGCCCCATTCAGGTTACTTTCCACTGTCTCGTGTAAACATGAATTCGCTGTTATTGAACAAACAGTTGCATTTTGCACGGCTGAAAACAGGCCACTGAGAGCTGTACCCCAGCCCGCCTCGACTTAGTGATCAACGCACGATCAAAACGATCAAACTCTTTTTCTTCTCACTCCTTCTCTCACTGTCACTTCCTGTCTCGCTGTCATCATTTCAAACCTCTGCCTCACTCATCTGCGTCTCTCTCTCTCATTAAACTTAATTAGGCATTCTAGTTAATTATCTGCCCACTTTAGCAGAATGGCTTCACCCACATACAGTTGTTTTATTGAAACCGAGACAGTCATTAACCTCCAGTGTCTTCTTTGTATTCACTCTGTCCTTCTTTAACACATTTTCTCTGCTTCACTTACCTGAATTTACTATATTGTTGCTGTGCTCTCCCTCATGTTAGCTCTTGCTTTACTGTTTAAACATTTTATTGTTTCCTATCTTTTGTGGCTTTGACACAACCACAGTTACTGGTAAAACCATTTGTCCTTCCCAGTTTTTATGTTTTATTGTGTTTACTTTGGCTTACATTTACTTTTTCATTTTACTTAACCAAGTGCTGCAGCCTCAGTTGCTTAAATCTCTCCATACTGCCTCAGCGTGACAGTTATTCCATCAGGCCAAGCCTTGTTCTTATTCTAAAATAATTCTTGCATTCCTACTGTGTGTGTCTGGTCCTGTCTTCCTGCATCACTGTATTTGTCTCTCTAAGTGCCCACTGTTGTCAGTATAACAGAGGGTCGCCCGTACCCAGGTGTGTATGTGTAATTATCAGTGCAGAGAGCTTGTCTCCATTCATTTTTAATGAGCAATGAGGCTGCATTGCCTCCATTAATAGAGAATTAGACCGTCCGTCAGCCGCCACGGCACATAAAAGATCTACTCTCTGCATTTGGTAGACCATGCTGCGAGAGGTGGTTAATGATGTGGCATGGCTCCCTCTCTGCACTGAGAGTAACTCTGAGAACTGGAGATGAACGAAGGAGGTAAAGAGGAAGAAGACATAGAAGGGAAAGAAGGAGAGATGGCATGGATGGGAGGGACAACACAACACTCACAACGCTGTCAGTGTGAGGCAATGAGGCTTAACTGCCAGTGCTGGGGTTTCAGTGGGATTCATTAACATGAGACTGCAGTGTAGAACTTCATAGTGTCATAGCAGGACATCTGCACTTGTATCTGTGTGTGTCCGTGTGTTAAAGAAATGTTGAATTTTACTTCCATCGATCTTTCTTTTCTGCATGACAACATTTGTCTCACTAAGGGAATTGCTGAGAAACTGGGTTTACAATGGTATCATTCAAGGTTTAGCAGGCTAAAGAACGTGAGGTGTGACACAGTCACACATGTTGTAAGTTGACCACACTTTGGCTATATTGCTTTAACCGCATTTATTGAGGTGAGCACCCATAAGATGTCAATAATCACTCATTATGTGGAAAATCTCTGGTCCAAGTTGAAGTAGATCATTTTCAAGATGGATCAGGTAGTAATTATAACATAGGCTATGTTTATTGCCTTAAATGGCATGAAATATTGATTTGCTTACAAGCCGTTTGGCCACACTGTATAATTTCTGCTCTTGCAATGAAACTGCAAACGATTACAAAAGCAATGATTAACGGAAAATGTGCAATCATTTTGAGAATAGATTTATACATTTTTTAGCAAAAAACATTGATGTTGCCCTTGTTCCAGCTTTTTTAAATCCCAGAATTACAGCTTTTCCTTTCCTTTCATTAGGGGTCAGAAAAACTCTAAACCTAATGTGGCTAACTTATGTTAACTTTTGCTTTTCAGGCCTGCAACACTTCCCAACTAAAAGGTTTTGACAGAAAAAACCTGCTATTCCTTGTCACAACTCTTAAAAGACATTCTGGTACCCTAGGATATAGAGTGATAAAGTGTTTCACATTTTCTCTCTGAAAACACATCCTAAGGCGTCGTTCTAACAATTTTTTTGTTACAAAATTTAGCTCAAATTTTTCGTTGGGAACAGGTCAGGACTGTGGGAGGTCGTCTTGATGGCAGCATACAGTATGTTGTTGTTAAATGTCAGTCTACCTTTTTTTATTAATATTACCATCACAAAAATGTAAATGAGCTTTGCCAAGAGCACTGTTACAGCCCTATACCATCACAGAGCCTGACATGTGAATTTTCTACTGATTACAATCTGGATGGTCCTTTTTGTCTTCAGTCTGGAGCATGCAGTGTCTGGAAATTAACCCCAGTTTTGCCACATTGACAAAAAATGTACAATCCCACATCCGAATATGGATTGGTTTGACTACAATAAATGCTTCCATTACATAATAATCCATCCCAGATTACTCTAGAGATTACAGAGAAATCAGCGCCTTCTCTGGACAACATTAATGCTTATGACAATATATCATTAAGTGGCATTTGTAAATGTAAGTATGCATTGCAGTCCTTTTCAAAAGCTTCCATTACATTACGGTCATTTTGCAGACGCTTTTATCCAAAGCGACTTACAATAACACTGTCATGCCCAGGGACTCGTTTTTAGTTTTCATGTTTTAGGTTATGTTTTTGTGTTCAGTCCATGTTTAGTTTAGTCAGGCCTCAGGGCCTGACCAAGAGGCCATAGGGCCTGACCACGAGCCTGACAAAGAGACTACAGGGGCCGACAAAGCCTCAGAGCCCATGGGGCCCCGGCCCATGGACTCACCTCTTCGGGCCCCTCCCTCCCACCCCCAGACATTGGGGATGTCTGGGATCCATCCCTTGAAGGGGGGCTCCCCTCCCGCCGGATGTCCGGCCGACCGTGGGACGGTCCCCGGCTCCTCCTCCCGCCACGCAGACGGAAGTCTGGGTGCCAACCGGACCACCGCCTGCTGCCACGTCATCGGGGGTCCGGGCGTCCGCCGGACCACCGCCTGCTGCCACGTCATCGGGGGTCTGGGCGTCCACCAGACCACCGCCTGCTGCCACGTCATCGGGGGTCTGGGCGTCCGCCAGACCACCGCCTGTTCCTGCCACGCCGTCTGCGGTCTGGGCGTCCGCCAGACCACCGCCTGTTCCTGCCATGCCGTCTGCGGTCTGGGCGTCCGCCAGACCACCGTCTGTTCCTGCTATGCCGTCTGCGGTCTGGGCGTCCGCCAGACCACTGCCTGTTCCTGTCACGCCGTCAGAAGTCTGGGCGTCCGCCAGACCACTGTCTCCTGCTGCCCGAAGCCGATACCACATGCCCGTTTCTGGTCCCCCGCCTTACCGGCTTCGAGCCCCTCCCTCCCACCCTCGGACTGTTAAGGGTTGTCTGGGATCCACCCCTTGAGGGGGGGGCTCTGTCACGCCCAGGGACTCGTTTTTAGTTTTCATGTTTTAGGTTATGTTTTTGTGTTCAGTCCATGTTTAGTTTAGTCATGTCTTAGTTTCCCTGCACTCTGTTAATTAGTTCACTCACTTCACCTGTGTTTTTTCCCTCAGCTGCACTCACTCTCCAATCACTCTCACTCCCTATTTAGTTTCCTGCCTCCCCTGTCAGTTTGCCGGATCTTTGTTGTATGTTGTTTGTCATGTTTTTCACCCATGCCAAGATTCCTGCTTCCCATGATTTCCACGTTTTCGAAGCTAAGTATTTATTTATCCATGCCGTGTTAAGTTCTTTGTTTTTGTTCACAGCTACGTTTTTTCCGGCTCAGCCGCGTTTTATGTTGGTACTTTGTTTTTGTTAAATAAATTCAGTTTTCCTTTAAAGTCCGCATCCGTGTCCTCCCTCCTAACCCACACCTGACAAACACATACTTCCGACAGGAAATATGTGTCCAGTTTAGGCTTGTGCCTCAGTCTATACTGTATGCACTGAAATGACTCCAGATCCCATGAATCCTTTAATGATATTTTCACTGTAGAGGGAGAAATATGCAAATCCCTTGCAATCTTACTGTGAGTAACATTATTTTTAAGTATTTCAATGATTTTATCACACATTTGTTGACAATGCTCAGTTCATAATTTTTTTCCTTAAAGACAGCCTTTTGTGGACACTGCTTTTGTACCTAATATTACGCTAACTTGTTGACTTGCCCTGTGTGAAATATAGTCTTTATTTTTTTTTTTAAATTGCTCCGATCCCAATTTTTTGGAAAATGTTGCAGGTTTGAGATGCAAAAATTGTGCATTAAGAAGTGAAATAAAGTATTTTAAGATATAAAGTATTTTAAGAAATAAAGTTTTAAGTATTTTTTTGGGGGCTTTTTATGCCTTTAATTTAACATTTTGGATTCATACTGTTTGAAATTAAATAAAAGTAATTGTACATGTAAGAATGACTTTATTTGTATTATTATTATTGATTTATTTGTTTATTTACATATACAAGCAGTATATTATTATAATATTATCATATTATTTAACTTTTTTTGGTTGTAGCGAATTGCATGTCTGAGATTTGTGGGGGCTTCGGTTGAATAGAAATATACATTTGTTTTCGTTTGATTTTAATTTATTAATTAAGAGAGTGATATTGAGATTTATCAGTGATCATAATAATTGCTGACTGGAGTCTTAAACTTCTTAAACTCAATTTCTCTGTTCACACCTCAATGGGCAGAGAGATATTCATAGCTCATATCTATATAGAGGTGGGTAGATTATCCAAAAATTGTACTCAAGTAAAAGCACTGTTACTTTAGAATAATATGACTCAAGTAAAAGTAAAAAGTAGTCATCCAAATAATTACTTGAGTAAGAGTAAAAATGTGCTTGGTAAAAAAAAAAAAACTACTCAAGTACTGACTAAATGTTGAGTAACATCTGATTTATTTGTAACACAAGTGTGTTATCATTCAGACAGACAAAAATACAAAATAATCATCTTTAGGCAAATTAGAGTTCATCCAATTGATAAAATAAATAAAAATTAATTAATTAGTTACAAAATATCTTAAATTAAAATAATCCAGGTAAATTCAAGTATCTGAATCTGAAAAACAAACATTTGCCTATCCATGGGGAAAAAAAACGAATTTAGGAAACTTACAGCTACACGTTTGATCAAGTTAGATGTTGAGTTTCTGAATGCTGAAGTGTCCGTTTGTTTTGGTTAACACAGAAGACACATAATGTAGCTGCTGTTTCGCACTTTTTGTAAGGTAAACATGCTTTCAGTAAGAGGCCTCGTATGTGTTTTCATTTCCGACCGTTGATTCTGACATTTTTCATCTATTTCTTTTTTTGTTTGCTACGATTGTAAATTGTAAAGCTTACCCGTCCCGCCGCTGCGATTGAGTATGGTCATGTGACGAGACTGCACAGATACGTTTGATTGGTGAAACACAGTCACAAATATACTCAAGAAAAAAGTAAAAAGTATAGTGATTTAAAACTACTTCTAGAAGTATAATTTTTTCAAAAACTTACTCAAGTAAATGTAACGGAGTAAATGTAACTCGTTACTACCCACCTCTGTCTATATTACATATTAATGAGTATGTGTGTGTACACCAGCAAACTACTTGGATTATCTGGCACTGTGCCCGGTCTGAGCTCTGCCATTCCTCCCATGACTGAGATGTTTAAGTGAGGAGCCAATTTATTACCATAATATTGAATCTTGTCCCTTCTTGTGGTCAGTAATCAAAAATGAATAGTTTGTCTGTCACACTACAGAAATTTGTGAACCATACACAGTACATACACTGCTTGTTTTCAGTTAATCAAACCAACTCCTGCACTGTGGCCATCTTTCATTTATAAGAGAATGGGAAATCCCATCAATCATGATGAGACAGCCCTCTGTCTTTGTCATAATTTAACCTGCATTAACCCTAACTGCTGGGCTTTCTCAATTATCAGCAATGTCAGCAGGATGAGTTTTGCATAACATCTTCAACAGACTTGATCCCTGTGTTGTTTCTGTCTGTGATAGGTAGAGAGGACCCAGTGAACCCTCACCTCAATTTCCAGGGAAATGACATTGACAAAGATTGTATGCACTAGCAAGGGGGCCAAAAGCTGCATAGCACCTTGGTAATCGAATTTAGTCTCTACAATGAAACAGCAGGTGGCATTCAGTCTGCCCTGTTGCTAGGCAATGTGATGTATGCCACATCCCTCTTTCTGTCACAGAGAGAATCAGGATTGATCATGGGCCTGTTGCAAGGCTGTAACTTGTACCTGAAATACATTGATCATGTTGACTTTGAAAAAAGCTAAGATGTATGGCTATTTGTCTTACCGGGCTTTTTGACATTCAGGTATTGCTGAATCTGAATCCAGGGTGTTGTGGTTCTGTGTCATTCAAATGTTTACTTATGACACAGCATTTTCTGAAGCCTCCATAGAGACCCATTAACTAGTTTATAAGTTATGTTGTACTGGTATGCACAGGTAGCGAGGTAATTGTATTTGTCCCAAATAATTTAGTATGCAGTTCACCATCTGGCATTAAATGGTTTGCCTTGTGAAAGAAACAATTACTGTCTGAAGTATATTAAATTTGACAAACAATCCAATTTTTAGAGAGTCCCTAGCCCCTATCCCTAGCCTTTTTCTGTGTGTGTGAGGCAGGCTCCACATAGCATGATGCTGACCTTGACCCATAAAAGTAAGTATTAAGTAGTAAGATAAGTTGCCCCTTACCATGTGTATGAGGCTTGTATTCAAGAGAAAAAATATTTCTAACCGTAACCATGCATTTTCTACTCAGAAACTTACCCACTCACGAGTGAGATTGAAGCTGAAAAGTGAATAATGGAAAACATGCAGGATTGGTATCAAACTCAGCTCTCCTGCACGGGATACTGCCTATTGCTCTTCTCCTTTTAAGCCTTTTCCCAAAATCAACAATGTTGCATATCATCATGTAAAGAGATGTCAAACGTAAATACTGTGATACCATGTAGTGAGATGTATAAAGATGTTAAATGTCCATTTTTTTTTTCATTGGAAAAAGTTTATTTTAGCTTTTATTGTAAAATTGCAACATACTGCTCAGTGGACTTATGCATCACTTAGACATAGAATGTCATAAAATGCTCATTCCACCCATACCAGTTTGACAGAACGCAAGTTGTTGTCCATTAGCTATGATATTCTGGGACGATTGGCCTTCATAGCTGGACATACAGTGACACAAAATGTCATAAAACTTATCATATAATTTGAGTTTAAAGGTGTTTTATTCTCTGCTGTACTCATAACACTCTTACATGTGACTGTGTCTGTGTAATTCTGTTTGTTGTTGGAATTCAGTGGTCCTTTGAGCCACTTCAACACTGTCAATTAAGTCTCTGTGGGATCACCATTCCTACACTCCGCAAACACTCCAATTACAAGCAGCTGAGACCACTGTGGACAGTCAAAGCATGCTGATGCACTGAGATCAGATAATGCACACAGAGATACACTTTTACAAATGTTATACACAATTTTGTCATTTTATGGAGTTGCAAGATAGTTCTGTCCCACAGCTGTTTCTGTTGGGAGCAGAGAAGCTTATGTTGTAGGCCTTCATCTCTGAAATCAACTAATCCTCATCATCTTAAAACAGGGTTAAGGAAACCAGCACAGACTGTTGTCCTGGTTTAGCTTTTGCCTTTCCTCTTGGGGCTTCTTTTCAAAGAGGATTTGGTGCCTAAATATGCACAAATGTTGTGAAAATGTATTTAAAAAGTAAACTGCTTCCATGTTTACCATGCATTCAATGATATGTGTAATGCACCCTTGTATCTTCTGGCTGTCACATAGGCCTTGCACACTGTCTGTGGTGGCAGACAGATGGATCAATAACAGCTCTTAAAATAGTTCTATACAGAAGCAAATCATAAGAGGACATGGCTCATAGCAGTCTCCAAGACACCAAGACAGTATACCATTCAGCCACAGTTCTAATGTGCCAGAGATTATGCTTCGGGATATGAATGCATTAGTGTTTGGTGGAGCAGATGGAGATTGTTCAGCTCTGTGGTAGCAGAAGCTGTGGTAGTTAAATGTAGTATTAGGTATTGTTTCCTGTTTTGCTTTTTCCCGGTCTTGGTAAATTTACTACATTACTCCGCCCCAGAAAGTCTCTTCACATGTGTATCTCTTTGTGGCCTCCATGCTCCACTGAATCAGATTCCAGTCTTTCTAAGTGCCTACATTAATGGGCACAGAGAGCAATCAGGCTTGGCAGACACATTACAGTGGCTTCCTGGAGGCCAGAGGTCAGCACAACAGCTTTGCTTCTTAGGAAGGACTTGCATTATTATGCTCTGCCAGTTATAAATTCATTTGTTGGGTGAACCAGAGAGGAAGAAAAGGGTTGTGAAAGCTGTCATGTATGGCAAGTTGAGTGAAAGATTTTAGTATACAAATATACCAAAAATGCATGTTGAAGTTGTGCTTTATTTAGATTGTTTAAACAAATTTGACAGGTAAGGGTGTCATGATTGAGTATAAAAGGCACATCCCATAAAGGCTTAACTTTTCCAAGCAAAAAGGGTTTGTGGATCACTACCTATTGCCAAACTAAGTTGAGTCAGAGATGAAAACGTATATTTCTCAAGAAAAATCCGAAAGAATTCATGATGTTCAACAGCAACACTGCATAATGTTTTGAAAAGCTTTAGGGAGTTTGGAAAAGACAAAGCTGAAAACTACTTTTAGATGCACATGACCTTTGAGCTTACAGAGTATCAGTACATGTATAAACTGATCACAAAGTTTGTTGTTTAAATGTTTTACTCACAACTGTGGGATGTGACCTGAGTATGGAGTCTAAAGAAGCAAAGTGGAACAAATTTCTGCATCTGGCTTGCTTTAAACCTTTTAACGGTATGTTGAATGTATGTTTCCATACAGACTTTTCTGGGTTAATGACTTATTGATCCTCAAGATGCAAATGTATCAGCCACAACTTGGTGAAGGATTTAAAGGCAATGAAATTAGAGGACTTGAAATGTCCATACCATGAAGCTGTAAAGACCTGCGGTCAACGTGTTATTTCAAAGGCTGTTGACCAGCTCTGAAGGAATAATGTGTGCAAATATCAGTTGAGCATTATATGGCTTTCTCATGATAATGAGAATTCTAAACTATTCTAAAATGTAGAAAGTATATCTACCCCCCAACGCTGATTGAGACTTCTGATTGAGTGAATAAAATTATGATTAGTGTATAGCAAAATCACAACTTGCAGTATCATAATAGTTTGAGTATACAATGAGGTCAGGTAGCAGTACAGAACACTTAAAAAAGAAATAGGTTAACACTGGGCATGTCAAATTGATGAATGTGAAAATAAAAAGCCTGAGATCAAACGCACAAAACCACATGCATACACACTGCGTTGTGGAAATGTGCTTTAGTCTATTTGATTGAAATGCAGAGATCACAGGTTTCACACTGACACACATTGTTAAATGTGAAGCTCAGCAGGACTTCTATTGAGTCCGTAAGCAATGGACGTGCATCTGCATTGAACAAAGAAAATTTCCAGGCACTCAATAAGGCTATTTTTGTTTGTCCAATATGATTACAAATCTTGTTTTCCAAATGGTCTAATAAGTGTGTATGTACAGTGCTCTCACAACTGGCAATATACACACGCTAACACAGACATACACAAATTGTTTCATTCAAGCCATTTCTGAAACCTGTGCTAATATTTGTATGGATTATTGGCCTTTGTGCTTATCGGCTGCACCATATTGCCAGAATAAAACCTTATTACCAGCCTATTGAATGGGAAAAAAGGTTTTCTACAGGCACACATAGTCACACGTTAACAAGCCAGTTTCACTAAGACACACAAGCATTTGTTCAATATACAACAAAAGCACACATTTTTAAAGCTGAAAATACACCACGGCATAGTCGTTGATAAAACATCTTACAAAGCTAGGCACAACTTTTGAGAAGGGGTTTTGCATCATTTACTCTGAGAGCTGGTGAAGTAATTAATTTCTATTATATTATATTCCCTGTTGGGAAAATAAACAAGACTGTAGAAAATAGTACCGATTATGGATAGAAGCATTAAAAGTCCTTCTTTAAAAAAAAAGGGAATTTAAAATGACCCCATAAAACCTGATTTTGCCTGAGAGGGCTTATATAACTTTGCTCCTTCTTACTGTGATCTCATCTGGTCACAGCTTCTCCTACTCTATTGATCAGCTGTCCTCTCCTCTGTTGTATATCTGTCCATGTGTCTAGGGTCGCCTTCATTCCTTCCCCTGTGTGTGTTTTTGGCACACTGTGCACACATACAAGGTAAATAGTTGGCTACGAGTATAGAGGGAGGTAGTTGGGAGATGGAGAAGTGTTAGTGCTTAGCCTCAGTGAGTAATGACTGGCCTTATCGCTGGCAAATCTAGTAGGCTCTGCTGTGACAGAGATGAACAAGCTCTGTGTCCACTTTTTAACTTCAACACTATTCTCCTGTCTGTTCAGTCCCCACCCCTCCTCTTTCCTTCTCTTTGTTTTTGACACAGGGACTCAGAACACTCACAGCCACTCATTGTATTTTAAAGCTTTCCAGCTTAGATTTTGTGCCTATTCCTTGTGCTGCAGCAATAAGAGTTCCCAAAGCAACCTTCCTAGAGACAGAGGACGGCTTTTAAGGAGAAAAGAGGATGGGCATTATTACATAAAGTGGTATCAGCAAATGCTAAGCAGGGGAAACACAGACACATATTACAGAGGATGTCTCTATTTTGCTCTGATGTACTAAAAAGGCTCTACCTGGAGTATGTAATAGACACTTTGCCAAATCTCTTATTGTTAACATAAAGTGACAGATATGTTTTTCAGTTTCAAAGATTGGTGCTTGGTGTCAGGATGAGCTATAAGTGGCTGGGTATTGACATCGTGCTGTGTGCCAAGTTTTTCTTCACAGCTATTCCTCTTCCTGGCAGCTAATAAAAAAACCTGAATTTGACATGTCACTTTTACTTTCTACTGAAACATACTTAGCAAGGATTATATGGGGACACGACTGGCAAGCGTGGGTATTTGCCCTTGCATCTGCATGTGTGGTTAGAGACAAGAGAATTGACAAGTGGGTAAGACAGAATGCAGACTAAAGAGAAACTAAAGAAACCAGGAGGAGAGGGAGGGGGGCATAGAAATGTGTGGCATGTGTTCAAACATCAGGTACATCTAGCAGAAAACACAGAGAGACATTCAGTAGGTCTCTGTGTTCAAATGTCAGGCACTAGGTTATTTATAGCCACTCTAATTAAACCTTGCACTATGTTTCTTCTTCCCTTTCTTTCTGTTTCTTTCTTCTTTTATTTTTTCCCATGACCCCCTTTCTCTTTGCTTGTCCCATTTCTCTCCCTCTTCCTCAACTAATTTTCCCCTCACTCTCGCACTCCTCGTATTCCCCCATCTTGAGTTTCTATCACACAATTCTCCACAGGCCAGTCATTAGTGTGGAAATCCTATAAATCCTGTTTTATTGTGATCCTCCGCTGTCTTTTATTGGAGTCTTATGATAAACACAGACACACTTAATCTGCTGAGATTAAACTCTGTCTCGCCCTGTCAGCCTGGTGACAGGAACACACACAAATACAAACTAGCACTCATATCGTTTATAAGACTTGATTGTCAGCTGGCTTACTCTTGGGAAATGGTTTCCTTGGCAACTCCAGATGTAACATTTGAGGGTCTTGTTGCAGTGTATTTCCAGCTTCATGCCCTTGCTCCCTTGTGAAATCCAACCTAGCAGAGCACATTCACACAGAGGGGCCTTAACCCAGATTATACATCAAGACGTAATTATGTATCCATCACATGACATCTTCACTTGAAGTTAAGTGCTCTATGAATGAAGTTAGACTTTTCTTTTTGTCTCTCAAGGCCGGTGCTTTTTGTATGCATTTCTTAATGCCATGTGCTTTGCGATGAGCATATAAATCTGTGCACTTGTATCATGTTGAGTCAAATGCACACATACTGCCACATAAGATACCAAAAAAGAAAGCTTTGAGAGCCTTTTTAAGTTGAACTTTTTTTTCCTTTTTTTTTTTTTTTTGTTGAGTCTGAAAACGTTTTGCTAGCACTGTAAATTTGTGCCTTACAAACCCGAAGAGCTCAACTGTATCTGATGTAGTAACACAGAGAGATGACAGATTGTAAAATACTTCTCCTGGTCCATGGAAAAAAAAAACAAAAAAAAACTGTACAGTAAGTACATTTTCCTTCCTCAGCTTTCTGCTGCGATCAGTTGCCATTGTATAACTGATGATGTTCAAGAGAGAGAATTCTGGTTCAAATCCCTTCCTGCACAATCTTTTCCACTGTTTTTGAACTTTTTTTCTCCTCCTGTACTTCTACTGTCACTTTATTTTCTAATTTTCTCCCACATGTTAATGGTTAGGCGTTACAAGGACACGGTTACAATTAGAATCAATGTACATGGTTAGGTTTAGATGTTTGAAATATATTGCTGGGGTTAGAAAACTGCACATTGTCAGGGACTATGTAGTTTTAAAGTCGTTGGTCACAGATTCAGTTGCATGTAGCAACTTTACCTGACACAAAACAGCTGCATACCAAAACACTGTTATCTCTTTTAGTTTGTATTGTGAAACTTTCACATTTGGACGTGAGGACGTTTGCCCCCACAATATGCAAAAGATATAAACATGTCCTATAACTGCATAGATTACTAAACCTCCCTCTTGTCCTGGTTTTCACTTTATGAGTCAATCAGAGACAAAACTAGATTAAAAATAAATGTTGTTACTGAACTGCAGTAGTTATTGATTGGTTGCCACCTCAACCCATTTTGTATTGAATAGCAAATACTTGCAGCTAGACAGCTTAATTCTTGCAGGTCCCAGAAATCTGATAACATGTCAAGCGGCGGTGTATTGGCTTTTTCTGTGAAATATATGAAGCGTTTGGCTTACATCAACAGCAATCTGACTTGTTGCTCCAAAAACATCTGCCTGCATGTTCTTTGCTCAGTTGCACCTCATATTCCCTTTGCTGTACACATCGCACATCAGCTACAGTGTACATGCTCTGATGCAGAAAATTGCCCTGTAAACTGCAGATTATAACTGAACCTACAGCTAATTTAAATGACTGTGTGTTTTTACATGAAAATAACCATCAGCCGTCAATAGATCATGTATGTTATCTGTGGCAGTAATACTCCCGCCATCACACTCACAATGACTAACCTGGCATGCCTGTCGTGGGGCTAAAATATGTGTTTTGATGTAAGGGGATGTCTTTATATGCACGTATGTTGATGTATATGTGGCTGCTGCTATTTATGTACTTTCTAAACCAGACATGGTTCATACTCTCCACATGGATGAACATGAAAAGATGCTATTATTAACCAGGATGTAAAAATAGAACAGCAGACTGTAACGTCTCCGGCTGTTTGAATACAAGCATTTGTTTGCACAAACGTGAGTGTGAGTATGCACGTTTGTGACCATATATACACCTGTCTGTGTGTGTCTCCCAGTGTGTGAGAAAGATTTTGCCTCCCAAGACTAATTAAAACCTGTTGCAGTGACACTTTGGGGTCTGGCAGGGGAACTGTAAATCAAGTGCTCATGTTCCTGTTGTCCTGTCATCTCCGAGTAGCTCAGCTGCCTTGTTTAGAGTGAAATCTGTAGGAGCTTTTTCTCTCACGGTTTCTTTGTGCTTTGCTATCACATTACAATAACTTGTGTGTGAAAAAAATGCTCTCCAATGGAACTGCTACAAAAACTGCAATTAGCCCAATCCAGAGGGAGTAGTAGCGCTCTATGCATTCCCAATACATGCGAGTGGAGGGAGGCAATGGCAAGACTTCAGTTCTATTATCATTTTGCTTTGTACACAAGGCACTCAGTTAATGCTTTCTACAATCCTCTCTGTGTCCAAAACTGGCATCTCATCATACACAGTGCTCATTAGTGGTTTTGAGAGGCAGTTTGGGTTGTACTCCGTCACTGAGAAATGCATTTCACACCATTGCAGTCATCAGCACAGCCATCTAAGGCTCTATTCACAGTTGCTTTGGCTGGAGGCCGTTTCATATGCAGAGTCAGAGTCAGTGAAAGGATCAATAAGTTAGCGGTAATAAATTATTATGGAGGTATTCGGTGGCTTTAAAGGGATACGCCACCCCCAGGCCAAATTAAGTGTATCCCCGCATTCCCGACACATAAATAAGTGTGTGGGAGCGTTTTCCTGGCGACCCAGGCATTGTCCGAATCTCACAGCACTGACCACTGCTTGGTTTCACGTAATACCTCCATGCTAGCGTCACCAATCAAAATATTTCGCCCAACGTGAATTAATTTACTTGATTTACCTTCTAATTACTGTGTGAGTGGTGTACTTTCACATCGAGTGCAAATGACTGTGTAAATCAACATGGAAGGCTTGGTTTGCTCATGTCGGTTTGGGAACTAGTTTCCGGTGCGGACAACACAGCCGACGCACACTCCCCGCTACGTCATTGGGAATCCCCACCCCCACTGTCCCATCTGTGTTCGAAACAGAGGTTGAGCGGAGTAATATTTCGATCGGCGACGCAAGCATGGAGGTATTACGCGAAACCAAGCAGTGGTCAGTGCTGTGAGATTCGGACAATGCCTGGGTCACCATACACTTATTTATGTCTCGGGAATGCGGGGATACACTTAATTTGGCCTGGGGGTGGCGTATCCCTTTAAGGGATGGGAGAAAATTGTGAGATGGAAGTGAGAGGGTGACAAGGGATAGCTCTTTTGCTGAGAGGAAACATGTTTTGAAATAATCCTACATCGTCTTCTTTTAGAATACTGGATTCTGATCAAGAATGTGAGCAAATTACCTATTTTTCATTTTATTTACCCTCTGACTCACTGGTTTAAATGCCATGAAAATTAATGATAAACATTCTAATAGATTTTTTTTTTTTTTAATTTTACTTAAACACTTAACAATAAGTGTTGCAAATATCCTGTAACATATTGGTGGCTGTGTGGAAATCCTCAGTGCAAGCCATTACAGTTTTTTTTATCCTCAACCTGTGCTTGCTGCTTGCTTCATCTTGTCCCGTCTTCCATTCTCAGCTTAGACTCAAACATCTTTATCACCAACTCTGAAGTCACTGGAGTAGCTATTTATTGGCATTTCAGTTTCTATCAAACAGTTTCCATGTACTTGTTGAGAAATAATAACTTGTGACTCACTTATATAAAACTCCTCAGATGGCTTGAAATGAAAGGTAGAAAAGTGATATAGTTAGTCTCAGCACTTGGGGTCATCAGCTGGCGGAAATGTAGGCGGAGGAGAAAGGCCTCCAAAGGGCTACACTGGGACACTGAATAGGACTCACTCTGACCTGATAATAAAAATGAGCTTTATGGAAACTAAATAACTCCGGAGATGGTCTGGTGAGTCGTGGGAGACACTTATAATCCCTATGCGGCTTCAAATGCAGAATGGCAGGGCACCAATTGATACTTTATTGACAGTTATATCTTCTTTATGCTGGTGCACGGACACTTTACCTTTCAAAGCATTAATGATT
The DNA here is from genome assembly GCF_027942865.1 of Odontesthes bonariensis. Lineage (NCBI taxonomy): Eukaryota > Metazoa > Chordata > Actinopteri > Atheriniformes > Atherinopsidae > Odontesthes > Odontesthes bonariensis. Next base: position 21,723,272 of record NC_134515.1, read on the forward strand.
TAATCTCTGTTATATTTAGTATGGAATTTAAAAGTCAAACGGGAAATATTTGCAGGAAAAACCCAGTTGGATTCAGTTGAGACAAATTTGAATGAAGTTTTTATTTTCATTTTCCTGTTTGTAATAACTGTCTAAGCTCAGCTCCTGCTAGGCTGTTATTCTCTGCTTTTTGCCACAATTCTGGAGCACGATGAAGTCCTTTATTGCCTGCGTGATATATTTCCACACTGGAAATCATAATCCATCTACCTGCCAACTACCCGGGGTAATGGCCATAGATTTTGCTCAGGTCCCTGAGTGCTAGAGAACAGCTGTCGGTGGACATTTAGAAGTTAGGATGATTATGAAACAGAATGTACTCAGAACTGGGAACTTACAAATAAAGTCATATCACTGCCCTGGTGCAATGTAGAGTGTGACTCCTCTGTCCTGAAATCAGAAGTCTTAATTTCTGCTTGTGCCTGATTATCTTTTCATCACATTCTTATTTTATATTCATACCTCTTTCGGAATAAGAATTACCTGAACTAAAGTAAAAATGTAATGTTATTCTTCTCTCACTTGTGTGTGGTTGGCCTAAAAGTAGAGTGTTGCTTTAATAAAAAAAAAAAAAAGTAGATAGATATGATTTCAGTCACCACCTGAAACCCTTTTCTCTAAGTCTCAAATCCAGGATTTATTTTCAGAGATGTTTTACATAATTTTACTTCGCTGCAGTTATTTCCCTGATTCAAGGCTGTATTGATTTATGAAACTGCATTTCAAATTCAAAATAACTTGAATGGAAGTTAATATTGGCTTTGTTTGCCTAAAATGCTGTTACCTTGAATGTTTGTATTTGGGGCTCTGAGAGGCTGGGGTTCTCATTCAGTTTTTGCTCTATTACTCATTTCTTGTTGTTAGGGTTTGTTATTTCCCTCCCCTAAGCCATCTAATCAGCTTCCTCTGTGTTGCATTAAAACTAGATTTAAAACAGCACCCATACCTGGCATAGCCTGATAAGAGTGAATCAGAAAGAAAGAAAATGAAAATGAAGAAATGAAAGAAAAACTGGAGGTGAAAGAAGAGTATGTATGTTATACTGGGTTACGTAATCTCAAGAGGAGCAGTTTTGTTTGTGTTAGTTTTGCACGCTTGCAGTACCATGGATCAAACAGACATACAGAGCCTAATTGGGTTTGGAAAAGAATTGTATGAGTGTGAGTTTGTGCGTGCTGATACATGCATAGGTGTCTGTACAACCCCGCCCTCACTCTCCAGCCTCTCTCTCCCTCTCTTTCATACTTTGTTCAGCTGAAATGGCTTCCCTGGCATTACTTTTCTTATTCAGATTAAGTATAGAATGAGCACAGACATTAATTTACTTTCACATTATTCATGGAAGTTATGCTCACAGTGCAACCCAAGGGCTAAATATTCCTGCTATTGTCGTATAGATCCTAAAGTTTGTCCTCACATCATCAATGAAATGGTTTGATACTTTTAAACATGCTGAAAAGATACAGATGCATTTCACATAAAAACATTTTCTGATACTTTAAGCCACAGTGCTGTAGATAAACACAAGCCAGTCAAAAAAAAAAAACTAGTGAACTCATGAATTTAGTCATACCTAAAAGTTGTGTGCTTGGAGCAACAGAAATATTAGAACAATAACATTTTTAGTCGAGTTTAGTTAGGATTTCTTGGTAGAAAAGCCCCCTTCAGGTCATGCCATAGCATCTTAGCTGTCTAAAGCTCAGCGCTTTGACCTTGCCTCCAAAAAAAACCCATACATTTTCTTATTTCTCAAGCATTTTGATATTGATTTGCTGTTGTGCTTTCAGTCATTTTCTTGTTGCCTTGATATGGTTGTTGAAAATTCTAAATTAGCTTCCTGAGGCACCAAAAACAGCCTCAAAGCATGATGCTCTCTATGCCGTCCTTCACAGTTATGAAGGTCTGACATTTTAGTAACATTCTATGCCAACACAAATTCTCGGTCAGCATCTTTTTTATTCCTTGCAAATGCTGAAATAAAAGTTTTAGTAAGTTCTAAAGATTTCATAATGATTTTTCTGTAATTACACTTCGCATGCCTCTAGGATCGGGCACCTCTTCAAATCTTGTTTACTTAAAAGGGAAAACCTGACTGCAGGTAGATTTTTGAAGAGATGTTGGCACAGAGGATCACATACTCTTACTTGCCTTGACTGTGAATAATAACAGTGTTTTTTTGTATTCATTGAAGAGATTTGAATCATTTGGGTTTGACTGATTGACTTGGGTGAAGGTCAGACCACATGTTCTGCTCCCGTGCAGATTATGCATTTCTAGCAGCTGTAGTCTTTACAGTGTAAGCTGGAAAAAGCCATTGAATTTAAATCAAGAACTTGGTTTAGCTAAATGCAATTAACACGACACATTCTCACCGTCAGCAAAATGAGCAACGTTTTTTTAAACAGTAAATTCTTTTCTCAGTTAGTGTAGTTGTTTTGGACTTTCTCAAAAGAGGCTGAATGCTGTGGCATTTTTTTTCTTTTCTTCGGCACAACCTCGCCACATTCAAAGTTGCTTGTGCTTCATTATCCATGATAAACACAATGCTCTAATCAGGCTGTTTTCTTGCCAAAATGATCTGTGGCCTTAGAACTCTCTCTCATCTAATTATGCACAGTACATTAGATCCTGCTCTCTGTCTATCCGATACCCACAGGAAGAAATTTAGCCCCCATAAGAAAACAAAAAACTGAAAATATTCAAGAGCTTTTCTCAGGTCTGTATAACCCTTGTTAGTTTGTTTGTCAGATATTCTATTATCATGGTCAACACAGCACTTAGGTCAAGGTTAAATCATGGATTGCCATGAAATATGTAGCAAACACTCGTGGTCCCCAGAGAGTACTTTTGAATATACGTGCAAGAATTTCTCATGGAGGATTTGTGACTATTCCACCTCTAGAAACTTCACTATCTCTGAAGACGGGTGGAGACTCCTCTGCAAAAACACATCATTAAGAAAAAAAGGCATCTTTGGTGGAAGAAAGTGGTAGGAGTCGAGGATTTGACGGTATATGCTGATTCCCACAAGACAACATGTCAGTTTTTTCACACAATTGCAGAACAAGCTCAAACGCTACCATATACGCTCACGCAAACAAAGGTCGGACTGCGGTGTTCTCTCCTCTGTTAATGCAGCTTGAAAACAAACATAAAGGAGGATGCATAAAGATAGAGAGAGAGAGAAGAACTGACTGCGCCTCAGACACAAAAACAAAGAAAGCTGGGCAACAATGCAGGGCACTGAGCAGATAGAGCGGTGAGACCGCAGGCTCATGCCCCCCCACTGGGCAGGATGAGAGGAGCATAAAGGCATGGTTGCAGTGGTCTCAGGAGGAGAGATGAATGCATTATTAAACAAAACTTTGACAGCAATGTGAGATCTGACCGAGGAACGTGACAGCACAGCCTTTCTCTTAATCAATACAGTTCACTTTTATTAGCACAACACAACTGTGCATAATTAGATAGATCAGGTGATATAATTTAATGGACTTGAAGATTTGAATATCAATAAAGGAATAACTATAAATATTTGTATAGTAATACTCAAATATCAGATATTTGAAATGTGATTTACTGCTGGGGTGTACGTTATTGGAGTATCTTCCCAGCACACATACCTATATGTTTATATTATACCTACCCTCTGGTGGCATCAGTTAAGGCCTGACACTCCAGCATGCAGTGATATACTGCTTTAAACAATTGTGCACTCACAGCTTTGCAGCAGTTTAGGAAAGTCTCTTTCCTATTTTGACACAACAACTTTTTGAACAAACAAGGATATTTACTTTGTTTGAATTTGATGTTGAGAATTTTCTGTTTTTGTATGTAGCAATTTTGCTGTAAAGACTATAGGAAATTGTGTAGTTAGGGTTAACCCTAACCCCAAAAATACTATGTAACTGGGAAGAAGGTGTAGGAGGATGGTGATTACCCCTTGGTTTTTAAGCATGAGATTGCATGCTCAAATCCCAACCCACGCAATCTTTTCCACAGTTCTTTCACCTTCCTGCTCCTGCTGTACATCTACAATTACTTTTCTACGTCGCTCCCACCCTCAGATGGTGCTGCAAAGTCAAGCCGTGTCCTCATGGTGAGTTGCTAAATTTTGGCTAAGCTTGCGCCATATAAAACAATGAAATGCATTTTAAGCAATGAAATCACAGTTAAATGAACAGATAATGATAATTGTCAGTTGCCACCCTAATAAACGCCAACCATAGCTAAATGGAAGCAAACCTTTGTAGCCAGAAAGCTTTTGTGGAACAGTGCAGCAGCTTACATGTTTGTGTTTTATGCAGATGTCCATGCACCCACTCCTACACTTCCCATGCTACCTCTCTGTGTTTTTATGTCACCTCTTGAGCTGAGCCCTCACAATAAATTTTGTGTATGGGCATGCTTATGCGTGACTGTCACTGTTGCCTTTGATTATTACTGTCGTGTTATCTCACTGCAGATGTCCCACCGGGGGCATACACTTGTGAGATGTAAGGGCATTGTGGGTTAACTGTCTGAGGACTAAAAGGCTAAAAATATCTTTCAGCACAGAGGTGTGTCGCCTCAGGCCTGAAAAGAGGTCAATGTGTTTGCATATCTCATGGTGTGAACATCATGTGTGTCCGAGGCTGTGTCAGGGCCTTCTATGTGCACCTGTTTGTATTTGTATGTGTGTTCAGAATCCTTCTGCACATCTGTTTTCAGGTTTGCTTCTGTTCAATTCAATCTGTTATACAGATGGTATGCTTGACCTTGCAGTCCACCTAAATCACCTCTTCTTTTGCAGCCTTTTTAATGCAAGAGTGACTCTCTTTGGAGAAGATCTAAGAGAAAAGACATGTTGAGATTACCAAGGATTAATGTTTTTAACCCTTACTGCTGAAGGAAGAGTTATGAATTACCATTTGTAATTTTTCACTGAGAAGGGGTGTTAAAAGGGAATGGGTGATTATAGGTGTTCTATGTGGAGATTTAAAAAAGGGGGTGGGAGCAAGAAAAAAAATAAAGAGAGAAAGAAAGGGAGGTATTGGTCGTGAGATGAGCAGGAATTCTCTTTGTTCTGACTTCAAAGGCTACTGTAGTCACCCAGAGCCTTTCAGTCAAGGCTCATTTGAAATATCATGCCTGAACATAAAAGCACGACTTTGCTCTCTGAATAAAGGTTCCACTAAAGAAGTTAAGTTGTGACAGAGGATGTGAAGAGAAGTAACACAGTTGTTCAGGTGATAATGATTTCTAATGAAGTGAGAGCTGGAGATGTGAATGACGATAGCACATTTGCGTTGTTGCATCGCTGTCATTTCTGGGCTATGTGGAAGATACCAGATGCAGGAAGTGTCACTTTCTGTGTGAGCGCTCAAATGTATGTGTGTGTGTGTGTGTGTGTGTGTGTGTGTGTGTGGCCACAGGTTGTAGTGAAACACAACGTTGTTTGGAGCTGCAGATCTCAAGGGAAAAGAGCCATCTCCACAGGGGTTTCCAATGCTGCCATCCCAAACACAAGAAAAGGTCCACATAGGTGGAATCCCTAAGGGTTCACCTGTTATCTCCCCCTCTGCAGGAGCCCAGAGCTTTCACATGACTTCTTCTGAATGCATCTGTCATGGCTTCTTTTTCTGTAGTTTGTTTCAGACACAAAATCTGTACGATAGGTTCATCTGTTGGATAACATGTGGCCTGCTGGCTCTCAGGTACAGAAAAGGTTTCCCTTTGATTGTTCAGACACTGCAATTGAAGCAAGTGAAAATATCTGTAAAGACTACTGCAAGTCTGACACTGAGTAACAGGGAACACATTCAATTTATGTATTAGGTAGGAGATTGTCCGCCGTAGGAGCTTTGGGTTGTCTTTGTTGACTCATGATTGGTGCGGAGAGTTTTATAAGTGCACCAACAGGCCAATATCCAGCCATGTGGCCAGAGCATTGCTGTTTGTGACACCTGCACATAATGTTTTCATATAATTTTTTGTTCTTTATGCTTGAAAAGCTGAAACATCATTGAATCATCATCATTGTTTGGTTTTAAAATTTGTTCTGTGGTTAATGCATAAAGAGTAAATTCTTACATACCATGTGGGGTATAAGTTTGAGGCACAGTGTAGGCAACAGAAATCAGAGGCTTTATGAGCCTTAGCCTTAAGGAGGTGTGGGACATCAGCACCAGCTCACTCCTCTTTGATGGTAAGCCATAATCCTGAATTCTTGTTCTCAGTGGATTCAGATGAATCATTCTCTTTTGCCAGGCAATTCCTTCTTTTTCTTTCTGTCTTGGATTTTGGTATTTGTCCTTCATGATCTTTCAGCAACTTCATCCGGCTACTTTACTCACTCTCCGCTCGAGTCCTGATCGGTATATGGACGTATGACATAACATGAAGGCAGATGCGCAGCAGTTGTGAAACAGTTATGTTTAATTCTGTGTGTTTCACATTAGAGTCCTACTCTTTCATGATAGCTGTGAGGCAACACACAGAACTTTAGCTATAGCAACAGAGAGAAGAAGGCCTTAGGCCATGATGTGGAGCTAAACCGCTTTCACCAGGGGGATGAGAAGCTCGGATGAATTATTCACCTCATTTTATCTTTTCTGTGTCACATCAGGTGCTACAAATTGTGCTGTAAATGTTTAAGCCAAGCCAAGTGAATCATGTCAGAACCAACGTGAAGACATCGAGGAGATAAATGATTCTAAAAAGAGACTGAAAAGAGTATGTTATCTGTTACAGTTATAGCTTTTCAGGCTTTCCTCTAGCTCGAGTCCCATCCTTGACAGCTTTTTAGTTTTGTTTTGGGATACATCTGTAATGTTAACAGGACAGCATCTTGTAATCTGGCTGGAACATACTTGTCATCACTGGCTGAGTTTGTAGCCTTATATCCTTACCATTGTTGCCCGATATCAGATATTTTGGCCTAACTTTAAGATGCTTGAGGTCGATGTGTCTCAATCTCGCTTTAGTTGGATGTGTAGATTTTTTTCACTTGTAGTTGCATGAGAAATTGCTTCCAATCTGAGTAATGTTATCTTCACATTACCAGTCTTCCCTCTGCTCCACTCCACTTCATCACTCGCACAGGCAGAAAGAAAAATAACAAAGATGAGAAACTAATGTGACTGTAGCCAGTTTTTATATTTATCTTCTGTAAACATATTCAGTTATTCCATTTGATGAGCTTTGAGAATTACACTACGCAAAATGTGAGATTAATGTGAGAAAATTAGACAAGCTCCTTACAGCAATGCAGTAAGGCTTTGATATACTGTAAATAATGAATGTTTGTATATTTGATTGTATTATGATTGGATGTGATCATTTTTACATAACTACATAAAGAAAAATAATCATTTTTAAAGGGAAATGAGGGATTTTTAAACTAAAGTGCAAACACTTTTTCAAACTAAATCATTTTTTCATGTGCGTTTGTGCATGTGTGACGTGACGTGCATGAATTTAATGTAGCAATTGCAGGTGATGTCATCCTCTTTCAGACATGCTGCAGCTCCCACATACACCACTGTCTTCAAACAGAAGAAAGGAAATACACTCACTTCTATTTTTAGACTTTGCTCATTTATGTACAATGACATGCTTATTCCCTACCTTGTATTAATATGCGCCTGAATAAGAACTCCCTGCTCACTTGTTTTGAAGATGTCATTTTGGAGCAGTTTTTATACTTGGAGAACAATGTTATAAAGATGATATCTGCATTCAGTGCGTTTGCGCATCATTCTTCTGCCGCAGTTGAGCCACCCCGTATCTCTGTCTTCTGATGTTATTGTGTTTCCCTCCTTCTTAATTTCCTGCTTTGTTTGTGTTCTCTCCTGCAAGCCTACGTACACCCTACACATACCTCTCATCAGCCCCCTGAGCTACACATGAAACAACACGCTGCTGCTCTGCATCCAGCTGGTGCCTGCTGCTTTGGAGTCCAAGCAGCAGCCTTACAAGGCTATTCTCAGCTGCTCCTGTTGTTTCTGATGATGACCCACTGGACCTATGCTGTGGTGTACTGATGTTCGATATGCAGCGTGGGCCTTGTAGGCGTCACAAGACTTGTTTAAACACTCACTCGCTTTGGCTCACTGGAGCTCACCCCATATGCTGAATTTAGCTCTTTTGCTCTGTCTTTTACTGCCTTCACACTGCGTAACTGCTCCCTGTCCTGCTGCATTGTACATTTCAGTCTTGCTATCAACTCACTTTGTCATTTTCTTCTTACATGTCATGCATTACTTGTTCTGTACTCTCTCTCCTTTTAGCACCGCTACTCCACAGACCACAGTGGTCTTTTTGTTTGGATTAGTGAAACGCATGGATTCAATCTCATGCAAGGGAAGGGCTACAGACTGCCAGATCTCTTGTTTCCCCGAACATCTCTCTCTTCATCTATTCTTTTTTCATAAGTCATATTTGTTTCTCATTTTACTCCTTCAAGCAAAAAGTAGCAGATAAACAAACTTTGCTGAAAAAGCCCCATGGGAGTCACGGATAATTATTTAGTTTGTGTCTTCTCTGCACACAAAAGGTTTTCCTGTGATGGGTATGACCAGCACAGCCCCAAGCTAATTGTAACCTAAAACCACACTAAAGGGGGGATACAGCTTGAAGGCAGAGCAAATTAAATGAGCCAGGAGTTATCGGAGCCCTAAAGGCACCACATTTTGCCCCAGTTAATTGTGTTTGACAGTGCGAGAAACACTTTTTCTCTCCCAACTGAAGTGTCTCAGCAGTTGGCCTGAAGCTTTAGGTATTCTCTGTGACTGGTCAGTTTATGGTAGCTTAACCTTGCACCGCTTGCTGACTTGGTTAATTTAAAACAAACTGTTCTCAGTAAATTGATTACATTACATTAACAGTACATTTAGGCCCATTATGAGTGTTTTGGAGCAGGGCTGTGTAATGGAACACAGCTTTTGGCTGTGAGGAACCTGAGGGGCTCAGGGTTATTTTGAATGTAATTGTGTGGAACTAAACACGGAGCATCATCCAAACGCACAGCCTGTGGTCAGGCAAGTGCAGCCCTCAGATGTGCATGCGAATCTGTTTCTCTATGCTTGTTTGGCAGGTTTTGTGTGCATGCATATGGGACTGTCCTCTGAGAAAGACCATTCTCGAGCAGACATGATGATAAGGTTTCAAGCAAACAGACTGGGCAGTGTGTTGGTTCAGTGACAGAAGCGCTGACTGCCAATGTTTTGGCTGATGGTAATGTTTTGAATAGAAGGAAGCTTGACATATAATTCGGCTATTAGAAAGGTCAGTGCAGACAGTTTGACTTCAGAGCATATCCTGCTTTTGGCCATTCTTACTGTGAGCACTTCATCTCTTTGGGAACCACAGCAATAAAAAATAAAAAAAGAATACAAAAAAATAGTGTGATATATTGGTGAAATATCACTCTAGACATTTTTATCACGCTTCTTCCTTCAGAGATGAGAGGCAAGAAAATGCAAGCATTGCTCTGTACTGTATCTAACAATGATAATTGCAGATCCAAGGCAGCTTTCCTGCTCCTAGCCATGTAACAAAGACGTTAACTTTGCCTGAGTATTTAGCCAAAGGCTGTTTCTGTGCTCCAGGCATACACACATGCAACGCTGCACGCACTCCCGCCTTGCATACAGCACATACACAAATTCATACTGATATACTTATGCTCTAAACACATATACTCAGGAGGAACAGGGAGGCTTTCTGCTTCAGTTGCATCAAATTATAAGAAATGTAAAGATGGAAATTTGATAATAGTCATGCACAGCCAGACACTTACATTTACACGCTTCTCTCCTGCAGACGTGCAGTCTTTGAAATGGAAAAGCTTTCAGCTCAACTCCAAATGTTTACAGAGGAGGGTGGAATGTCCATCTGTACTTTTTGTTTTTAATAGGTTGTGCTGCACATCATTGAGATCTCATCATTTATGTGTTGCAGTCTCTCACAGTTTCCTTCATGGGATAAATAACCGTGATATCTTCATTTAGTTGATAAGCTTAAACCTCTCCATAGAGAAGGCTCTGTTTTTTTACTTCTTAATTGAATCTTACCTAAATCCATCTTAAACTGGTTGCATAGGAGAGTCAATTAAAACAGGACTTTAAATGAGTATTTTGCTCTCTTTTAACTTTTATTTAGTAAAACATAGAGGGGTGGTAATGGAGAAATGATTATATCAGGGTGTGTTAGGTTAGCCTGAAATCTCTGTTGAGCGTCTATCTTAATGTTAGCAAGGGTATCTCTCAGTGCATGCATGTAAAAAAAATAAATTGAAAAAAAGAGAGAAGACGAGTTTCTTAAGCAGCAAGTCAAAGGCTTCCTGCTGATCCCTGTTCTTTCAGCACGAAGACACCAATGTACAGCAGAAGCAGATTTACTGTGCTTTCCATCCTCTTATAGTTGTCATTCTCAGACAGACATATTTCCAAAGAAACAGCAGTGATGTGTATCTCTGGATGGAGATGTATTTCATGTATGTGTCTTTCTTTGTGTATGTATGGACTCAAGTCTTAGGATTGTATATTCCTTCCCCAGCAGTTCTGAAATGTTTTGACAGAGCAATTGGACTCAACATACACAGTTTAGTGGAAGGAATGTCTGGATGTGAAACAGCACTGTAGTCAGTGTGCTTGAATCTGCAAATATGTATATGTAATGTTGTGTGTGTGCATGTCTGTGTGGGTTTTTCTGTTTGTGCATCTTTCTCTGCCACCATCCATATGCTAACTGATGAAGCGGGCCTGCTGTGAGCATTAACAGCACTAAAAATAACAAGCTGTTTTTCCTGCCTGCTCTCCATATTAGTGTGGATAACGGTTTGGGGAAGGGTGCAAAAGTGGGTGTTAAGAATGGCTGAATGTAATGCGGGGGGCATGGTGTCAATGCTGTTGCCTCTACAGAAGGTGCAATACTTTTAGAGTTGAAATGATTGCTCTTGTTCTTGTTCGTATCTATTAAAAAACATTAAGAATATGATTTTCCTTGCCACACATATGTTTGTCTTCTCTGTGCATGCTGATGCATGGAGGGAGGCGTTCATAACTCATGCTATTGCTAGACTTGAGGAACATCTATGGCTATGTTGGACAGAAATATACCAACTGTACCTGTACCTTACACTAAATAAGTCAATATTCCAATTATGATGTTAACATTTGTCGGATTTTCCATTTACATTGTAGTTTACATTGTATAGTCCAATTAATTACCAGCCCTCTAACATCCCTCTACTGCATTGTGATGTTTGTGCCTATCCACTGTCTAACTTACATCCATATCCCTTCAAGCACAGAGTGTTACTCTGGATTTTCCCTCATCCCCAAAGTGTGTCTTCTTTGTAGCCTCAGCTCTCCTGTTCTTCGCTGACTCTTCTAAGGCCTATATTATCAGATTTTGTGACACAAACAGACATCTGGAACTACAAACCCAAAACAAGTGATGATTCAATTTTTCTATTTTTGCTTTTATGTGTCGTTTCATTTTAAGAATAAAGAAAAAAAAAAAAAAAAAAAAAGACTTTAGAATTGACAGCGATTTTACGCTTACATGTTTATCAGTACTCCACAACACGACACGCATGTATGTCACATTTACTGGATCTGTAAGTACCGGTGCACCTGCAGACATTTTTTAACCCTCTGTCTTTCTACCAGCTTTTTCTGTATGTGGTAAACAAATAACTACAGAAACTCAGTCAGTAGTGCTGTTTTGAGTTGTCTCACTGACTAACTGCCACCTGTGTGGAAGGTGAAAGGAGGGAAAGGCAGAGTTTTGACAGATCCTGCTACAGGAAGAAAAAGTTCAAATATTTATTGCAAGCAAGTACATGGGGGAAAAAAAAATAAATAAATATGTATTTTGTTGTAATATTTGTGCACAAAAAAAAACAAGCCCAAAGTCAGTCATAAAATACCAGTAGGATGCAATTTTGTGAGAAGTATATACTGTATACATGTATACATAATGCAATTTGAAATGACTCCATGTCGCTTATGACCTATGACCTTGCTGGGGTTCAGATTATCTGAAAATGCTGTTTTTATTTATGTGTTTTATTCAGCGTAAAGCTTCAAAATGGGTTAGTAATGGTACATTGCTGTGGATGTAATCGTATCCTTTGGAGACAAGGGTCCTCATGTGAGTGGAGAGGAGGGTGAATGGAAGGTAAACGGATGAAGGAGCAGAAGAAAAGCACCAGACGTAAAGGAGAGAAATGTGCCCGTTCTTAGTTTGTCAAGGGGAGAATGGGCTGGTAAGAGGCTGAGAGATTGACTGGCACACCAGCTGCTTGGGTGCATATACAGCAATGATTGGAGCAAAAGGCTAGAACAGCCAGATGGCGAGGGGCAGAGAACAGGGCAGAGCAAGTGGTAGAGAGGACTGGGCACGCCGGCTGTCAGACAATCTGCACAAGTTTCAGATGCAGGTGCGTAGAGAGCTTTAAAGACTTCTGGGAGGACTTGCATTGGCCTGAGAGAATGCAAGACAGTCATGCTTGAGGAAATAAAACAAAGCTGGATATGTGTGCACGTCTGCCAGGAACTGTTATGTGTCGAATTATTGCAGGTTTGACGGTATATCTTTAATAACAATAACTTACTGTTGAAGCTTTCTTTTCACCTTAAATCTATCCATACAAAACGGTGCAACATGGAATAAGGCGGAAAAGTGTTACCTATCCACAGAGAAGTGTTAAAATCCTTAGGTTTTATACAAGAATACACTGAACGGTGCCTGGCTTTCTCAGCGTGTGTTTGAACGTAGGCCAAAACTGGAATCCCAGCCAAAGAAGGAAGAGTTTAAAGTAGAACAAAGCTTAAAGGGAGGTAAAGGGAGCAGCTCAACTACAGAGCCTACAGAGAGTGGCAGAGGTTGAATGCAATCCCTTTAAGTGACCATAGAGCGTGTTAAGAGGCAATCAAGAGAGCAAGAGACTAAAGAAGTCATCTACTGAAACCCACTGTAGACTTAACCTCCATCATAAACTGACAACCATTCTGCTTGAAATTTTCCCAAATCAGATATCGCTTCCTCAACAGTTAAAGTCTTGTAATATTCATGAAATGTCTGATGTTTAGGCATGCAATTTGTGTCTACTATCGTGTCCTTCCTTCTTTTCATCTTCACAAACAAAATTCCTCTGTACATGCAGTCTCGAAGTATCCATATCTTGTTGTTATACTTCTCACCAACGCTTCCTGGATGCAATGAGGAGTTTTTCTCATGACTACCTTGATTTGAAGTGCTTTGGTAAATGTTGTGGATGTGGTTCGCACATGTGTGCACATGTGTGCACATGTGTGGAAGGAACAGGAGGTTGCACAATCTGATAGATTGGCTATGTACAGCATGAGAGATGGCTGTCTGACCGATTGGTATCAGCAGCATTAGCACCGATGTGTGATAGAAATGATATGTGATGCCTGGAGTCCATAATCTTCCATCTTTCTCAGGTTACCCCACTACAATAAAGAGGGTTTAAACCATTTTTCATGTCCTGGTTAATGTGTATCAGTGTGAGCATGTTTATGATGAACGTTTTTTTTTAGCGTGCATACTGCTATTACGCATCTGACTTACTTATCTAAGTTATGATATAATGCACCACAAACTCAAATCTGAAAGTCTATTTCCGTCAAAGAGAGCTTGTTTCCTTCATCTTTCATTTATTGCCATGATTACTAACTGGCTTATGTTGCATGTTAACAGCGATCCTTTTCAAATTGTCCCTTGCTCTCACCGTGGAATACATAGCTCTTTCTGTCCTGCGGGTTAATCCCCAGCAGTCCAACAGAGTCCTGAAGATTATTTTTACGTGTGACCTTGAGGAAAAACTGACCTTTTCGAAATTAAAATTCAATCGTTCCTCCGTGTAGCCTTCCTCTTTTCTTCCAGCCACCCACTGCTCACTCCCTCTCACTCACACACGCAATCCCAGATCAGTCAAGACGCAATCAGACTGAATCAATACATGAAATGCAGGAGTAGGTCAGCTCAGACACCCTCTCCTCTCTGAGTCACAACATAAAAGAAGACCTCACCCGATGGTCTGGGCACTGTGTTGACAGGTGCTACAACAGCTATTTCTTGTGTTACTTTTTATAAAAAAAAAAAAATCTTATTCTGAGGGTTCATTCGCAGTATGGACAAGTTTGGTCTTGATAACTAAAGAAAAAACAAATGAAAGTATGGAAGAATGTTTGTGTCTCTGACTTTTGCCACATATTTTCACTGTGTGATAACATAACGTGTACTAGAGGAAGCTTGACGGTATTGAAAGCAAGACAAAAATCGTGGCTGAACGAACACTCCTACACAGAGCTGCCTCCTCATCACTGGTTCGTCACAGCCTGCTTAGCAGATTTGCCCCAAGTGCCTTTTAACTGTACGGAATCCAGACATTTGCAATAAGACTGTTATGAGAAAATATAAAAAGACTTTTATCCAGATTTATATACATCCAGATTTTTAAAACATATGAACAACGGAATAGCTCAGTTTCTAATGGCTCCCAAAATTATCTATTTGGGTGACCAACCTATATGACATTTGAAATAATAAGATCAGGGTTGAGCATGGAACATGGTGTGTTGATGTTTCTGGGAGCTTACCAAAGTGCAGGGATATTCAAAATTGTCGGCGTATAGCGACGAGGTGAGGAGAGAGGACCCAAATGCAGACCCAGATTGCAAATGAAAACTAAAAAAAAGGTGCAGCAAAGCCGTAATTCCAAACAACAAAACTGATCAACAAAAACTGAAGCGCAAACAGACCTGACTGGACACAAAGAACAAGAACTTGAACAGACCAAGTAAATATGACATGTGACGACGAGGATCTGACAAATGCTGAAGACAAACCGCAGCACTAAACACTGTGGAGGGTGATTGGTGACTGAGTTCAGCTGAGGATAAGTGAGTACAGGTTAAAGGAGTGGAGCTGATGACTAGACAGAAGAGAGACTGAAGAAAGTGAGGAAATGGCAAGACAAAAAACACAAAACACAGACGTGACAAAAACATAAGATGCAGATCGTGACAAAAATCTTTTTTCTAAAGCAAAGGGGATGGACACTGTGGCACAGAGCTGAGGTATCCCTGGTTAGGTTACTTTTTCTTTTGATAAATCATTTGTTGCTCTTTTTTTATGACCACTGAAGCATTGCAATGTGAATCAAATTCTGTGCATTGAGCTTGAATGGGCTTTGTGGTCCAGAAGTTCTTTTTATATGAGCGATAATACATAGTTGCAATCTCATTACAAAAAAAATGGCAACATGATATAACCTACATAGTCACAATGTGTCATACATGTGAACACTTTTAAATTGAATACCATTTGCATGATAAAAATTCAGCTATTGAACTCGCGTGCCAAATATGGCCTAAAAGAATAAGTCTGAAAATCAAAGCCCAGAAAAGAATTTCATTTTGAAATCAAATGGATGTGTAGGTAACCTGTTGTACTCTAACACTAAGATGTACAATTATCTGTTGAGTTCTTTATATGGGTATTCATATGGAATAAAACCTCAACAGATGCTAACAGTTGCTCCCATTCTGGCAAAGCCTTAATTAAGTATACAGTGTGCTGTATCCACAGTTGCCGTAACACAAAACCAGCACTCATTACATCTCAGGATAACATGACCAGCTAATTAACCCATCAAAACCTAACCTGGCAACCTAACACTACACGCACAACCACCTGACTATGCAAAGCCAATAACCTGTCCGGTCAAGGATCAAATAGCTGTGCACGATTCTTGCATTGACCTGAATCTCTATTCTGATTCAACAACAAGGGCCAGTCATTGGAGAACAGAGTTGCAGTATGGGATGAGCCCTGCCAGGATATAGGCTTACAGAAAGACCTTGGATGTAACTTGGCCCAAACCTAAAGGGTTCACTTCAGTTCAAATTCAGCAGATGGGAAATTCCAGGTATGAATTAGTGATGCCTTTTAAAGCTCAAGATGAGTATAAATTGGGAACTCGTAGATAAACAATGCTTATTGTAATACACTGAACACCTATCCATACAGGTAGTTCATTTCTTTATGGGTGAGTGTGCTGTACAACCCTGGCAAAAATGAAGTGAAAGTGTCCGGACAGGAAACGCAAAGCAATATGCCTTTCAAATTAAAAAAAAGAAATGCACAAAAAAAGGAAATGAAAAACAAATGTGCAGAAACATTTATGACTGAACTGTAAGAAACTAGCTCAAGAAAATTGGATTTACATCCAGGAAAGCCAAAGGTAACCCATAAAAAATAGCTAAATAGAAGAAAATAGGTTCCTGAGGCCTAAAAAGAAGCAGTAGTGGACTGTGGATGATTGAATGAAAGTGATATTCAGTGATGAATCACTTATCTGTTTTGGACAAGAACACTATGCCAGAACTTTTGTTTATACCAGGTTCGAATAAAACATATAAAAATGACCAGCTGAAGAAAACAAGTACATTTTCACATCATTGATGATATGGGACTGATCTCAGGTAAATGACCAAGCAAGATGGCAGTCATTACCTTTGCAGTAAATACACAGATGGACATTAAAATTTGGGGGACTTTTCTCAATCCATGTCAAAAGGAAGTTTGGTAGTGATCATTTTTGAAGTTGGTGCCTCAAAGAATTTCAAAGGTACTGTGTACTTTAATTTTTCTGGTTCATGATTTCATCATTTTTTTCCTCACAACTGAGTGATTCCATCATTTTTTCTTCTACTTCATCTGAAAAAAGAGGAAACAAAACCACAATTTTCTTACAATGTTCTAGTCTGTTTAACAAAACAAGAATGTTCAGCTATTAGTTTGACTTTTTGTTGTATTTATGTATTGTTTCTTTTCTTGCTAACTAAGAAAGCTGAATAAACATCCCACAAGTATGGTGATTCCATCATTTTTGCCAGCACTTATTTACACTCACCATCAACATCTTTTTTTCACCCCCACAGCCAAACAAAAACACCTACATGCTCAGTGTCCTCACCTGTCTCTCCTGCCTTGTTTGACTCTGTCCTCTGCCCACTTACAACACACACACTTAGAGGCAAATGCACATACACACAGGTGACAAATTCAAATAAAGCTCAGATTATTTTTCTAGTGTGTGCACAGACTGTCTGACATTTGGTCTGTGCCCTTGGGAGGTTCTGCTCAACCATTCGCCCCAGCAAAGAAGCATGTCACTGGGCCTTCTTTCTCCCACAGGTAGCATACCTGCAGCTTGTCTTTTATCTCTCTGCCTCCTGCACCTGAAGCTTTCCCTTGAGTGCCCAGGGTACTCCCTCTGTTGAACTGGACGCGCACTCACATGTACACACAACAAATACACATGCTAGTCTCACCAGGCAGCGAAATAGGACAGGAGGCTGGGCTGGTGACACCTCTCCTGAGTGTCTGTGATGCCCTAGTTTCTCCTGCAACCTACTTTTCTTCACTTACACTGGCACCCAGACAGCTACCTTCATCCACAAATACTGATCCAAGCAGACAGCCTGACTGTTGGTAACTACAGCCACTCTTGGTCTGTGCTCAAGATGTACCGGCTGATAGACTGGTGACAGGAATCAGATGGTTTTTAGCTTGATCAACAATGACCAGTGCCCAGCTCTGGCAATGTGTCAGTCAGAATCATATGCAATAGCCACAGGATGGCTCACATCATGTGTATATCTACACAGCGGTGCAGACGGTAACATCACAACCTCACATGCTATATCGTGCTATTGCAGTGGAAGTTTTCACTGGGAGTTTGGAAGACACAGAGCTTGCATTTTATTACAGTTATCTGGCTGATTTGTGGCATGAGTGTATATACAGAGGGCTGGAAATACAAAGCAGCTCTTTCCCCTTATGCACAAAGTATACCTCAACTGCTACAACATATTCACATATTTAACTTTTAGGATTAATAACTAAATCATGTTTAAAAAAAAATACTCTTCCTCCCTGCTGCTAAAAAGTAGAACCTAAGCTACAATCTAATTGGTGTCTTTGTGCAGCCAGCAATGAAGCAAGTGCACGATGATAATGTACAAATTGCAACACCAAAAAAGGCTGCAGGTATGCCATCTGTCATGTTAAAGAGGAATGTGTTGCCATTCATTTTCAGTTGGTCTTTTAGATTGACAGTAAATCTTATCGTTGTTTGGTAGAGTTGAATTTCATGTAAAAAATATGGGCATTTTTGATTCCTGCATTTCAGTGTCAAGCAGCTTTTGAGCCATCATTCATTAGTTTCATTGGAACCAGTCTTTATTTTCATGGATGGACATGGTCAAGATGAGATAACATGTTGTTATCTGATCCCTTCAAACCGAACACGACATTGACCACCTTAAAGTGGATTTAGAGGTACCAGCAACCCTTAGTTAGCTGCATTGACTGCTGCTCCATCAGACTTGGTCATAGATCAGTACAGTCGATGCTGCTGTTGCACCAGGCACTGATGAGAAGAGCCATGTTGGCTATGTTCACAGTCAATAAGTCAAGCGTTGTAAAACAGTGTGTGATAAACTTGGCCTTTTGCCAGCCAATGTTCCTGGTCAACGATAAACAATTTAACTGGAAACTTTGATTCAAGGAGGGATGAAAAACAATTGTGTGTATTGCCTCCTGAATCTGTGATGGAGTGAGATTAAACTTTGTTGGGCATTCTTCTGTTCTGTGAAGTATCTTAACTATATTTTAAACTTTGCAAATAGTTTTGTAGTTTAGAACTGATATTGTGGCTCACAGAAACTTGTCAAGTATGAATTACACTTAAATTAAATGGGTTGAACGCTTACCCCAGATAACTTGGCTCTAAATGTTAAAGGGTTCTGGCCCTGTTGCCACAAATGTGTTTTGCTACCACTAATGGGTAACGTGGCCCCACTCTAAGGTAACCTGCTGCTAATGTTACTGTAACCCTTTCAACCACAGTGACATGACATGGTACTCTGTATGCTGCTCAGCACTGCAGCACTTAAAAGGTCCCCATGACAACAGGCAACATCAAAGAACTGAGAGTAAGAGCTTTGGTTTTTGTTCAAATAGAAGGCAGATGAGAAATTGAAATATTAGATAAAGAAGAAGAATTTGAAGATTTTCTTTAGATAAAAGGTTGTTGTTGTTTTTTTTATTTAAACGGGAAATAAGACACTTTTAAGGATTCTATTTTGGTCATTCACCTCAAACTAATTCATTGAATATTTATAATAGTTATAATTGTTTGGGTAGGCAATAGTTTATTCAGAGAAAAAAAATCTGCAGCCACTGCATGGGTAGCATGGAAAATGGCTTCACCTGTCACATGGGAGCAAGGGCACAAACAGTTGACCAGAGCTTAATTAATTTCCATCACCTTTTTGGATAGTTCTGGAGTTCAATACTTAGGTCAATCATTCTGGCCCTTCTGTGCCACCAGGACTTCTTATATTGACTTTGTTGGAACATTTGGCTACCTATTGATATGCTGATATTAAATTAGGTTGTAAAAATCTGGCAGCAGCTGTACGATAGAAAGCTGAGGCAGGGAAAAAAGAACAAATGATTGCATCTTCATTGAGTTTTATGTTATTGTGTTACAGTCACATGCAGTGGAAGTATTGAAAAATAGCAGCACTTATTGACAGTAACTACTTTTCATGCGAGTGACTTAAGACACACACACTCACACATGTGCAAACAAAACCAAGCAAACACGCCAATGCAAACAAAAATACCTGCACTTTCTGTTCTGCACAAACACACACCACATGAGCACAGGCTCAGACTCAACAACAGGAGGAAATGATCCTACCAAGTTAAACAAATGAAATCACTGTGACCTGAATGGGAGTCAAAACAGATCTGACGTTCTAAGACGTGCTTTCCAATATTCTCTCTTTCTATCAATTTATCTCTCCATCCTACCTCTGTCTTATTTGGTGTTTGTGTCTGTGGGGGTTACGCTCCAATCCCACCTTCATTTTTGTTTTCCCCCTCACCGCAGGCGCTTTTTCCACATTTCGCATTACTCTCCCTTCTCTTCCTTTAAGTTTTTTTTCTTTTAATCTTCGGTTTCTGTTTCTTTTCTCTTTGATCGTAGTGTGAAATCTGCACTGGGACCAACCAGTCGGTCACCTTGCTCTTATGATCATCGGTTTCTTGCAGAGCAGAGGTGACCCCTAAACTCCTATGTTCCAACTTTTCTCTTTTATTCCTCTCAGTTTCAACGTTATCTCTTCACACAGCGTTGCCTCTTTTCATCCGTGATTATCAGCACCATCATGGATAGAACACTGGAAGGCCATGAAATGGCTAAAGTGAACTGAGACCATGTGACACTTAAATAGAAATCAAAACAAAAAAAGGAGAAACAAATAGGAGATGGAATTAATCACATTTTTATTCTAGACATAAAGTATTTAGATCATGTTTTTCATTTAGTGTTGCTTGATGGCTCAAAATAACTAAGAGCCATTCTGAGAGGGCCCTGGCAATCAGTTTTCTCTAACAGTAAGAGTGTCCCCCAGCAGGAGGGAAGCAGGTCCTGCAAAAACTGCTCAGGAATGGCTTAAAGAACACATCAAAGAGTCCGAGATGTTCACCTTGGCCTCCAAAAGATACCAATCTGTTGGGATCTGACAGCATCTATGAGAAGCATGTCCAATTCACAAATACCCCACCCTACAACCCACAAGGTTCAAAGGATCCATCGCTAACATCAGACACTCCAGGACACCCTCAGATGTTCTTTGCCCATACCCTGACCGGTCTGAGCTCTTTTAGTGGCATGAGGCGGACCTGCCAAGTATCGGCTGGGTGGTCATAATGTCGTGACTAATCCATGTAATTAAAGTATCGTGTGTAAATGGGTGAATGAAAAAAACATTGTAAAGAGCCTCAATAAGTTTTCAAAAGGCAGTATCCAACTGTAGAACATTTACCATTTGATAATGGTTTTCAGACTTGTCCTGATAAGTTTTTATTTATTTTCCAAATCTTTAATGACATCATGTAGTGAAGATGAATTCCCCAATTTCTTTGAATTTTTTACATTGCTTGCTCACACAGTCTTTCAAACAGTCATGGATTTCCAAAATCTTTACTTCTGAAAGTAAATGTTTTTTTGTTTTTTTTTCGTGCTCATTTGTGTGACTGGCCTGTTGCTGGCTTACCCAATTATTTATGAGATGTTACACCAAGCATTTTTTTTCACTCAGAATTACTTTTCCAGTTTGTTTGCTGCCACTACTTTTTTTAAAATGTTTTTGTTGGCATCGAATTCTGAATTTTCATATATTTTCAACCAATGATGGCTTGACTTTGTGCTAGTTGCCATGGACTATAGGCCTCCAATAACTTACAAATAATTCCATTCTGTTTTAATTTACATTTTACACACTATGCCAGCTTTCATGCAAACAGGGGTGTAGTATACATGCCTTTATTGAGCTTAAGTAAACCAACACAACTGTCATATATGTTTAAAGAGAAAATAGCTATAGAATGGTAAACCATTTGAATAAGAATAGATCTTAAATCCTCTGGGTATTGTAAGTGATAGTCTAGCATCTAGTATATTGTTGGTACTTTCTTTTATATTCCTGGTTTAATTGTTTTTTTGTTCTTTCCCTATCTATTCCTTTAGAACGCTGACTATAATCTCCCACACTGTTGTGGATATATAACAGAGTTTGATCGCCAAGTGAAGGATGTTTTCACATGTATGCCTGAAATTGTATTTTGTTGCTGTCTAGCATCAAATGAAGGAAATCCATCTCAGAATTCAAACATTTCTCTTGAGATTCATGTTTCAGTTGAGGGTCTTTAGTTCTTGCTTGAAGCTTAATTGAACCTTATATCAAGGTAATTGTGCCTCAGCTTCTCAGCCTCCCTCTTCCTTACTTCAGCCACACTAACACGTTTTTCAGCATACCCATGGGCGCGGAGATAAAGGGGTTCCTCTTTCAATTATCAACAGAGATTTGTGGTTTTATTCATACAGGGACCTCTATCAGCTCTCCCAGGCTTAAAAGTATTTTTCCGCTTCTAATGACATGCCTATTATCGAAAGTATTCACATAACCACACACACTGAAAATTACTATATCTCATTAATATGCACGTGATACATAAACGTGTTAATGCACTGTTTTTAGTAGCAGAAGGCAGGCAGTCAATAGCGCAAGCTTTGGGGACTCTTCCTTCCTCAGATGTAATTCATATTTAACTGTTGTTATGCTCAACTCTTCAGATAATTGTGTTTCAACTTCCTTCGTTCTCTTCAAAATGGATTCACTGAAGCGTTCTGTTGATAGCAGTCTGGCAATCGCTTAATACAAAGACAGACACATCCACAGTCACACGCTATCATTCATGCACACATTCTCTCACACAAATGAGCAAAGCTTGTAACAGGGCCCAGTTATTTACTGCAATCCTGGCAAGTAAGTGGACTCACAGTGCTTAATGGGCTCCTCTAGAAAAACAACATCTGTAGCATCATATGTAGCTTTGTGAGGTGTATTTAGAGTCCCGGGATATACTGGCTACTTAATATCAGAGGGAATAAATTTTTGCAGTGTGGTGGTAAACAGATGAGTTACAGTAGAGAAAACGACTGAAAATGACTGTCTTCTGATTTCTATAACAACCTGTTAATTAGTGTGAATGACTTCATGTTATATTTATCTTTTGACCTTGCATTGTCACAGCACAGGAGGAATGACTGAAAACTTTCTTATTGACATTGTGTTTGCAGACAGTGGCATTCCTCATTCTCTGTTTGTTTTATATCAGGTGTCCAAGCAGCTAAAAGTCCTATTAATGTCACCAACTGGTTATTTATCTATGAACTGTCTGATTACAACTTAAATCTGTCTGCAGATTGCTGTTGGATAGATTGAAAGCATTTTTAAAGGTCTTTGGAGCTTTTTTTGCTGGAAACAGCTGTCTGCTGTGGCCAGTAATGAGATTTTTGAGACCAGCAAGTCTGAATCAACACATTTCAGCTTCAAGCTGTGATATAAAAACAATGAGCTGAAATACTCAATCCAAACTTCATATAGTTGTGGGGAACTTCATTGTAGAGTCATGGTTCTCTTCCTTAATCCTTAAAAAAGTAACCCCATGTTCCTCAGCAGGTTGACTTTTTTCTTTTTTTTATCATTTAAGTAACAACATGAAAAATGGTTAATGTAGTATAGATAGATCTCCTAAAGTAATGGAACTGGGATCTTCCATTGAATAGTACAGTAAAACTCAAGGCGTGCAGTACCAGCAATATTATTTAATCGTTGTAATGCAGCGCTCTGTACTTGTGGTTTATAGACCATAGCAAATGCAAGTCAAGCATTCCCTTAAATGAAACTGACACTATTTTGCAATGGGATCACATGTCAAGTCATTGCGATATATTGAATGAAAACTCTGTACTTAAGTTGAATTACGTCCATCTTAGATCTTAGCCTTCATTTTGAAAACATTTTCTAATTGTATCTTGCATAGTTTTGATGTTGTCTTATGAACAAAATCAGTCAGACAGACATAAAACCTTCAAAAGTGCTTAAAAATTGTCTTTCTGGTAGTTAAAAACTAATCTTGCCACATTAGTTCTCTCCAGGACCACATTATGCGATAATGATGCACACACTGGCAGACTCTCAATGTCAAAACAATACCAGCTACGCTCCTGGGTCTGGTAATAAAATAAACCACAAAGCTGTGAAAAACCAGCGATGGCATGATTCTCTGCAGGGTGTCAAAGTTACTCCATTCCAAGTCACAGTGTAGCAAACTGAACGTATGTGTTAAAGAGAGATGTGGCAATCCCTCAGTGAGATTCAGTGTGAGATTGGTTGCGAAGTGACTGATGATAATGACCTTTCCTCTGCCTGCAGTGCGGGGTGAGAGTAATTCCCTTTACTTTATCAATTTATCTGTGTGTTTCTTTCTCCCATTCTCTTCTCATCACTTGATGAATGTAAATGCGGAAATAGCTATATGTCTGCCTCACACAGAGCTCTTGAAGATAGTTGATTTTGTTTCCAGTTTTTGTCTTTTGTGCATGTGTAAAAAGAAAAAGATGACCATTACAATATATTTATGTACCGGCGGTTACTATTTTTTTTAGTTTACCTATTCTAACAAAGTCCAGCTAAATACCAAGTGATGACTTTGTGGTTCTCTTTACTTCCGGGCGAAAAAATATTCTACTGTCAACTACATATTCTCCAGCACCAAACACTTATACGTTGTCTTTTATAGCCATTCTAAAGTGTTACAAACGTATTTAGAAGTGCATAAATAGTAAAGTCACATGTGAAGTCATATGTGAACAACTGTAGCTGAAACACTGTGACAGGATGTCCTTATTTCACATAATACATGTAGATCATTCATTTTAGAGCAACACAATCGTTCCTTTCAGCCTTTGCAGTATCTCCCAGGCCCAGATGACCCGTCTTTAGTGGAATAAACTCAAGAGATTAATGCAGTTGTCATAACATCAGCTACCAGCAACATTTTACAGTTATTCTCACTGAGTGCATTTCAGATTTAGGCTGCTGGCAGTTCCCACCTTTCACAAAACTGTTCAAAGAGCTGCTTTTCTCTCAAGGACTGTAGCTTCCACTGAATTCAAACTTTATGTTTTTATAGGTCAACTGCCCAGAAACTCATTATTTGTTTCTGTGGAATTTAGCTCCCTTTGTGATGTGGCACTTTTTAACAACTGCAGAGTTTGGAAAATAAAGCTAAACTTTCAAATTGAAATATCATTGGGCTGATTTATTATTTTGAATTTTCTTGAATTTCTTTACAAGTACAGTTGCTAAGCAATCAGATGTCACAGTTAAGGCTTGTTCGAACTCCACAAATCAAGATCACAATCAGAGATTGTGTCTGTGTTGAACTGTCTCAGAGGTGTGTTGAGATTACGATTGCTCCACTGTATCAGATTAAACCACATTAAAACATCTTTTGAGGCTTATTTAATCAGACATATGAGATTCTATTAATTATTAGCTTTGACACAATCTAGTTAACAATCTTTCTGTTGACTCATTTCTTTGTCATCATACTCTTTTCCTCTCCCCCTTATTCTGTCTATCCATCTGCCTCACTACCTGTTGTTCCTCCACTTTTTGCTTTCCTGTGGTGACATTTGTGGGTGTGACTATAGATGTTTTGCCCATCCATGAAGAACCATATGTCACCAGAGTTACTTACGTTTGACTGACTGGCTATGAAATGTCAGATGGGAGTACAGATGGATGGATGGTTGAGGGTTAGTGGCCTGAAGAGACTATCTTTCACTCTGTTGAACCCAAAAGAGTCAAGCTTCATTGGTCTGTGACAGGTTTCCCTCCAAAAATGTAACTCTACTCTAATGTGAGACATCATTATTTATGTCCTCTGTTGTAACACGTGCTTATTCAAACTTTGAGCATGAATAAGTTATTACCCGTATATTCTTAATTAACATAGTCTTATTTAATGTTTTAATGGAGGAAGGACTGCATAATGACATTGTAAGTCACTCACTTGAGTTGGAACAGGACAAACTCAAAAGGAGAAGTATTTGTTTTATTCAGACTGGTTGATAGTTTTCTTTGAAGTGATGACACTGTAAATCACCCAGACCTCCCAGTTCATGTAGTGATTTTTCTTATAATGCATGACATGGCCTGGTGGCATTGATAAACAATCAGTGTTTACTTTCTGTTTCGAAGTTTATTATTGAAGTTAAAGCTTTACAGTAGGACCACTATAAACTGCTAACACAGGAATCTCCATGGCGCAGACAAGTACAAGCTGTAGTAGCTGTCCACGGTGCTGAAACCTCCAAGCATCTGAAACTAAACCAGTAGTAATGCTCCCCAACACATTTTTTCTTCTTCAGTTCATTTGTTTTTGCCTTTTGGGATTGTTGATGATGGTTTCTGCCGGTATCACTTTAGTTGCAGTATCTTCGCACGATGAAAGTAACCCAAAAGAAAATGTAGCTATTGTTCACACACTTTCCTTTAAAGCGGTCATTCATAAACAGCAGGGTTGGTGCTTGTCCGCTTATGAAATTCTAGAAAATTAGAAGAACTCAAATTGCTTGATGAAATGTGCTGCTGAGCATCAAGCTGTGTTGGTATGGCATCAAGATGGTGCCTGTATGTAGGCAGACACTGGAAACAAAAGCTGTGGGTGTTTTGATGCATGTCATAAGCTGCCATTTTACATATTTCTCTCAAGTATTTGTATAAGTATTAAACACATTTAAAAGCAGTTTAAACCTCATCTTCTCATTAACTTTACATTCTTTTATTTTTATGTTTTAATGTTTCCAAGGCTGTAATGATGAACATTTTCATGTTAAATATTATAATTATATTATCTTGATGTATTATCTTGTCATAAAAAATGTCATAGAACTGTGAAAATGCCTATTATGATTTTTTAAAGCCAAAGTATAATTCTGAAAAGTTTTTGGTTTTATCAAAACAGCAGTCCAGAATACTCACATCTGAGAATTTGATCTTTGAAAACCATTTCTTGCATATATATATATATATATTTATATGTATATATAAATATGCAAGAGCGTTGAGCGTGTATATATATACATAAATATATAGATATATATATATATATATGCATTATATATGTATATACATTTATATATAGTAACCACAGCCTCCCATAAGAGGATTTAGGTAATGTAAAGAAGAAGACCAGGTGGTCATTCTTTAGACCTTTACTGGCTAGTCAAGCAGTGGACTTCTATGATGCATGAGAAAAAAAATCTCCCCTTGAATGCTGCATACATACTTCTTTCTGTATCAGTGATGAGGAAAATGTTTCCCAGAAACTAGCAGTGGGTAATTTTTGGCTTTTCGGTGTCAGCTTAAACTTACAGGTATTTCAGATTATTTTTTGTTTCATGTCTCGCTGTAAATTTGTGTAAAACTACCTGACAAACCCTCAAACTAAACATCTCACAAAGATGGCACCTACCTACCAACCCACTCACTAACACTGACTGCACTGGCACCTCCAGCATGTGATTTTATCCCTCCAGGGGTTCACGCCACCACAAAGAATTGTGGTACAAACAGAATCAGTTAGACTATATCTAAAGGGACCTGAGGAAAATTGCAGAGATATCACGTGGGAGTTGCTCTGTAAATGGAAAGCCAATCCTCAACTCGGGATCTGTCAGTGTTTTGCCTCTCTTTTTCTCACTGGCTCTCAGTCTGTGTCCCTTTAAGACTCCTGTCATGCAAATATCAATATGACACTATGTTCTTGCAGCACATAGATAAAAAACGATTATTAACCCACAAAGTATATCAACTGTCTGCGACAAATCTGTACTTATTATTTCTTTATGAAGCTCAGATTAGAGCCTTTTACAGACTCAGAAAAAAAGAGTTGTAATGAGAATGAGAATCAAATTGTACAAATACCAGTCATTATTTAATGTATAATGTAATATATAATTGCTGTTTCTTCATTAATACCATTGTCACATTCTGTTACAGAGCTGGTTTTATCAGCAGATATACAAAGGGTTGGGCTGTGCTTTCTTGACCTGCATTTAAAAACTGTATCTCTGTTTCTGTTAAGACCATTCATCACACACACCTTCACAAGAGCACTCTGTCCTCCCTTCTGGGGGATAGGTCTGTAATCCCCCATCTATCCCTCCTCGACTTTACTAATATAACCTGCCGAGACCTGACACTTCCGTGATGGGATGTGACAACCCTGACCGAGTACCCACCTGACCCCCTGACCTGAGTGTTCGCAAGTGGGATTTGCACAGGCATGCTGTAATTGTACAAAAAAACACATGGAGCTGTATGTTTGAGCACATGTATGTTAAAGGATAAGACCGGTTTTTTGACATTGGGCCCTTGATTTCACATTATAACATGATGTTCTACTCACCCCTGCTTGTTGTTGAACATTTGGAGCTGTTCCGAAGATATTCGCGAGGCGTCTGGCTGCTCTCTTGAGATATTCGGCCATGAAACGGTTTCCTATGGGCAAGCTTATACAGGCACAAACAATGCTGTTTATAATTTATTAATTACTCTACACTAGCACTGATAACGTGGAGGTGCGTCGCTTACTTAAAAAAATCCGGGTTATTGTAATTTTGATTTTTTTGTCGTAAAGTGGGTGTTACTGACGTCCTTGTCGTGCTACTACCACAGACAGCCCACAGACCTGCTGCCTATTTATTCATTCGGCTAAAATTCAAAATTAGTAACCCGGATTTTTTTAAGTAAGCGACGCACCTCCACGTTATCAGTGCTAGTGTAGAGTAATTAATAAATTATAAACAGCATTGTTTGTGCCTGTATAAGCTTGCCCATAGGAAACCGTTTCATGGCCGAATATCTCAAGAGAGCAGCCAGACGCCTCGCGAATATCTTCGGAACAGCTCCAAATGTTCAACAACAAGCAGGGGTGAGTAGAACATCATGGTATAATGTGAAATCAAGGGCCCAATGTCAAAAAACCGGTCTTATCCTTTAAGGTGTGTGGGAGGGGAGAGCAAGGGCAGATGGAGAAATGAAATAAAAAAAAACCTCTACAAACCTCTGCCTGAGCTGCAACTGCGAAGAAAATCTCTCTCCATCTAGCATACTTCCTCTCACAGTTTATCAGTCTTCTTCCTCTCTCACAGACATTTGCCTCATTTTGCACAGTGTGAAGCTGCCCCTGCGTTCAGATGGGAAGAAATTGCATCCAACCTTGCTTATCACATGCATACACTCACATAGGCAAACCTTTATACTACTTATTAAAGCCTTCTCTTTCTTTTAGGTGTGCAAGCCCGGCTTTATTTTTGTGCCACTTATAATGACTCAGAGATGGTATCATCAGAGACAGGCCAGCTTGACTAAATGGGAGTAGCAAATTGACTGTAGTATTAGCAGAGAAGGGCCTCTATCAGGCGCTCTTGATAGGATCCCATTAAAGAAAGCTTGCAGATGAATATGATTAGCTTTTCATTCTTCCTAATGGAAACATCTTCTGAAGTGGGGTAGGAGATGAAATGTTTTGTAGTGATAAGGCCCTTCTTCCACTGATGGGATTGTTATAGCCTAATTTGGGTAGAAAGGCCATTCCAAGTTCTTGGAAGGGAGCATGAATGGTCTCTGTAAATATACTCTCATTTATGGCTGTGGACCAGTGGTTCACTGTGTGTGGGCAGCGCTTTACTATTTTGATGTGAGTACCACCCTCCACTTAAATGGCTTCATATTGGGCTTGTTGTTGCTAAAATCTGTGACTAATGAGCATTGAGGTTTTATCTCCTGTTTCATCTCCCCCTCTAAAACAAACGCAGTGGGTTTCTGTGGTTTATGTGTGTATCCATGTTACCATTCTGCATTCTTACTATCTCCAACAAGCAGTGACAGAAGTGCTTCATTAGAATCTAAAATGGCTATCATGAACAAACTTCTTAAGCAGATTAGTGTTAATATTTGGAGTGCCTTTTGGGTGCTGTTCGCCAAGTCTTCAAATAACTGCCAGCGCTATTGTGTGTGATCTGTCAAAGGGGACCAATTTGATAAGTGCTGTCTGGCTACTTGCTTTGGGATAACAGCGCTGGAAGTTCTTTCAAAGTACTAGTAGTGCTTTTTAAGGATAGCTTTACACAAAAACTCTCACCCTCATTTATTTAAATGTTGTAGTTAAACACATAGCTGAAGTAGACCACAAAGTAATTCAGCAGTTGGCATTTATCATGCTTTTTGCGATCAAATAATTCCATCATTCATTCTACTGTTACTTTTCATTTTTAGGTTTGTTACAAGAATTATTTGATATTATATAATTTTGATAATTTTGATATGTTCAGAGAATATAAACCTAGCAGAGCTTTAAACGATTTTATTTGTTTCTCTTTATATTCTTTTATGTATTTTTAATGCTTCTTCCACTCCCTGCTGCAATGCTTTTATTTTATGTAAAGCAGTTTGAATTGTTTGTACATGAAATGTGCTATATAAATACATTTGATTTGATTTGATATTTGATAATTATAATTAATATGTTTGACTTGAAGCTCCTCATACACAAATTGGTGTGTCTATGTGGATAAGTATGCTTCCAATCCCAGCAGCAGTATCTGGTTGATTGAGAAGATCTTCCCTCTGCCAATTTTACAGGGGACTGTATTTTTCCAAATGTATGAGAACCAATGCCAAATGGTATTTTATCCTTGTATTGTCTCATTTTTTGTGAATCTATGGAAGAATTATTAAGAGAAAGAATTATTAGGATAAGAAAATGTTTTGAGAACACAGGTTTACAGCTAATAGCTTTATCAGAATCACCTTGCTGACGTGCTATTTTAACTTGTCAAACTGTGTTATCTTTGACATTTTTCTTGATGCCGTTAAATAAATGTGAAAACAAGTGATGTGTCTTTTTGACAGGCTGCCAGTAACAGTCCCCAAAGACATAACTTAATATAGTTTTTAAATTGTGTGTTACGTGTAGATATTGTTTCCCTGAGTTAAGTGTCTGTACTTGAATGATTCATAGGTCAGTGGTTTGACAATTAAAAAACTAATTTCTCTGAAAAGGATCAGGTACCAGAACTGAACTGAAAATGAGAAAAAAATTAGTCAGTGGAAGATATTGAGGGACATTCAGAAAGCCTAGAGAACTATCGCTCAAGCTTAAAAAGATTACAAGAAAGTCTGGCTCCTTGTGAGTAAAATCTGAAGAAACGAGGAGTGGCTCAAGAGTTTTGCACAGTGCTGTACATCAGAGTAGAAATACTACATCAAAGATGAGACATATTATAATTTAGATTAGTTCGTTGAACAAACATTGTGCAGGAAAATTAGGTGATTATGTTTCAGTGTCATATTATTGATACTGACAAGCCATGTTTGATATTTTCATATTCTAGCTGTGTGCAGTTGAACTAACCAATTCCATTTGCAGGACTGTTAGGGGGTCTGGTTAAAACTAAGAAGTAACTCTAAAGTTGGAAATGGAAATGAATTATAGTGTGAAATACTCTTGTAACTACCACAGAATTAAAGTTACCTTTACATCTGATGAATGTGCATGCAAAACTCAATGCTCACCATGACTCCCTTCCTAAACAGACAGCAGTATTTATCCATGAGAGCAGCTTAGTGTAACTTTTCTGTAATGCCACATTTATGAGATATATCCCCTCCACAGCTCATTGGAAGCCTGTATCACTCAGTTTTCTCTGACTCAGTTTTCTGACACCTTGCATTGCTTTTCGTTGGGGTTAATGTGACGAGACACAGAAGAAACAGATTCCCGTGCAATGTTCTGTTGCTGTCTCTCTGGCTCTGGCTCTGTCTCTACAGCTGACTTTCAGTGTCTCAGCGAACCCAAAGGGTTGCCATGAGTCATTATCTCACTCGTCTGTGTGAATATCTATAATATGAAGATATAAACATATGCACCACATTTGCCACTGGCTGTATTGAGGTGTTTTGTGGGTTAATAGTAATGAATAATTTATTCAAAGGAACAGTCTTTTTCAGCTCTGAGGAGGCAATATTTTTAACTAAATTACAGGTTCATATAGCTCAGTATGAAACAAAAGATTTGTCCTTTTTTTACATTTGACTGCTATATGTAATGCAAATGACTGTTTTTTCCACATTAATATAAAAGCTAACTTGAATTTGGTCTAATAAATTCAGTTGAGCTTCTTGTTTAGGTGGAAAACAGGAACAAATCCCTTGCTTTTTTTATCTCATGAATAAGACATGAACACCATTAGAAATAAACATTGCTTTTCCAACTTAACTTGTGCTCATTTAGCGTTTGGATTTCTTTTCGTCTTTCTTTTCCATCCTCTGGTGATACCTGCACACAGGTTTCTTCCCTAAGAAAGGAATACAATGTAATGTAGTTATTGTAATTGTGTTGTCTGTCTTTGAGCTCGCGAAAAATTGCTTTTGACTTGCAAATATTTCAGACATAATTGGGATAAATGACTTTTGGGAAATGTCCCTGGCATTCACAGTGTCCTCTTTGTTCTCCTCTGTAAAGGTTAATAGTATCTGCTCCCAGTTAGTGAGTCAGTGGACATAACTGTGCCATTAGGTGACAGAGGAGGTTTGGTTGGAGCCCCCCTCTTTTCTTTGGGGGGGGCAGCGTCAGCTGATCAGGTTTTATTCTGTTACTATTAATACATGCAGCAAAGGGAAGCCTGAAAAAAGATGAAAGCATCAGTGTGCAGAGAATTGAAATGAATTATTATGTAGAGTGAGCGTGTCCTCATAACAAAATGTTTTGCTAAATATACCGTCTCTTTCTCCCCTCTAACAGGTACGGAGACATGGTGCCTAAGACGATTGCAGGGAAGATCTTCGGCTCAATCTGCTCTCTGAGCGGGGTCCTGGTAATTGCCCTCCCTGTCCCTGTCATCGTGTCCAACTTTAGCCGCATCTATCACCAGAACCAGAGAGCTGACAAGCGGCGGGCGCAGAAGGTACAGGTGAACACGGTTTTATTTCCCTTCAGATGAGCCTCAGAGGGTTGGATCTACAGGTTTCTAGCCCAGAGGGGAGCTCTGACGTCTCTCTCTCCAAGAGGAGGGGACTCCACAGGGTTCAGGTCTTCTCTGAGATTAAAGTGTGTACAATGTGCAGTCTCACATTAATAATAGGTCTGCAGTCACCAGCCTTTCCTTTGAGTATCACCCATTTATTTTTCACCACTCTCTCATTTGAACTGTAAACTACAATTCTGACCTTCCTATGTTTCCATGTGCTTAAAGAAGCAGTTTTAGAGGGATACTTACCTCCCTATATTCTTATAATTATTGTAAAGTTTCTATATGCAGCTTAAAGCAAGAGATATCAAACTTGCATTGGCCAGTGAATGATCATTTTGTATTCTCCATTGACCGACAGATAATCCTGTTAAAGAAATTAACTCTTTTTTGAGACATTTGCTGGAACCTTACTTTTTAGTCTGCCCAAAGGACTGCTGCAACTCTACCTTATCAGCAAGGCCACTTGAAGCAGCTACAGCCTGGGTAAAGCATGGCCTAGTCCCAAAGTCATATGTATATTTGCTCATTTCAGAAAGATGTAAGCTGCTGGCTCTGGTCAGTGAGCTGAGAGGTGCTGGAATCTTTCTCTATGTCCACAGACAGTCCCAACGTGAAGAAATCCATCAGCTGTGGAAATGTGCCTTACTCCCTGTTCCATTCTTTTTTCCCTCTCTCTCAAAAGGCTGGTTGTCTCTGACTTTCAGGCTTGATCATAAACTGCCTTAGATTGTTAAATATGTTCACCAGATGGGCTGATTTGAACAGCTGAGGAAGTTTTGCTGCATATTTTGACCATCTACTGCAAAACGTTCCCTGAGGACTGTCACTGTGCTTCAGAGCGAAACAGTGCAAACAAACGTGACTGTTACGTTCATGACAGCACAAAATCATTTTTGTTTGAAACATAGTAAATCTCTGGCTCTATACTTTTGGATTTAAGCTTTTATTGACGCATTGACCCTCACCCTCTGGATTCACTAACACACAGTGTTTGTTGAATTGTGAGATGATGCTCTTGCTTGCCTGGTCCCATGACTTTGAAGGCTGCCAAGTAAAAACCACAAATAAAACACACATTTTGGTCTCTCATCACTGCTCTCACTTAAACTAGGCTCAACAGTAACTTTTTTTTTTACGACTACAATTCTAGACAGCTTGCCAACAGATCACTGCGCAGCTGGTATCACTGCGTCATGTTTTTTACACGAGCTCAAAGCTAGTCTAGGGGCATTAATATTTGTTTGCATATTTTTTCACGTTATCAAATGATCATGGACACCCAGGAGCTCAGGTCAACATAGATTAGAAAACTTTAGATTGGTGGTATGCAACAAGAAGAACTCTCAGGTTACCGCTTTCAAAAGTTCCCGAGCAAATAAGTGACAACAGACGATTCTAAACAGCCCCCTCCTCCACAATCTTTTCTTGTTCCTCCTTGGGCTTTCCACTGCATTCTCATACCAGATGAGACATGTAACCCCTCCTGTGAGTTCTGCATCTACCCTGGACTCTTATTCCAGCTGTGCCCACACAGAAAAAAAAAGGGCACTTTGGAGGCATCCTAATTAGATTCCCAAACCACCTCAGCTGAATCCTTTCAGAACAAAGGAGCTTTGCTCCATGTCTGTAATGCTGAGCCCAAACACCCTACTGGGAAAAGTCATTCAGGCCCATGTTCTCATGGTCATAGTCTTTCTATTTCATGACTATATAATCATAGGGCATTGAAAATTGAAAGCTTTGCCTCTGACCGCATACCTCATTCCAAAAGCTGTGGGAGAAGGTAAACCTGGCAATTATTTTAAAATGGATTATCTAATTCTATTATCACCAAATGGAAAGGATAAACAAAAGCCAAAAGGCTTTTCCACCACCTGCCAATATTAAGCTCATGTGTTAGGAAGGGATTTATGACCGCTAATGAAGCCAGAACCTACACTTTATAAAACCATAACAAATAATAACAAAGCCACAGTAAATTTGGACATCTGAGTGAAATCTGACAGTTGGTGGGTTGCATGACCACTGTCAGTCAAATCCGAGAGAAAAATAAAACAAAAAAACCCACTGAAATAAATTTAAAGAGACAGATTTCAGGCTCTGTGTATTCGGAATGTCAATTTTGATATTGCAGATGAAACCAAAGTAATATTTGCAACCTTTCAGAGGATTTAAAGCTGCAATAATTTGCTCTCTCTCTCCTACAGTCAGTGATGAACTAGGTTTTCCTAATTGTGCTGTGTGCTTAGGAAAAACCTGTATTATTGTGCAACATATCAAATTACCCCAAACCAAAGTACTCCTGTAAATCCGCAAGCTAAGTGCTTTCATTACTCCAATCTGATCCAAAACTCTGCTGCCTATATCTGAAAATAGCCTGTCGGAGAAGAAGATATCAGCCATTTCCCCTTTTCTGCTTAATTTAATTTGTTTATGTTTACTGAGATTTTACGTCTAGCAGAAACACACACACACACACAAACAGGCACAGATTTTTAATGAGACTGATGAAATTTTTGTTTAAACTGTGTGAAGTTAAAGTTCCTGTCTTCCCTTGGGTAAATAGCCCAGCCTTTGATCCTTTAAAAAATCATTTTGTGCAGTTTCTATGAGCCAAACTGGGGAACAGCATCAGCTGGCTCACATACAAAACTGGGCTGGTAATCATAGTTTGAGGGCAAGCCTGACAGTTTTTGTTCTCTGGAGATAGATAGTGTTTGCTTGGAGCTGGCAGACATGCACACACTGACACATATTTTCAGAGTCCATTCCTCTCTCTCATCATTGTCATTCACACCTCTCCGACAGAGGCTTTTTTCACTCCTTCGGCTCATTCTTACACCTCTTACCTCATCTCTGCTCCTCTGCCTCCATCCATTACCACAACCCCCTCCCTACCCTGCTTTCCGTCTCACCCTCTCTCTGATTAATGCAATCCATCTTGGAACATGCTCTCTGGTTGCAGTTTAAATCTGTTTAAAGTCCAGCAACTGTGGCCTGACTGCTGTCCAGTTTTAACTAACCGTAACCTTGTCTGCCGAGCAAGATTCTTTTGTAACATGGCAAAGTACACAGGGAGTTCAAGACACAGAGAGGGATCCAAAGGAGTGTTGGAAAGTTAGGGAAATTATCTTGATGAGAATAAAGGTAAGAGGAGATGAGGGGTATAGATGGAGATAAAAGATAAGAAAGGAGCAGAGGGAAGAAGAAGGGAGAGTGTCAAGAGGGGAAAGAGCTTGAGGCAACGTGTGTCCTAATGCTGTGTTCTTTCCTGAAATAGCTATCACCCAGATGAGGTGTTGGCTGGAAGGAAGGTGTATGTCTATCTCCCTGTTTGTTTGTGTATGTTTGTGCTTCTGTTGAGTCACTATCCCCGTACGCATCTGTTCGTGTGCGTTTGCACACACTGTGCTTCCTGTCAGTTTCGTCTTGACCTTGATCAGTCTCACTTTAATGCGGGTTCTCTGAGATGCAGTGTGGTGCAGTGTCCCAGCTCTCAGTACCAGACACCCACACCTTCAGAAGTGCCCACCAATGGACCACTGTAGCATGACAAAGCTGCCCTCATTAACTAGTGCTAAATGACTCTTCAGGCACTTGAATGTCTCTTTGGCTCGCCTGAGGTGAGGTCAGCAATTTACCCAAGCACCAGTATATCCGATGGATTGCTTTTCTCCCGTTCATAACAGCATGACTAAAACACCTTATCATCGCCTTCACGATGATATTACACCTGGATGCTTTGATCTTTAAGAGAGTTATTACTATGGCAAATCAAGATCTAAGTGCCATAGAGGATGATGGATTTGCAAATATGATACTTTAAAGCGTTTAAGAGATGCAATCTGTGTCATCTCTAGCTTTAATTAGCTAGCAGGATTAAGTGCTGCTTGGTATTTATGCTTATGTTCCTGAGACCAGTGAAGTGTGCCCTCAATTTCACATTGTGCTTTTGTGGAAGTTATATTGCTAAGTGTTTGTTAAACTAGAACATCCTTTCTGCTATGTATCCACTATAAAGTAAAATCATTCTATCACTTGCAGATGGTCACTCCACCACTTCGCTCAAGACAAAATCATTAAAACTATTAACAGATTAACCCCTAACTTAATGCTAAATATTTAAACTTCTTGGAGCTTAAACTCTTATGACTTTTCTTATTTTCTGAATTTTCCATTGCATCTTCATGAGGATGTTATTTGTAGATATTTAAAGTCCCTGGATGAATTACTCTGATATTTAAATTTGTATAAGACAAACTATAATAAATTACCTAATGCTGACCCACTTTTCACCAGAATCAGGTTCAAAATCTAAACTGTCCTTTGTTTTTTACGATCAAACACACTCCAAAACTAGAGATCGTGACTCAGCTGTACTTCATGTTTAACGCTGATTAGCATTACAAAGTTCCACAGAAAACCTCTGGAATATAATGGGCTGAATATTAACATGCTATAATTGGAGTCATTGGAGTAGATCAGCGTCTATGTTTGTGTGAATAGTAAATTCCTAGTAAGTGAGATGGATCTTTCGCAGCTATTTTACATGATCACACGCTACATAACTTTAATGTGTTACTTTTTGGATTGAAGGCTTGCAGACAAGGCGGTAACCTCAGCGTATGACAGAGCCATTATCATTGCAAGGTCTGCTCTTTCGCTGCTAATGACAGCTGCGATTTTTAATACCCCCCAGAACCATGAATTACTCAGGCATGCCATATTCTTCAACACCCCATTACTACCCTCAGCAGAACATGTAGTGTTCTTTAATGCTCAATAACCTAGATGACATATGACCTCCTCTGTCATTAAACCAACCATTTGCAACTGTCACTGGTAATTTACTGTAGCAAAACGTCATTTGCTCAATGCTTACTGACAGTTACGTTTTGCAGAAAATCCATTCCTCCTCAGTTCATTTCTTAGAATAAGCCTATGTTTAACTGGGAGTAAAGTAGGATAGGCATTTTATATTGCTTTTTACAGTACTAAAACTACAAGAAGGGAGCAGATGAGGCAAAAGGGAGGGGAAATTATTGAAGGGAGTGCAGCATCAGTTCCCCCAGCATTTTCCAGTCTCCTCCTCCATCTCCCTCCCATTCCTTCCTTTTTTCTCCCTATTACACACTTCTCTCTTCCTTCCCCAACCCCCATTCACATCCATCTTCATTGAGGTCTAATTGTTAGCTGTGTGCTGGGCTCCCATTACAATTAGCCATCCATCTGGGTGGTGGTTGAAAGACAGCCCCTGATATATCTCACTGCACAAAGGAAAGATACATGAGGATGCCACCAGTTGCTGCCTGTGACATCAGGGAAAACACAGTGGAGATACGGAGACATATTTTCTACTCTGCATACACTATAGTATGTCGGGTGGCTGCTTTTGTTCTGCAATGAACTGAACTATGACTTTTTGTCTGCCTCTGTCTATATCCGTAAAGTGATCTGAAACAACTTTAGTTTCTCCGCAGACATTATTTGCATAAAGGAAATAAGAACCTGAGGAAGGACTGATAGCATACCTAAATAAAGAAAATATTTAAATAGGGAATTACAAAGAGCAAGTGAGATTGAGGGATTAAAAAAGATTGGGATGTAATTAAAATGAGCCTAACCTAACTCTCCTGGAGAGGAGGATCCGTTGGATAGTCGAACCTCGGATCCAGGAGGTGCAGTGTGGTTTTTGTCTTAGCTGTGGAACAGTGGCATCGCCGGCAGTAAGTCGGACATGTTTCCTGTGAGGGTTGGACTCCGTCAGGGCTGCCCTTTGTCACCGACTCTGTTTTAAATTTCATGGACAGAATTTCTAGGTGCAGTCAGGGTGTTGAGGGGGTCCGTTTTGGCGACCTCAGAATCGGGTCTCTGCTTTTTGCGGATGATGTGGTTCTGTTGGCGTCGTCGGGCCGTGACCTTCAGCTCTCACTGGAGCGGTACTGAGTTTGAAGCGGCCGGGATGAGAATCAGCACCTCCAAATCCGAGACCATGGTACTCAGCCGGAAAAGGGTGGAATGCTCTCTCCGGGTCGGGAATGAGATCCTTCCCCAAGTGGAGGAGTTCAAGTATCTCGGGGTCTTGTTCACGAGTGAGGGAAGAATGGAGCAGGAGATTGACAGACGGATCGGTGCGGCGTCTGCAGTGATGCGGGCTCTGCACCGCCCCGTCGGGGTGAAGAAGGAGCTGAGCCAGAAGGCGAAGCTCTCGATTTACCGGTCAATCTATATTCCTACCCTCACCTATGGTCACGAGCTGTGGGTAGTGACCGAAAGAACGAGATCGCGAATACAAGTGGCCGAAATGAGTTTCCTCCGCAGGGTGTCTGGGCTCTCCCTTAGAGATAGGGTGAGAAGCTCGGTCATCCAGGAGGGGCTCGGAGTAGAACCGCTGCTCCTCCGCATCGAGAGGAGTCAGATGAGGTGGCTCGGGCATCTGGTTAGGATGCCTCCTGGACGCCTCCCTGGTGAGGTGTTCCGGGCCCGTCCCACTGGGAGGAGGCCCCGGGGAAGACCCAGGACACGTTGGAGAGACTACGTCTCTCGGCTGGCCTGGGAACGTCTCGGGGTCCCCCTGGAAGAGCTGGAGGAAGTGGCCGGGGACAGGGACGTCTGGGTATCTCTGCTCAAGCTGCTGCACCCGAAAAAGCGGTAGATGATGCATGGAAGAATGGATGGATGGATATATATACAAGTTAGTATTGAAGGTTCTCAGCATACCTGAAGGACAAAATTGATTGTTTAGAAACAAAAGCCTCATGCAAGAACCATCAAATGACCTGATTCATTCAGGCAGTTACAAGTAATATATGAGAATCTATGACACTTATTTTTGGAAATTAAATTAACCAGGATTAGACATGTGAAATGAAAGTGTGGATAGTTTTATCTTCCCTATTGGTGGAAGAACGCTGGTTGGAAAAAGAGTCAATGAATATAAATCATCCTCTTGCAATTCTAAAGTTTTACATATCAATCTTCTTAACAACGTTGAGGTTTACAGCTATGGCCTCACATTTTACTCTAGAATACTTTGGTAAACGGAAGAGTTCATCAATTTTTTTATCTTAGTGTGTATTAACCTAACTTTGACACCTGGTAAATTGGATTTTTGTATTTTGTCCCTATAGATCGAACTTTAGAATTGTTTGATGGTGTACTTTGTTTTTCACATGACAGTCAAAAGCCTTCATCAGATTGACACAAAGTTTGAATATGAAACTGCAATCCAGTATTAATCCAGTCCGATATTTCCTGTTCATATCCTTATAGTTCTTTTAGGTTTGGAGATTTTTATAATATGTTGGCTCCAAAACACACAACGATCTGCCACAACTAAAAAAAAAACAAGATCAATTAAATAACCTCATTAAATCTCTCAAATTAACTTTTACCATTAAGCAGATGGCATTAATCAAATTGGTACAAATGATTAATAGGTTTGTGCACTGCGGTAACTTGACAAAACTGACCTTAAGCTCTCTTAAAAGCAAACCTTACAGACAAAATGAAGAGATTTATGATAGCAATATAATCATGTTCTTGCATGAAGCCCAGTTTCTCTCTATGATCAGCTTTTGATACAGCCGTCGTCTTTTCTGTGCCACTTTGGATGGCTTGTTAATCATTGATTCATTTGTTGGTTGGTCTACCCACTGATATACTCATAAAAGAAAAACATTTCCCTCACTTCAACTAAAAAATCTGTCTCTGCACTAACCAGTTGTTGGCTCCAAACCTATCGAATGTTAAAATGTCCGAGTTACATAGCTCATAAGAATTACTTTAGCCTGAAGCTAACATGGCAGAAAAACAAAAACAAGTTCTTCTCCTTCTCACTCCCTTTGCTCTAAATGATCTCACGATAGTTTTAGCCTTCCCTCTGAAGATGGAAGTTAAAATGTGGAGATGACCTCAGGCTGAGTGTTTTGTCCTTCTCTGCAATCAATAAAGTTGTCTGTGCATTCTTAGACGATAGACAAAAAAGGGAGACAGGAGGATGTTGATGAAAAAAAAAGAAAACAAAAAAGAAAAGAAAACCTCAGCATCGCAAGAGCTAGCAGAGAGAGAGAGACATACTTTTATCTATAAAGAGCAGGTAATTCAGGCTTAGAAAAGGTGGTTAATTTCTTGAGTGGTGTTAGTTTGAGGTTAAGCTGTCTTTCCTACAGATATCTGTCGGCCAAGGCTGTGGGACTTGCCAAGGCCAAGGACTTGATTTCCTCAGAATCAATTTCGCTATTGTCCAGAGTTTCCTGCTCTCCTCCCAGATGGATTTTCTATTGGTCCATTTTCCCAAGTTTCTCCTTTCTTTTCCCTTTGGCTCTCTTGTTGTTTGTCTCACTTTTTTTTCCCCCTTTACGTGTCTATGTTATCTTATAGCAACACACCTCAAAGGAAGTAACTGACTTATTTCCTTGTGGCACAGCTGTCAGCCTGTATAAAAGCAACTCTTAAGCTGAGTGGCAGCTGCCAAACAAAATGAGACTCGTCCACAGTTATTTCTGTGTGGGTGTGGGGGTGTACTTCCTCATAAAATGGTCTCTTCTTTAACTTGTGTGCTTCCAAGGCAGGCCTGAGGCAGAACCTAATCTTGTCTCATAGCTCGATTGCTCCACTTTTCACTCAGTCAGATCCTCTACAGGCAGTCTAACACCGCTGTAACTCACAAGGTGCCATACATTTTTTAACTTCTACTTTCAAATGAAAGATGAACTTCTAACAAAACTTCCTGGCTGTGTTCTGTGGCTGTGTGAATGTGTAGCCTTTTTTAATCATGCAATGGTATGCCAGCTTAGATTGCTTCGTTGGCAGCAAAAATTTTGTTTTAAAAAATGATTGATCCTATATAGAAATATCTGGACTTTTTAAGTCAGCCATACTGAGCATCCTTATTGAGATTGATTGGCAGTTGTTGGAATATCTTGGATTCTTTTAAAGCTGCTTTCACCAAAATCTAAAGTTAAGCTGGAATCTAATTGTATTTTTTTGTCTACAACACACATATCTACTGTACATCATATGGCCTGTTACGATGACTATGGTTCAATTTCTTGGTTTTGTGATGCCCTATTTCCAATTTCTGGTTCCTTTGAGTCTAAGCTGTCCTGCTACTCGCTCTTGCCATACATAAGGTCATTTTCCAGGCTAATTAATTGGGCAGTTGTAGCACAAAAACAGCCTGTAAATGTACCTGGATGTGCTTAGAAGCTGTTTCTTTACCCTTAAGTACCATTCACAACAACACACACTTTATCCATGGCTTATAAACTGTAGCACAAGGTTATTTACTTGCTCCCCAGCTGGTGCACGGCCCACCAGCTGATACCAATCAAATGCAGACACTGAGGCTGCCCTCCAGGTTGAAATGAAGAAGAAAATTGCATGTCTCATTTTTCCTCAAAAACTTTTTTTTTTCTTTTTACATTTGCTATTTTAAAAAACAAATTTAACGATGCATCCTCACACTGAATTGGGACTTTGAAATATGATTTCACTCATCCTTGAAAATCCTTAAAGGGACACTATGTAATAAATTAAGTCATTTATTAGCTCAAATCAACATATTCATTCATAAATTAGTCCTCATTGGTGTAAAATGATCTCTGTCAAAAATCTCACTTATCCTCCTGAGTGAAGAATAACTTGTCTGTATCTACATAGAGCAGGTAAGCTCTATGGAGGCTGCCATGTCCTTCCGGTCTATGAAAAACGACGAAGTGCCGAGAGGGACATAAAGCACTTCGAATCGCGATTTCCCCACCAGGCCTACAAGCAGAAATTACGTCATTGTGACGTCATTTCCGCCAAATGGCTTATTACAGCCGCTAATGCTAAATAGATTTTATTCCTTGGTACATATGTCTTTGTGTTCATTAGCTTTCTTTTTGTAAGTGCATCATCTTCTTCTTTTTATTATTATTCCTATGCTCCCCCTGGATATCTTCTTTTTGGCGTTATGCTCACATTTGTAAACTGTTATTTTGTTGATTTAATAATAAAGTTTAAAAAAAAATGCTAAATAGATTTTATCTCGTAAATGATCCCACTAATAATGCATTGATTGTTACCAAACTTCTGCCGTAGTACACATAGGCTCTTAACTCACAAAACGAGGCATTAGAAAGTTTGTAAGTTTACCGGGAGTTTATTTACCGCTGCTAATGCTCCTATTGCTAACGCAGGCTAATGCTAACGCTGCGTCGACGTCACTTCCGGTAACTCCCGGAATATGACTAATTGCATTGCTTGCACACCAAAGGAGATGTTATGTTATCTGACATGTTATCTGTCATCTGTATTCATAGTGTTGTTGTATGTGTGTTATGTAATCCTTTGTACTGTGTGTCTTGATTTCTTTTTGTTTGTATGGACCTTGAGTCTGAAGCTATAGCTTCTTGAATCTTGACACATTCCGCTTGCCGTAGTTCAAGAAGTTGCAGCGCACATTTGAAAACGTGAGGCGCTAGAGAGCAAATTCATTCAACTTTGCAAAATAAAATTGCACCACTAGATGGGGGAAGAAATTACATAGTGTCCCTTTAAGCATTTTGAGCCATAAAGACAAATTTTCCATCCAAGTTGATAACATTTGAGTGATTCGCCAACTGCTGCATAACAATTTGCAGGGCAGCTTTCTGTAAACCTGTGATCAAAAGTAGCTTCAATG
Source organism: Odontesthes bonariensis (assembly GCF_027942865.1). NCBI lineage: Eukaryota > Metazoa > Chordata > Actinopteri > Atheriniformes > Atherinopsidae > Odontesthes > Odontesthes bonariensis. Next base: position 21,766,528 of record NC_134515.1, read on the forward strand.
CAAAGGAAAATACTTTTCCACTTCTGAATACAGCTATCTCTGCAATGGCACTGAACACTTTTTGATATCTCATTTCCATTTTTCAATTTTAGCCATGTGATGTGTCAAAATGTATACAGCCTAACAAAACAAAATAATAACTCAAGCATACCAAGAAGAAGAGGAAGAAGGCAACTAAATGTAAATGGACTGTACTTGTATAGCGCTTTTCTAGTCTAGCTGACCACTCAAAGCGCTTTTAACACTACCTGCCACATTCACCCATTCACTTACACACTCATACAGCAAGTTTTAGTCTATACAGCTATGTGCTTCCAATTACATTCACACACATTCATACACCGATGGATGCATCGGTAGGCAACGTGGGGTTCAGTTGTCTTGCCCAAGGACAAGTCGAACCAATTGGTGGGCGACTGCTCTTCCTTCTGAGCTACAGCCGCTGATATGCAAGAGAAACATGAGTGATGTCTTGAGAGTTAGGATGAACCTCACAGATTAATGACTACAGCAAGGATTCATGCCCATTAAATGTAAGTAATGAGGCAAATCAAGGTCTTCACCAGGGGTGATATGGGACTGAGCCAGAAGTCAAACCCCATGTTCTCTCAACTTCTTCATGCGTGTTGGGTTTGTATAGGTGAAATATCCCCATTTGCATATATTCAGGAGAAGTTTCTTTGCAGCTACAATTCCAAGGTGCACAGCAATCTACACATGAAATTAAACTTCAAAGGTCTCTGCAGAAATTGCCTAATTTAATTTGTGCAGTTAAACAAAGCATGTCACATCATGAACAATGCCAAATGATCATTAATGTAGAGATATGCAAGAGATCTTTTTTCCTCCAAATAAGAAATGCCTCATCTAGCTGTACAGGTTTAAATTAATGATTTTAACATGCGGGAGGATACATTGAAACAATGAGTATTTTACTGTTTCTTTTTTTTTTCTTTATTTAATTACAAGGAATTCCTGAGAAGTAAATTGTTTTGAATTGGCTCATATATTTGTACAGCACTGGAAAACAGCAGTTACCAAGAAGAGTTATTGATTGGTCGCCTCAGAGGGATCAGCATATTGAGTTATCTTATGGAAAGTAGTGCTTTGGGATTGTAAGACCAGGACCACAATCCTTAGTGGGTTTATGTTGGTGCCCGTTGGATATTCTATGTCATTTTTAAACTATGTAAATCAACTATTTAGTCAATCTTTCTAAAGGCAGATGCGTTCAACAATGTGGGTGTATTTTATGGAAAATGTATAAAACTGAGTATGTTCAGTATTTGAATTGCATTTATCCGTCCAATTATGTATTTGAGCGGTGTCCTCTGATACTCAGCATTGGCTTTGAGATCTGAGTTAGATTTGTGAAGATATCTAAGATTATTTGGCAGCTTGAGCCTCAGTGTGTTTACACGTCTTAAGAGGTGGATTTATGCCATTTCTGTGATCGTTTGTGTTGCGATGTGCTGCCCACGCAAGATGTTTTTGACGTCTAAACCTGTACATGACTATCTGTATATATATGTAGGTGCTGATAAAAGCCTTTTTTGTTTTTGCTGATTCATCAGCAACAATTCGGGCTCAATCTGCCATGTTGTGGTAATGCCTGAAAGCAAAGGTGGGCCTCAGACACAAGTGTCCTGGGGTTCGTTTCACATAGCAGGTTCAACCAACTCTGAGTCTATTCCTGATCTCTGAGTTGATCTACTCTGAGACTGAAAACCCTGAGTTTTCGGTTCCAGAAACGCTGATTTGAGTGAGGTTAATCAACTCTGAGTAAGTTCACCTTGAGTTTAGCGCGTGCACCACAACTTTAAAAAGCCAGCATCAATGGAGCCCCAATTCAACGAGTCACCTTGGCAACGGGGAAGAGGAGGGGCTACGTTTTTCACCAACCTCGAATTGGAAATCTTAATGTGCTCATACGGCGAGTTTCAATACGTTTTTAGAAATAAGTGCACCGCTGCAGCAGCAAAAGTGTAAGTTTAAATGTAGTCCTTTGAAATCACAATAATATTACAGGGAAACTGCTTGAATGGTAGCCCATTCATTTATTTCATTTAGGTGCAATCCCGCGGGGGAGAAGCGCACTTGGCACCAGTTTAAGATGAAATATAAAAACATTGTTCAAACAGGTGAGACCTCGGCATGGAGGTACCTCATTTTGATCATGTTTTACACTGTAAAATAAATATTAAGTGGCTATTTGACTGTGCAGTTATTTTATTCCCAACATAATGCTGTTTTCACACACATAAACTATGTCTTCTCATCTATATCATCCATCCATCCATTATCTATACACCGCTGAATCCGTCAGTCGGGTCGCGGGGGGGCTGGAGCCTTTCCCAGAGGTCAATGGGCAAGAGGCGGGGTACACCCTGGACAGGCCGCCAGCCCATCACAGGGCCACATAGAGACAAACGAGACAAACAACCATACACACTCACAGTCACTCCGAAGGACAATTTAGAGTCATCATCTATATCATGTTCTGTTAAATAATTAAGCCTATTTAAACTAACACAGACTTCTACTGAGCCAACAGAAAGAAGGCAGATGCCCGTAAAACGGGCGGTGGCCACCACCTCTAACGGGAGGGCAGTGGCTGAGGGAGTCCCCGGAGGGAATGCACCCCCAAGACACGAGTGCCTTTATAAAATATAATAGGCCTATATATTTCTTTTTTAAGCCTATTCATACAAATATTTATTTGTCTTTTATGTCTTTTTTTTCTTTTGTCCCAACACATTCTGATGGTGCCGCTCAAAAAGATAATTGTCTGTAAATGCAAAAATCTATGCGCGGTCTGATAACCATCTCCGACGAATATTTATTTCTCTGCGCAATAATGCTGCACCTTCATCCACGGGATCGTTGTCAAAAGGACATGTTCGTGAAAAAAGTCGCCTCCTACTGTGCCTAATGGACTTCTAGAAGTAGAAGAACTCGCTCTGCTGACTGAATGAATGAGGAAATCAAATGGCGTGTGTGGCTGAAAGAGGGCGGAGACAGAAAGAAACTCAAGGTTTCTTGAATAAAACCTGGTCCCGACCAGGTTAGGTTCAGAGAGTCTGTTACTCCGGTAACTGACCGAGAGGTTAAGTTACCTCTCTTTGTGAAACAGGCTAGAGTTACCCCTCTTTCTCGGGGTTGAGTTACCTCCCTTTGTGAAACGGAAAACTCAGGGTTTCCCTCATTTCAGGGTTAACCAACTCAGAGTTTTCACTAAACCTGCTACCTGAAACGGACCTCTGGTCCCAGAGGCCCTGGGAGTCTTTCAGAAAAATGCAAAAGTAGATTTAGTCTATCAAGACATGTTCTTTACACGCCCTCCATTATCTCTGTGCTGCTTGGCAACCATTGCGACAGTCACAGGCTCCTGATTACATAGTGACCTGGTGAGACAGTTCTATTGGTAAAGCGTTAAGATGGGGTTATCCTGAAGGCCTGTGGGAATGCTGTGCCAGCACAAATGTACATGGAGTGTGAGGGTACAAAGAGAGTGAGGAAAACGTGTCAAGGAGAGCAGGAGGAAGGATGAGATGATAATACCAGAGAAAAGGAGACGATAAACAATTTCAGGGGAGCTGCTTATGTTTGCTTGCCATTCACATGCACTCTTGTTCATCTGTCCTTCCCCACTTTAGATTACTAACTCACAGTATGAGCTATCTGCAGGTCAGCAAACATTAACATGTTTTAAATGCAAAGTGAGAGGATGAGCTTGAATTACCATTTATTACCATACTCTTACTGAAGCTGATATTCCTGCTGCAACTTCACAGCATATAGTTTGCATGTATATTTATGGAAATTAGCTTGTGACAATGACACATACATGCATAAGCACATGGAAATAAGCAAACATACATAGAAACTATCTATTAACCCCCCCCCCCAGTGGTAAATCAGCCCTCTTATAAACATGGCTTCTCTTTGCTCATCTATTACACAGCTTGAGTTATTCTTCCTCAGTGAATCTATGATTCTAATTGAAATGCAGAAAGGAGAGCAACAGAAAGATCTCTTTGTCGCTGCACTGAGCTTCAAATCCAACTCCTGACTTGGTGGGAAAATGGCAGGCCTTTAAAAAGTGAACGAGTTTGATTACACTATCCAATTAAAGCAGTTATCCAGGTATCTTAGTGATTATTAGGACCAGCTTTTTAACTTCTGCTAACATAAAATGACACATTTCACAAACCTTTGGTGGACACAGGATCATTTCACCACGTAAAGTTACACATGTAAAAACTAATTCTGTCCAAGTTCTTCCTTGTATCCCTTCTCTTCTTCTTGTTCATCTTTGTAGCTGACTGCCTCATACAAGAACTTCGACAGCTTGAGAAAAAGAGACATTGCACTAACCATGATGTACCAGCCTGATAAGTAAGGCTGTGTTTAAGTCAACACTGTCACAATGGAGTCAAGAAGTCACGCTGGCATAAATTAACATTTACATGATTTATTTTGCAAAAAATAAATACATAAACAAAAAAATAGATGAAAAATTCTAGCGAAGCCCAAATAACTTGAATTCAGTGCTTTAAATGATACACTTTACAGAATGACATTTTGCTGCTTGTTTTATGCAGGACTTACCTGTTCTACTCTAAGATGCCACTCGAACCGATTTTCAACCCAAGTAATGTGTTATCGTGCAGTGTCCATAAATCGTTCATAAGTATATCTGAAGATCAGAGTGAACTTATCTCAGGAGATCAGAGAGAATGCTTTAGTAGCCCATGTTGTCTATGATCCATAAGATGACTACTGAAATATCAAGCATGCTGAAGTTCAAATCAGCACTGTGTCCAGATGAATCCCAATCATCCTGGTGGAGGATGTGGTACAGGCACTCACTAACAGGGGATTTCTTTGCTCTCCTTCTTTTTGCAGAAAGCCCGCTTGGCAAGGATACGAATATCCAAGAAAGGGAGCTCGAATGCCTTCCTCCACAGCAAGCGTAATGGCCTGTTCAACGAAGCTTTAGAGCTCACGGTAAGACTCGCCACATTATGTCACAAAATACCAAACAACAGAGAAACTTTTGTCCATTTTCTTAACTTATTACACTAGAGCCCGGACCTCTCTGAGTCTGGCTTGTCCATCCATTAATTATCCCAGCATCCCTTCAGAGCAGCTAACTGTGATCTCATTGGGTAGGCAGCACATTTAATGTGAGCATCTCTGAAGCTAGCTGCCCAGCTGAGGAACAGGCTCGAGGCAATGCAGCAGGAAATGTAAACACAACTCATGGATGTTCCCTGCCTCACCAAAATGTTGCGGTTTATAAGCACCATGGTGGCCCAGGGCCTGACACAGCACAAAAACAAGTGCTTCCTCCACCCTCTCACTCATTCTCTAAGAGTCTTCATTGCGTTATCTCTCCTCAGCAGCACCAGTGAAACTCGAGCTAGGGCTGAATAATGCAACAAATTTACAGCCATGCCTGCAGAGACAGTAAACTTTGAAGAGTGGGGTTTTTATCTTTAGTTTTCATATGTATGTTTAGCGTTTTATTGATTATAAACAAGGGGTCACGAATACAGCTTGCATTAACAGTAAACACTGGTGGATAAAGTCGCCTCGTTAAAGCTTCTCCTAAAATTTAAGATTACTTTTCAAAATTGGAAAGACAGACAAGTGTTTTTCGAAAGTTACATACTAACAGGACTTTTCTTTGCACTCTGAAAATACTGTACTCAATGTTTACAGCTCAGTTTCAAAGTCCTGGCTTATGTGATTATATTCCATGTTTGATTCACTGTTCCATGAATTATTTAGTTAGCGAACATCATTACTTGCAGTGGGAATTATACCACTTTTCTGGTAAATATTTCACATGAGCGAAAATAAGCATAATTGGGCTCATGAAGTGACAGACTGCTTGTGTTTAAAGTCAACAGCTTATAAATCAGTCGGCCCCAATCAACTTACCAGTCAGTCCCAAGTTTCCCAACATTAAACCATTGACAGGTAAAGTGTAGAAAGTTGATGATATTGCGACATCTTGATGTGCTGGACTTTGACACATGCCACTCACATAAATATTGCTTCAGGACCCCCCCTGTCACAACAAATACCTGAGTGTGTTGACAGGTCCTCTAACCTCCCTGTAACAAGCTTGATCCCACCCTCCAGCTCACATGATCCAAATAATCTGTGGCTAAAATCTCAGTGCCAGAATCAACACCACTCCCCTGGAGAGCCTGACCTGTGCTACAACATTTCAGAATTATTTCAGCAGCATGAGGGGGGGCCTACACAATGTTAGGCAGATGGTTTCAATGCTGTGGCTGATGAGTGGGCAAGGCTAAAAAAATGTTAATTACTGTCAAATGTTAAACTGTGAGTAGGCTTCTAACAAACAATATGCCCAGCACCATGCAGAGCGACACAGTGTGTTTTGTCACCCAGCAGATCAAGCTGTTTCCACTCTACAGTATGGTGGCCACATGGGTGGTGAGCCATAGCCGCCTCCAGACAGATTGCTGATACAGGCTCGCAGTTCATGTATAGAGCGGGCCAGAAATAGCTCTCTCCTAAACACCTGTGTTCTGCTGCTTTGTTAGCTACACATAAGCAGCATGAACTCAGGTGAGCATTAGAAAACTGAGTCATTAGCACAGGAAGTCCCGGTCAGCAAAGAAGCCTCTTCTCCCATCACCCACCACAGGCTTTACAAACAGAAAATTGCTACTACACATCTTCCTAACATGGCATTTTGCTTGCCTCTTGGTACTGCTGTGCCACATGCAGGCTGAGGGCAGGACTGTTTGGCTCTTTGTTTTTTTTCATAAACAGCTCAACTACAGATTTTGTTTGGGAAAACTGATGCAACCCATTGAAAGTCTACAAGTGAGACACAGCTGTAATTCTGACAAGAACACTGATGACATTCTGCTGTAAACAGAAGAAGCAGCTTCACAGGTTTAAACTAAGAACATCTTGTCAAATTTTCGAGCAAATAATGTTGAATAATGGGGTTTTTTTGGGCAACGTCTTTCTAAATCTTTGAGAAAAAACTGAGACTTTTAACTTGAATAGACATCTGTTCCATATATTGCCTTAGGCAACACTAAATAAATGCTTACTATAGTCTTTAATTCTTCTTCAGGTTGTGACATCATTATACTTTATTTGAGTAATAATTCAGAGTAAAAAATCTTACAAAAAATTAAAGTAAATTAGATATTTTATGGTTGCTTTACTTTGTTAGCAGATTTGTATGCTTCTCACCAGCTCTCTGACACACCTTGACACTGCCCAGAAATGACTGCTGTTTCCAAACCACAACAGAGCTAGAAGCAGCACCCACTTGTTTCAGCAAACTTATATACACAAATAAACACATAACCAGGGCACAGTCTAAAGGAAACGGAATATGGAAAACAAGTCATTAGCAAGTTGCCTATAGCGAACCTTTGCAACAACAGGCAAGGAGGCAAAATGTCACAATGGAAATTTTTTATGAGCTGTATGCTGAATATCTATCAGATGTGAGCTGTGTTAGAAATCCCCCTCCCTGCACGGATCAGTGCACTGTCTCCATTGACGTTAGAAGAAATACCTCTTAGGGTCGGAATTGTTAATGTTCTCTGTGTCTGACTGGCATGATGGCAGTCCTGACGGCTGTCTCTCTCAGCTCTGAACCATGAACACGAGTAAAGCTCTACCTGTCTGTTCTCCTTTTGTCTCCCTCTCCAACTCAAGCAACTTCCATACAAGATGAACCTTTCAGATCAGGTACTGAGACAGCAGTTGGCAGCACACCTCCCACATCAGATAAGCATCTTCCTGAAAGAGATTGTTGTGTAACATACGTGTGTGTGTGTGTGTGTGTGTGTGTGTGTGTGTGTGTGTGTGTGTGTGTGTGTGTGTGTGTGTGTGTTTGCTTCAGAGTTCCACTGAAGAGGAGCAACGTTTAAGCAAGTCTACCTCTCTTTTGGAGAGTCAGCATCACCACCTGCTGCACTGTCTGGAGAAAACCACTGTGAGTGCACACATGTTATATGTACTGTATATACACATACTAATCTATATACATACATGTGTGTGTGTGTGTGTGTGTGTGTGTGTGTGTGTGTGTGTGTGTGTGTGAAGTATTTTTTTCTTCAGAATCACACCAAAACTCAACTATGTATGTTCTAAAATATTAATGTAAAATCCAAAACTGCACTCATCCACAGCACAGTTCTCTGTGGGCATTGCTCATTAGATGAAAATAACCCACATCTTTGCACAGTACAGTACTTCTGTATCCTTGCTCACTATACTGTACACTGTAGCATGATGTCCAGTACACTAGATTTCCCTTATGATACACGCTTGCCTGCCTATATGGCATACAACACTGTTTTTCTCAGCCAAGCACAAACAGAAGAATCTAGCACGTGCTGTTGCACAGCCACCCAAATCTCATTATTCACCGTTCATATTTGTGAAGACAGACCACACAGCGGCCAGTGGAAGTTATTTTTTTTGTACAGTAGGTCAAACATTAGTAAACAAGTTGTCTGTTAACATACTGAGCTAAAAAGCAAGACAGATTTAAGTCCAATATTCATTCCACTTTTGCTCTCATCCAACTTTACTGACGGGAACAGCAGAGTTCAGTGTAATTCTCTTTGGGCTCGTCACCAGGGCCGACCCCCTCTCATGTGCATGTAGTTCGGTGATGCATTGTTATTTGAAAAGTATTGACTACAACCGCTTTGTGGAAATTGTACATGTACTCCAACACAATAACAAATGGCTGAGCACAGCCATTCACACCTAAATAAAGAATAGTCCCGCATTCCTAGAGAAGTTATTGACTCAGGCAGTCAAGCATAAAATCAAGCCATACACGGTACATGGTCACAAATGCAAACATTTAAACATGAGATCTGATTTGTAACTCTCTGTCTTCCTGCCTTTGCTTTGAAGAACCACGAGTTTGTGGATGAACAGTATTATCAGCAGAGCTACCTGGAGTCAGGGTTGCAGAATTACCCGTCTCAAAGCCCCTCCATCTCTAGCCAAGATGGTGTGACAGGGACGTGCTGCACCCGCCGAAGCAAGAAGCACCACGCCCCTTTACCGAATGCCAGTGCCCCAGCACACATGCAGCCTTTGACACACTCGCACACACACCAACAAGACTTGCAGGAGCTCAGCACCATCCACATCCAGCCCCTCGGCACCAGGTAAGATCGGGATTCCCAAAGGATATGGCGAAAAGATTCAGAGAAGATATCACAAAAAGCCTCTCTTACTGTGCTACAATGGATAGCGTGTAAATCTTGTGCACATTTGCCCCAGCTTATCTGGTAGATAAAAAAAGGAAAAAAATGTTTTTGTTGAATATTCTTTATTCCTTTCACTTCTCATCTGGTATCAGAACATCTTCATGTGTTCATGTCTAGGTTCTAACCAGATTCACTGTGCAGGATAATAGCCAGAAATTAACAACCCTCTACTGTCCAATACCATTAGCTTAGTCATCTACTATATAACTAATGACATCCGATAGCTGGCCAATTTACTCTCAGATAGGCTTCATAACATTTAGAGATCTGTGAAAAAGCATTTTGTACTAAATGAGCAAATTTCCTTCAATAGATAAATGTTAAAGTATACTTGGTTCTAAAGAGTTAATCTAATTTAAAGCACCACTCAACCACATAATGCCTACCTAACACACACACAGAGAAAACACAAAACGACATAAGTATCCCAGTGGAGCTGTTTCTCTGGCTATCTGACAAAATGTTTTGAATAGTTATGAACCTTCTATATTTGGTTTGGTCCACATACTTGTGGCCAAAACATATTTTCTGTTTTCTCTGATCTCCCGCTTTTGCTTAAAAAAAGATTTCATGAGCACTGATGAAAATCTGCGTAGAAAGAAGTTACCATTAATTCTTCCTCAACTACAGCTGGTCTGGGAAAAGAAAAAAAAATCCATTTCCCTGAAACTCTGTGCCCCTTTTAGCAATTTCTTTTTAGGGGCGGGGGGATTATCCTAATCCTTGATTTTCTTTCATTTTTCCTGTAGTCGTTCCAGTCTGAACATGCGCGTAGATGAGCCAGCACCTCTGAACTGCCAGAGCAGCCAGATCACCACAGCAATCATCAGCATTCCCACACCGCCGGTGACGACTCCCGATGGCGACGCTCATCTGCCTGCCGGCCCCACTCACCAAAATGTTGTGAAGGTGTCCGCACTGTGAAGACTATAGTGCAGGCATGTCACAGAGAAAGACAGATAAAGACTTACAAAGACAGACTGAAGGACAGAGGAGGACTCAGAATGATGGAGGAGAGGGCATTCGGAGTCCTAGTCTTGCCCTGGTGGCGCGTGCCCTCTGCTGGTCATGTACTGCAACAGCACGGGCTCCCTGTACAGATGGAAGATGTCAGTAAGACACGGTATCTTAATGTTCATGGTTGGACTACATGTGTGTTCGTATGCGAGTTTGAGTGAAAGAGTGGAGAGGATGAGTAGGGAGGAATTTCACATAAAGAAGCGAGTGAATTCCTCCAAGTGTCAGAGCTGAGTTCCCAGAGTAAGTCATGTGTCACTGTGCACAAAGCACCTTTTGGTTTTTTTTGAGGATTTGTGTTTCAGTTTCACTCAATTTTTGTTTACCAGGAGATAGAAGGGAAAATTAAGAAAACTCAATAGGAAAGAACAAAAAAACAAAACAAACAAATAATCAAAGCTTTTTCTCACACTGCCCTTTTGTTTAATGGGATTTTGGTCCACTTACCAGTTGACGTATAAATATGCCACCAATCCTTTTCAGGTCCAATATTATTCCACTTTAGTATCAATACTTAAAAATATGAAATGTGGTAGGTGTCTCTGTGATGGCCTTACCAACGAGTTTCATATTTATGAAAGAGTGTATGTGAATCTTTGCTTGATAGGAAAATTGCAACGTTTCAGAAAAGGAAGTGTGTGTGTGTGTGTGTGTGTGTGTGTGTGTGTGTGTGTGTGTGTGTGCGTGCGTGCGTGCGTGCGTGCGTGTGTGTGTGTGTGTGTGTTTCTCTCAGTTGATTGAAAACTCTTGTTTCGATTCTTCTGGAAGTCTCTATGGCTCAGCATAAGGTATATTTGACTAGCTGCCACTCTGAAAGGTTCACTGCACATATTTCTGTCCAAAATTCTCAGCTGCGAGACTTTTACATGACATGTGCCTGTTTTGCCAGATCAAAAACAGATTCATTTGTTTTTGTAGTGTTCTGAATTTTCTCCCCCTTCTTTTCGCTTTTGGTTCTCACAGCTCGTCAAAATGAACTAAACTTGCTTGACAAACAAAAAAAGTTGATTTTGAATCCGCACTTCTACAATTTAGAAGCACAAGGCGTTTGCTGAGAATTTCTGACACAAATCCGCCCTGAGCCAGTGATCCTTGTGAATATTGTTAATAGAATATTTTGTAATATTTGACCATCGTTCGGCAGACCCAGTGAAGCTGTCCTCATGTTCTCACTCTCCTCTTTTCATCCTTCACTTTCTGGTTGTTGTCCTGTTGTATCCCCACCTTCTGTGTGAACAACAGTATGCTTTTAGTAGCCTTTATAGCTGTCAATGTTTTTCTTCCCCAAACTCAGAAGGAATTTTTCAGAGTTGTTGATTATATATGTACTCTGCGTGGTTAGGAACTTGATGTTTGTACTTTTTGTCCTCCTTGGTGTTTCAAAGGACTTTTTTTTTTTTTTTTTTTTTCACTTTTTACTTTATCTTCCGGAGACTTTAAAGCAGGGATTCCTGTTGTAACGGTGACAAGGGAGACGCAGCGGAGGACACTGGATGTACCATCAACAGGTCTCTGTCATCAAAAATCTGTACCTTCCCAAAACATACCCTAAGCATCACTTCCCATCAAAGTCAACCTTTGTAACTGTGGATGGTGACATTTTAGCTCGATTTGCCTTTTTCATCTTGAATGTCATTTTGGGTTAAGCAGCCTTGGAGACATTTCCGTCTGTCTTTAAGTCAGTGAAACTACAGCTGGGGGCTTCACCAAAAAAAAAAAAAAATAGTACAAAAAGGGAAGGGCAGTTTCAGTTGTAGCAGACTGACCACCAACTTATGCTCTGCATAGAAGAAAAATGATTACCAAGAGCACACAGACGGGGCTACAGACGCAGCAGTGTCTGCAGGTTCAAAAGCAATACTGGAATTGGTGTTATTTTATGTCTGTTCACCGGTAGCTGATAACAGTTTTTTGTTTGTTTTGTTTTTCTTTTGTTTTGTTTTGTTTTAGGGGTTTTTCTCTGCAGCATTAGACAATTTTACAACTGTTAAACTTGCAGCAAACGTATCACAATCTTGTAGAAATATGTATGTATTTAATTAGCTTGAGACGGAGCCATCTGGAAAGTTTAACCAGTTTTGCATATGCATTTGTACTCAGATTTTAAAAAAACACATATCACATTAGCCAAGGGGTGGATCTATATATATATATATATATATAGAGAGAGAGAGAGAGAGAGAGAGAGAGAGAGAGAGAGAGAGAGAGATATGTAGATATACACAGTATATTGGTATCATATCAGAGCATCGTTTCATGAAATCCTGTTGGACTCCTCTGTTGTGCTCCACCCAGAGAAAACTAAAACTATTCTGCAGAGTTGGGAGTGGACAGGATGTGTTTTACCTCTGATATTCCTAGTGGTGGTCTAGTACTATTGTTGGTAACTTAGTACTGTACAAAGTGACAACAACTGCCTAGATCCAGTAATAGTGTTTAGTCAAACTGTGCTCAAATTTACATGGTTAAAATTAAAAAAAAAAGAGGACAAGCACAGGCAAACAGAGCTTTTTTTAGTGGTAATTTTTACAGTGAGGTTAAAAACATTGACTTCATATTCACAGCATAAAGTCTGACGTCAAGAGTCTATTGAAGTCCACAGGAGTATGACATGGGTGACGGCAGAAGTGAGGCTCCCTTTCTTTTTATGCTAATGACAGTGATTCCTGCTTCCCTGTTTTTACAACAGGTTCTTTTGTGTCAGCTGCACTTTCAAATGACACAGTTTGAAATATTATGTAAGCATATATTCAGCTCAAAGTGTCAAGGGATTGCACTTTTATTTACAATCAACAAAAACAGGTCTGTGGTTGTGTCTTTCTCTGTTATGTACTCTTCTTTGATTGTCTTCTCTCTGGACTCACTCAGTTTTCCTCTCACTCTTTGCTTTGCCCTCTATGCCACCTGTCGTTGTTGAGACTACTGCTGTGCGTATCTTGTCAGGTGTTGAATATTATTTATGACCTTGTCTTGTGTCCCGACTGTGAAACGCCGGATAAAACATCTATATCTGCCACAAATGCGCGGTGTTTGGGCTCACTTCTTTGCCTTTAAATTGCTCTGTGTGTCCAAGTGTGTAAACGCGAGTTTTTTGGTTTGTACATATTTAGCTTCAGGACTGTTTTTATTTCCAAAAGAGCAGTCTTTGTGTTGACCTAAATGTTCATATCCAAGTGCTGAGCCTTCAGGCCATCAGTTTTAAGGAGCACCCTGGGATGGAGAAAATGGGTCTTGAAGAGTACAAAATCTTGATAAACCCTGATGTCTCCAACTTTATCTGCAACTTTAGGAGAAAACACTAAACTTAGAATAATGTAAGGACACGGAATGCTGTGCTGAAGTGCAACCTCATTCAGGGACAAAATCAATTATCTTGATTTGTGATTATCCTAATGCTTCTTATTTGGATGATGATTTAGAGATAAGTCAGAAAATAGTTACAAAATCCCACTTGTATTTGTATGATTCGTCCTGTTAGCAGTCCCAGACAAACAAAAAAAATGTGAGATAATCATTTTTCTAGCCATCACTTAAAAGTGTATGTTTACAGGGTTGTTTGGGAGTTTTTTCTCCACTTTGAACTCATTAGGAAAATTGCACATAAAAACTTAAGATGCTGAGTTAGGTTTTCTTTTTGTTTGGTTGTTAACTGAGATCCGAGGCTGAAAGTGATGGTTTATTCAGTCTGAATTATGTTGAAAAGATGTTTTCAGATATTTTCAGCTTCTCCAGAAAACTGTCCAAATACTACAGATGTATTGCAGGACTGCATTACAGTATTGTCTGAACAAAATAACTAACCGCACCCTGCCTTCCATCAGTTTGTTCCCTCGATCTGTGCCTTTTGTTAAAACAGTCACTGTCCCGACTACCTCAGGAGGTCTCCCGTGGGGGTTTTCAGTGAATTTGACCGCATACAGAGACAAGTGACAAGGACGCCGCTAGCTTAAAGAGCCCTGCTGAGCTGTCCATGCTGCTGAAGAGGGAACACCACCACCACATAATCTCAGTATTGTCTTATAACTTTAGACATCTGCACCATCTGAATCACTGTAAAAAATAATCCTCACACTGGTATGGATCTGAGTATCAAAGAAGTGTAGAAGCTGTGCTCTCTAGTGTGCCAACGGCATTATCTTAAAATAATAATAAAGCAAGAAAAAAATCATTTTTTTAAAAATCAGAGCCCAGATGGGCATAACCTGGGTGATCTGGTAGCGAGCCCTAGCTTTCCTTTTTTGGTTTGAAAGGGAGGGCGATTGCAGGGTAGCACTCCACACTGATGCTCACAAGCATGAGCATCTGGAACACAGCTGCACAGGACACAGGAGAAAGTAGCAGGATGGACACCACTACCTTAGGTTCACTCTCAGTGACTGGAGACCATGCTGACCAGTAGGGCGTTTCTTGACAAGTTTCTAAGTAAAATTAAGATTTCGACTCTGCCGTTAAAAATAGGAAACGTGGTATCCATCCAGGTTCTATTGGGCCCAAGTGTTGACCGATTCTTCTCTCACCAGCACATGTGCATCCGCTCATGTGACATTTAGATTATAAAAAATAATAATAATAATAATAATAAAGCACTATTTCTGTATCCTGGAAGCTGCCTACACCAGAGTCCTACAGAACGCTTACCTAAATTAGCAACATAAATACTACAAATGTCATTTGTGATTAGTCTGGAATTTGGCACATGTGGAGTCGCTTGGCCTCATAATCCCTGCTTGCAGAAAACGACACAGGTTGCACTTCCTCTCTACACTTTACATTGCACTGATGGCTAGAAGTAGTGCACATCCCCTTTAAACATGTCTTACACCACAACCTTGAGCAAAGAATCGTTTTAACCCAAGTCCGGTATTAGCAGTGTCCTAAGCGACTGAAATCACATGAAGACAAAAGAGCTGTAATCCAGTACATGCACAATCCAGGTGTTTATTAGAAGAAACAGACACCACATGTGGTACACATTAATTGAATCTACATACATTTGAGTACAATGTGTCAAAGCCTGAGGTGAAACAAGCATAAGTCATGCACCTAAGTCATTGTAGGACTCAGACACATTTTCCCACAGAAATCTATACGATAGGATATGCTGATTTACGTTTGACCCTACAGACGGGTCAGTGTTTCATGAGTTCTTTCATGTAGACTGCATTCATGCGATAAGCTGCCATCCAGCTGTGGGCAGCATTGTAGTAGCTTTCGTACCCCTGCCCTTGAAAGGTGGACTTAGAGCCATAGTAATCGCTCCAGGCTTTGTAGTAGGCTCCCCAGTATTCCTCCGAGCTCCACTCCTCCTCCGTTTCCATGCAGTCTTCTTCATCGCTTTCCCTCTTTGGTTTCCCTTTCATCTTCTTGGAGTGCTTTTTGCTCTCTTTTTTCATCTTTTTTGATTCATCCCAGCGAGTCTGTGCTTGAGCCATTTCATTCGGTTGCCTGCTTGCTTTAGTGCTCAGTACAGACTCAGATTCACTGCTCTCATGGTGAGACAAAGCACAGGGTGTCTTGTCGTATGTTCTGGTTGCAGAGGATTTGTGCACAGTGGGTGTAGTTTCAGTCTGAGGCACAGTGACTTCTCTAGATTCAGCTCCTGCGGTCTGATTTGAGTCTCCAAGAGTCACATCATCCTCCATATCGGACGGAGAGCTACAAGAACCAGAAACTGACCTCCGAGGTGAAAAGTCAGACTTCAACTGTTCCCTGTGCTGTATCAAATTGTAAGCATTATCGTCATCTTCAAGAATAACAGATTCCCTGTACCCATTCTGATCATTGGGGCCACCACCTTCTCCACCTCTGAAAATCCTAATGACCTCCACTGACCTCCCTAACCCACTGGTGATGAAGTTCTGGAAATCGTGCTCAGCCTCCTCAAAGGAAACAAACCTCGAACTGCATTTCTTGAATGAGTTGAGAGGAGAGATCTTCGGCAGCGCATCTTGCAGCTCTTTCCGAGTGGGTGTTGCTTGAGGAGGACTCTGTGGCGGCGCAGCCTCCCTTTTGGAAGACATCCGTCTTGCATTTTCTTCCACATGCGGCCCTCTCCTCGGTCCCGGATGCGTCTCATCGGGCTTTCTTTGACGGCTGTGCTCAGCAGTTTTATCCACAATGGGATCAGACACAGGGACTCCAGTCTTTGTACGCCTCCTCTTTTGAGTTGTGGACGACAGCTGGGAAACGGGCTCTGGAGTGGAGGCTTCAGAGCAGACATCCCAGTCACATGGCTCATCCATCAGCCCGGGCTCTAAAGTGGCTAAAAGGACACCAGACAGATGAGACCACAATTACTTTTCTTCATTACAGATGAATCAAAGCTCTACACGCGGAGATAAAGTTACACATGTAGCAGGTCAGCGGGACTTACAGGGCAGTGCAGACAATTTGAGGCCACACTTTTGAGCGATGGCCATCATCTTGTTCTCTTCTTCACCATGGCAACAGTAGGTCACAGCCAGCCCCTGGGTGCCTACAAACAAAATGTGATTGTGATTAAGACCCATATAATGACAGGAAGTGGTAAAAGAGGGTGGAAAAGGCAATGTATTGTGTTATGGCAGGGCCACACACCCCCCATCGACAATGTATGCAAGCTTAGATGCAATTATCTCCCCTTACAGCACAGCACAGCACACAAGCTAGGTCAAGATAATCACGCTATAAGACGCTATCGAGCTTACTTGGTGTTTCAAAGCTGCTAATGCTTAAGAGACCTGAGCTAATCTTCAGAATGGTGCGAATGGAGTCAAGAAGAGACTTCTCTTTCCTCTTTGGTCTAGCAAATAAAATTTAGAACATAAAGCAGTAGCTGAAAGACTTAAAGCACCAGGAAAGAAAGCAAAGGACAACAAAAAATACGCTGTATAAAAATGATACAATCGAGCCGGAAGATGGGAGTTATTAGTCGCAGTCTGTTGCAGTTGCAGGTATTAACTGTCCTCAAGTTATTTTTGTCCCAGTTGAGCTGGTGGGGAAAATAGCTGCAAACGAAAAAAAAAAAAAAAAAAAAAAAACATGGTTTTCCTTAAAAAAAAAAAAAAGTGAACCAAACAGAGGATGGATTCTGCAACAGTGATGCAACTTCCCCACAAACGACCTCTCCCGCCTCAATGTCATCAGGAACCCGGGCAGAGTGACTAGTTGAATATCAAACGGCTTTTGGTTGCTTCTGATTGCTTGAGACTCACCAAAACGTCCAGCCCGTCCAATTCTGTGCATATAGGTTTCCCAGTCCTGTGGAATGTCCAGATTTATCACCAGGTTCACTTTGTCCGCATCTATACCCCTGGAAGTCTGTCCGAGAGGGCAAATGGAAGGCATTTACACACAGACGGAGATCGCGTTTACCTTGTAGGAAATAGAGGACGCAAGCAATGAGTGAGACATGAAAAGTTGTGTCTCACCAGGTCGGTGGAGATGAGCACCCTGCATTGGTACTGCTTCAGTTTTGACATGGCCTCCAGTCTTTGGTCCTGACTCAGACCACCTGTACAAGTCATAACATACTGCCATTATTTTGTTCTCACTTCAGGCTGCCAGCGGTTACCTTACATACATCTGAATAAACCTCCAAAACATTTCCATCTCACAGACAAAGAGACGCATGCCCAGCAATCATAAAAAAAAATAAAAAATAAAAAAAAATAAATCAAAAGCAGCAACTAAATGCAGCAAAAGTCTTAATTGCATTGCAGCTCAAGTGAGGCCCGTATCACTACATATTACACGAATGTTACTGTTTTTCACCTTACCTGATATGCAAACAGCAGGTAATCCTTTGGAGGACAGGATGTCTGCCAGGTGCTGAGCCCTGTTGGAGAAAACAAAATTCCACAGCTAATGAAATCGTTTTTTTTTTCCCTTTTTCTCCCCCTGGAAATAAAGCTAACGACCAGCAGCTGTGGAGGAGAGTAAGCATTAAAAACATGAAAGCTGTTATTACCTTGTGTGTAGATTAGAAAACACTAAGGCCTGGTTGAATGGGATTTTACTGAACAGCTCCAGTAGGTGCTGCACCTTCTCCTCGAGCACCCTGTGCGGCAGCGGATGGGACTGCACCAACTTGTAATACTGCTTCAGACCTGGCAGGGGGAGCCCAAGAGCAACGTTCACAAAACTATTCATTCAAAAAGACCAAACAATGGCTGCATTTCAATGCCTGAGGTCTAAGTCAACTCAAGGCGTGCGTGCCGTTTTTTTTTTTAACATAACCTCAATGTCTCATGATTAGTTCCTGCTGACTGTCATCTCGCAGCCTTCTGCTGGGAAATATCTGTGCCTATCTGTGTGTCTTATTACGGAAGGTGTCAAGTCAGGTGTCAGGTGGTAGAAACTGATGCTTAAACCATTCAAAAAGGGCCGTTACCTTTCAGGCCCATTTCTTTCGGATTGAGTCGGACAAAAGTGGGCTCATTCATGTAGTGAGTGAGGTGCAGAGCGAGGGATTCTGGGTAGGTGGCAGACAGCGCAAGCATCTGTTTGTTAACCGGCAGAGAGGAGAAGATCCAGCTGAGGAAGAGCGAGGACGTGGGTAAAAAAAAATAAATAAACATGTTGGTGCATATTTAAAAAAAAAAAAAAAAAAAACCTGCCTGAATAGGCATCTGTTCACACTTCACAATCCTGAAATATTAAATAAGAGTATGATGATAGAAACTGTGCCCCCCCCCGCCCCTCCTTACTTTATTTGTTCCTGGAAGCTGCCCTCCTCCAGCAGTTTGTCTGCCTCGTCCAGGACAAACAGTCTGATGCTGTCGGTGGACAGCATGCCCAGCTCGATAAGCTGCTTGATTCGACCTGCGTAGGCAAACAGGAACGTTGATGCCAAACACTCGCAACAGCATGACGATCACATGGGCGGGTTATGTCGTCAATATCCCACCGCCCTCTTACCAGGTGAGCCCACAGCTATGTGGCACTTCTTCAGATGGAGTTTGTCTTGACTCACAGGCCTGCCCCCTATGAAAACATGGCACTCCAGGCCCTCCATGGCACAGCCGATGGCCATCACCACTGAGTGGATCTGCACCGCTATCTCGCGCGTCGGAGCCAAAACAAGAACCTGCGGGAGATGTGAAAGGTATATAGTTGTGAGCAACTTATGCTGTCAACAGCAGATTGAAAATGGGCAGGTGCTGGATAGATCCTGATCGTTTAGACCCCTGCAGCTAATGAGATTGGAGTGCACCAAAATGGAGCAGGTGCACCTCGCCATTATATAAAACAAATAAATAAATAAAATCTGATCTTTATCATCTATACTTTTGACAGTAAGAAGCTTAAGCTCATCAGATTAAGACCGCCAAAACCAAAGTGATTACTGATGAGCATCTGTTGGTGACAAAATGGAGCAGAGTGAAAAGAAACTTTTCTTTTCAAAAGATTTGTAAAGGTTAATAATTTGTTCCAACTAAAGTCCTATAATGGCAGAGATTAGAAGTACTGGGAAAGATAAGTTTCTCAATATTTGACTCCTAATCTAGAGCTCCACTGGAGGGAATCTGCTCACCTGAGTAGCCGGATTCTCCAGGACCAGAGAGTCGAGGGCGATGGTGCAGAACACGCACGTCTTTCCTGTGCCAGACTTGGCTTGAACAATCAAATCTGAAATGAGAAATGAACAGTGAGGTCTGCACAGTAAGCTAGACAAAAAAATTAATGAATAAAAAAATACTGCTGCATATTTTAGGGTAAATGTGTACGTCAGAATTATTCACCACATCATGATGCATAACTGGCACAAGTGTTAATGCAGATAGGTTGTGTTTAAATGTCAACCGGGTTTTAAACCTCAGTCCTTGTCAAACATTTTCCCCTGAAGAGGAGCAGGGACAACATTTCTGCAAAACTGAAATGCAACAGGAACTAATTCCAATAAGTTTAAACAGCGCTGGTGTATCGCTAACTGTAATCCACAGGACAGATGGGTTTTGCAAGTACAGCTCAAACCAATTTGTTTATTCTGACGACTTTTTACGTTTGTACTGTTTTTGACTAAATGAACTCCTACAAACAAAAACATTTCATTTTAAAATGGAAACAAACTGGTCTTTTTTTCTTTTTCTTTCTCTTCCTGTCAGGTCCAACCATACTATGACTCTTGTGGTTTAATCTGGCAGAGAAACTGATTTTCTGATCATAATTCCTTTTACCACCGTGAGCCATCTGGTAACAATATTACAAGATTGGGAAAACTCCCTTGACTAAAGAGTTGCAGACAAGAGCAGCTGCTCATTTTGTTTGGGTTTTTTTAATAATAGATCACCCCGCAAACTTTGCTGTGCCAATTCAACACAAAGGGTGATCAATTACGACTTCCCCGTTCCCAGGTGAGAATATGACTAAATATGAACATCTCTCCTAAAAGAGCACACTATTTCTGCACTCATGGATAGAGCCACAGGGGACGCAGCCTGTGACAAAATGACAGACGAAGAATAACAAAGGTGCATCTGTGCACATCTGCTGACAGGTGGGCCTGGCTTCCGAAATAGAAGCATCTGTCTTCATTTCCTGTTGAGGCATCACTACAATCACCCGGGGCCAACTTAACTTAAATAATTCTTTGTAGAACTCTGCGACTGACGTTTGTGAGGGTCACAACCGGTGACTGAGCCGTGCACCATTCTAACTAAAAGGGTCCAAATACACAATCCGTTTCTGATGCTATTGACAACCCACAACAGAACCTACCGAGTCCGCAGCGGCCCAGCGGGATCGCTTTGAGTTGAATTGGAGACGGTTTCTGGAAGCCAGCGGCGGACAGTCCGTCCAGCACGGCCTGCGATAGCAGCAGCGAGCCGAAGTCGATCCCCTCCGACAGAAGCACATCGTCGGTCCGCTTTCGCGTTTGGATGTCGTGTGCCGCTTTCCTCACGGAGGTAGCCATGTTTACAGGACTGTTTACCACCGGTGGAGCCACTGATTTAAAAAAAAAAAAAAAAAAAAAAGAAAGCTCCTCAGAGAAGCAGCCGACCTTTGCCTTTATTGCCCTCTGGTGGCTTGGAGGGGAATACATCTTTCCCAAGGCATCACCAGCACATTAAAAACAGCTGTAGAGATGGTCTACGCAGATGGTCAAACTATGGTCTTGCACATAATAGTTTTCTTAATTGACAAAGGTAAAGATTTTTATTTAGCCCAGAACCATCCACGATGCTCCTTTTAAAAAGCTTTTATTCAATTATTTACATATTAGTAGTTAATCTATAATCCTTTCATGTAATCCTTTTAAAAACCACCTCTGGGATCCCAGGTTGTCAAAAAAGCTTTCCATTCTTCCTATTTGGTAATAATCTATTTTATAATCTTGTTAACCTTTTTGGGTCTCCATGTTTCCAATAAGCTATAAATTGATATTTAAATATGTACATATTTTAAAACAATATTGCTTCAGGTCTTTGAAATAATTTTTGCTCATTTAATTTATCAAATGTCAAATTTGCCAAATCCCCTTGTCATTGTTGCACCTGGGATGGATTAATATTTGTATGTTTGGTCTTTGAAATGAGAATGTTTAATTGTGACTTTTGTGTAATAACTGGGGTTAGTTACAAACAGTCAGAGACACCGACACTAGATGAAGCGCAGTGGTTTCTCCAAGTAAAGTGTTGTTAAGCAACATCATCAGGCTCCAACATCTCTTCGGTTATTTGAAGAAAAAAAACATTTTGAACTCAGTGAAAGTTAAAAAACAGAGAAAAGTCTTGATAAAGTACCAGATTTTTTTTTTAATTTCTACAATATTTGGTGTTTCTACTTGACTTGCATAGAGGAAGTCTGTGTCTACAAAAGTGCAAGATGAGACCAAGCAATAATGCTCCTTATATGTCATAAATGCATTTAGCCAAAGATGCTTAAACCTATATTGTTTTCCAGAATCTCTTCTTTATGACAGCAATCATGGAAAGTGCAGCGTAAGAGGATATTGTTGTTATTGTCTTCACAATCCGGATCTACGGGATTTGGTCTACAAGATTTAAAATCCAGCTTCTTAAGGTGGACCTATCTCCCTGTCCTCTCTCAAGTTGTTGCAGAGCATCCAACATGCAGCACCAGTAGATCCGAAGTTTTGTGACTGTTCATATAATTTCCTACAAAATTTTTCAAACTTTTAATATTTTATTTATTCAATTCTCTAACAAATCAGCTCCCTATTGTTTTGACCAGTTTCAGACATTTTACAACTGAACAGCTGATGGACCAAGACTTCTTTTTTTCCAGGGAGTATTTTGTGGCTTCAGCAAGAAGTTCTTTCTGGGTTTTGCACACTTCCTTTCCATCCCTCTGCTGATCTACACACAGCGAAATGGAGTGTGTTGACTATCATGAAAACTCCCCATCTAATTGCTCGGGGCACACAGAACTCCTGTCTCGGAGGGGTTTCACGATACTGGCCGTTATCATGGGTGTGTTCTCTGTGGCAGGGATCATCCTCAATGTCCTGGTGATCGTGGTGACAGTGAGACACAGGAAACTAAGGCAGCCACTCAGCTATGCCCTGGTCAACCTCGCTGTATGTGACCTGGGCTGTGCTGTGTTTGGAGGCCTCCCCACCACACTGAATAGTGCAATGGGCTACTTCATTCTGGGACGTTTGGGCTGTGTGTTAGGGGGCTTTGCTGTTGCCTTTTTTGGTGAGTCCACATTTTGTGTCAGTGTTTCCCGAGGCTTGGTGTAACATTTGATTTCAACAGTGGAATTGTTGTTTAATTGTTGTGTTACATCACTTTTTAAATGGCAAAGAGCAGGTTATCAATATTTCCCAGCTGACTGGCATTTTCCTGGGCCTCTAAATTCATCCTGTTTATGATACTCTCTTCTGATATTTCAGGCAAACATACCGAAACTAACTTTAAGTCAGTACTGATGCAAAGATGCACAGTTTTAGTTTAGCTTGGTCTCACTGCTTACTTAGATACTGCTGATAATGATGATGATGATGATGATGATGATGGCATTTCAATTAAAAACAACTCAGGTAAGCAAAGCCCGTCATCTTTTACTGTTTTTCATGCTACTGAATGGAAATGCATTTATGTTTCTGTGGGACGTTTAAAGCCAGAAGAGAGAAATTTAGAGGGAAAAAAAGGATTATGTGGGATATGACAAGGGTCAGATCCTGCTCCACTGCTTTTTAACCTACAAATGCTGCCACTTGACTCTATCATAATCAATCATCATGTATCTTGATATACACTGCTGCTACACCGATGTTGGTGATTTTGGCTGCACAGGTGATGCTACACCAGGGGGTCGGCCCACCCCAATGTGGGTTTCATTGAATGCACTGTTTATAGAGAAAAAAAAAGCGCTGCATACTGTGTATACAGTGCATGTATATAATAAGAAGTGCTGCATGAGTGTCTAAACACTTTGATGAACTGTGCGTGTGGATACACTGTCATATGACTCGCTTTCATCTGATAATCGCAGTTCTCTTAACATACTAGTAAATTGTATTGATTATATCAATCATAGGATGTCAATGTTTTCTTAGAGCTGGAGAGAGAAGACGATTAGATATTTGTAGTTTGTCCAAAAAAAAATCAGAGACAGATAATCTGCCCACACTAGTTGAAACTGTCTCTGAAATACAATTAGAAATTAAGAAACTTTTGTCAGTTATTTTTTATGTATTCATATTGTTTTCGAATCACATTACCAACATTTACAGAAGTGTTTTATCATTTACAAGGATATCAAATATTAGAAGATCGATGGCATGAAATGTCTGGAAGTTTGGTTAATTAACCTCCAGCAGCTTTTATCACTGTAACACTCCACTGCCATGATCATCCCAACAAAAATCTGAATCAAGAAGATTGAACATTCACTTCACTGACTCCCTGTACAATACTAAATCAAATTTCCATGTCTTTTAAATAGTCCATTAACTCCCAACTGTTTGGTTTTCCGGTGCATCTATGACTTGTTGCCTGTTTATAAGGTTTTTAAGAGCATCAGCTGTAAGTACTGGTACAGACTGGGTGTCTTCAGATCCCGAAACAAACCCTCTGTCAGCCTGATGCTCATTACCTGACATTTCCGCATTCAAAAGCAAACCGTCTTATTTTACGACAATGGCTCATTTCTGTGTACACGTGTGTGGTAGTACTGTGGCACATGCTTTTCCTATCATTCGACTGTGCTAACACATTTTAAGATTTTGTTAGACTTTCCTTAAATCTTTTACTCTTGATGGATAGAGTTGATCTTTTTGGGCTTGAAAAACTTCAGTGAATAAAACCAGTTGGGATGCTCTCACAAATTTGGCAAAGAGTCGCAAGTCTAAAAAACCTTGTAAAGAGTCACAAGTGTTAAAACAAACTATTAAGTATCTATTAATCTATAAAGTATCTATTTGCTCCTTCAAATGTAGTAACACAGTGGCATGAAAAGTAAACACAAGCATGTCACATGGTTTTTCCAATAAGCCATCAAGCAGTTTGTATATCTAAGTCATATCATATTCTTAACTCCTTCTTTCTTTTTTCCCAGGTATAGCGGGTCTCTGCACAATAGCAGTCATTTCTGTTGAACGCTGCATAGTGGTGTGTTATCCCATGGGTGCCGTCCTGTTCCAAACCAGGTAAAATATAGTGAGCCACAGATTTCCCCCACACATTGAAAACAAATCAGAAAATGATCATTCCTTCTTCTGCATGTGAGACACTGTCCTTGTTGTCCTCAGGCATGCAGTTGCAGGAGTGGTTCTGTCCTGGGTGTGGTCGTTCGTGTGGAACACCCCACCTCTGTTTGGTTGGGGAAGTTATGATTTAGAAGGGGTCAGAATTTCCTGTGCTCCTAACTGGCACAGCCGTGTTGCTGGGAACATGTCCTACATAATCATTTACTTTTCCCTTTGCTTTGCTGTGCCCTTCTCCACCATCATGGTGTCCTACTCACGACTTTTATGGACCCTTCGCCAGGTGAGCAATACAGAGATTGGACGTACACTTTTAGTGGTTGCATTGATGTCATGATAAAGTCTTCAAGGTGGTGTCTCAGGTTACCAAGGTGCAGGTATCGGAGGCTGGAAGTACTTGCCGTGTGGAGATGCAGGTTGTACGCATGGTAGTGGTGATGGTGTTGGCCTTTCTGGTCTGTTGGCTGCCTTATGCTGCAATGTCACTTGCGGTCATCATGGACTCCAGTCTTAACGTGGACCCCGTCCTCGCTACCATACCTGTTTATTTTGCCAAAAGCAGCACCGCCTACAATCCCATCATATATATTTTCATGAACAGACAGGTAATCCTTTATCACGGGCATAATATACAGACACACAGGCACAAATTTACTGTAAGTTACATACAGTAACTAACCATAATCGTGTGCTTGTGTTTCTAGTTTCGAAGCTATGCTGTTCCCATGCTTCTGTGTGGGTGGAACCCTTGTCCCTCAGACCCACAAATATCCGAGGGGGAGACCACTGTAGCTTCAATTAACAAGAGCAAAAAAAGTCTCACTGAATGAATCGTTAAAAGAATAAAAGTGTGTCTTTGGTCTAATTCTTCAGGCAGCTCAAACTAATTTCATCCACATTCCAACATTAGACAACGTCTGCAATGAACGGCGGGAACAGATTATTTTCACAACACAAAACAAAATGTCCATCTGACACTGACATGGATGTCAGAAATGAAGCAACAAAGCCATTTGTAAAACCGTCCATGTGAATCAGTGTGGATGGCAGGATGCAGTTTTCCCAACAGAACAGTTTCTTGAAACATAAGCAGTGTTTATTAGTGCTTTTAATGTTGTAGCTGATTGCTGTATGTTTGTATGCATGTGTTCACGCTGTCTAACTTTTCTTTTACTCCAACACGAACACCACCCTCTGTCTGGCTCACTTCCAGTGATATTTTTGATGGCTTGCGGCCGTATAACTTCTTATTTTCAGGATTATGGGAGTGAAACTGGCAGGTTGCTAAAACGCTTCTAAATTTTATAGATGAGAAAAACAGGGGTATAGATAAGGAAAAAGATGACACACAGTTTGTTTATGGATATCATAGTGCTACATGAAATGTAAGACAAAAACAGAATGCAGAGTTCTGCAAATTGTTTAAATTTTACAAAACAACATATTGTAAAAAAGGTTTTGCGTAAAATTTATGATCAATTTGAATACGATGACGGTGACAAATTGCCTAAAAGGGGCAAGAAATGTTTTACCACCGTGTTTCACCACATTTTATAGAGCCACGCTGTTAGAATACTCAGTACAGTGCAGACATAAGCAGGACCTTCCCTGAAAAATACTTGTCTAGAAAAAAAGGTGCATTGCTCGAGAGCCTGTATGTAGAGTTCAGCAGCAGTGTGTTAAAAAACATTTTTAATGTCACATGTACTTGTGCACCTCTATATCATGAGTACCACTAGAGCACAGTTTTCCATCAAATATAAAGGTGTAACTTTATGGAACAAGTATATTCACCTGACAAACAGCTCTCCCTCCCTACCCATTTATAAAAGGAAATTAAAAGATCACCTGTACTTTATGGGATTGTCTTAATACTTTTCCTTCTCTTTTTTGTTTATAGTTGCCATTGCAATTTAGTCTTTTGATTTATTGTAATTTATTTCTTGATTCATTGCTTGATTATTGATTTTTGTGATGTCGTTTTTATTCTTTATAGTTTTTTTTCTCTCTCTCATTAATCCATTTGTTTGTTTATTTGTTTTATCCTGATAAGATACATTTAATTTTGTTTATTTATCCTAATGGTGAGGTTCTCGATAAGCCATCCCAGGGTTTCTAACCTCTCCAGCACTGATTCATTGCAGCTTATCATTTATTATCTATTGTATATATATATTATTCTATTTCTTTCTTTTATGTGATATACTCTTGTTTGTAATGTTTTATTAAAGTGCAAACAAACAATAAACAAATGATGGATGCTGGCTTTTGAACTGTGTGCTTATAACACGCCTGGAGTATGTAGCATTTTGATTTGTTTGATTTATCATACCACAGATCGGTTTTAAATTCACACTACACTTTACCTCAGTCCATCTTCAAGGAACTCTGGCCTTATACAGGTGTTAGTTTTGATCTATTTATGAGGTTGTTTATCTTTTTTTTTTTTTTTTGCATGGTAGAGAATTAGCCTTCATTTATGGCGCAGTGATCTTTGTGTTGACTGTCTTTATCCATGATTTTACTGAAATGGAACTCCTTAGCTATTAGAGAACTAGATACATGCAACTTATGAAGAGCTCATCTAAAGAAATGGTTAATTAGTACACAGCTTTGTCAACAATAAGACTCAGCTGCAAATGACTGTTTTCGTTCTTTCAGTGTGGACCTTTTTTTTGCTGTCATGTCAAAATCAAAATTTTTCTTCTGTCATTTTTGTATCTTTTATATTGTGCAAGCCTTTTGTGTCTGTTTCTTCATGCTCGTTCATTTGCCTAAAAATGCAGCAGTATCATTATTTCTCACTATTATCCCTTTTGTATAATATCAGTTATCTAGTTTGAGGTTGTCTTGAATTGTATTTCTTTATATTCCTATTATACTCTTCTATTCTGTTCTCCAATAATATAACAATTTCAATCATATCGTTTCAGTTTTAGAAATCGTCTTTTTTTTGTAACTTTTTATTGTTACTACAATACGATGAAAATTGAAAAAAAAGATGCTGACTTGGCTCAAAGAGTCCGCGGGAAACTTCGAGTTGGAGATAGATACAGATATACACAGGCTGAGTGGTTTTATTGGGTTACATCAGATGTTGAAAATGTACTTCATAAAGTAGCCACTCAGTTTATTAATCTTCAGACCGAATAGATTTCAGGAAAACAAGTCAAGAAATGTAAACAATGTTCTACAACAACAAACAACAGTGAATTCATCATAGTAATTAATCATCAGGATTTTATAACAAGCAGAAAGCGTCGGGTGGTCACAACCCCTCTGGTCCGTCCTCAAACTTGGCATGTACACCCCCTCCAACACAAGCAGATGATGTCACATTTAGATAAGTGTTATGGCTTTCATTGATCAGGAGAGAAAAATCTAAATAATCTGTGCTTTATATTCTTCTGAATCATGATGGATAACTCCAGTACTTTTCATTCCAGCGTGTTAAACAGGTAAAGGATGCATCAGTCATCCCTGTTTTCGAGTCTCACAGTTTGCGCGCTCATTCATGCCCAACTTTGTAAATAAACATGGATTCAGTCATCCTATTTCCATGGCTTTTTATTGATTACAGAAATATTGCTATGACTTTCAAGAAAGAAAAAGGAAAAGAAAGCCAGAATGTGAATAGCTGTATCAAACCTGTACACTTTTGTATATACAGAGTGAGGGATCATCTATGTACATGCTACATACTGTCACACTCTGGGAAAATAAGTAGTCCTTCTGACAGGCACTGACATGGGATCACTTCACTCATTCTAAATCTGTTTTGGAGAAAGATGCAGAAATGACCCGAGGTCAGTGCCTGGGGCACAGAAAACTCCAATCTACACTCACAGGCCATCTCGCATATACAGTACATGTTGACATGTCAGCTGATTGGTGTGTGAAACAGTTGTGTGCTTGGACACCCGGTGCGTAGAGGACGGACTTTGGTCCTCGCGTTTCTAGCAGCCTGTAATAATAACAGCATGAAGGAACATAATGCCTGAGTTCAACATTACTCAAGTCATTTTATAACCCAGGGAAACAGGCTACAGAGACAGCTTCTGTTTTGCTGCTGAAGTTGAGTCAGATTTGTTATCCAACGTATATCGTTTCCTGCCAGCACATCCCAGCTTCTTTACAGCGTGCTGTCATCGTCGTCGTGTTATTTTTGGTACCCTTTTCAGGCGCTAATGTTATATTTGGTGTAAAAATCATGTGATAAGATCAAGTCCCATGCAAAAATTTAAAGGAGGTATTCTTTTTCCCGCCGCAGCTATTTCACATACCAATTTAAAAACATGTGTTAATACAGAAACATGCTTAAAGAGATGACAGGAAAGGACACGGGTAAGGTAGTCTCTGAACAGCAATATTATGGTCAAATTACTAGAGAAAGAATGACAGGTTGATGCTGAGAAATTATTCTTCTTTACATACAATTTAAACCAGCTTTGCAAAGGTTTTCATACCAAGATTTGCTCTACTGGGGAGACACGCGCAACCATCTGCATCTCACAGCATTCACAAAATGACATTAGTCCTGAGCTCAAGGAATGTGCAACACGTCCCCAGCCAGTCACCCACTGTTAAGACTGAGAACAGCATCATCATTGCTTCTAACAAAGTTAAACTTATGATCATATGTACAGATTTTTTTTTTCTTTTTAAAAAAGGATAATAAGTAAAAAAAAAAAAAAAAAAAAAGTTTGACAGAAGACTGGGCTTTTTAATAATCTACTTGTGTCAAAGAGGTAAAATCAGGTACAAAAAGACCGGTTCAACATCAACACCTGTACGTCAGACAAAAACAAAAAAATCAAGACAACTTCTCAGTCAAGGCAAAAGAGGAGGGGGGCGTCTAACAATAAGCAGGTGAGGATTTGTACACGTCCGTTATCTCTCCATCCTTCAGTGTTATCCCTTTTGTGTACTGACCGACAGCATCTCGCAGTGTGGAGTTTTTTTTATTATTTTTTTTTTTACAGCATATCACACAGTAAACAAGAACTATTACGGTCTGTTACTGCGACGAGTGTTTGGAACTGCAAAGTAGTGAAATAGTGCAACACATAAGTTCATGCCCTATGGTTAACAATTGATTATTTACTTTTGGTATGTCAATTTGATGCTTCTTCATTTGGGTACATCCTACTCTGCTTGAAGTGACTGATGAGGTAACGACAGCCACCCTAACCTCAGCTGGACAATAAGGTGCAAAAGTTTATCTCTGTAAACTCCAACAATTTTACACACTCATTATTTTTAAGTGAACCACCAGTGTGAGTAAGTGTAGCTGTGTGTGTTTCATATAGAGATAAAGAAGCATGGAGAATGAGAGGAAAAGGCAGAAGGAAAGATCATGTAATAAACGGTCATAAACGAGGTTGAGAATCGAGGTGCAATACTTAAGAGTTTGGATTCAGGCTGAAGTGTGTCATGAAAAAGCAGAGCTCTACAGATCGGTCTACTTATGTACAACAGTCTGAAAAAGAAAACGCTAAAGAGAGCAACAGAGGCCACCTTTTTCTCTCTTTGCCTTAGATTCGTGTTCACCTTGACTCCTTCTTCCTTAGAGCTCACTGATACAGCAAGTTCTGCATTAAAACCGAGTCAGCTAACGTCATAATGCTGCCCCCTTGTGGGCAGCAGCAGTAGTAGCAGCAAGGAGAATCATTTTCTCCCACTTTTCTTCCAGCATCACGCAATTATTATTTTGTTCCTTTTTCTTTTAGGCTTGAGCCGAGTCTTTATTTCTAGGTTTGAATTCTTCAGCCTTAGTTTTGTTGTCATTTTTCCTGTATATGAGTGTTTGTCTTTTTAATATCTAGAGTATTAGTGTGTGTCTTTATGTGGCAGGGCACGTGTCACTCCTTCAGTTTGTGTGCGGCAGGGTCAGTGAATGTATGTCTGACAAGACAGCTCCACGTGTCGCTGTCGTCCTCATCTCATCGCCCCCAACCAGCACTAAAACAACACACTCTGTCTCCTGCTCTTCCCCTGGGCTGAAAGAGACACAGACAGACATGGGAGAAAAAGAGACATGTGAAAATCTGTAGGTTTTTATTTTTTATCTTTGGACAAACTGACTTCACCACATACCTTCAAACTTCACTCCATGCCCGGCAACAGAAACTATACACATATAGGGCCAAAAACACTCCACACACCTTTGAGGCTTCAACAATGGTGATCTCATTTAATCGATTGAATGATGAAGCCAACAAATGCTAAATCAATCGTTGAACAAAGCATTCTCTTAGGAAACATTACAAAAGAGTGGAAAAATCTCTTTTAAATTTTTTCTTTTGGCCCATTTTGAAGGAGTTGTTTTTATTCCAATTAATTAGTACGTTGCTTAGTTTTTTACACATTTGACAAACTGATCTTGTTTTGATCACACAACCAGACTTTTAATTGGGATACTGAGGTCATGACTTCAGTATTTTTTTGGGATGTAGGAAAATCCTACTGTCTACCTGAGCCTCAAGAAGAAGAAAAATGTGTATGGACAGATACTTTTAGCCATATTGTGCATGTCTATTATAATCACAGCAAAGAAAAACTTCAGTCGCATATATAGTAATTTGTATTCTATTGTTATCTAGTTGTGCCAAAAGAAATGGTGACATACAGCAGCAACAGTAAAACACTCAAATCCATGCCATTGAAAAAAGAAGGCAAGCCCACTCTGCAAAAAACCCTCACTTACAGACTCATGAAAAGGCTACATCTCTCGCTGAAGAAACCGAAACAGGACTGCGAACGAAAATAGTCAAATGACTTCCTGGTCTTTGATTGCAATCTTTGCATTTCTGAATGTAGTGTTGCCCCACTGAACCCTGAGCTGATCACTGGGAGTGCCTCACTCAGAGGATAACCGGATTAGGAAAGTGAAAGCTGAGATGATGCTTGTGAGGCTTGAATTGTGGCAGACAAAAGAAGTGGAGGGGGCTTTAGGATAATATAGAGATGAAAAAAAGATTGTGAAATAAGAACAAAAGACAAAAGCTTGAACAGGTATTAACGGATGTGTCGTATTGGTTCGGGGAATGCAAAGAGGGAAGAGAAATATGAAATGTAGTGAAGTTTAATATATGTGAGAGCAATATGTAACGTAGGGCTTCAACAAGGTGCTGACAGGGAGAAAGAAGGGTCAGCCAAACAGTGAAAAGAGAAGGACAGATGGACAAAAGACAGACAGAGTGAAAGAGACAGTATTTACCAGAATGGTAGGGCCCACTCAGCCAGTGGAAGTAGAGGAGAGATTTTGACTCTGAGCCCTGGGATTGGCTGCCTCTCTCTGGAAGTACTGCGAGGGTGCGGAGCCTAGCCTATGCGCCACCGCTTTTTAGGGTTAGGGAAAGGGATAGGTTGGGAATATCGAGGTATTACGGAGGAGTTGGAGGTGGGTACACAGGGGAGATTAGAAAAAGGATTAAGGAGAAGGTGAACAGAGCAGAAGAAGAGAGTATGGGTACCAAAGAGAAGGGGACAGTTTATCAGAACACGACAGAAAGGCAACCAAAGTAGGACACATACACAGACTGGGACAACGATAAAAGACAGAAAGGCTGAAGTCATTTTTGAAGAGCCAATGTTGGAAGCACAATAGATATGCAGAGTTTGTGTATGTATTGGCTCAGAGAAGAGTAAAACTCTCCAAGTGCCCTCAAGTAACTTCCTGATGGGTCCGTACGCTTTTCACTAGTTAAATAAATAACTTCAGTAGCTACATAGTTAATTGTTACAGTTAAATGTGAGTTTTTTTTACATGTTAATGACTGATTTGGAACGTGAGAGATTTAACAGCAATGCTGAGTTTGGCAGAAACTTTGGGTGGACGACTTTATTCACTGCACATATCACGCCATCAAAAATAGTTTGATTGACATAGGCAGTAGATATAAACGTGGTTCCATTCAAACTGCGTGAAGGGTAGAGGGGAAGCATCACCGGCACATTGTGATGCAGATTCAAAGTTTGATGACATAGATTTTTCTACCCTTCCTAATGGAAACAGAAAAATATACAGAGCCCTTATTTATGTTAATGGCAGGCTGTCTGTGACGTTAAATACTAAAAAAAAAAAAAAAAAAAAAAAGGGAAGGGAAGTAGTTTATCTATGGAATTCAGTATGTCGTAGAGCCTCTTTTTGGCCGGGGTATGTCTCGGTTAGTTTGGCACATGTAGTCTTCTTTTTTTCCCCTTCTTTAAGACAGAACTGCTCCAGATGCTTCGAGCTGGATGGATTCTGAAGGCGAATAGCAATCTTTAGGTCATAAATACATTCTCAGTCTAACTGAAGTCTGGGTTTTGACGGGGCCTTTCTAAAACATTTAAATGTGTCGCCGTAAACCACTCAAGTGTTGCTTTATCGGTGTGCTCAGTGTCATTCTGAAAGATGAACCTCCGTCCCAGTCTCAGCTCTCTGGGAGACTGAGAAGCGTGCAATGACTATTTGAGTTTCAGCATGCAAAGTAATAAAATAAAAGTAGAGCTGAGGTTGTTAAAAGAAAATGTCTTCAGTTCAACATGTATTCAGTCAAAGCACTGCAGTGTATAACAATAAAAAGCAAAGAGATGGCAAAAGTGAACATTATTTATTCTAATAGGACAAGAATGTGTGTGTAGAAATTTCCTGGCATCTGACAGCTCACAGGATAAGTCAGGGGGATCTTCAAAGTCATTAGCTTTCTTTATTAGGAGTCATGAGTGTTGCAAAAGCAGCCTCGTGTTTTTATAAATATCTTTCAGTGCTGTTATCTGTGACTTTTAATTTCAGTTCCTTTCATAGTCCACTTTGGTTGTTTTTTTTCTTTTATTGTGTGTGTGTGTGTGTGTGTGTGTGTGTGTGTGTGTGCACACGTTTGGGTGAGTAGGTCTACTGAAACCCATGGATATGTTGTTTTCAATTACTAAATTATTAAAAGACTTTTGAAATAAAACTCAATCGAAGAAATGTTTATACATTTTAGCAGAGACCAAAGTCACTGACAGGTAAATCAAGCACAAAGTGGTAGTTGGACCTCAAAGCACCAAGGACCTTGGTTTGAAATCCCCGCAGAGAGTATGGCAGTATGCTTTGATATTGAGACTTAGGGTTTCCATGTGTGGTAGAAACATGAATCTGAAAATTAAGGTAGGAAACAGTCTGTGACATGGCCAAACGATGTCGAAAGAAATGAGAAACGACACTTAAAGACAGAATAAGAGTGAAGAGAAGAAGACAGGGAACAACTCCTAACCGCTGTTCTATCGGCGTCAATGCTTCCTAAATTTCTTTATGTTTTCCCTTCTCTTTTTCAATCCTGTAGGACTTACTTGACTCTGGGTGGATCGAGGATCTCTTCCCTGGATCTTTCTGAAGTTGAATGCCTTTTACAGAGAAAATTGATGCAGCTTCAAAGAGAAAAAAAAACAAAAAACAGGCCTAGTGAGACAGAGTTTGCACAATAAAACGATAAAGTTCATGTCATGCTACGTTTACTCACTATCAGCCAGTGTTTGCAACTGCTCCCCGAGACACCTGAAGTATGAGTGTCCGAGAGCATCTTCGGCCGACACGCGTTTCTTCGCTTCAAACTACAGACCCAGAGAGACGGAACTGTTCATTGACCATCCAAACACTGGGCATCCAATCCTTAAGTTCTAATCATTATCAGTAAACAGCAAATAATTTACCTGTAAGAGCATTGAGAGCAAGTCGTGACCATCGTTGTCTATTCTGTGACGGAAAACAAGAGAAACAATAAGAGTGCGATGAGGAGTCAGCGAGAGGACAGTGTCCGTGAGGCAAAATGCTGATCTGAGCTGTTCTGAGCAGTTAAGCGTTCCTGCCATTTCAAAAGCAGCAAAAATACTTGACCACAGTCCATTCAAAAAACAAACAAAAAAAAAATCAATCTTGCAATTACTCTTATTGCATCGAACACATCACACTCAGCTAATCTGCAAACACACATCCTCTCATAGCTGCATGAAACACACCCAGCTCTGAATACCTGGGCGCGTGGTTGACGAGGGGCTCTGCGCGGTAGCGGGGGAATTTGAAGGTCTTAAATTCTTCACTCGTGGTGATACCAGGCCAAGTCTCCTCTGTAGGAGTACCTGTTGATGATAAAGGGGATCAGCTAACGTGCAAAGAGCGTGCACGGGCTCACACATGAAGGCAGGAATGCAGGACAAGCAAACACTCATCCGGGTTTCTACAGGTGTCCCACCAAGGATTCGGAATATGAGGTGAAGCTCATCCTCCACAGTTGAGCCAGGGAAGAGAGGTCTGCCCGTGATCATTTCATAAAAGATACAGCCCACACCCCTGAACAAAAGGCAGAAAACAATGGAGGTAAGTATCAGTGCACAGAAATAGGCTGACACAAACAAAATGTCCCACACGAGTCAGCGTTACACTGTTTGGGGTGGTCAAACTGTCCAAATAAGGAACTTCCTGGTGTACTGAGTTGTGAATAAATGTATTCAAAATTCAGCTTGATTTTATACAGTACATAGTGATTGTCTTGCTCAATAATTAAATGCGCTTTAGAGCCAAATAGCAACCCAATTGTTTTCCATTTCCTCAATCTTTGGAAAGATTGGGTCAACGATCAGTTCTGTAGAGCTAAACTGCAAAACGTCAACCTTGTAGAAATGGTAGGATTTGGTGGAAATTTTAGCCCGCTGAAAAGAAAAAAATAAGTGCTGTGGTAGTGTTTATGATTTTGTCTGTAACAATTGTGCATATGTGCCTGCTTACCACATATCAATGGGTGTAGAGTATTCAGTGGAGCCCAGCAGAACATCTGGAGGCCGGTACCATAATGTCACCACCTCATTGGAGTAGGTCTTCGTAGGGACAGACTTGGCTCGAGCCAAACCTTCATTTCAACACAAGAAGTGAAAGTAAATAGTTAAAATATCTGTTTAAATGTTGCTATTCTTCTTTGTGTTGTATGGTATCGTAAGTCAACATAAAAAAATGCCCCATCATCATCGTTGTTTAACCAACTATAATTCATACAATATGGTTTTAAATATGTGCAACTCTGACTCTTTTTATCGTGTACTTGGTCTAAATGGCTTTCTTATCTGATGACAGATAATTGAGCGGTAAATCCCAAAGTGAAATCACAAATATATTGTGAATTATAATTACAGAATAGCAGTGGGTCATTTCTGGAGCTACACCAGAAGAGAGCAGCATTGGGTGTTTAGTTATTTCAAGCTATGCTGTCCTGTTGGCTCTAAGGACAAGCCTGGCCTGAAGGAGTCAGGAGATTTTTTAAAATCTCATCACCCGCTTTCTACATCCAATGACGTGTGAAAACAGACTGTCAGTACATCATAAACACCAAGAAAACTGGTTGCGCCTCAAGAGCAAGATATCCTTCTGAAACACCGGCGGTTGCAAAGGAAGGGTGATATTTTCTGATGGTAAGGAGGTAAATATGTTATTGTTACAATTCCTTTTCAATGTAATACGGTGTGTTGTGAACATCTTATCTAGCAAATAAAGAAACGGGGAGTTTCGACACAACAAAGGATACCGATGTCGTGCTTCTAGTTAGTGCTTCTAGTTAATTAAAAGATGATGTACCAAAGTCTGCCAGTTTGAGCTCTCCCTTTTCATTGATGAGCAAGTTCTGGGGTTTAAGGTCCCTGTGGAGGACCTTCCTTCTGTGGCAGTATGCCAGGCCTCTTAAAAGCTGGAATAAGAAGATCTGAAGAAGCCAATAGATGAGCATGATTATTAGTTTTCAAAAAATATCTGTAGCATCCTGACAACAAATTTCAGTATTGTGCAAATGTACTAGTTGGACATTACCTTGACATTGTAAACACTCATGATGCTCCCACAGTCGTCCATATATTGCTTGAGGTCTTTTTCCTGAAGTAGAAAGAAGGAAGATACAGTGCAGATATGCAGATTACAGTATATTGCATACTTTCATGGCATGCACACTATAAACGATTATATGACACCTACCAGGTACTCAAACACAAGAGTCAGGCACTTGTCAGTGTGGATGATGTCATGGAGAGTGACAATATTGGCATGTTTCAAGTCTTTCAGTAGAGACACTAGAAGAGGCACATCAGACACGATCAGTCACAGACAACAAGTGAGCACTAAGCTCACAGCTCACTAATAACCAATGAGCTACCAGGCTCACTGTCATTTAGATGCTTCTTGACAACATGTATGGGTTGATTTCTGAGTCAACTGATACAAACTTGTACCTTCTCGGATGGCTGTGCAGGGCGCACCCTCCTCGTGCTCCAAGCGAATCTCTTTCAAAGCTACTAAATTATCTGTTAACTTGCTTCGGCCTTTAAAAACCGTAGCATAGGTGCCCTGCAGAGATGGGGAACATGTGAACAGTTCAGTAAAATAATGCACACCCAATAATGACTGAACCCATTTTTGTTATTGATCTCACCTCGCCTAGTTTGTCCAGCTTGATGTAAGTCTCAAGTTTCCCAAATCCAATTTCTGACTACAGGAGGACAGGAAAAAAGACAGCCGAAGTTAGCAGTGACATCACTGGGCATTATCATTAAAGTGAAGCCTATTTGTAGACACTCCATCAAATTCAAGCTAATAATCTCTTGAATTAAATGATCATCAAAATTAAGACGTGCCATCTTTGACATGTGTTCTGAATTCCCATGACTTGTATTATTCTGTGTGTTATTTACAAACATATGAATTTGAAGTTAGTGTCGCACTTAAATATGAAAGAATAAAATAACTTCGACATCAAATATCCTCTCACAAACATACACAAATGACATGGATGGCTATTTCTAAAGTGTTATTTAAACCATTTTCTGCATGAATTGTTTGTCGGGTCAGGTGAGTAGGCATCACATTTTCTCACAAAGCTACTCACATCCAAGTGTATTGCACTTTTTCCTTAAATGACACTGAACAATGTTTGTCTATTCAATGTTACTATGTGTTGCCTCTGTCAGATGCCTGAGAAAGTCAAATGCAACAACAACACGTGAATATGGCAATATGGGCATTAAATATTCATTTAAAAACATTTCTATATATATCCACAGGACATTCTTCACATCTGTGTGTGCAGAATGAATTCTAAATGAACCCTGGCTTCAGTTAATATACAGCAGGTTTAGTTCTATAATGTATGTGGCCCCAGGTTTTCGAGGTCATAAATTATAAATGGATGTAGCTACGTCAAGCTGTGATACCCACAGGCTTGCCAGTGTGCATCCCTCACTCTGTCACTTGTCCTCAGTTATTTCTCTCTCTCATTCAGCACTGTCTTAGCCATGTTTTAACTGTGTACATCTCCCTGCATCCGCCCATCTTTTTCTATCTTGAGCTCTGACACTCATATGAGCCCGTGTGCGTGTGCCTATGAGGGAGAAGGTATCCAGTGACCAAGTTAGCTGATGAAGCATGTGATCTCTTTAAAGGCATGCTGGAAAAAAACACAACATCAAAGCAAATTTGGACACAGGATGACACACTAACACACTGACACAAGTTAGCGTGTGAATGCGCACATTAAAAGGCATAATTAATCAACAGACATAATCTTATACGTGCATCTTAATGAACTAGTTTTGTATCTAGTTTGTGGTGCTTGTCAGGAGTTATTGCTGGCTGGGAGTTGGTCAAATGAGCAAAACCACACACCCCACACATACAAATGAATAAAAAAAATCTAATAATATAAAGCACATACGTTACCACTGCTTCAATTCACATGAACCTCACTTCATAAAATAAATCTGTGGCCTCTTGCCTTCTTGAAGAGTCACTAAAACATAAAAAGGCTAAGCTCCTAGCATCAGGCCCACTTTCTGCTCATGGCATACAACAGTTCTCTTTACGTAACCGTACGGTCCTTTTTATACGTGTGTGATTTGCGAGAGTATATGTGTGTGCGAAGGTGTATGCTGTGGAGGGCAACGGGTTCATTTCATTCCCAACGCTCCAGTGAGCTTACTCAGCAGAACTAGGTCAGACCAAGTTTCAGAGAAGAAATGAATGCAACATAAAACCAAACAATATGAGTGTGTGTTTCGCTCGTGCAGGGCCTGAAGAGTCATACAGACAGATGGAAAGGTAGGAATGGAAATGTCTACAGCTATGACAAAAAAAAAATGTCTTGAGAAATAAGTACGTTCCATCAGCAACATTTCATTTGCAATTATGGTTCCTCTATGTGCTGCCTTTAGGAAAGCATGAAGCTGGGAGAGAGGATGGATTAAGAGCACTGAGTGGGAGAGAAAATAACAGCCCTCTGCAAAGAGAAATGGTGGCAGGCAATGAGAAGTGGGAGGAAAGAAAAGCCCTTTCATTAACATTATGTTGCCCATCCTTAAAGCCTAAATGATCAGCCAGCAAGCATCTTGCACTGACACCTTTTTTCAGGTAATTCTGCAGGGTGACCCAAGGGAGTTGACCGACACAGTAGATTTTAGGTGTAAGAATGTTGGTTTAGAAACAAGTCAATCACAAAATAACAGTTGTAAAAAAATAACAACAATAAAACTTTAACATTATATCAAAGACAAATCTATGCATGCTAAACATCTAACACCAGCCCACACCTTTTTCCTCAATAACCTTTTTGTAGCTCATTAGCAAATTGTGAGGCAGTGTCGCCTCCAGTTGGCTGTCGGTTCAACATTAGAGAAAGATTAAGCGCTGCCCGTACATTGCAATATCCTTAACGCAGTTTCCATCTCCAAACTAATTAATTATATTGAAAGAAGGGTAGTCTAGAATGAAACGATAAAGACAACCATGTTGAAGCTCTTGGCAAGTGACTAAGCAGATGACACTTTGTCTCTTTGAGGTCCCCTCCACTGACGGCACGAGTAGTTCCTGCATGTGCGAGGCTGAAAAGCGCGTCTTCATGCAGGTTGTTTGTTGGACCATTTCAAAGCTGTGGCATTTTCTGGCAGTGTCTCTATTCACATATTTGAGGATAATTTGATTAAATGATAAATCATGAATGTATTCATGCCCTGATTAAAGTAGCGTCCGTATCTCAAGGCTGTTCAAGGCTGCAGCTACTTCCACCACACTTCCTACACACTGCGCCCTAAACAAAAGTGTTCTTCTGTAAATGTCATGCTATTACAGCATGATATAACCAAAGGCGAGGGAAACAGCCAACTTGT
This sequence comes from Odontesthes bonariensis, assembly GCF_027942865.1. Classification (NCBI taxonomy): domain Eukaryota; kingdom Metazoa; phylum Chordata; class Actinopteri; order Atheriniformes; family Atherinopsidae; genus Odontesthes; species Odontesthes bonariensis. Next base: position 21,806,659 of record NC_134515.1, read on the forward strand.
ATATTCAGTCTTTTGTTATGTCACTGTGACGTTGGCAAGGTTAGAAAAAAAGTGAGTGTTGAGTAACATGATCAAGTGTTGCACTTTGAGATAAAATGACGTCTGGTCCCTCAGCACCATGGAACACTGAATCTCATTGTACTGCAGTGAATAATTGATTATTGATGGGTGACAGCCCTGACCGAAAACTGATACCAGCCAACTTCACTTGTATTACACATGAGACAACTCTTGGGATCCAAATACATGGTTTCAAATGCAAGCATCTGCTACGGGACACCGGACACATGCTCTACGTTACGGTAACAACTGACAAGCACACTGACCATAACGTCAATACGCTCAGAAAGATTTTCAAGCTCGAATTCACAAAAAAAAGAGGACACGCATCTTTAATGATATTTCAAACTTCTTCAGCTCCAGTTAAGAGTACTCAAACCGACATGGAGGACAGATGCATATAATGTGACACCATAATGAATTCAAACAAAAAGTGAGTGAAAAATAGATCTGCTAACAGGGCTTTTTTTGTTTTGTTTTTTTGTTAACTTTTTAGTTCTTTCCTCCATCTCTAAAGCTAGCAGCAGTGCATTGGCTATGAGTGTTTGATCAGTTAGTGTTTTAAATGGTGACATCAAGTCATTAAAACCCTAAATATTCTCCTCTCGTCCACTTCTGGTGCATCTTCCGCTCTCTCATCTTTGCTCTCCAGCTCATTTCAAGGTGTCCTGGGCTGTAATCCTAGGCAGGAGAGGAGCTGCGGTAGAAGAGTCTGACACTGTTGCTGAATTATTGATAGATCTATTACATCACTGACATAAAACAACCCTAAAAGATCAGGACAGGTAGAAAAGACCCCACAAAATGTCCGCACTGCTAATTTAGATTTAGAACAATTCCAGTGACGGTCCTCTTCCTCAGCTCCACTTTGTCATTTTCTAAAGCTTTTCGTTTTTTCCTGCAAACCTCTCTTCAAAGATTCTTTCCTTTCATCTCTGCGAGACTCCTGCAGAAAAGCTGCGTCATTAAACTGCTTCAAGCAGAGAGCGAGAGGCAGGGCAGTATTCAATAATTACAGCAATAATGGTCGACGGAGAACAAATCCTTTAAGTTTTCCTGTAGAATATCGAGGCAATCTTGCTTCAAGAAATTGCATCAGTGAGGCCAACCTAAGTTGATTTAAAACAGAACAAAGATGAAACGAAGAAGATGAGTGAGAGAGCGGGGCACTACTGCTCTATTCAGTAATGCATGAAGGGAAACTTGAAAATTTGAGTGATGGCAGAGACAAAAGTTTATGCTGAATGAAGTGTGACCAAACAGGATCAGGAGCATTTCAGCAACAAAGAGGCGTACAGTCAAGGAATACGTTGCATATTCATGAACATTTGCCTTTTTTTCCCCTTCATCCCCCTCTTTATCCATCCCGCAGGGAACCACTCTTCTCTTTGGCACCCCTCCCTTCTTACCCATAATGCTCTTGTCCTGGATACATAATGCAGAATTCATCATGCCTCCCCCTGCTGAGCCATTGTACGTTTTATAGTTTAAGTCAATGTGTGTTTAAAACCGGACTACGTCACTGTGCTTGCTCTATATGTTTGTCTCAGATGATATAATAGCCTTCGTCAACCATTGTAGCGGTGTACAATGCCCCTGATGGTTCATCTTACTTTCGTTTGCAAACAGTGTAGCAGAAAAATAGCACACATCCAGATCAACTGACAAAAAGGGACCAATACAGACGGTGAGTCTGGACCAAAGCTGCTCCTTGTTTAACTACCTTCTTCATACATTATGTACACAGATGTAAGTATAGACAGACCCATTGAGTACTGACCAGAGATGCGCGTCGTAGCCTGCGGCTCATGGGTTTGTCAAAAGGCGGGCTGTTCATGGCAAACTTCTCCAAGTAGCCCTCCGGTAGCCTGATATCAGCCGGCAGAGACAACCGCTTGTTTATGTCCTGAGAAGGAAAAACACAGAGGGAGACAAAAAGTGCTTTATGAGATCTAAATTGTCAACTGTCATATGATAGCAATGGCATGTTTTATAAATAGTCCATTTAAAAAAAGTCTATTTAGTCTAATAAAACCATAAAGATTGACTTTGAAAAAAGTTTGGGAATTCTAAATCAATTAATTGAACAACCCTGTTTCCACAAACGTTGGCATACAAATACTCGCAAATGATTTGAAACCTTTATTTACTTGAAAACAGTACAAGTTAAACCTGTAAAAGCTGTGAAAAAAAAACTTGTGTTGTGATATGTTGAGGAGAATGTGAGCACAATCTGATCTGGTCTTTTGCGGGAGAACTACTGTCTCTAGAGTTCACAGTGCGATGCTGAAATTACGCACTGGAAACATGTTGAGAACAGCAGACAATGTGCTGATATGAGTACTGCATGTATCTGTACAAAGCCACAATAGTGGATAGCGAGCAAAGAGCAGCGTACAAGTCGGCATAAAGAACAAACTCTCTCCAGCACACACACGCTCACTTGCACAGCGGCCATGAATGCTCATACATTTTGTTCAACTGCTGATGTTCCGGGGACGAGGGCGCTGGGTGAAATATCTCTGTTGTGGACATTTGTGCTCTCACATGTCAGCGCTCCAGAACTCAAGAGCTCTAGAACATTTCATGACTCCGGTGCGCGTGTGAAAGCGATTTTGGTGAAACATGTCAAGTCTTTTTAGGTTAAGTGGCAACATCATTGTGTGATTTGACTTAAAAAACCAACATCTCGGTGTGTACCTCTGAAAGGAGTAGAAGGGGGTGGCCTCAGCCAAATGAAAAGGATGAGTTAAAAAATCTCAGTGGAAAATTGCAAAGAATTTGCAGAATTAATTGTCTACAGTGCAACTTCGCTTTAAAAGCTTTAGAGAATCCAATATAATATCTTAACGCAAGGGATCATGCTTTTTTTTAACCAATATTGACCATTATTCTTAGGCAGACCTGAATTAAAAGGAGCCATTGCATTGACACTTCTGAAAGTCATCAATGAACACAGCTCCGACATTTATCCACAAATGTAAGTTAAAACTCTACCATACAAAAGAAAGAACATAAATCTGAGCTTGTTTTAGATGGACTGAGGTGTAAATCTGTTGTAGTTTGAAGAATCAAAAATTTTAATTCTTTTTGGAAAATATGGATGCTGCGTCCTCTTGGCTAAAGAGCAGGGGGACCGTTCAGCTTGCTACCAACATACAGTTCAAAAGTCAATCCCTAAAAATCCAAAAACCGTTACAGCTGATCAGTTTCGGATCAGCATACGTTGCCCCTCAGATATTTCCTTCATGGAAGACTTATTTCAGCTAAACGATACCCAGATATAATGAGGACATTTAATAACAGCAGGACTCTTCAGTCACAGACTGTGACTGCTAAAATGTTCTGCCTGCAATCCAAGCTGATCCATCCTTCAAAGCATTTGGTGCATTATGAAACAGGAATATGAGAACAAAGATTGCGAACTGCCAACCTCCAAAATTATCAAAGAAAAGGAAAATAATTCATTTTCAGTAATGTGTTTCCTCAGTTCCCAAACATTCATGGTTGTTGTTAAAAGAGAGGTAAATATGTTCCGTCCCAACATTTTTAAAACATGTAGTTGGCATGAAATTCAGAATGACCACATGCTGTATTTTTCAGGAACATAATAAAATCTCTCAATTTGATTGATACTTTCAAACGACTAATTGCAGCTGTAATTAGTTGTAATTTCAACTGAGAAGTGTTAAATGTCTTTAAAAAGGCACATTCCAGGTGATTAAAAATCATATTTCTTCAAAAATTAAACATCAGGTTGACATTTTGGTTTTCTTGTTGACAGTTTCTAGCATGCAGCACACTCTGCAACAACTGGAATAACTCCCCATTTCCCAAAATATATTCTACCCATGTGGCGAGATGTCAATCGACCCTTGTTTCCATGGCAGCTGTGGCTGACTTGGCCCGGTCCCAACAGCCCCACAGTGAGAGCTCTTGATGTAAGTGTGTAAAATCATATGTGTATGTTTACATATGAACACGAGAGGGAGGGCAGAGCGATGTGCGGTTGCCTGAGGATAAAAGGTGGAAGGATTTTACGCCTGTTAGGGTTTTATCTGAGCTGACCGGCTAACATGAAAACATGCATTATTACAAACCACAACCCTTAGTGTAGTTACACACAAGACATTTAGAATCCACTAACACGCGGTGAACATGTAAAGTCTTGCTCTGTATGATGCACTAGCATATGCTGAAATATTTTGAATTAAGCCAGAAGCACGTGACCAACTGGCTGAGGTTTCCACATTTGTGAGATCCCCCAAGTATCTGCATCTTAAGACTTGAAAAAATAAAATAAAAAAGACACTGCAACACCATGTATGATGGGAACAGCACTCCTGATAACCAAAACAAAGGATTTTCATACAAGCACATGGTCCATGCTCTTTTCCAAAGGGGTTACAATGATCGCAAGTTCACAAAGACACTGACACTCATGCCCTCTCATTCACTGGTAGAGATTAAATAAAGACCCACACACAAATATGCACGTGGGTCCCCCATACTCACAATGCAGAACAGCTCTAGTAGCTCCCTCATTGTCCTCCTTAAACGTGTTTTACTTGCACTCATGCACACACATATATGCGCTTTCAACGATGCATGTCTCTGCCCTGATACATGACTGCACACACACACGCGCACACACTGATGGAGAGAGAAAGAGAGAGGGCTGGCACAGTGGTAGAGTGCCATCCACTTGCTCTAAAAGAGGAGGAGAAAAACTGAGGAGGAGGAGGGGAAGCACGAGTAGAAGAGAGAGGAATGGGCAGATTCCTGAGGGGAAAAGGCAGATTGGGGGGGAAGGGGTGAATGGGGGGGAGCGCAGAAATAAAACACTGCTTTTATCTTCGTTCCGACCATCACTTTGTCCTTCATCCTCTGCACTCTATCATCTCCAAAGCTTCAGTCTTCTGGACCTTTCTTGTCTTTGTCATGCCAAGAATTATTCCCACATACGTAATTATTCTTTCACCCCAGCATGTTCCTCTCGCGCACGGCCCTTACATCCCCTTCTTTTTTTCCCTGTGTGGTAAACATGCTCTAAATTAGTCTCTTCCCCTGCTCACAACAGTCAGAGGCTGGGTATCCAGAGGCATTTCCAGTAATAATGCTGTGCTCATCAGTCTGCAAAAAGACACACAGTCTGGCCAAGACATGAGCACATACTCAGGGATGTTTTACTGTAAAAAGAAAAAAGCAATAAACTGCTACTCAAGCTATACTGTTTACTGACAGACAGACAGACAGACAGACAGGGTGTGTTAAAGGTGCAACACAAATGCCAGGTCTGTGCACAAAATGGCTTGCATCATCACACTTTGTTATTTTCTCATTTTTTTCATAGTACAAATATTCAACCATTAAAAAGTATAATCAGGATATCATATATTAAAATCTATTTGATCATAAAACTGCTTTCAATCCCAAATCTCCATCCTTGGATGAGGCGCTGCACACAGCAGAGCTGTCAAAGTGTCAAAAGTGACAATGATGTCTTGATTCATCAACTTTGACAACAAAATGTTCAGTTATTGGAACAACACGGGATTCTTTTCATTTCCTGATAACTAATATAAAGTTTGTACCTGACAGCAATGATAAGAAGGTACCAACTGAAAGCCAAGTACAACCATGTTTTGTACCAACCCAATGATTACAGTAAGATGATTCAGACTTGTTGGATTTTTCCACATTAGTGTAATAAGGCCTCTGATGTGCCTGATGTGTAGAGTGTAACTACTGGTTGCTCCCACGCATCCCACAAACATGGTAGGTAGTCTGCATGGTAAGCCGTGCTTACTTACATACTGCGTAGCTCAAAGGGGATTCTTCTTTGAAACAAAAAAGTGTGCCTAATGCTAATGTACTAACCATTGTTCTACTTTTACAGAAATAGGATATATTCTCCGGGCTGCTAATTAGTCTTTAAACTTGATTGGTAAAATGATCCAATGTCCTCCCTCTTTTCTGATTTCAGTAAATCTAGGGATTGCCAACATCTCAAGCTCCTCTCATACTCATAGACCTCGAGCTACATTAAGAAACGTATTGTTGCATAGAAACCCAGCCGCCGACTTGCGCTTTGGTGGTCTACTTGCTGACCAACGAACCCAGACCTGCACACAGGTAGATATGCTCACAGCGCCACAGCTCACTTGCAAAGGGTACAAGATAAGTTTTGAGTTGATCTAACATGGAAGAGTAAATCAAGCCTTAACAAGGCCTCCTGTGTAACCAACGGATGTTCAGATAACAAATATCCAGGCCAAGACTTCCTGTTTTGTGTGCAAGTCATTGTTAAGAAAAATAAACAAATTAAATAAAAAAAAAAATATGTATACTTTTTTCAGATTATATATCAATGCTGTGATATTCTATTACAGCCAATGTGCTCCATATTGTATCATTTAAACATATGAAGTATTATTTGCCCCCAAAATTGTGTGGGCTGATGCTAATTTGCTGTTTTTACTAGATGTGGCCTAACCCAGTCCTCCAAGCATACAGCAATATATTTGTAATTTCTTAAAACAGAAAATCACAAGCTTGAAAAATACGCCTCTTTCATTTTACAGCTAACAGTTAGAACTCTGTCTCTATTGCCTTGGTTCTACTCTGACACTTTTTTCTGAAATATCTTGTGATTTACTAGACAGCGTATATACCCCCTAATACCACAACCTGTTCTCATTACCAGGGCATCAAATACTGCCATTTTGTCAGATCTCCTGGTGTTTAAGAGATGCACACAAGGTGCCCTCTAGCATTGGTTACTGACACACATTTCACAGCAGCATTAGATGCCGACAGCAAATACTGCAAACATTATTCTGGATGACGCACTCATAAGATGACTGGAGGTGCAAACTCACTGGATATCCTCTGCGTCGTCAAGTGACGCCATGAATTTGGACAGACGGGCAGTATATAACGCCATCCGAGTGAAATATGGCTGGAGACCAATAAATCACCAACAAGGCAATGCTGATTTATGAACCCGTCCAATTTATCAGTCACGCTCTACAATCTGATACACTTTACAGTTTTCTTCATAAAATCTAATTTATCATGTTTAGTGGATGGCGACAAAGGGAATGTTATTTGACAGTCTTTGGCATCACTATCAAATCTTGATGAATGATGTTTCCAGGTATGTTTTCTTCGGGGTACATCCCAGAGAGGAGCATGGCTGGTTTAAAAGCTGTGTTTGTAGGTCTGTCTCAGTTTCCAGTACCTCATTAGAGATCCGCCGATGGTGGTTGTTCCTCATACGGACTCTGACTGGGCTCTGGACCTCATCAGAAGATGTACCAGATGCCTGATCACTTTCCCCATCTGAACCCATCTTCACATTTTCATGAACGATACCTGTGACACACAAACAAAGCAATTACACTCCGGCACATTGTAGCGGTGAAGGAACAAAACATGAGAAGAAGTTTTTTTTGTTTGTTTGTTTCATGATACAAGCCGTTCACCTCCTCCATTATTCGCTCTATGGTGTGATCAAAGGACACAACCTTTTGTCTTCATCAGATCTAAATCACTCTTCTACAAAAGACTCAGTCCCTCAATCCCCAAATGATGGATTGTACCACCAGCCATGTTAGGAGTGTCGACCGAGTGTGTTTGAAATGCCACTGGTAAGATGAGGTGGAAGATCAATATGACCACATGCAATGGGAGCTTTCCCATCTCTACCCGCCACCCCCCACACCTTCATCCGGCACAGAATCCATCCGATTAATGAGTCACGGTGCAGCTGACAAGACTGCCTCCTTCAATGCAGTGTGTGTGTGTGTGTGTGTGTGTGTGACTAAATGTGGGGGAAGGGTGAAATGGTATCTGGCTTTCAGTGCGAGAGTCTGGGTCATGTGCAGCACATAGAGTGTGTGTTTGAACCTATGTCTTTGTGTGCACATCTGCCTTGTGTTTGAGCAAGAAAACTTCTTTGTGAAATGCACTGACAGAAGTTAAGTAAGATATATGTACCACCATCGAATGCAGTGTTTACATATCCACCAGCCACCCTGTAGGGGAGGAGAGACAGATAGAGGGAAGATTAGGAGATCGGGCAAAGGAAAGTCTTGGTGGGCAGAAGTGATTAAGTAGGAAGAAAAATAAGTCCCCTGAGTGACTGTGACACCGCAGCTGTGGGGTGTAAAAACTGTGGGCCAGATAGGTAACGCTATTTGTTATAGTGCGCTGCGTAACAGCTGCAGAGGCTGTTTCTAGGTCATTTGTTTGCATCTCTTTAGGATATAAGGGTTAGGATTGAAGAAAGACAAGAGAGGCCACAGAGTTGGTCTTAAATTTGACGGTAGAAAAGATGGAGAAAAAAAATGGTTCTTTACACAAATAATAAAAAAAACGGCATGCTTTAAATGGTATGAACAGTATTTAGCACCAAAGTGATCAAATAATTGAATAATTTTAAAAATAAATAATCAAAGGGGGTTAATTTGCAGAATAATCACCTCCTGGTGATGGCGTCTCATTTTCCTTATTACAGAACAGAGTGAGTTTTGAAAAACTCCAGCAAAAAAAATTAGATTTGAGTTTGAGCAAAGTAAAAACTGTGCAATTACAGTGTTAACAGCCTTGTAGAAATGAATCAGTGGCACTCATATGGATACTGATCTCTCACTCGACTAAATTCTACACTGCAGAGAAGAAAGCTCAACAAATGCTCCGTCCATTTGAGTCATTCTAGTGCAAAAGAAACCTCTACACTAAATGTGCTGTGCTCGGAAACCTTTGAAAAATTACGTTAACAAATGCAACTCCTTGCTGTGATGTGTTATCTATTCATTCAGATTTTCAAGGGTTTATATGTTTCAATATAACGTTTGAATATCCAAGTCTGGTGTTTATCCTGTGGTATAAAAGGAAGACAGTAGAACACAGTTCGGTCAGAAAACTGAGAAGTCAGTTGTCATATGTCAGTCATATGTCAGGAATAGACCCTCACAACCCAAATGGTGAAACATTAAACAGTAGGTAACTGACACCAGAGTCAGGGGAAATTGATCCAGGATATCTACACAGTGACAGATGCACACACAGGTCCACACAGTTGTGGCGGGTGAGTATCCAGTACGACTGTTATATCACAAGTCTGTCTCACTTTTTGAGATGTCCTGACCTAGTCTGTTTGAGAAAAATAGTCAAGCAGATGTGGGTGGATGAGACAGGGTTTCCTCACCTGGAAGGAAATTTCCATTACCTGGGACCCAAAACAATCTAGCACTGTTTTTATTCTAACAGTAGAGTATCTAAGCAGGTTTCTTTTAAATGCACGTACACCCACTATAACCCAAAGGTTCCTTCCCATTGCTGGTTGTAGAGTGTTTACCCTCAGTCCACTGAAGGCTCCAACAAATATCTAGTGAGTGTAGTTCTATAAAGTAACTACAACTACCTCCCAGGACACAAGCTATAACAGTCAGAGGGTATGGCATTACACTGTTTCCTACAAGCTGTGCTGGACCACAGATTCTGAAGCTCCAATTTCTGACTTTATAAGGCTAGTTTTTATAATTTCTTACCGAACAGCGGATGGAAATACCACACAGCAGGACTGAGAAAATAAAACCTACTCTCATCCAGACGGGTAAAAATTGATCAAATGTTTTTTTCTTTTACCTGTTACTATCACTCACGGAGCCTCTGTGTGAAACATTACATTTAGTAAATGCGTGTTCCTGTAAAGAAAAACCTAGCTGTGCCCACTTAGAGTGAGCACCGGATGTGTGTTCCCATCAATGTCAATAGGAGCTGGAGCCGGTACTATACTGGTGACATTTGATGTGGGACTGAATACCAAATGAACACTTTCCCACTGCATTTAACAGTGCGATGTTAGCGAGTGTTAACAAGTTTTTTGCCTAGTGTAGGGTTAAATAATATGCTATGACGCAGATGCCTCTGCACAACAGCTTCTCCAGCACACCTTTTCTCCTCAGAACAGAAAACCCACAGTACAAAATCAGTTTTGTTCTGCAGGCACCTGCAGGTTTCCTCTGTTACAATTCCACTGATGACAAAGAGCAGACAGTAAATATCACGAGGTACCACTGCCTCCCTGCATGGAGCCAAGCTGGCCTAGTTTGGGTCTCCCTGCTAGAAGAGTGACCGGGGTACTTGTAGAACTATCCTTTCCTCACCAAGCTCTGCATGGACTCCAGAGATCTGGAAATGAATCTTAAAATAAGCCCTAACTTGGCATGGTTGGACAGTGAAATTCAGTAGCTTGCTCAAGGCTGTAATAGGAATTTTAAAAGGACAGTCCACATCCGCATTGCCCAGCACTTTTATTCAAGGCCACTTCTCTTTTATTGCCCTTTCAGGTCAGGAGTTCGTAAACTTTTTTGAGCACAGGAAGTCAGCGTCTGACTTTGGCCAAAGCAGCAGGCCCACACCGCATTGTACTGTCAATAAAGTTGATACAAATTTCAAATGAGAAATGTCACCTCTCTAATGAGCTCATGGGATCCCCGTGGATACGCGCACACGTTGCTGTAGGCCAACGCACTGCTTCTCTCATCTTACATCAGTCCCATAAAGGAAATCAGATTCTGATATTTAAAAGAAGTAGGATTAGCCTTTCCTGATAGAAAGCTATTTGCCTGAACAAGTTTCTCTTCGTGAAATAAAATCTCAGGACATTTGATTGATCTCAATTTCATGTCACCCAAGGGAGTTATCATTACAAACATATTGCAGGTGTTTATGCAATCCATGTATAACTCAGGATTTCACCTAAATCTGAAAAATGTTTCCATTATCAGCATATTCTTGGATAATAACTTGGATTAGAGGAAATCTGAATATCAGAATGCAGATGAATTCAGGATGACCATAACAATGACACTCACCGATCCGGTTTCCTGGAGGACGGCATGAGTCCAGCATTCGAAGCATACGAAAAGGTGACAGCCTCAGTGGGGTGTCTCTCTCCCCCATTCTCATCCCCTCTCCCATCCTAGCCTCCCCCACCTTAGAGTCTCCCACCCTGGGAACACGGGCAGAGCAGCCTTGAGGGTTGTCTGACATATCCATTCTTGCAGAAGAGTCAAAGCACTGGCGTTTAAATGTGCAAAATCTAAAAATGCATTTCACAAACTGAAAAAAAAAAAAAAAAAAAAAAGTAAATGGGAAAAAAATTCTGAGGCTTTTTAGGAAGCAGACGTCATTTCAGTTGGTCTGGGTGGCACCGGAGTTTCAGAAGGCGTAGGTAGATGATTAAAGGTTCGAGATTCGCGTGTTAGAAAAATACCATCCACTGTACCACCAGCGGAGCCCCGAGTAGAGGAGAGCAGGTCTTACATTGCGAGGACAGTGCAGACTGCAGAAGCACACGAATCACAAAGCAACAACTCCCTTGGCTGCTACTCCACTTGAACACTCTATCCCTCTCTCTGTGTTTTCCTGTAGACGCTCCCTCCCTCCACCTCTCCTCCTTTCTCGTTCTTTTTCTCTCTGCAGTCACACTCGGCTTGCTGACTAAGGAAGGTCAAACACTGTGCAGGTAGGCAAAATGCTGCAGAGACAGTCCCATGCATGCGAGCTTGGAGCTCTCAGAATAACAGGTGTTCTGTCTTCTTCTGTGGCATCCAGGCACAAGCACGCAAACATGTGAAAAGACCCAGAATGCATTTAACTTGCAGCTCCATGCGGGGAAAACACTTTCATCTGTCAGGTGCCTAACTATCTGACCTTACTGCCAACCAGATCTCCCGTTCACCTCTATCCTTTTTTTTTTTTTACTTTTCAGTCCATATGCATTACAGTTTCTTCTTTATCCTGATGTTTTTCTTCCCTGTCAGATGTCCTTCCTCGTCCTCCTTGTTCTTCCACTGTTAATCAGTGCACCACTCTATTCAGGCTGTAGTGCTGCTTTCTTCCTTCCACTCCCCCTCTCTCGATTACTTCCTCCTCGCCTGTGGCGCCCCTATCAGTGCTTTCAGTGTCGTTCGTCTGCTTGCTCCCTCCCTTCACCTTGCTATTACTCTCCTCCTTCTCATGTGATAGCAGTCTTTCTCTCTCCGCCTCCTCCTGTCCCCATCTCTCTCTCTCTCTCTCTCTCCCTCGCTCCGGGTCTGGAGACGGCATTGAATATCAGTGCAGCCTTTCTATTCATGAGTCGATGACAACATTTTCTGCATGATCAGCCTCTTCCTCAAACTCCGTCTCAATTTGCCTTCTCTTTCTCACGTTCACTCGCTCCTCTCCGCCCTCTGCTCCCTTGTTCTTATCACTCCCCGAGGCAGAAAATTAAACCCTGGAGCTTTTTGAATGATGCCTCTGGCATCCTAGGTGCTCTCTCCTCTTCCTCCCTCAGTCCTTCCACATGGTCATGACACAGGTCATTATTCGTACTCATCCTGAGGGACACCGAACAAACACATGCACACGCTACCTAACACCTGCCACTGCACATTCCCACAATGTACATCCCACAAACAAATTAAACTACTAAATAGAATATGAAGCTGTTCAAATGAGCTACGTCACAATTATCTATAACTACTGTTCACATTTTGAGCAACAAAAACAGGCTTATTGGAACATCACCTTAATCCAACAAAAAAAAAAAAAGACAGCGGCTGTTCTGCACAATGATAGCATGTCATATCTGCACTTTTTCATTTCAAGGTAATGTTAAAGATAGTCTACCACTGGGGGGGGAAGCCAGCTGAGCCATTTAGAAGATCATTACAATATGTTTTTAGAAAGCATCTCTAATAAAAGTATATTTATTCTCAATTGACACCAACTGAAAAGAGAACTATCATAAAGGTGGCTGCGAGTACTTTGGCAGGTGTTAATACATTTTTCTCCCTCTGTGGATAGATGTCAACATGAAAGCAAACACTCACCAAGATGCAGTCACAAAACTTCAAAAGGTGTGTAACCGAGATCAAAATGAAGGCCAACTTCAAAGATGGCTGTAATCTGACCCAAGAGAGCAGAGGACTCGCATAATAGTGTAGTAATGATGAATGAGTACTCATGGGTCAGTGTGTCAACATCCTTTTTTGCCATTGTGGCAGGTGTGATGTCTTAGCAAGATGGATTTCTAGTTTTGAAAAGACAAAAGCTGCAGTGTCCTCTTGGAGAAATGTGTTGCCACTGCCAGGCTGTTGGCTCCTCTTTTGCCCATCGTCATAGATATGTTGCTCTAGGTTTACCATGGAACTTGGGTTGTGGAAAGCTACAGCATCCAAAATGTCAACAAGATATAAAAGGCCATAAAAGGCTATCTTTTTATCATAACAATATAACAACGGATTAACACTTTAAAGAACTAAGACAGACGTTTTCAGCAACTAGGAGATAAAGTTTTACATCCCTCTTCGTGTTAAACATGAGGTTGTCTTGCAAACATTAAATAACTAAACACGCTCACACCCTACTTGTCAATAATGATGAACTTAAATATTAGACTACTCATAAAGACACCCATTGAGCCATCCATCCACCCATCCATAAACTGAATTGACTTGAACTTTGTAAATATGTGGGCTCATTCAAATTCTTTACTCTGAAACCATCATGAGAACACCTTTAATGTGGTTGGGTGCGGAAGGTGAACTATAAGAAATATTTGTGAGGACTGCAAGCATTCCCTTCAGCTAAAAGCTACATGAGATGTACTTAGCATTCCTTTATTCCAACCCATAACTCATACTTTCACTTAGATTAGAATACTGGTCATTGACAGTGCGCTGCTAAACACATGCTGATGTAGAGAAATGATTCTGTGAGCTTCTGGCTGTTAGAACTTCAAGGATAAAAGTTGGCCACTCAGCCATTCAACCATCACTGTGGCCCTGACACTTTATATTCACAGACAAAGTTCTATACATCAAAGAATTTCCCCATCCTTCACAGACATCCCACACAGCTTTTAGCCTCCCTCAAGGTCTCTTTCACTGTCATTTTTTTATTGCAATAAATCTTGTAAATCTTGTAAAAGAAGTCCACTGTCAAACCTGCTTCACTACAGGTGAATTAACGCCCAAAATGTGTTCTCACATAAAATAAAAAAAACAAACGAACAATACGACAGTCTGCCAACAGAAAAATTAAAAAATATAGATCAAAGTGCATTTACCATCCCTGAGGAACTGGTATGCAAAGGGTAGCATACTCACAAGGCTGGGAGGGGGTGGAAGAATTTAGACTGCAGTAATTACTGAACCTTTTATCTGCATCTCAGGAATCTTATTATTCAATTACTGGGACCAGATTGCCTACTGTATCTGTTTATGCCATACGTCCCCACAACCCCCCACCCTTAGCCAAGAGTTCGGAAAATTACAAGCATTTGTTCGAAGCATCTTGCTTAAGCCTCAAGCATAAGCTTGTGAAGCAGCAAAGCACTCTGACATACATAAAAAGCTTACAGGACCAACCACATAAAAGGAGTCCACTCCATTGTTCTTATTAAATCCAACCCAAGAATGAGCAAATGGATAGCAGAGAGTATGGGAGGGGGGCTACGGCTATTAATGCAATGTTAATGCATGACATTAAATCCCTGGCATGGACGAGGTCTCTCATGGTGTGCAATATATAGGAAGAGAAAAGCTTACCATCTTTAATCATTGCCCCATTCTGGTTTTATCTGGGGGTTAAATATAGTGTTTTGATGTAGAGTGAAAGGGATGAGACAGAAGGGAGAAAGGAACCCGAGGAGACATCTGTGAGAGTATCGAAAATAGCAGCTTGCGGCAGGTTTTGAGGAGAGCCGGCAGCTTTCAGCAGAGTTCTTTTCTCTCTTAAATGGACAGGACGGCCGACTAATGCTCGACAGTGTAACTACAGATATTCACACACACACACACACACACACACAGGAAGAGATGAGACTGTGGTGAAAAGCGAAAAAGAAAAGTGCAGTCTTCATCACTGTTAAGTACAGTGTAGTGGATGTGGGTGTTGGCCCGGTTAGCAACAGATGGAAGGCAAACCCCTCTAACATATATGACCACAAGTTCCAGCCTATCAACACAGATTCCAAGTGAATTTAGGTGAGTACTCACATATGGATAAACAGAGCAAGTTTAGAAAACACAGAGGGAGAAAGTAAGAGACAGAAGAAAGGGTGGGTAATCTCCTTAGCGCAGCAGGAAGGAGAGATTGCATCATGTCCCTCTATCAAAGGCTGCAGCGTGCTCTGACTGCCGAGTGGCACACAGTGAGTCAGCGAGACCAACCGGTGGGAAACACGCACACACACAAAGCATAACTCGTAACATTTCAAATTACACTTTATCCAAATTTTAATAATAGAGTAGCATCTATTCTTGGTTCTTAGTCAAGTTCTGGTCATTTTGGGGCGTTGCTGAGCATAGCTCCACGCAGCTGTGGATGTCAACCTCACTTCACCGGACCAACAATCTGTGGGCTCATGATTGATACATTCGCATATCTCTGCATATAACTTGTATTTCTTCATGAGGTTTGCATAAAACAATAGTTTGTCTGCCAGAAAGCCTTGACAAGCTCACCCTTTCATTGTATAACACCCCACACAACACATATAAGGATCACAGTTTACAATGAAAATATTTATCATAATCAACTTTAAAAAACAATATCAGAGCCCATTTTCTACACGTAAGGTCACTGAAGTTAATGCTGGAAGGGGACCACAACTCAAGAATAATGCTGGGGACAGGAGTGGCAGAGTACAAATAAAACTCATCCATGTCCTAGTGTCGACGACATTTCTTCACAGGGATCATTTACGTTTTATCCAAACATACTTACACAGTATTCCCAAGTCACAGAGCTGCTGTGAACTCCAAGTTTCTGATTCTCGTTCAATGCACATAGCACAGAGATACACAGCACAGCTACAGCACCAACGTGACTGTGAAACGTCCTCCTGCAGTACCACTCTGCCAGTGGCTCAATTTCATCCGAAACCCATCTCCAGCGTGATCATCTTCAGTTCCTCTCATTACATCCATCTTCGACTTTCCTTTCCACATTGCATCCCTCTCTACTGCCTCTGATATAAGCTGTCCAGCAACCCTGGCAAATGAGATTATTGGGATCCATATAGCCACAGACAACATTACATAACGCAGGCAGAAGGAAAAAGTGATCGTGTGAGCATGTGAGTGTGTGCACGTGTGTGTTTGTGTATTTTGGATTAAGTGTTATCCTTCCACATTTGTAGCAAATGTTGGGTGCGTGGTCAAGTTGTCTGTAAATACGGATTTAGGCTCTGTGAAAAAAAACTCTAAGATGCACACACACACATGCACATGCCTCCCTCTAGTAAAAAAAAACACTAATCTCAGTGTTTTCCACCCACAGGTGGCAGTATTGTCCAAGCCCCCCCCCCCCTAAAATGTACACATCCATCAGCCCCAACAGTGATTCACATACACACACAAACTACCGAATAATGCGCAATTCTCAATAAATTTAAGCACAGAAAGATGCTGACATGTTGATCAAACTGCTGACACACAGAAGCAGTGACAGTGGGCAGAAAATGTTACAACAGTAACATTACAAACCGTAGGGGACGAGCTGTGTACACGAGACAGAGTGGCTGTTTCACTTGATTTTCTTTTTTAGAAGCAAGTAGCCACTTGTAGCAACAAAGTGAGAAATACTGAATAACATGCAAAGGTTTTTTTCAAATTGCATTTTTTTTGCAATCACATTTTAACTGGAGCAGAATTATGTCAGTTAAACTTTTCAAACAACAGTGCTCACCGAGTCTGTATGCGGTTAATCTTATCATAGCGGTTAAAATCATAATGTTCTATCTGCTTTCTGAGTAGTTTTGAGAAATTGGGTTCAAGGTTTTTTCTTTGAGAAAATCAAAAACAATACATAGAATACATCCGTGAAAATGAGAGGCACCCTAATTATATATCAAAAATCTTTGTAAATGTGATTTCAAATGCAATACAACCCTTAAATCTAATCCAACAGTTCACTTTTGGATGACAGTTATAAGATTCTACCTTATATAACTTGAACAAAGCGGAATGCAATCAGTTCACTTGGTTTTTTTTGTGTTCAATGAATGTCTTCTGGAACCTTCTTATGACACGCTGTTGCTTTAAGACAAATAATCTGTTTCTTATTCAAAGATCAGTGATAACTACAGTAGATATTTAAATATTTCTATGTATTTGGTCCACAGCAGAGGTCAATATGGTTTATTCTGAAACACTTTATTCCAGGAATCATTTAAGTCTCTTTTGGGGTTTTCAGCTGCCAGCTACCATAATAAATATTGGCAGGAATTTGTTCCACTTAATGAAAATTACATTGTAAGCAAATAAAATCTGTATTGGGTAAGAAAATGTCCCAGCAAGTAAGTAGTGCAGTAGGTCAGAGTAAAAGCAGAATAATTATTCTATACCAGAAATGCTGACTCTGACACATCAAAAATAACTTCTCTTAGAAGAAAAGAAAACTGCAATTAAAATTAAGTTTTTTTTATGCAACTTAGATCCAAAAGAAGGTGGCAAGAATAAATGTCAAAATATTAACGGTTGACTCTGAATGCCAAAACACTTTCATTAGCTGACTAGCATGATGGCTAAAATGAAAACAATAAACAACACCTCTACATTTAGATTGGCAATTAAAAAAAACTAATCGATCAATGAAATCCTCAATCATCACATTTATCACAAACACCTTACAAGACATTTTTAAAATCTCAACAGGTTTGTATCTTCTCGGTTCCTTTTCCTGTTTTCACTAAGCATTGCAGTGACAAAGGTTGTTTGTTGTGCTGATTTCCTAACATTAGAAATGCTATAGAAACAGCTCAACAAAGTCCATAAATGCATGCCACGTCAAAAGAAGCAGCCCATCTAATGTGGGGAGAAGAAAAAAGTTATCATAGAATAAAATTACTGAGCGTGAATAACTCAGTTTTGTCAAAAATGTCAGACAGAACCTTTTTCATTTCAAGGTGACAGTTATCTGATCATTCTTGGGCAGCTTTCAGCTGCCTCAGTCAGTTCTCATTCCACTCATGTGAGTGGAACAGCATTGGGCTGTGCCGAACTGAGTCTGCTGCTTCTCTTTGTAAATATTCCTTGAAGTGGAAAGTTGTGAAAAGTTTAACTTCTCAAGCAGCAGCGGAGGCACCATAAGTGACCGCATGACTGATTGTCACTATAATTCCATGGTAAAACGTCAGGCACACCCAGCGCCGAGTGCTAACCCATAATGTCCTTGTGAATCATGTCTTACGGCTTCATTGCACTGCATGCAGTCGGGTGCTGCTGTTTAAAGGAAAGTTCATTTATACACGTGCATTAAACAATGAATAGTGTCTTCTTAAGCAAAACTAAGCAATGCTATAAAGAGACAACATGGTCTATAATGGTACCCAGAGTACTGAGAAATTGAATATTCCGTTTTTTGATGTTTCTTTGTGTGCTTACGGGTATGCCAGCGTGTGTGTTTGTGTGTGTGCGTGCATGTGTGTGTGTGTTCATATACCCAGAGATCCAGTCCTGTGCAGGCTCAGAAAGGCTCTGTCTCTTTCCAGCCCCCCACCTGGCTCTCTGCGCAGGGCGGTACGGCCCAGATGACCAGCATATTGACGCAGGAAGGAGGGAGCACTATGGGAGGCAGGAGGGTGCACAGAGCACACCACCACGGGCACTGAGATACACAAAGCACACAGGCAGCCGGAGAAAGGGGCAAAAAGAGAGCAGAAAGAGAAAAGAATGGCAGAGAAGGGGGGAAGAAAATTAAGGAAGGGCAGCAGGTTGAAAGAAAGGGCCAAAAGCAAGAAGAACGTTATGAGTATAAAGGAAAAGGAGAGGGGGTAGAAGTACAAGATGAGAGAAACAGAGAAAGAGAAAGAGGAGTAAAAGACGATATAAAGTCACACAGAGACCAGACACAGAAAGGTAGCAGAACATGTGGGAATAGTACAATATGTAGTAGTTATATGTTTCATAAATCAAAGGCAGGGGATGCATACAGTTGTTGTCTTTATGTTAGAGGAAAATGGAACAGCTGCGGCACACACAGCAATGGAAAGTGAAATGGAAAGTGTATGAGGTTGCACGGTTAAAAATATGTTGAGTCACACGTGATGAAGAAAGATTACAAAGAGCAGAGAGGAACATAGGCAGACATGCACACAGGAAAGAAGCACACAAACAGAAGAAAACAGGCCACAGACGTATGGGAACGATGAGCCGCAAAACACGGTTTAGCCGACTGTAGCCACTGATGAGAGTTATGGATAATCATCTGCTCACTGGGTTTTCCAAAAAAGAATCCCACAACTTCAAAATGTGTCGAAATGTTAGCACTGTAAACATGCATGCGTCATCCCTTATATTTCAGAATCATTAGCAATAATTAATCTCTTTTTGTAGAATGTGGACCCCCTCTTATCTTTCAAATAATCCTCCATTTACTCCACATCACACCTGAAATTCCACTGTGATCATGAAGGATTATGGTTTAGTGTTCCCATAAAGTCCTCACATGATTCCCTCCCAGTCTCGCTTGCAGTTTAACAAGTTTAAGTCCACTAAGAATACTGTAGAATAACAGACTCGAATTCAGACATTGCCTCACATTAGCACTTTGAAAAAGGTGAGAAATATTTTCACCTTTTTCTGCATAATCTGACCGAAATATCCACGTATGAGTCTCTCTCTGTGCGTGAGTGTTTGTGCGCATGTGTGTGTGTGTGTGTGTGTGTGTGTGTGTGCAAGGTGGTGATACAGCGAAGAAAAGTGGAAATAGAATATGGTGATGTAGAGCGTTTGTTAAAGTTTAATGTCCCTCTTCTCTACATCACTTCCTCCACCCCTCTCCTTCCTTCACCAGCTGCCTGTGCTCTCTGACACTAAAGACTAAAGAGAGGGATGTAAAAATAGCAGGAATAGTAGGGAGATGGCAGGGAGGAAAATTAATCAGGGAGAGGTGCGGATGCTGCAGCCCTGGATCTGGAATAGCAACAAGGAGTAAACATCATCACTCCTTGAATCCACAACAAACAGAAAAAAAACCCCACCAAACTAGCCGTAATTTAACAATAGCTCTGTTCTT
This sequence comes from Odontesthes bonariensis, assembly GCF_027942865.1. Lineage (NCBI taxonomy): Eukaryota > Metazoa > Chordata > Actinopteri > Atheriniformes > Atherinopsidae > Odontesthes > Odontesthes bonariensis. The sequence continues at coordinate 21,826,801 of NC_134515.1, forward strand.
GTTTTCTGTTTTTTTCTCTGAGTCGGGAGGCAGAGGCAAGCCATCATCCCGACAGAAAACGATGCGAGCGCTCATAAAGATGATCAAATTTGTCTCTGTGCTGGGTCTCAGATTTATCTGACGTTGGACCTGTAATCCTTTAAGATACCCAGCAGATGGCACCCAGAGTTTCAAACAATGACACTGCTTCCCTCACTTTGTTCTAGAAACTGAGACATTAGTTATGGTCAAACAGTCAGAAAAAAATGACCTCCCACAGTCTTCTTCAAAGCACTTTCCCTGCCTCACAAACACAAGTTTTAGCATTTTGCAGCCACTTGTTGGGAAGATCTTAGCTGTCAGCTGCTTTTAGTTGTGTCAGTGCTGTTGCTGGTCCTTTAGCTTTGCTCTGCTATAGAAAGACAGAAGTCAAAGTGGACAAAGATGTGCTTTGTAAGTGAAACTAAGCAAGATAATAAAGTTTATCCACTGCAGCTGTTGTCCATTCTTTTAAACTGTGCTTTTTCTCTTTAGTATTCATCTGGGCTTTTTGTCATGAAATCAGTGGTTGTCTGCCCATCCTAACTGGCTTGAGCAACCTCTCAACCAAACATTATTCAATCGCTGCATAGCATCATTAGCCAAAGTATTAAGGCAACTCACCCTCCAGTCCTCCTTTATTTAAATGAAGTCCGGTAAGTACATAGCATTTAAAATAATTGAGCATTGTTTTTACTGTGGTGGTTGGAAAGAATGGTGGGACAGAATTGTCGATTTTTCTCTCATTGGGGATGCTCCAGTGGTTCCTATTCCAAATGAGTTTATAAAAGACATGTTTCTATAGCATTTAGACAATTTAACCGGCTCTCATTTTGGCTGCCACTAAGATACGTCCAGGTTATCTCACTTAGCTAGAAACATGCCAGAGAGAGGAAGATTAATGAAAACAATATTGTATCTGGATCACCAAAAAACTTGGGGAAGTCAAATTTCCACCATATGCCACTTTTTAGTCTTGGTGACAAGTGAAGTTAATTGCGTTTAAGCTGAAGATGAGATAAAGACAGTGACAGACAGCATGGCTACAGCAAATTGAAAGCCCAGGTGAAACTTTCTCTGTATGTGTGTCAGTTTTACGTACATATTTTGGAATAACAGATGCATGCATATGTGCAAGTTGCACAATAAATACATTATCTCTGAAAATGAATTATTGTAAGAGAAGGACAGCACAATATCTGCTGCCTTAGTTTTGAATAAGTCTTATGCATCTACTGGGGTGACCCAGGAAGCAGCAAAATATTACATTAAAAAAGCATACAGACGCAACATTACAGTAATTGATGCCTCTTTCTGAAAAAAAGTCTCCAAATGAAATTGTTAGGTCTTGAACTGTTAGAGAACATGAACATTTCATCTTCACCAACTGGTTTCCGTGTGGGAAGACACAGCCCTAACTAATCACTGAGTAACTGCAGGGTATTTATGGAGGCCACATGATAACTTTTGAACATAATAGCGTCACATGCTGCATTTCTGCCTTTTCTAAAGCTTCTTTAATTATCCTTACAGAAAACTGTTCCTGTATACTGTGGCATGGCTTGAATATACCTCGACTAAAATATGTGCTGGCATAAAGTTAAAGATGACACATTAATCAAATAGTTTATGTAAAATCATTAGAATTTCTTATTTACAATGTTTAGAGTTTGAAAATGTCGTTTTCTTCAGCTTCTTCTCTAATATTTAATTGAACCCACTCCTCCTCCTGCCATTGAAAACTTTTCTGTAGCACTCATGGCAACGGAAGTCAACAGAAATATCAATCCAACATCATCCCTAACAGTTTTAGAGGTGCTCTTTTACTTTCATTTTGCACCTGTTTTCTCCAAACATAACTTTGCCTTCATTAGTTGGCATCACTTGTTTCCAAAATACATGAGGCTTGTTTCATTTGCACACTTCTGGTGTTGAATTTTGAGGCGAGGGTGGAGGAAAACCTTCATCATCATCATCCTCTGATGATTCTTCAATGGAGAGGATATTTCTGTAGGTGTGGGTGCACAGTGAAATGGAACACCAACATTTCAGAGGCTGCTAAATAGTTCTCAAAGTCTTTTGCATACAAACGTGGAGTTTTGCATGACTTTTCTAGCAGTTATTCAACATTTTTCTTAAACTTCCAGACTTCAAATTGACCTCAACCATTCCTGTTAACAGACATCTTTAAATACAATATAAAATTAAAACAATGTTATTTTAATCCAATTGAGTTTTATTTCTATAGCACCAATTCACAACAAATGTCATTTGTGATTATCCGAAAAGGTATTTCTATTTTCTCATGGCTTTCTCCAGTTTAGTGGGCTTTGATTATTTCAATTTTTTAAGTGCTAGGCAGCTTAGAGGAGCCCACGCTTGATGATTAACGAGACGAGGTTTGAGGGTTTTATCCAAAGCTTTGAAATTTGCATCACTGGGCCTTACCTCATCATTACTGTGTAGAAGCTACAGTCCTAACAGGCTAATTACAGTCTGATACCTCTGTAAACGTTGACTGAGAACTCAAATTTCTTTCGAAGCCCGGACCTTTTTATAGTGCTTCTTTCCTTTTTATCGTTAGAAAATTGTATGAAGCATCATTTTGTACAATTTTGCAAATAATGTGTCATCTTTTACTTTATCCCTTCAGGTCGGTTCAGATCAGCTCCTCTTCTAGTCACTGAAAACATTTTTGACCAGCCCAAACTTTAGCGTGCAAGTGGTTGCACATAAGGCCTACTATGTATTCTAAATGTGTATTGCACACATTTTTATTAAAAAATGTGGTTGTTTTCCATAATGAAAAATATGTCCCCTCACACATGCTCTGCTTGGTTATACATGTGTGAATGAACATGTCTCACCGTTGTCTCTGGCCGCGGCTGGCTCATCCAAAGCCATCTGTTCTGCAAGTTCAGACAGCGAGTCATCGACGGGCCGAGCGCTGCGTAGAGACATGGACAGTCTCCGCTTGATTATCTTCATCCTGTCCATTTTCTCAACTGCACCACTGGGGCCCAAAGGCCTAAGTAGGGGGGAAAAAAAACACCAGCAGCGTTATCATTATCATCAAGTACACAACAAGCACAACTCAAACATCATAATCAGGGCCATGTCTCTCATTAGAAGCAGCAACAGCTATGTCCACACCACCTTGTTAGTCTTCACTGTACATTGTACAGCGCATTTTCTAAAGTTCTTTGGGTTCCCGATGATTGTGTTTGCTCACGCAGCGTGTGTTCTCATTGTTATGTGTCCCAAGTGCAAACACTGCAGAATAAAAGACAAAGAATGAGAGACAGACAAACCCAGGGAGCCAGAGAGAGCGAGAGGGAAAGAGAACAACAAACAAAAATATACATGCAAATGGCTGACTGTGCAGCTCCTCGGAGATTTTAGACAAGAGCAGCTTTCCCAAATGAGTTGGCATTGACACACATTGACACTGACTGTTACATCCACTACCCATACTGAATCCAGGGGATACAAACTACAGGTTGAAGTAGTTCAAAGCCAAATGCTATTTACAGCACAAGTGCTATTTTAGGTCTGTTCCTAAGAGGTCCAATCCAAGCTGGTGTCCATGTGACCACAACCAAACTATGATGGAAAACTGGTTTCAAAGACTTCATGGTATATTATATATGCAGCTGCAGCAGAGCAAAGTAGCACATCCTTGAAATAATTTGGGGTGAGCATATACACTGTTTCTCCAGCTAAGTGCCCTATATATTGAGTGTGTTCAGTGATGACCTAACTACAAGATAGTGTATTTGTGTTTAGCATCACAAAGCTTTCAAAAGTTCTTTAGAGTGCCCTTCAGCAGATACTTAATATCTGCTTTTTAAGGAGTGTACAGTATAAGTGTCTTTGTACATGCGCCTTTTCATGTGCGTAAGTCACTTTGTTTGTCATGGTCCTCAACACTCTGCTTCATGGCCTGAAGGTAGAGGCAGCTATGGCAGAGTATTTCTGTCTCCGTTCCACTTCCTGCTCCTTCTATCTAACCCATAAGGTCTCTGGAACTGACGTGCACAAGCGCACACACAGAAATACGCACCAATATATTTCGCACCCACTGCCTTTCTCTTTGTGTCCATCGTTGGGAGGCTCCAACAAAAGCCATTCATCCTTCCAGGGTCTCAGTCTTTCAGGCCTATTACAGACAACTAGTGCTCCAGGGGAATTCAAACATCCTCACTCAGGCCAACTGTCCCATCTCCACCAAAAGATGTGAGAATAACCACTGTGCCTCTGTCAGATCAGATGGGTTTGTTCAGATGTCTTTCTCAGAGACAAGAGAAAAGTTGAAGAAGGGAACAACAGAGCAAGAAGAGAGCAGCTCTCCTTTATTTCACATCGCCCCTTACAAACCTTCCTCCCCCCTCATCTGCATATTTTCCAAGACTTCATTAGGGAAGAATTATTCTATAGGGGAGAAGACCTTCTGAATGCAGCTATCATATGCATATTTTCAGGAAAAACTGTGTCACAAAGTAGGAAACGGCTAGTCTGCTTATTACCTAGTTAATACATAGCAATCTTATCAATACACACTTAAACTCATATCCAGGGATGCACGCACACACACAGCCACACAATAATAACTAATTTCACAGTCTAAATCCTATCGGAGTTGAGCCAACACCAACGGTAATGGGAGTCTCATTTCCCAGAGGAAAAAACACTTCAGGATGCGACAATATATTACATATATAGTTGAGATTATGATATGAGGATTTTAAAGTCCCTATTTAACTTCAACACAGAACAGAAAAACAGCATGCACTTTAGGAAACATTTACTTACTTTTCTATAAATTCTTTATGAAGTGGCAGAAACACCTACAAACTTTTAGTATGATACTGCATCTCTAAAGGATGTCCATTTCTTTCTGACATCAGCCCGAAAAGGCTTTTACTTAGCTTGCGTCCCCGTTTTGCTGTAGAATTCACATTTCTTTTAGTTGAACTAGTAGTTGGAAAGCTTTACCTTTGTGTGGTGTTTACACAGAGGGCGTTCGGGCACCTTTACAAAAAGTTTCAGGAAATGAGGTGTTATAAATGTAAGCAGAATGTTGCGGCTCGTCTGGCGCAGATGGACTTTGGAGTGTGAAGAGATTGGCAGAGGCACATCGGTGAGTGGGATGAGACATGTGGCTCCAGGCTGCAACATGTGCAAGCCACACTAAGCAGACACTTGGCAAACCACGAATGACTTTAAGACATTGCTCCCACTAAACAGAGGGACACACAACATGTGATGGAGGCTGCACTCACTCCGTGAGACATTCTAGGGCAGCATTCTGTTGCTTCAGTTGCATTTCAACACAACGCCTTGATACACAAGGATTATAATATGGGCTGTCAATTAAAGTGACACGTAAGAGTAAAGGAATTAAACCTCTTCTAGTCATCTGGGTCTGTTAGCGTCCTGTGAGCACGTGCATGTGCAGGTTGGCTGCACGGATGTGGTAGCTTGGAGGTGAGGTGAAGCGACACACCCCTGAGGAGGACAGAGGAGGAGCGCAGTCTGATTTATTCAAGACACACACCATTTGGGTTGCTAGGTTACAAGCCTGGGCTGGAACCACAGATTGTGTCTCTGAGGTGAAGAGAAGAAGAAGAAAAGAGACTGAGAGCTAAGAATTAACAATTCACATCTCTCAATAGCTGTCCCGCATGCCAACACACACACTCAAACATGCTCATATCAGCTTTCAAAACTTCCACCCCTCTAGTTCTTAAGACTACACAAAGCACTGCATCATGCAATCCTTGCCAGCCTCTCTCTGGGATTCCTCTGCCAATTAAATCCCTTTCGGTAAGCAAAAGAATGAATGGACCTAAGGTATGTGTGTGTGTGCCGAGCACAACCGCACAAGCTTTAAATGACACGGTCACTTTTCAGACAAACTAATGTTTTTTGACAGCTTTTGTTTCAAAGGTCACATTTGGTTTCAGCCATATTGTCTTACATCTTTCACCTCTCTTTATTTCCCTTTCATTACAAACAAACAAGCATTCTTCTGCATTTCCCTGACACATGAATCATACGCATGCTTGCACACACATGCAATGTGGCAGAGTAGGACGGGCACTCAGTGGCACTCAAAACACTGCTTTTGCGCAGCAGCCTGAGGATGCATGAGTAATGCACAAGTCTGCCCAACTACAGAATCCCACACACATAACCAGATAATCCACAAAATAGTCCACTCTTCTTCTAAACCTGGTGGCTTCTCCTGAGCATCTCTTCCACAACTTAACCTGAACATCCAAAGTTGGATGAAAAGAGGAAATAATGGAAGGAAGATGAATGAACAAGCAGAAGAACCATAGTCAAAACCAATCTCATGCTGCGAAATGCCATTTTTCCACCACAACAAGAGAGAAAGATAGTTGTGTCTGGCTCCAAGATTGTGGTCGCGCCTGGCTCGCGTGGATTGGACGAAGAACAAGCACTGTAGCAATGAAAATCACAACAGTAGGAATAATTTTGCATTGCATAAGTGGCAGCTGTATGGACCACATGGAGAAAAACTCAAACCTCTGTTTAGTGCAGTAACCTGTCTTCCACTGTTACTTATTACTTCATCCACCTGTACTGAACACAGTCCTGTCAATTTCACAGCAACTGTGAGTAGAAAGCACAGATCTTCACCCTTTAGAGTTCATAAAGCTAGTTCTGTCAGACATCACATCATCAGTAAACACCACTGACCCTTTATCCATCCAAAGTTCTTGCTTTGTAGCAAAGTCTATTCTGGTCTTTGAGTGTTTTGCCTATTGAGGTAAATCCTTTGTATTTACATCCATGACAGCGTTTCTTGATGGCAGACTTTGACAATGCTGCGCCGACACCTCCGAGCAGTGCTCTTTAAAGTGGGGCTTTCTTCAATAAGGAGAGAGTTGTTGTCATCTTCTGTTGTCGTCGAGGCCTTTTTGTGTCGATGAACCGGCCTGTGCTTCTTTTTAAGAATGTAAAAAATAGTTGACTTTGTTACTCCAGAGGTGTCTGCTCCCCACAACAAGCAAATGTGACGTGTGGAGCAATCTCCAGACCTTTATAGCTGCAGCCCCTTAAAGCACAATAATAATTTACATACATCACACATCACAATCATCATTAGCCTACTGTCACCAAGACACAACTGTAAGAAATTGTAAAGCTCAGTGATGTAAGTGACTTGATGTACAGCTAATGTCCATTCAAAAGGATGCTGCCCGTGCAACTGCACACAAAAAGTAAGAATGTCCGTGCAAAGGTCCTGACACCTTGTTTGGCTGCAATAAAGAACTGTTGCCCTGATTCCAGTATATCCCATCACTGTGTATACGGATTATTATTGTTTAGGGGAGATTAGTTTGATATTTTAGTCGTGGTGCATCACAAGGGCGAAGGAACTGACAGAGGCGCATGCAATCTAGGCATCCCACAGTGAGATTTAGCTAAATAATTTACCACTAAATGATACTCCCAACTCGCAGAGCTTAAATCGAATGCCCTGAGACATGTCCGGATGCATACACCGCTCAGACGATTTGACGTTTGTACACAGAAATGCAGGAGGCTATCGACAGCACTGCGTGACCCGCAGCACTGGACTGCCCGTAGTATAAACTGACGAGCGCAAGTCCAGACGAGAATCGAGCTAAGTAGACACGACCAGAGGCAGCGCGCACATTAGTGGGAAGCAAACCGGACGAAAAATCCCGCGGGACACAAACCAAACACACGGCGCTCGACGCCAGGCCTGGCTGAGAGAGATTCCTCTACCTTTCAGGCCTTTTGCGTTTGAGGTCAGTTCCTCTCTCCCCGTGTTTTCCTGACGCGAGTATCCGGGAGGAGGAGAATCGGGCAGGGCAAAGAAAAGTTGCACAGCCGCCCGGCGGGTTCAGAAACTCCGTGGAAACAGGAGCTGGAGGCAATCTCAGAGACTATCCCGACGCTTCGGTGTATTTTACGCGCGACGGGACACGAAAATTGTCGCAGAATTACAAACGCATTGTGAATGCACTTTGATTCGGATTGGACTCTCGTGCCTGTATCGCCATTTATCGACTCAATCTGCCCCGTTGTGGCTTTAATGTTCCCCGCGTCATTCCACGAAGAGTCCCAGTCAGAGTGTTCACGTCAGTTCCAAATAGACGCTCCTTTGCGGGATGTTACACGTAAAATGCGTCTTATTTCGGCGAGTCCAAAAATAAGCACACCTGCAATGTCAAGTGGTAGGACAATCGGGGTTTCGGTGCTTGTTATTCCAACATTATCATTACAGGAGTGAAGACAGGTCGATCATAAACCAAACATACCGCTGCCACCGACCTGCTAGTGTTCCTGCTGAAGAAGACTATTGTTCCACTTGTGTGTGGTAATCCGGGCAGCACGCTGGGATGAAGCCACTGCGACAAGTTCCTCCAACAACTTCGCCGTAAAACACACCAGATTGAGTGGCCACCCGTCAGATATCGCTCATCCCAGTGTTGCACGGCATGTCGCGGTGTCCTGTCGTCGGACAAAGTGCATTGCTGACCTGTAATAAAACATTATTTGTGGCAACTTTCGCTTATAACCACTGCCGTCCCGTCCCGTGATGATCAGCCATATCGCTGCCGCTGTGTGGATCCCAAGTGGAAGCAGTGGCGTGATCCCGGAAAGCACCGCAAGGGGTGTGTGTGTGTGTGTGTCCGTGTGCGTATCAGACCATTTGACATCCACCCCCACTTCCAACAGCCCCCGTGTAAAATGTGAGGTCAGATAAAATCTTTTTTTTTTTTTTTTTGGAGGGGGCATCGTCACAGGGGAAATTATCTTTCATTATCCATTCCCTTTTCACAATGCAGTTCAGAGAAAACTCCCATAAATGATGCATGGAAATTATGGGTGTTAAGCATGATCCAACAGGAGAAAACACAGTAGCTGCCAAGTTTCGGTTTGCCCGTCAAAGCAAACCAACCTAAGATTACAAAAAAAAGGAGTGGGTTTCATATTCTGATACAATAGATCAACTTTACTGGCCAACCTTATGCTGATGTCCAACTGGGCCCTGTGGTTGCTATTTACAGTTTGTTATACGAGATAACATCGCCCTCTTTTTCATACTGTGGACTAGAGATGAGATTATCCCAACATCACCAGGTTTTAGAGCTTTTCAAGATAAAAAAAAAACAGTCAAAAGACGTCAGTAAAGCCGTTGTTATGAGGATTACTTGAACTCCTCAACAATGAATGTTGGGAATCACAGGTGACACAGCAAAGTTTGAGAAGTTTCTAGTTGCTGGTCTTCTTCGCCACCGTGTGGTTGATATAAGAAGCTGAAACGATAATTTCATTCACAGGACAAGTTCATTCACTGGAGCAAATACAGGAGGGACTGTTAAAGCTGGTCGGGTGAATAGGGGGAGAAGAAGTTTGTGAAGCTTTGGGACTGGGACAGAGATGTGCTCTGGTCCAGTTCAGCAACTGAGTTAGATGACATTTTAACATGAAATTAGAGGATAAGCCCCGTTAGCTGCGTCATCTTATTTTAAAGAGATATGGACCATTTAGAAGGCAATAAAAGACGTTTCTAGAAAATAACATCATGAGACAGCATTTATTCTATCGGCAATATACGACCAAGATGAATAAAGTATTTTTTATATTCTATTCTAATGCAGCCGTTGCTGCTTTAAATCTGTGTGGCGATCCTTTGACAATTGAACTAACACAAAGTGCCCACAAAAGTGAAGTTATAAGCCACATCGAGGATATTTGTTTGACAGCCATAAAGACGGTCCGGGTTCCCCATCATATGCCGTCTATTATTCCGAAGTAATGTGGGCTATCAGAGTTCAAGTGTGACTATCAGAGTTCAAGACCCTTTCCCTCTGAGTTTCTTGTAAAGTTGTATCCAAATAAATACGTATTTGAAGAGTGTCGTGCAATAATTCGCAATACATATGAGAGAAAAATTCGTTTAACGTTATCGTTTGAATTTTGACCGCTAGAGGCCGCTAGCGATTCACTGCAGCACCTGAACAGCGGCGTCTGCGGTTGTGAGTCGTTTGCTTGACTTGTCTGTCTTTGTTGTTAGGTAGGTTGTCAGGGCAGCACATCAACCAGTTAGCTCACACGGGATTAAGGGACTTTAAATAATGATGACACATGTTTCCATCAAAGAAATCTACTGTCAGCACATTTGCTCGAAGCCTTCCCGTTTCTTTGGGTCAGAACTGCAGAGACGTCAGCGTCGCTTTCTATCCAAACAGCCGAAGGTTTGCAGTGGGGTGTGCTCCGTAGCTAGCCAAGCTGCTCAGATTTGCTAACGCTAAACGGCTGACTACGTTCAGGAGACACGGTTAGTCCGTTGGATTTTTTAGCTTACCTTGTAACATTTCTTGTTCGACTGATTTGAAATCGTGGGATCCAAAAATGGAAGACGCTCTGGAAAATTTCATAGAGGAGGAAGAATTCGACAGCAGTGGCAAACTATCAATACCGTATAATCCCCGTGGTCGGTCCACCCGACTGCACGTCCAGAGGAGCAATGTCTGCTCTCGTGCTTATTTCGTTGTTGTCATGGTTTTCTTCCATGTGTACATCATAAACATTATCGCCCTACTGCTCTACGTGCACTATAACAACGGCCCCGTGGATTTAGTCGGTGGAGACGGAGGTTCCTCGGTAACCGTCAGTGACAGCGGAAACAGCCTGCCCCAACCTGCACCGCCGCCAAGAGAACTCCATGCGGAGGACTACAGTCAAAGTTTCAGCCTCCTTCGCATTGAGGGGATACGGGTAAGAGACGGGCGTAACGTCGGTATGAATCAGTATGACACTTTACCTCCCTGATGGAAAGAGTCCCGAAGTGCAGTGGCAGTAATTTCACTTTGTAAACGCACAACTGTCATTACCTTAAAGAGTCATTCGGTCACAGTTACGGGGAGATTACTGAACGAGGCCGCCAGGCAGTCTTGTCCCATTCCAGAATGATATGCCCAAGAGAGACGGTCAAATAGATCCACAGTGAGACAAAAAACAATCAGAAAGAGATTGGAAATTGTCCAGGAGTGTCACAGAATGGCTGCTGAGGGATGCACAACAACCTGAATTGCATACAAACAACCACTAAGAGATGTCGAATTTCAGCATGCATTCTAAATGCCTTCTCTACAGGTTGGACATGTTCAGCAGGTGTCCCTTGAACCAGACAGGATGCACGAAATGAAGACTCTCAGCCTGAAGCCTCTGCTATTTGGTAAGTGCAGGGTCATGTTTTTTTTATATTAACTGCTTTTCGTGACAGGATGGCATTTCAGTGGGATTTAAGAGGAGGGATACTCCTGTCCAAAGTCAGATCAAGGCATCTTGTGAACCGATCAGTGTTGTGTCATTTTCAGCACAAGAGTAAACCTTTGTTTTTACATTAGCTGACACACAGGTGTTGTAGACTGTAGATCGCGGCTGAATTGTCAGTGATCTGAAAAAAACAACAGCAGTCCATTGATGATGTCTGCAAAAGGGAGCATTTCAGCCGTGTTCCATAATACCGCTACGATATGGCACCTAAAACAAAAAACACTGGAAGTGAGTGACAGTAACTCAGGCAATGGCTGCGCTGAAAGCAAAACACACTGGAGGATTTGTTTTAAACAGGAGGGAGATTTCCTTCAGACAGCAACAGGGCTATCAATTTTAAAGAGAGGCTAACCGTTTGATGCTTCAGGTTTTCAAACCATCGCCACCAGCCACAGTGTGCCCAGCTGTGTCATACCTGCATTTCAGACACCAAGGCCTTTACAACAAGGTGGCCACCTTCCAGGTCTTTTGTGAGATTCGCCTGCTGTTGGTCTTTGCTCCTGGTCATTGTGGAATGTCGAATGTAACCCAAAATTCCAAAATCACAGCTCCACTATCCCATGAGGTGATTAGATGAAAGCTATTTAGACAGACATGTTTTAGTTTGCTTTCTTTGTGAGAGAAAACAATAGGAAGAACAAAGAATCCAGGAATTTTTTTATTTATTCATTGCAGTTTTACTGAAATGTCAGGCAGAAACAGTGGATTGATTGAGTTGACTATAAACAGTGTGCACTCTTTTAACTCTATTATCGAGCGTACTACAGGTACCAGATTGGGGTTGGTGCCAGCAACGGTCGAGACCCCATTTAGAACAGAAAATTCAAACCCATGCAATTCAAGACCAGCAATATTAAATTAAGGTTTACAAATACAGTATATACAACTTCTTTTTTTTTTTCATTATTACATCAACTTCCAAAGCCATATGTGTTGGTGTTTGGCATGCTCTTTTGTGACCAACATAGTATTTCCTCCATCGCAGCTTGTTTTAAAAGTTATTAGGAAAGAAAACAGAGCAAGTATTATTTACAATTGGAGGTCTATGGTTGAATTCTAAGCTATTTCCCCTAACCATAGTTTGTTTCTCTATTTCGGTTATGTCTGATTATTATTTTTTTTAACTTGACACAATGTTAGTTCCTGCATGTGTGACGTTTCCATTTGCGTGCGGCTGCCATTAGGTTCTTGTCCTGTCTTTGCCAGGCGTAAGCCTTGTTGACCACCAGACGCTCCCCCTGCACCGTACCGGTCACTAAGAAGGTACCGCCTCGTGGATGCTGCCTTGTCATGTTCCTTACACAGGTGGCATCCCTCTCCAGCCACAGCTCAATGCGCGAGCGAATCTGCCCACCTAACAGGGGCCCATGCTTCAGGACATCCAGTTCACCAGCCAATGAGAATTGAGATAGACTTACTGGACTGTACTTGAGCCTCGTTAGACGTAGTTTCACAACTGGGAAGACATCAGATAAGCACAATGCCTGAGTAGTATCTATTTATGGAGCGGTGGACTTTGGTGTGATAATTATAAACAAGAATAGATGCAGAGAGGGGTTATCGGTAGAGGAATGTGGGTACTCACCAAAATCACTCCTGCAAAAGGTCTCCAGCGTGTCTCTTGAAGAAGAGGCCTCCTCCAGCTCACAATCCCGGCAGCTTGCCTGAGGCACTGAAATAGTCAAAGCACTCATTAGATGACTAGTTTAATGAAGTCAACTCAAGCTTGTGTGTCTCTGTAGCTTCTCACCTCTGCGCCCTCCCGTGTGAGCAGTGGTGTTTGTGATGGAGGAGATGCACATGAGATGGTCTGCGGGATACTGGTCACACTGCAGAATTTCAGGCCAGGGGTAGCCATAGCAACTCATGATTGGAGCGCAGCTGTCCCGCACAGATTCGCACACACTTCTGCAGGGTGATATAAACCTGACAATGAAGCAATAGGCGGGGGTGGGGTGGGGTGGAGTGGGAGTGGGAGGGGGAGGATTAGATAACTGATTTGAATTGTTAACTTAGTGGTAGATAACATTTGGTGTTTTTTGTTAGTTTCTCTCGACTAAAAGGTGTCAATGTGACCTGTGGAGGTGGTGGTGCTTTGATGGTCTGAAATCTGTGAAACCAGAGCCTTTCCACCAAGGCTTGCACCAATTTAGAGAGATGTCAAAAGGGTTTTGTCCCTTGATGACCGTGGGTCTTTGTAACATTGTCGTAACATTTTACTGTTTAGGTTTCTGTAGCTAAAACTGGGCTTTATCTGTCGTTCTCTTCCCACTAGAATCCTCATATTGGGACCCTGTCTACAGCACGACTGCAGTGCGAAAAAGTGACGGCTTGCGACGGTCACATTTTCTACAAAAAGCAAATTTATTTTAACTTTGACCCGTTTTGTGCAAACTTACCTGTCAAGGCAGATGGGAGCGAAAAGAGAGCAGAGGAAGATGCGGGCGTCAGGGTGGCACTCTCTTGCAAGTAGTGGCAGCCAGCTTGCACTCTGTTGCACAGCCTCAGCTGGAGACTCGTGGCCCAGCAGGTTGGGCATCCTCATGTTGTCATAGCCGATGTTTTGGCACAAGGCCATGCCCGACGGGATGGGCACACAGCGAGAGGAGCTGCGGGGTTCCCATAGTCCACCGTCACTGATTGAAAGTGTCGACCTGAAGTTGGCTGGAGCACCAAGCTCTCCCCACCCTTCACCATCATCTTTCGCAGCAGCTCCTGGTTTAGATGGATGAGTATTTCCCAATGCCGTTTCACTGCTGCTCGCTATACTTGTCCTGTCCCTGGCTTTGTCCTTGAGTCCTGATCGACTCCTGCCCTCTGTCCTTACGTGTCTCTCCAGCCCTCCCTTTACTCTACCAGGACTCAGTGCTGATGGGCTGCAAGGCCCAGCGAGAAGAAAGAGAAATAACAGAGAGGCTGAATAGGAGGACATTCTGGTTATAGAATGAGGAAATGTTGTCGTCTTGAGACAGAAGTCTGAAAGTAGGAGAAATGCTGAAGTAATAATGATCTCTGTGTGACAGTGGAGGAGAGGATGGCAGAATAGGTGTATTTATAGTGGGCAGTGAACGGATTTGCATAGGAAGGGGAAAGGGGAGGTGTAAAGAGCCGTAGGAAGAAGGGGTGGGGTAGAAATTGTAATGTTAAGAGTAATTTGCATTCACTTCCATTTATGAGTATCTGACATAGCTGAAGATTTACTAAGTGAATTAATTGAATTTTGTCCACCGCTTGGACTGAGGAAGATGCTTTCCCTCATGTCGTGAAACTCCACATTTTCCTTTCAGCATTTCCTTTCAACCCACATTTATGCCTTTTGTAGTAAAGATAACAAATATCTGCGCACCAGGTCAAATAAACCTTCAAGAGAAGTTAATCAAAATATCTCTTGAAACAGCAAAACTTGCGAGACCCGTTGGTAGAAAAAAGGGGCACACTGCATGGGCATTTGTATGTGTGTGAGGATACAAAACAAAATTTGTGTTGTCCTGCTGTGTAGACATGGCCTGATTCCTGTTCTGACAAGCAGGTCACTTCCTTTCCGGGGGAGAAGGACCGACAGTTGGTGGGAGGGAGAAGAGGAAGGTTCAGTCCCTCTTCATTCATATCAGTTGTCCAGATTAATGAGGCTTGACTGGACAATGGGGATTAACCAAGGGTACAGTGTAAGAGACACATGTGACAAACAAGGCCTCTACTGTACAAGGCGCCAACCTGCCGGAAACCTTTCATTAGAGGGGGTCATGACTGACAGACACGGTTGGATTGCCGATGAAAAAGGGAAAATCGTGGAACTGTACTATCTTCACACTTTAAGATAAAAGTAAAGTGTGGAAGATGAAGAACTGTGGGGTGTACTGGTTCAGGTTTTCCAGTAAGTTTAGAATGTGTAATGAGACTAAGCACAACAAAAATCTGATACTCTGTTACTCTTTGTGCTAAATGATATTAGCAGTTCCTGGCTCCCTGAGGACTGCGCTGTCCTCTCTGTGGAAGAAACCCAGTGTTGTCTCTCATTAAAACTGCCTTTGGGACAGGCTGAACTGCAAATGACTGTGAATAGTATGTATAGACACAAGGGAGTAGCTTGTATTTATTACATAAAGCTATGTACATTGCCATTATGGAGTTCTTCTGCTTAAAGACCGACTAAAACAGCAGGGAGGACAGGTATTAGTGCATCGTATACAATTCAATTCTTGAGCCTTGTTTTAAGGCAGTTCATTTTAATCATGTAAAAAAGCCCTATGTTTACCTATATTTTCCAGTTTGCTCAATTATTACAACATGTGTTTGTATGTATCTTTTTATTATATTTGATCAAAGGTGCTGAAGGGCTAGTGGGATTTGCTGGGTTTTTATCAGCTTGCATTGATTAGACTGTCTCAAAAGGTTTTGTTACACTCTAATCAGTCAAAGATCAAGTCACAGCTGACAGAGATCTTTCTGATCCACTTAACTCTAATCAGTCAATTAACTTTGCTCCCGTTCATTAAGGAACCATTTTACTCACGTGTCTGCAGAAGTTCTAAGTGTTACTTTTCAAACTAAAATGTTCCAAAATGAATTTAAGTGGCATTTTCATAATTGCTGAAATGTTTCTAAGTAGCTTTATTGTTACCTAACAGTCATGTGTAATCTCAAGGTGTGAACGTGTGAGACATCATGCACAACAGCAACTCTCAGGAAGTCAAGCGCAGTTTATCTGGTTTTGATTAGCCTTACCTAATCTCTAAACCAATTTCTTTGGTTTATCATAAATCTTTTATCCACACTTTCATCTCAGTTAGGGATTTGTGATCGAGTTAAGGTGACTCATGGAAAAATCCCACTATACTGTATGGGATTTGTAATGATAAAACTAGATCTGCGCAGTTGATTTCACTGATTTCAGTGACAATATGAACTAAATATGTCTGCTTTTTGGATGCGTGTTGCCCGATATGTAGTCCCTCACAGCATTTGCCGCTCTTGTTTCATGTTTTTGATAGAGATCCCTGGCTTCCTGTCAGAAGAGGAGTGCCGGGTGGTGGTGCAGCTGGCTCAGCTCAAGGGTTTGATGGACAGCCACACAGTAGCGCCGAGCCAGAGACAAGAGGAATTTAACCAGCCACTACTTTCTCTCAGCACAGAGGAGGTCTTCGGTCTATTGGATCTCAATCAAGATGGGCTGCTTCAGAAGCAGGAGGTGACGACAAAGAAACACCGAGCATCCCATAGAGCTCCAGGAGAAAAACTGATTTCTTGGAACAAATTTCATGAGCTGTCAGAACATTGTTTACTTTTTGGTGAAATTAGAAAAACATTGTGGTCTTTCCTCCAGATTGTGAGTCATTCTCGCTCTCGAGATGGAACTTGGTTGAGCCCAGACAACCTACGGCAGATACTGACGGGTCTGGAAGCCTGCCCTACAGGTCTGTGCTCCTGCGGTACATTTAGGTTTGTACATACAGGTGGGACTGGTCTCTCTGATTCCATTTAGGGAAGAGTATAATTCATTTTGAGAAACCAAACAAAACAAAAACTGAAAGTTTTCATAATTTGCTGAATAGGTTTTTTTTTTTCTGAGATGCTTATCCAGCAGTCCAGAAACCTTGTTAATTTTCAGTTTAGATGCAGGTAGTAAATTAAGACACATTTTTAAGATGGTTGAAATTCATCCTCGTGTTTCTGTGCTACCACTTACATTTTTAACTAATGAATCTACCAGACTGGTGGACCTCAGCTTTGTGTGTGTGTGTCTGTGTGTGTTTGTGCCATGGCTGTGTACTGGTAAGTGTACAGTAGACTGCTGACTGGTGGCTGTGGTTGCGTGCAAGTCTTTGTGAGTGGCAAGGCAGGAAGAGGGGTGACACCATTTTGACCTGATGCTATTGTGCCAGGCGTGCTACACATCCCAGTCCGGATGTGCCTTGTCCTATCTCATTAAAACCTGTTTATTCTCTAACCCCCTTCCTTAATTTCCCCCCGGATACCCTGTCTCCCACAACTCCCTTCTCCACTCTCTTTGGATGGCCCACCCCCCCTCCCCGACCATCTCTACTTTGGCACCCCAGAGCTATTGTTGCGGCTGGGGCGCGGCCTCCCAGGGGAACTGATGGAGGCCAGACAATTTCAGCTGAGAGTACTAGCACATGGCTGAACAAAAGGGGAAGAAATAGGGGGAGAAAGAGGCTGTAGTAGAATATTTTTCACTGAACAAGAACTCAAGTGTGCATTCTATTGTGTTTAAATCGGGACAAGTTGGTTTAATGCTTTCTCTACTTTTGTATCTCTGACAGGGATGCTGACATTGGGAGACTTTAGGCATGTTTATGATGTGTCCCAACTTCCAGGAGAGCAGCAAAGTGAGAAGCTCCACACTCACTTCAAACAGAGAAGCAAGCATGCCTGGCTTTATCAAGGGCCCGGATCCCATCATGTGCTGCAGACACTCAGGAAGAGGTCACTACTGTACCTATTCCCACTTTGTCAAGCTCTGAGTCACCAATAAACTTGTAATTGAAATGAAACATCCTATTTCACTTTCTTCTGTTTTTTTACTCAGAGTCATCGGTTTGACACATTTGCCCTCTGCTCTGGCTGAACTGAGTGAACCACTGCAGGTAATCCGCTATGAGCACGGAGACTTTAGCAATGCCCATTATGACAGCAGCCCTTCCCGCTCAGAGACCACCTGTGGGCACACACGACTGGCAGGAAACACATCTTCTCTCACAGAGGTCTCTTGCAGGTATCTATGATTTATGCATTATTTTCTTATTTTTTTTCATATTCCATTTACTTTTCAAGTTATACATATGTATATTTTGTTGTTGTTTTCATTATTGTGAGGTGTTTTTAATAGGTTGTAGGGTTCATTGTTAAGTTTCCTCCTTTTAAGTGTAATTTTATTCCAATGCCATGCTTTAGAAAGTTAGTGTTTGAGTACTAATAAAATGAAAGGAAAAATACTTTATTTACCCCAAAGGGAAATTGTAATGTTGCCTCGACAATCGGTATAAACTGTCATTATGTACGGTTATTAGTGGCCGGCAGGAGCAGTCTCCTCTTTCGGAGGTGACGAAGGAGCCTCTTCCTGAACACATTCTTTTTTTTTTGTTTGTTTTCAACGCTATATTATGTAGAAGGTGGGCAGTGTTGTTTCTTATGTTCATTCCAGAGCAATCCCCAACACAGAGCCAGCTTTTTCTTTTTAAAATTAGTTTAACTTTCCTTGAGGCACTGACTGAAATGCTGGTGCCCTAACAGATGGCTGCAGAGCAGATTGCACTCTCCACCACAGACTTATAAAAGATATTCAACATCTTGGTGCAGACACTGAAAGACCTAAGCTTCCTTAAGAACTAGTCTGCTCTGTCCCTTCTTGAGGACAGCCTCAGAGTTTCATTTCCATTCCAGTCTGCTGTCCAGGTAAATCGTCAGGAATCTGTATTCCTGAACCACCTCCACCTCATCCGTTTGGCTTATTCCTGCTCCTCCTAAAATCAACAGTCCTTTCCTCTACCTTGTTTACATTCAAGATGAGGTGATTGTTCCCACACCATGCCACAAAGTGGTTGGTCATTTCACTTATACTCAGCCTTTTATCCATCACTGACACACCCAACAACTGCAGAGGTGACAGGAGTCTGAATTATATTGGAAGTCTGAGGTGTACAGAGTCAAGAGAAACGGTGAGAGTTCAGTCCTCGGTGGTGCTCCTGTGCTGCTGACCACCTTCTCAGACACACAACCTTTGATTCTCACAAACCTGTCTGTTTGCGAGGTAGTCATTAGCCTGTTGTGGAGGCATCCACCTGTATTTTCTGGAGTTTCTTACATAACGGTACAAACTGAGTGATATTAAAAGCACCGGGGAAATCAAAGAACATGGTCCTCATCGGCTTTGTCCAGATATGGGTGGGCTCGCTGAATCAGAAAACAACGTTTTCTTTTAACAAAACAATGTCCCTTTTGGTTATGGGAGACATTTGAGAGTCACCCGTATTTGTTACTTCTTGTTCTCGTCATAGATATCTGACCGTCTTATTCTACCTCAGCTCTGTAGAGGATGGTGGTGAAATCACCTTCCCTGTGGCAGACAATCGCACCTATGAAGAGCAGGTGAATTTACTTTCATGATCTGTTATATTCTTTTTTTTTTAACCACTTTGAAAGCATGACAACTATACTTGACCGTCCTGCTTCTGAAGATGCAGTAATATGATGACCAAACATTACCATGTTTTGAATATATAGAAATATAGGGAGTTTGTAGGTAAAAATGAGGTACACGCTTATACATTTACCACACCTTCAGCTCTACCTTTATGGGGTTCATACTGGACAAAATCTTTTGTCATTCAAAAAGAACATTGTTGCAAACGTGCATTTTCACATTTGAAACGAATGAACTTCAGCATCTTACAACTAAAGAGGTTTTGCTTGAAAGAGTCGGTGACAAAGACTGGTAGACACTTGTGCTTAACCTCCACAGAAAAGTTATTCTTGGGTATATACTAGCTTCTGAAGCGGAGGGTGCATTTACTTTTTCCAGTGATTAAAGTCACTTCAATTGACATTTTCGTTACATAAATTATTGAAAGTCGAAATGTTCGTTTTTTGGCGTTGTTCGTGTGTACACTCTTTCTTTTTTGTACAATGCTTCAAACAAAAGAACTGAACGTTTTGTTGTCAGGATATGTTGAACTTGTCAGCAGTTTCCATGGGATGCCGACGATCACAGACACAAGCTTTTAGTTGTTTTTGCGTGTTTCAGGCACTGGTCCAGAATGGAGTTGATTTGACAGACACCCAGCAGACATGCGGCAGAGGGAATCTGAGAATGAAACCCACTGCTGGGACGGCCCTCCTCTGGTACAACCACCTCTCTGACGGTAGAGGTAAGAATAGAAAGCTTTAGCTGTATCATATGCGCACCCAAACATGCAAGTGTTCTTTTCTTTATCCCAGTGTTTTTAGTTTTTATTTGAATAAATATTCATTTGGAGTTTAATACTGACAGGACACAGGAAAATTCTCGTAATGCGTATGGAAAAAAAAACAAAAAACTATTTACTAGTATATTTGTAGAATCTGTACAGAGCAGACAAAGCTGGCAACCAATACTGAAAGGTCATGTTATTCAGGAACCAGATAGTTTTTAGAAAACTATATACACACAAAAAATAATCTGATTTTAGACGGATAGCAGGGGGAAATTGTCCTGTCCTGAAAAATCTACATTTGAAGTATTCCTTCTATATTACTCATACCTGTGCTGCCAATAGTAAATTCTGCACATATTGTTTGTCATCATTAGCATGGTTGTGTAGCGAGAGAGTTCAGACACTGAACTGTCCCCCCTGCAATCTAAGTCTAATCCCATTAAAAAGTCAAAAAATGTCATCTCCAAGCGTACCAGTGTCACAATCAAGGGTTAAAGTATCACTGCCGTCTTATATACTGTAAGGCAGCTGCTTTTGGCCAAAAGAATAGTGTTGAGTGTCTACATGGGGTAGACAGAGCCACCGTATATCAAGATTAGAAAGTGTCCTTTTTTTTTTTTTTTTTTTTTTTTTTTTTTGTCCAAATCTACATCCGTAAATGCTTTTGGTCTTTTCCCCCTGGCTTCCACAGGTTGGATGGGTGAGCTAGATGAGTATTCCCTGCATGGCGACTGCCCAATGAAGCGAGGGGTGAAGTGGGTGGCCAACAGCTGGGTAAATGTGGACCCAGATTACCAACAGCAGGCTCGCTACCAGAGACTAGTTGCCCAAAGGCAACAAGCTTCATCTGACACGGAGGACCATTATCAATCTCTTTCACACAGTGACCTCCACCAAGATCTATAGCCAGGTGTTGTACTGACATGACAAAGCAAGTTTACTTTTACAACTGAGTCCTTTTTTATATCAATGAATCCAGTGAGGTCTGGATGGTATTTCCACAATGTCGAATGTTGAAATCAAAATGAAAATTGCACACTATAGCATCACATATCATCTCCTTTCAATAAAACTTTGATTTAGTTTTTGATATAAACTACAAGGGGAGGGTTTGACCAGTTTCATCGCAGTTAAGCCATGAGTAACATATCATTATCTAACAGAATGAATGACATTCTTTTTAAACTGCGCCTTAATTGCATAAAACATATTTAGAATATACTATATGTTGACACCATCATGGGATTTGTTAAGGATGTAGTCATATCTGAGATGAGCCTGATTACAAGCCTTCCATGTAGTTTCACTAGGCATCTATTGTTAGGGAATTAAAGCCTTTTGTTAAAAGCCATGCCGCAACAGTCCCATACAAATGTGTTTCTAAGGGGAATTTTTGTGAGACTTTGTATGTAAGCTGTTCCTCAGTTAGTTTCCAGAATGAATTAACTTTTATCGTGAAGTGTTATTTAACAAGATGTTATACCTACTTTTAGTTTTTTCGAACTTGTGTGTTTCTAATCCCCACAACTGAAACATATTTATTGTCTCATACTATTTATTTAAGTTTAATTTATTTAAATGTTATTTATTGCCACTATTTGAGTTAAAGGAATGCGTATTTATAACAGCTTGACGTTGCACTGGATCTGTCACTGTGTCTTATTGTACTTACATGTTTTGAAATGCTATGGAATATGCTGTATAAACCTATGCTTTATTAGTGCTGTTGTGTGATTGTTTTCCTCTACTGTTGTTGTGCTCGATGACCACTAGATGTCACCCGACACCAAGTGTAGCACTGAAAATCAATGACTCAAGAGACCTTAATTAAGTGCAAAATGAGCACAAGAATTAAGAGAAATATATCTGTAAGTTTAGAAGTATTATGAAATAATTTATATAAGAACAAAGTTTGATGGCTCATCTCATTCACAAATCATCACAAATGGTTGCTGGATCTGTGTTGGTAAGTAACGTGTAAGCAAAATTTAAATGCATGGTGCCCATACATGGATAAATTGAGGTTTAACATTAAGTTACATTTTAGAATCTGGCTATAGCACTTTTAGCAGCTGTAAAATAGTGATGTAACTATTAAGGTGAACGATGTGGTGGATTCAAGAGTACATTACAGATGGGTGCATCAACGGCATTGCTGTAATTGTGAGTGCCCTGCTGTAGAAAGGAGTCTAAATTCTGTAGAATACTGTGAAAAGTTTGTATCATACGTTTTTATGAGTTAAATTCGTAATACAGTACAGTGTTTTTGGTGGGCACTTTGGTGCCATCAGGGTTCCCCGCCACCCTGCCTGCTGGTGTTGGAAAGTATTTAGGTACTTGTACTGGAATCCAGGTATTAGGTACTTTATTTAAACTTTACCATTTAAGCGGATTTAAACTACCACTGAACTACGTTCATAAGGGAAGTACATACTTTGTCCTCCGATATTTGTCTTTTAAAAAAGGTAGCCACTTTTTCATTAGCCAGATTTTGCACAACAGATGGCACATAAACTCTTGAAATACAACACATTGTCAAAGGCTGAAACAGCCACAGTATCAACAGTTTGGTACTTTTTGCTTTCACTAGCCTACATTTTGCTGTTGGCATGTGTTTCACTCTAAAGTTGTTGTCTTTTACTTTTACTTGTCATGTAAAAATTCTAACAGCGTTGTATTGGTACTTTTCCCTCAGCTACGCTTCTTCCACCATTGCCAGACAGATACTACGTAACACTGGCGCCTGTTGATACAGAACAAATAAACAGAGCGAATCTGACGCCACCGTGCGTCTTTCTGCATTTATTTGTGATTTCAGGTCAAGGACGTGCCGTTTAATGCAGCCATTCTTGTGACTTCTCGTTTGGACCGTGCTGCTGATGCTGTGCGCACCGCACTGGGCTCTTCTCAGCCAATCGTGTCCGCGGGCAGCGGCAGGAGGAGGAGGAGGGGTCGAGGGGGGTTGGGAGGTAGGAGGCGGGGGGAGCGTCAGTCACGGCCGGACCGTTGAGGAGAGCAGATCACATTCTTCGGTCGTCGAACCGCGGTATCCCGGACAGGGCCATGGACTTCTGACTAGGCTGTTGAATCGAACAACCCAAGAAACTATTTACTCCAAGGCGTAGTATCATTTTCATCTAACGGTTATCCATGAGATTCTTCAGGCTTACCTTCAAGTGCTTCGTCGACTGCTTTTGAATCTCCTCTGTCAACGGCTGAACCGACCGCGGCGCTTTGTGATATTTTCCATCTCTTGGCTGAGCTGAGTGTGATATAAAAAAAAAAAAAAAAACTGCGATTTTTTTTTTCTTCCCCATTTCAAAGAAGAAATAACAAACTCAAAGAAAAAAAAATCACAAAGACGACTGGAGCAGTGAATATAGTGGTTACATCTCTCTGTCTGCCTCTCCGAGCCCGCCGGGTGCCCTCCGTAGCCTGGCATTGTTCAAACTTCGGCTGCCCCTTGACTCAACAAAAACCACCAGCTTGCTCTTGAGATCGTATTTTTGTGCCGCTATCCAAGAATATGTCCCCTGAGTTGGAAGAGAACAGCCAAGGTGAGTCTAACGTGGCATCTGCAGTGCTGTGTGATTACTTTTCGACTTACCACATGATTGGAAAAATATGTACGTATGTTGGTGAATGAAAGTCTTCCTGTTACTGCTTCCACAGTGGCAATGAAACAGCCCTCAGCTCCATTCAGCCTGCATTCAGCCTCCAATATTGCTTATTACATCGTGCATACACTAAGAGACAGAATATAACAATAATGAAAATGGCACTAGCACTAACTCTGAAGCTGCCCAGAGTTAGTGCTAGTGCCATATTGAAGCTACCATTACTGAACAGTTGCAGGTGGGTTTTTTTTTTAATACAGAAGATACTTTCTACTTAAATAAATCACTTGGTGTTCAGGGCATCTATATTAAAGTTTATCCAGATTTTGATAAGGTGACTTATCAGCCTGCTCCCAACATCCATGCCATTATTAAGTGTTGAGATTCACCCCATTTTGTTCCAGAACACCAGGTGTCTTGTTTATTTTAACCTGGCTTGTGACCTATTTTGATAATCAGGGAGAAATCGCATACAGTGTGCAGCTATTCTTCACACAAATTAGCCGAAACCACAGGCATCCTCTTATTAAGCTGGTCCATAGATACTTGCATCCCTTTCCCCAGTCTTTTCCCCTCGGTTCACACACACCCCCAAACTGCTCTGATCTGGATTCATCTGCCTTGCCGTCCATCCATCACAGAGCGGCTGATACTGATATTATGGAATGCTACAAATGAACTAACGTGACGTAAATGAACTGACGTGACGTTAAATGTCTGCGATTTTTTTTCAGCAGTTAGATAGAGGAAATGAGAGCTTTGTGAGCAACAAAGGGGCTTCGTATGTACCTTAAGGCAGATCTCCACTGTGTTGTGGTGCAGCACACTAATCACTCTGTCTGCGAGACGGAGACAGAGGGAATGAAAATCGGGGGAGGGCTCAGTGGTGACATTATTCTGCAACACAATGTGGGTAGTTTTCACAGAAACAATAAGAAAATCCAGTGAACGTTTACGGCCAGATGCATTTCTTCACAATAAATGAAAAGCATCTCTTTATTTCTACTCAATGCAAGTCTGGACCGAGAGACGACTTTGTCTGTCTCCAGTGCTGACGTATGAAGTGTCATAGTATTGTCTGCTTATCTTTCTTTTTTTTTGATGTGAAAGTACTGGATATTTACTTGTGGCACTCCGACATTTTTTTAAATCTTTTTGACTCACCTCATCTCTTCTCTCTCACCTGACCCCCCAGGTGATATCAGTGTCTCCCAGTTGGAGGCTGGGGCTCTGTCTGAGGAGGAGGGCGGGGGGTCAGCTCGCCCCTTGATGCCAGTGTCTGGTGCAGGCCCCGGTTGTGGTGAGAACAGAGGAGCTGGCCCACCGCAGAGCCAGGACGGGGCTGCAGCCGCGACCGGAAATGGGGCTGTTTCAGGACCGGTAGTGGAGAGAGAAACCTGGACCAGACAGATGGACTTCATCATGTCCTGCGTGGGTTTCGCTGTTGGATTGGGCAACGTGTGGCGGTTTCCTTACCTCTGCTACAAGAATGGAGGAGGTGAGCTTTAAGGGTACTGTTTTATCTGCGCCAAAAAATGAAGACAATAATGGACAAAAACTACCAATATAGAAAGTTTCAAACAAATGTGATAGTTCTGTACCCCCTCCGAGAAAAGTTTTGTTCATAAAAGACCAAATCTTGTGGCTTCTGACACATTTTATACACACTATGCCTTTACAAATGAATTTGTATTGCAGTGAATTTACAAACCCATCCATGAATATGTTTGGAATTGTTATAAAGAAGAATAAGGCCACTTATGATTTTCAACCCACACACTCTATTGATAACTACTTATGCCTAAATCTACATCTATTCCCAACTTATCGTAACTTTTGTCTTTAAGAAACATTGCACCCTATTTATTCTATTCCTCGACATTCGTTGCAGAACAAGCCGCATGTCCAAAAAAAAAGAAAAGAAAAAAAGTCCCACACTTAATATTTTGTTGGACCACCTTTAGCTTTGATTACAGCGTGCATTTGCTCTGGAATTGTACATATAAACTCATGCAATCCCACAGTATTCATGTTCATCCAAAGTTGCATTCATTTTTCTTCTCACGACGATGATGGGAGTGCTGGACGCGACTAACGTCTCCTCCGGCACGTCTCTTCCGGCACGTCCCGAAGATTCTCCGTGAGATTAAGGTCCGGATTCTGTTTTGGCCAATCCTTGTGTGAAAAGGATAGCTCATGCTCCACTCTTTCACAATTTGAGCCTGATGAATCATGGCATTGTTTCTGCCAGGACAGATTGCTGGGATGACATTTCCATCAGGGAAAAACAGTCTAGAAGGAAAATATTTTGATGGAAAAAGCCGGTCTTTCAGTATATTCCCAAAGTGAGCTGAACTAATCATTTTGGAACATGACATTAGTGTACTTAGTGTACCTCATCAAGTGATGCAGACCCATCCCAGAACATCTGGGATCTATAGTATGTATCAGCTAGAAAGCATTCTTATTCAATGAATATGCAAGATAGTTAAGAGAGGAGCTGTTTTATTCACATGAATTATCTTGCCTGCATTAGATTTATAGTGAATTTATTTAAAAAAAAACTTAACCAAAATCAAAGTAATCTACTGTATCGACGCTACTTTTCCTTTTCATTTTTCGCGATCATCCGTGACTCCATGCTGAGCTCGGGAAGTGTCCCTGCTGAGTTTAGGACCAACAATTTTAACTCTCAACAACTGACATTTTGCTCTTATCACACAGACATCTTAGTTTGTTTAGTGGGTGTTTGCAAAGCATTTATTATTACTCTGCCACCTGTGTCTTCCTAATGACGGACCTGTTTGAGGAGGCCATGCTATTCTTAACATGCTTTGCTGTCAATTAGTTTGCGTTTATTTTTCAATCGCGTCTGAGACGTTTCTTAGAGCACCGTGCTTAAAATGTTGTGAAGTGGGAACTGGAGATCACCAAACATACCAATGTTTAATTAGAATCATGTTCATTTTAAATGAAGCCTTAGATTAGTAGTTTAATGAGTAGGACTTATATGAGGACTTCAATGAGTAGCTGGCAGCTAGTGTCAGTAGTGCAGCGTTCTGAAAGGTCCTTGATCCTTCACTTCTGATCCAACATTAGTTTTTTAAAATCTTTGCATTGATATTGATGTCATCGGCAAACAAAATGATTCAATTACCTATATGTTAGTAGATGCAGTGAGGCTCCGCAGCCATCTGTGTCATATGTTATTAGCCACCGTAACAACTTTGGGAGCTTGCACATTTCAGTGAGCGCGATAACTTCTCCTTTTCGAGTGCCAGTCCCAACTGTCCCGTGTCCAATGATGAGGAAGTGCACTATCCACAAGAGCAGGTTGTAGCTGAAGCCTTGAGGACTTAACCTATCTACCATATAAATAAAGCTGATTGTGTTAAATGCTGACCTTAAATGACTAAAACAAATGTTAAACATCAATGATATATCTTGGTGCTTCCTTAAAGTCATTATAACTCAGATTGTATGTAGGGCAACAGTGAATGCTGCGTAGGGAGACGCAGTACTGTAAGCACAGCCTGCGTGTCTGTGAACACGTACTCCAAACGCTGTGCCTCCTCACGTGGTGCTTTTTATTTATTGTAGTCACCCGTTGCTCAACAGACAGACTTAGTGCAAGTTGCCCCGCGGTGTTCCTCCTGCTCTCATTGGCATACAAGGTCGTTTAGCTGTATTACGTCTCTTCTTTTTAATAGGCTATGTCATTGTATCCTACAGTAACCTCACCTGACAGCAGCTTTTGGCCTTGGATTTTCTTATCACGGCCCTACCCACTTAACAGATTTTATGGTGTTCATTCGAAATTCAACTGAATGCGTTAGTTGTGAATGTGCTTGAGTCCAGCCCTCCCTCTCCCTCATGTGTATGTGTCTTGTGACCAGTAGCACTCATACCCACCTTCTGGTATCATATAACAATGGCCTGCCTCACACAGTCCACCCCCTGTGCGCCTGCCCAGCACTCATGAGGCACACAGAGGTGCTCTCTGCAACCCTCCTCCTGTCCTGATACTGTCCTGATAAGGAGGCACATGGATATGTCGCACAATAACCGTCCTGTGACTGTGCCAATCCCTTTCCCCTCTCGGCATCAGCACAGTTTCATCCACCGCACTAGTTATGCCCTTGACCAGCCAAGGGTACACAAGCACAGTGCAGATACCATATAAGAGCTGGGACTTTTACCCACACCTGTTCTAAGTTGATCAAGTAGACACTCCAGTTAAGATAGTAGTAGGTGAAAGTGCTCTAAAAGTAAGGAATTAATGCACTACAAATCATCTGTTTTTCTGTATCTCAGCTGCTTGCCCTGATGTGTCTTGACCGCTTCTGATTAAAGAGGATTTACTTAAGCCTGTTAAGAGCGCTGTTCCTTCTAGATTTGTTCAACATGTTTGGATTTGTCAGCGCAAGCATTTTTCTCTATTTTCTATCCCTTTCACTCTCCTCCTTGTATCTCCTGCTCTCCCACCCCTTTCTCTCTTAGACTCACACTCACAAATGTCTCCTTATATGGCTAAAGCTCTCTACTCTCACAGGCCGACATAAAGAATGGTGAGCTGAATGAGACATAAGCTTTCAAGCGGCAACACTGTTGCAGAGCTCAAAAGGTTAACGCCGTGGTGTGTCGGTTGCGTTATTTGTCAAAGCTCCTCTACCACAGTGTAGTCCCAGTTTTCTACCTGCCTCCTCTGCCATCTATCCACTTTTCCCTCCTTTCTTCTTGGCCTCATTCTGCTCTGCGTCATAGCTGGTCACATGACTCCTTTCCATCTGCGCACTGTGGTGGCATCACTCAGTTATTTTATAAATTCCATTTAGTGAGTGAAATGGCTCAGACTTTTATGGGATTTTCAGCTGGTCAGCATGTGCCTCTGCCACAGTATGATCATCTAAAAGGAGACGGGCGAAAACGCAACTCACAAACCACTCAGTCCAACTAACAAAATGAACAATCTCTTTGTTTTCTACTTGAGTGTATTGTCTGTCATTGTCTCCATTCGATAATCCTTTGTGGCCCCAGTTCAAGGCCCACACTGCACTTGCCAAAATGTTCAAACGCTTGTGGAATGGGAGACAAAGGGGTGATCTCCCACATCAAATGTCAATGTGTCTCTTATCTGTAGCCTTGCCTTCCCTCCTAACTGGGTTTTGTCTTTTGTCCTTTATTGCTTCCTCCTCCTCTTGATTGTTTGTTGTTTGTTGTGTCGAGTGCTTGAGTACAAAGAGCCACGTTGGTGTCTGAAATGCTTCTGTCCTTCAAATCTTCAAACAGAATTATTGTCTGCTCAAGTGTCACAGTTGTAATGTGGCTTCAGCAAACATTTAAAGAGCCTAGCTGTGTCTATCATTCACATTTTTCACGATTTTTGTTTGGAAAGCAGACGGACAAAATGATGTATATGTGTAAGAAATGAAAGCCACATGCATGCATATCCAGTTACATCTTGAAACTTTGAGGAAAATGTGTTTCTTACAATATTTATACTCACAAGTAGCATGTTTCCTGTGAGTTATTGAAACTGCGCCAGTGGTTTAATTTGATACATATGCTGAACAGTATTTCCCAGTATGAAACCGTGCCTCTGCTTGCCTATGACTTCAGATACTATGTGATGAATGCATGTCCTGGGTATTGCAGGGGTTTTCCTGATCCCTTACATGCTGATTGTGTTCGTCGGGGGCATCCCAGTCTTTTTCCTGGAGATTGCACTGGGCCAGTTCATGAAGCAGGGAGGGGTCTCTGCGTGGAACATCGCACCCCTCTTTAAAGGTACCCATGCCGCCGTCTACATCAATGTTACTTCTCTTAAAATGGCTTTTAAATTTCTTCCTCATTTTTATTTGAATGTAACATCTCCACTTACTTCCCTCTCTCTGTCAGGTCTGGGCCTAGCATCAATGGTGATAGTGTTCTTCTGTAACACCTACTATATTATGATCCTGGTCTGGGGCCTATACTTTCTCTTCCACTCTTTCACTACCCCACTACCCTGGGCCACCTGTGGACACCCCTGGAACACCCCCAACTGTACACAGGATTTCCGACGCATTTGCCACAACCACAGTGCTGCCCAGCCTGCTTTGCCGACATCTGCTGCCGCCCCCTCCGACCTCCCCTCCACCATGTCCACGCTGAACCTGTCCTCACCACAACTCCTCTTCAATGGCAGCTGCGTGGAGGCTGAGGGCATGCGCTCTCCAGTCATTGAGTTCTGGGAGTATGTTACCCCTTGACTTGAGCATCTGCATTCTTTAAAACACATTTAATTATCTAAACACCAGGCTATAACAGATTAAAAACATTTACTTCCAACCAGATTAGGATTTCTGTGTGCTATGTAATGATTAATAATAATTTAATTAATAATTTTCTTCTTTTAAAGCCACACACAAGCCTGATTTGACTTGCAAAAAAACAAAGTTCAGCTCTGTCTAAGTTACTAACTAATATTACTTGTCATGCATAAGTATTTGGTGCATTTGTGATGTTCATTTTTAAAAAATCTTATTAGCACGCCTCTCTGTTTCTCCATCTAGACGTAAAGTGCTTCGTCTGTCTGCAGGCCTGCACGAGCCCGGTGTCATAAGCTACGAGATGGTGCTGTGTCTTATAGCAACCTGGATCATTGTTTATTTCTGCATGTGGAAAGGAGTTAAATCTACAGGCAAGGTAACCCACAACCCACAACATCGATTTATTTTTTTCGGTTTGTGGTATACAGATTATCATTTACAGCTTTATTTGTATACTGTGTCAGGGCTCATGCTTGCTGACTAATATTTGCATGGCTTCATGCAAAGATTTGAGTATTTGCAACAGTCTGTCCTCTGACCAAATCAGCTTTAGTAGAGCTCAGCGTCTAGACTCAAATGATATAAACACAATATACAGTAAGGGCACGTGAATGCCTACTTATATCCATATTTTCTTTTTCAATAAAGCCATAATCTTTTACTGATCTCTTGATATTGTGTAATACTCTACATTCACATTTTTCAGCGAAGAAATGTGACCACTCATAATTCTTTAGATCTCTTCGCATCGATACATCGACATAATAAAACAAAACCTAATTTTGTAACATGTGAAAATGGCTGTGTTTGCATACTTTTGTCTCCAGACGAGCTTAAGCTCATAGAGCGTGAGGAAAAATAATGAAAGAGACTGAGCCAGCCATCAGTAAGCTGATTAGTAACTTTCCACCATGTAGATGTTTGAGAGCTGGAAAGGGGCTTTTCTGCCCATGTTCCCTTTGATCAAGACAAATATGTGCTTTCTCACTAATTTACTTTTACCATAGTTATGAGGCTGGGACTTGATGCTTTTACTTGATAGCAGGGGATGCATTGCTCAGCATATCTTGACAAAGACTACCCTCTGAAGAGGTCTGCCAAAAACCCCTGCTATTGCAGGAGGTTTACAAATTGTCTGGCTTTCCATTTACAGGCTACCTTTTCTTCAAAGTTACATGACAGGCCCCATTACACATCTACAACAGGAAGGACCTAATGGGCTTCTACTTATGACTTGAGTATTTGCAAAGCAGGTAATTGCTTAATCAAAGTGATAACTACCATACTTAGGCTATCCTTCGGTGCAGTTAAATTTGACAGTAGCCAATAAGCACTAAACCAGCTAGCCTTCACCATATAACCACATATTTTGATGTACTTACTTCATGTAATGTGAGGGGTTTAAGTGGTAACTGTTCAATCTTCTTCCTTCACTTATTACATAGCACACAAACATCACCTCCCTAGCCAAATAAATCCTACAAACTGGCCCAGCATTATCGAACTGTACTTCATAGCACTCTTTTTCCCTTTCTCTGTAGGTTGTGTACTTCACAGCTCTGTTTCCCTACCTGGTTCTGGTTGTTCTTCTGGCCCATGGAGTCACTCTACCTGGAGCTTTGGATGGCATTATTTACTACCTAAAACCAGACTGGTCCAAACTTGGAGAAGCACAGGTTTAACTTTTGCATAAGCTTGCCATTGGCGTCAGTGCAGCGTAATGACAAGGAGTTGTGACAGATTTATACTTCAGTATCCAACAAACTTTGATCAAAAGTGTGTGTAACAGTACTCATGCATGTTTGTTTTTGTATGACAGGTGTGGATTGATGCCGGCACTCAAATTTTTTTCTCCTATGCCATCGGACTTGGTGCCCTTACTGCGCTGGGCAGCTACAATCGCTTCCATAACAACTGTTACCAGTGAGTTTACACACAGCATAAAATTAGATACCACTGTCAGTGGAAGCAGGCCAACATCAACACAAGCAGTGTTTCCCACACATAGACTAATTTGTGGCGGTGCGCCACAGATTAAACACCGGCCGCCACATATTGCGTTTCGTTATTATTATTTTTTTAACGCTATTTAAAAAAATACTCGTATTCGTTAAGCTGCATTTCCTTTCCCTGCTCTCATTCAGTCTCTCTGTCCCTCGCGTCTCTCTCGCATAGCCTTCACACACACACACAGCCCCTCCCCTCCGTGCTTCCCTGGAAGCTTGCTAGCTTCAGCGTCGCGTTAGATTAGCTCTATAGCTCTGGCTCAACCGAAAGAAGACAGCTGGCGAAATTCACGAAAGGTTGGTATCACGTGCACCTTTATAAAATCACACATTAAAAAGTCCTATAAAAATATTTTATATTTTGAATACAATGTTGTCCCGTCCCGACCCATAGCAAACAAGCGATTACGCCTTCTTTATAAAGTTAACTAGTCGCAAGTTTGTCGTAAAAATAAATAAATAAAAAATGTAGTTGGGTTGTCAAGGTCTAAACACTAGCAGCTGTGAATCAAATAAAGTAGTTTTTTTAAACTCTTACACTGAATGTTTGCTGCTTCAATCCAGATGAGTATTGAAAAATATTTTCCGCGATTGAAAAAGAGACGTGTTGAGGATGAGGACCAGCCTGAACCGGAGGTATCAGTCTGAAACAGCTGAACAGTCCGACCAGTGTAATTAGCTATGCTATTAATTTGTTTACAATGAAGATGTGAAAATCTGCAGATAAGCCGCACCTGTGTTACCCACCGTGACACAGGTGTCACACATCCTTACGTCCCCCATAATTTTCCTTGAGGGAGAAATTATCCAGGTTCTTAAGTCCCAATGTGACATATGTGACATTACAGATCTGACAGTGGGGGGTGGTATTCTGGAAAAAAATTCTGAAATGGATTCTATGTGGTCTATTTAGTCTGTGTTATAACCCCTTTAATTTTCATTTTAGTAGAAATGGGTCTGGGCTCTTATGGGTTAATACAATAAAGTTCTGTGTGACCAATTATTAACGAAGGAATTATTTCGAAGAATTTTTATTTCCCCTACCCCCCCCCCGTGGCCCACCACACATTGCCTTCACATCTGTGGGACACACTGACAAGGTCTTACTGTGAATCCTTCTGCATGGGACTGTTGATTCAGCTGCTACTGAATATGTTTATGTTTATATTTTTGCAAGAAATCAGTTTTCTTTCACCACATACGTAATGAAAGAAGCGCTGTCTCACTCTACCTTAACTAGTGATCACATGACTCAACAGAAAAATCAGTTTCTTTTCTTCTAAAGACAGCCCCCTAATCCAGCTTTGAATGTTTTGTTCTAAGTGCTGTACTATGCTTTAGATAGTCAGGGACTACACATGAAAATTAGCCTTGTGGCTATAATCTGGCTCAATTGTATGTTGTGCACTGTCCCTGTTAAATAAACATTAAACTAAACTAAATTAAACTAGATACTACAATAACCATTAGACCTGAATACACTGAATGGTTGTCAAAGGACATAAGTCTCCACCTTATATTCTGAATCTATAGCAGTTCTATTTTATTTCCAAGCTTATTACATTATGCATGTTGACAGGGAGTACAAAGCATGTGGTCGGAAAACGTGCAGACTAGAGTTGTCTGGTTCTAACTGGCCTCATTATAGTTGGTTTGGCTGCTTCATGCACTTCTGTGTGTTTGGCCCAAAGCAACAGATATGTAAACGTATCAATAGCCTTATGAGATAGTTACATAATTCCAAAGCGGTAGTAGGTACTTTGTTTTGGGAAGTCTCAGCACTTGCCAGCATCTTTGGAATGCTCACGATATAAGGGACCTCATAAATATCTTATCATCAGACCATTTTTACTCCCATGACCTAAATTGGAAGTTACAAGATGAGTTCATTCTGAGTTAGGTCTGAGTTGTCTCTCACACACAGAGTAGCTCAGGAAATAGAAAGAAGGTCTTCATTTTAAACTCTTCTTAGAATTCCATGTGTAGTAAATTGAGGAGTCGGTTTTGAGGGTAATCAGACTTATTTAAATGCCAAACAGCCTGATAGTTTCATCTTTAGCCAAGTTGGCTGTTTAGCTTCAGGGATCAAATATCATATCTATTTGTCCATCTGTTAGTACTCTGGGCCAAAGTGAAATATTTTAAGTCATACTGTAGTGATACTGTAATGAACTATTGTTAACTAAGAGCATGTTTTCCTCTTCAAAAAGAAAAAAGATGAATTCCTATCCTCTTCTCTCATTTCTCTGTGGCATTGTGACTCAACTCAGCTCAGATCTCTTTCTGGGAATTGTGAGTCTTTCTTGTTTTGATGATAAACCAGTATAATAGCACACATTCTCAGACATTATCTCCTTAAGGGCATTCATGGTGTTGGGCTCACATTTGTATACAAAAAATGTAACAAGAACTTGCAAAAGGAATTAAAAAAAACAACGTCTGAGGAAGAAGACTGAAACCTACCTGTTTTCTGGCTTCCACACACCTGCCCTGTCAATCAGCAAAGTACGGACACTGCTTATCCTGCATCTGAGAGGTCTGTGGGGAGGGCCTTTTAGGAGTTATCTAAACAACCAGAATGTAGTTTAGACAGGCCAGGAATCTAGCTTCACCTCATCCCTACTGTGTTTAGTTTTTGAAGAGTACAGCAACTTAATATAAAAAACTGTAATTACTAAGGTTTTGGGTTTGGACCCTGTCCACGGCACGGTACAAGAGCCATCATGAAAACTTAAACAGATGGTTGCTGCTTCAAAGTTGATACTGTCTAATTATCAGGGTAGCTGGAGTCTTTTGGTTAAACGTTTTATCATCGAGTTTGAGATGAGCATTATAGCCTTATAGGGCAGCCAAAATGACAAGCAAAAATGTTGACTTTATTGTTTCTTTATTGGCATTTGCTGTCTTAAGTCAAACACTTGTTCTTGTTTTGATCATGTACGTTCATACAGATTCCTTTGAGTGCTGCTTTAGATAGATGTTGACATTTACTAGGAGGAGGTTGCTTTTGAATACATCCATGTAGCCATATTAAAATAGCTTATCCATCTGCTGTTTATGCATTCTTCATGGCAGACTGGAGTCTTGTTGAGTGTTGCCAACTAGACAGACAACAGGGACGTTGCTGACTTTGTACTGAAACTCTCTTTGATGCTGCTGGGATCAATATGTGTGTGAGGCTTTAATTTAGCAGTATCCATATTGTCTTGCAATAATGTCATTATCTTGTGAATGACATAGTAGACTTACAGATAAACAAGAACAACAAAGCTTAACAAAGTCCAGTCATTGATTTTATTCACACACTCTTTTATATTGAATGAGAAAATTCCCCTCAAGGGGCTTTAGGATCTGTACAGGAAACAAAATCTTCTATTCCTAAGACCCTTGACTGAGATGGTAATCAGCTCTCCTTCATAGACAAAATGGGAGCATGGATGCAAAGTGCAACTTGACTGACTGATGGCGGATGCATGCAGCCTGCTCTCTCTCAACTACCGACTAAAAAGACAGCTGCAGCTTTCAGAGAAATGGTTATTGATCCCCAATTTACTATCCCAGTCCATCTCCTCTGTGCATGTGTTTGTCTTGAGTATCTTACATAAGCTCATGTAGCATCAAATTGCTATGCAAATTATCCTACAATGTGCATTTTGCCTGTTCTGTTTTTTTTTTTCTCTTTTTCAATTCTCTTTATTTCTTTGTAGGGATGCATTTGTGCTGGCCCTTATAAACAGTGGGACCAGTTTCTTCGCTGGCTTCGTGGTGTTCTCTGTACTGGGTTTCATGGCTGCAGAACAAGGAGTGGACATCAGTAAGGTGGCTGAGAGTGGTAAGAATACACCCTGTCAAATATTCGTCACCCCGTGTAAGCAGTAAAGTATTGAAGGTGAGAGCAGCCTGCTCTTAACGTTCTGACTGTTTCTTTGTGTGCAGGTCCAGGCTTGGCCTTTATAGCTTACCCCAAGGCTGTGACTTTAATGCCTCTGGCGCCGCTCTGGGCAGCACTGTTCTTCTTTATGTTGCTCATACTGGGCCTGGACAGTCAGGTAATGCTGAGATCCACTTTTAATATTGCACAAAGATTTTAACCTGGGCGGAATGTGTGCTGATGTGACATATGACCTTCCTCAATATTTCGGTGTCATTTTTGTTCTGTGCCACGTTTGTTATTTTCGAACAATACAAAACAAATCTAGATTTGTCTCCTCATTTGATACTCACTTCCTTTCACCCAAAGGGGGACACCAACAGGCGAAATACATCATATCCAGTTTTAGAATTGCATTTCTTAGCACCCTGTTTGTTGTGTGTCTGTTTGAGCCAGTGCCTACATCCATTGTTTCACAGCCCAGGGATTTGTCAATGACCTTCTGTCTGGTTCACACAGAGAGCGTCTGTCTACTCCCCAATTCATTCATTTAGTCTCGCTTTCCGTTCTCTGCCTCATTTCTCCTCCATCCATCTTTCTCTTTTCTTTTTTTTCCCGCAATTGCCACGTAGCTGAAGACTATGCAGGCACTTGTGTGAAATTATGTTAGAATAGCCGTGCCGTTGTTATTCTCTTAACTCAGTCCGAATGCCGAAACATTGTCCTTCAAAGGTCCACTAAATGTTCATAGGGAGACTTTGGAGGGCTGTGGTTTACCAACAAAATCTCAATTATGTGTCAAGCAGTTTTTGCAATTAAATGCATCTTGCAGCACATCTATGACTGTTTAAGAGGGAGGGTTACTGAGTAATCGTTCAGGTTGATCCAGAAGCCAGCCCTGCGCTGAAACAAAGAACTCTGTGTATGTTGTAACACTTAATCGTTTATATGACGTTCCTTGTTTTCCATTTCTTAGCTGTATAAAGTACTTTGGGTTCTGAGCATATTAAAGTTATCTCCAAGTGAAATGTGTTGATTAGATACAAATTCTAATTTCTGTGTCCAACACGCACACGTTCACACACAGTAAGGAGCATGTTTGATAGCTTAGCTCACTCCCTCACATTTGTGTCCTTTTGTCTTCTGGACTCACATTCATCCCCCCCCCCCACCTCACTCTCCTGTTCAGTTTGTAGGAGTAGAAGGTTTGATAACAGGAATCATGGACATGCTACCCCCTAAATCTGCCCTGGGCTCCTTGCGACGAGAGGTGGTTGCTGCCATCTGCTGCTTCATCTGCTTCCTCATTGACATGTCCATGGTCACCGAGGTAGAGTTAAGATGTCATTTGGTTATATCCTTGTAACTTAAGACGGACAACTGTTTTTTGTGGATCATAATGAAATAAATCTTTGTAGACTGACTGCAGCTTGAAAGCTTGACACTTGTTTACATTTGAATGTTTCTTTAAAAAAAAGCATTTGATTTTTAAAGCTGTAATTTAAACAGTAAACTGATGCTTGACATGAGCTGGACTGCATGCCTGAACAGAGTAGACAAGGCCGGAAACAGATGGCACATAAAGTATTACCAGGATGGTGTTGATGCTGACTGCTCTCACTGTTTCTGTCAGGGAGGGATGTATGTATTCCAGCTGTTTGACTACTACTCAGCCAGTGGCATCACTTTGTTGTGGCAGGCCTTCTGGGAGTGTGTTGTTATTGCGTGGGTCTATGGTGAGTGACCACCCGACAATCACAGTACAATCCATACAAACGGCAAAATACAGCTACTTATCACAACATCCTTGTGTCACACCTGTCAGGCGCAGATCGTTTCATGGACGACGTGGCTCGTATGATTGGCTATCAGCCCCTACCCTACATGAAGTGGTGCTGGTCTTACATCACACCTTTTGTCTGCGTGGTACGTGCTGCTTTGGATTCTTCTCAGTAAGCTTTGTCTGCCAGTGGAAAAGTAATGAGATTTTTGTGTTCATTTAGGCAGTGTTCCTGTTTCACGTGGTGAACTACAAGCCCCTGACCTACAACACAGTGTACACATACCCTATTTGGGGTGAAGCACTTGGCTGGGCGCTGGCCCTGTCCTCTATGCTCTGTATTCCTCTCACCGTTCTCTACAAACTGCTGCGCTGCAAAGGATCATTGCGGGAGGTCAGTTTTCCTGTGTGCGCTCATGCATGCTCGTATGTATTATCTTGCGCAGATTTCTGATTGATAGCTCATTACCTCCTTATCTTTTCCTCTGCAGCGATGGCAGCACTTAAATACACCAGTTTGGGGCAGACATCACTTGGAGTACCTTGCTCCAGAGAGTGAGGCCAAGCTGCTGCCCCCTGCAGGAACCAAGAGTACGCTACACTTTGAGAGTGTCATCTGATGAGCTGAGCTTTGACATCAGCACACACATACACAAAAAAACACACACCCTACACCGGTATAATAATAAGAGTTTAGCTACACACCCCACAGCTTTAAAGCTATGAAAAATCCCTGGACAAATGGACCAAAGAATACACTGGAAAAAAAAAAAAACGAAATACAGCCTCACCCATACAGTCATACCCTCTGCTCTGTTTTCTGACTCTACCTCGCTGCCTTGCCCCTCACTTTCCACCCCCTGCCTTCGTGCTGCGTCGTCCTGTCTGGTCCTGTGGGTGTGATTTGTCTGCCGTAGTTGCAATATCCTCCCTCTCCTCACCTTTTTGTCAATGTTTCCACAGCCTCATTTGTCCCATCTGCCATCTTGTCCTGAATGAGCAGAAACCTAAAAGATTCTGGTTAAAGCTCTTAAATGAAAGACCTCATATCTGCTGCTGGTATTCCATCGTCTGAATGTGTGTGCGTGTCGCTGTATGTATGCCTGTGCCTATATATCTGTACATGTGTGGGCATGTGCATGTGTTTGAATGGAGTGCGTGTTGGACCATGGCAGTGTTATCCTCATTTAGATGTGACATTGAATTAAGCGTACAAAAACAACTTCCATTTGTAAAAAGAAAAAGAATCCAAACACAATGAGACAATGCATCACGACTTCCAGCTGTGTATTATAAACTATCTTAAGTATTCTGTGTATTGTAGGTCTGTGAATTAGTGTTAATATTTGGAGGGGATGGTGATCATTATTTCCACATTAAGAGAAGAAGAAAAACATCTGAACTGTGTAACAAGCTGGAGACTGGGTTGTGGGGAGGGGAAAGAGAGAAGCAATAAATGACCAGATGAAGATGTATTTGATGTGTTTTTAAGGGTATTTATTTACATGGTTTCATTTTTTGAAAATGGCAAATGAAACTGTGCATATGCACAGAAACAATTGCTTCAATCACACAAGATATTTTACACCTTTAAGAAAAATAGATCTGTGACGTTATCGGCTTTGCAGTCCACAGAAGCGCCTTTAAGACTTTCTAAGCGTAGTGTGCCTTCAAATATTTTTTTAATAAGTAAAAAAAAAGTGGTTTTTTTGTTTTGTTTTTTAAAACAGCTTAGAGCTGTTACTGTTGGTGTGCCATCTAATACGTAATGTACCTAATTAACGGTGTTTAGCCTCTGATAGGTGAAGTGGTCGATGACGCTGAATCCCAAAAATTCAAGCTCAAGATGTCAGAGGACTCGCACATGTTATGCTCTATTTAGATTGAGCAGCTATTATACCTTATCTGCCATTCAGCAGATTCTCACAGGACTTTGGAGTACATGAGGGGTAATTAGGAGAACCTCCAAGAGAGAGTGGCACACCCACATAAGTGACAAATACTAGTGACTCTTGACTTCAGTTTAATGATTATGTATTTCACGTCATGTGCGCCATCCAATACAGATCAGTGGCGCCATCCACACCTAGTGAGAACGAGTGTAATTGGATGAATCATATAACGCAAACACTCATTGGTTAGGCTATTCGTCAAATTTGTGCTGACACACAAGGAAATCGTCAGAAGCAAGCAAGTGTTCTACAAACTGCAAACGTGAAGCTGTGTGAAGTGTGTGCCACGCCACAATGTCGGATTCAGAAAAAGATGGCAAAATGTCTGAAAGGTCGGACACAGGCGAGAGCGTATCGGGAGATGGAGACGGAGACCAGCAAGACCTTCCTCATCCTTGGCCCTATCTCAAAGAATTTTTCGAAATAGTCGGGTGCAAAAATGACTCGTGGAAAATGCAATGCAAACTCTGCACACCCAAGACCCCCGTGTAGAACTAATCAGTTTTCAAATTAAGCTTGCAATTCATATAGTGGCATCTACCTTTTTGTGTGGGTTTTTTTAAAAAATAAATAAATAAATGTTTCATTTAAAGGTTACTTTATACTTTTATACTTTAAGTAGGTTTTGGAGCACATACTTTTTCACTTTTACTTGAGTAAAGAGGTCAAGTTGATACTTCAACTTTTACCAGAGTGTTTGTAAACTTCAGTATCTATACTTCTACTTAAGTAACAAATGTGTGTACTTTTGACACCACTGTTGAGGCATGACCATAACAACAACACCCCTCATATGTATGCCACCGAGCCTTTCACTCAACTCTCTACCCTCTCAAACAGACTATAAATACAGACTCCTATTAGTCCAGTGTTACATTCTCCCACTCAACCCCCGCCCATTCGCTGTCTCTCACACACAACACAGAGCGAGAGAGCTGCAATGACGTAATGCTGGTCATCTCATTAGACCATATCATAAAAAGCCTGTTGCCACAACAACGGCTCCCTGTATTCCCATGGCAACCAGCCGCCATGTCAAGGTGGTGCATTCTCCCCACGGAGAGGGGAGGAGACTATGACAGCCAATAGTGTGCAATGGAACAGACGTCTGCTGGAGAGGAAGAAGAGGAGGAGGGGGAGGAAGATTGCTTGAGCTTGAACGAGGTGACCCCTG
This sequence comes from Odontesthes bonariensis, assembly GCF_027942865.1. NCBI lineage: Eukaryota > Metazoa > Chordata > Actinopteri > Atheriniformes > Atherinopsidae > Odontesthes > Odontesthes bonariensis. The sequence continues at coordinate 21,867,806 of NC_134515.1, forward strand.
CTGGTCACATTTGGGTATCACAAGAAACATCCTGTGGAATAAAAAAGAAGACTCAGGCCTGAGGATAAAAAAAATTAGTACAGTACGCCAGTGATGATGAAAAAGTAAAGATTCTGAAATATCAGCAACAGCCACTTACAAGCATGAAGTCTGTCTGGCCAAGTTTTTTGAATATATGAAGCACTGCATCATGAACCGAGACAAAGAGCCTGCTCTTTGGGATGGACTCTGAAAAGAAGTTTGCCCTTTCCAGCTGCTCCACCACACAGGCTAAAATATGGTCACATAACAAACAGGAAAGTGTGCATGATGATTAGAGGGAAAGCATTGCATGATTATATATTTATGTTTGACTGTCATGTACAAAAGGGAACAAAGGGGCGCCACTGAGGCTGAGACCATGAAGCCTTCATTATCAAAAGCTGCAGTGCCTTGATTCTCTGTCTCAGTTTTGTCTGGCGTGTCCCCTACCTTGGCAGCCAGCTAGATAGATATCCAGATCAACCTCCCCAAAGTCCCTGAAGATCTGGCAGGGGAAAAAAAATAAAATAAAATTCTTTACATTTGTTTATCAGATATGAAAATGCTTCCTTACTAGTGACACACAAAGATTCACATTATTTAAATATGGAATAATTCAGTTAATCGTTTTACAGACACATACATTTTTCAGCGTCGTCACAGTGACCGTGTCCACAAAGCTGGTTGTAGAAATGTCTAGGATGATGCTGTGCGTGTCTGATCTGAAGGTCTTTCCTTTTTCTTCATCACCGAAATGCGCAACATGGATGTTCTCATAAACATGGCCACCTTTGTTTGAATCTGAGTCTGACATGGGTGTGTCAGCTTGGTAAGCCCAGTTTACTTGGCCTTTGCTAAGGCTATTTGTTGCTGAACTTAAAGCTACGCCATTCTGATTACTCGTCTCCTTTGTTGCTGTGTAGTCCGTCCCCTCATTCAGCTCTGAATCCTTCAAAGAGTTTGTGGCGTTGGCCCGATGGTTCAAGGATTTTTTCTGGCAAAAGGGGGAAATAACGATCAGAAACATACCAAATGAAATTAGCACCATTCCTGTGTCTTTTCAGATGTCATACCTGTTTTTGTGCCTCATTGTTGGCTCTCTTTTTTTCTTTCTTTTCTTTACGCTTCTGCTTTGCATCTCGTTTCTTCTTTGCTATCTGCAGCTTCCCGATGTCAACTCCACTCTGCGCAAAAAGGCCAAGCGTCAGAGTTAAGAAAGAGAAGAGAAAGTGAGACAAGAGGAAGCGATAACGAAAGCAGTTTAAGGTGCTGTAAACGGCAGAAGGGTTACATCGCACATTCATGGACACAGTTACACACACAGTTACACACACCTTCTCTTGAAGGACCTCCAAGTACATGTCAGCATTTGTGAAGCAGATGGTTGCAGATGAACGGAAGATTTTAATTCCTGGAATTTCTTTAGACTGTATTTTAAAAATACAGACAAAAAAAATGGCACATTATATATAATTGCCAACATGCATCATCCATTATGATGTGAATTTTTCCTGTGGTAGTCACAGAAATAAAGAAACCCCATGTACACAGGACTAATGGGAAGACTTAGCATGCTAGAATCGGCCGAGTACAACTGAGGTGAGGTTAGGATAGACGTTTGCCAAACATTAAAGCTCTGGAAACATTTTTATTCTTTCTGGGGCAAAAAGGCAACCGCAATATGTACTGTTCTGTAAAGCATTTTACCATTTGAATTGTCAGAATATAAGATAAATAACTCAAAAGCTAACTTCATGAGTTCTTAAAGAAGTCAACATATGTCAACATAGTCTTTTAACTGTGAATATACAAGTATATGATTTTAAAGAATATTCTTACCTCCCTGTAGGTGTCTGTGTCCAGATACAGGTCAGTGCCTGCTACTTTGCCCAAGACAGAGTAGCGGGGTCTGAAAGATATTAAAATGTCATTGCAAGAAGCACAGCCCTGCAGCCCCATGAAAACCCATTAAAGCCCTACATAACGTGTGCACATTCTACTTAAATAATTGATAACTGGAGGCGTGTAGTTACAGTTGTGTTCTGAAGATAACAGTGAGTATGGAAAAGGCAATGGCGACAACCAGACCCAGGTCCAGGTTCAGCAGGATAGTGCTTGTGAAGGTTACCAGCCACACCAGCTAACAGGGCAGAACAGGAATGTGACAGTGAGTGGCTTCGTCAATGCAGTAAAGTCCAGGCAGTGTTCAGCTGAGCAGGAAGGCAGTTAAAGCCGATTAAGTCTCACCAAGTCAACTTTGTTGGTTTTCCACAGCATGGCCACATCCATGAACTGCTTAGACATTCCTTTCAAATTCACAAACACTATTGTGGATAAGACGGCCTGAGGAACAAACACACAGATTAAATCACACGTATCCACAACTTTATTGGTTAAATGGTGCAGAAAGCAGAGAGCGTTACCTTGGGAAGATCCTCAAAGAGGGAACCTATTTTCAAAACTGTGACCAGCACAATGACAGAGGAGATCACACCTGCAACCTGGCAAGACACACAGTACAATGGATGGGCTATGAGCTAATGCCAAATCAGATGTAATCAAGTAAACTACTGCAAAAATTTCAGGCAACTGGAAGATTGAAATCCTTATTCATTCTGCAAAAAAAAAAAAAAAAGCGTCAGATTGGTGCCAGTTCCATAACAGAACGTCTGTTCTCAAAGAAGCAAAATGCCTGCAAAGGGCTTAACTGTGTTAATTGTTTTCTTTCAAAAGTAGACCTTATTTAGGTTTTCCTATGCAACTTGTATATAGATGACCGATGAATTAAAAGCTATTATTAGACTAGCATTATTTTTTTAAAGCATCCCCCCTTTGCTTCAGGGGCCTGAAGCTTTTGCAAAGTCTTGTGTCAGCGTTTTGCTTTTACTTGTGTCTTGCCCCCCGTGCTCTCCTGGACAAGACTCCGAGACAAAGAGGAAGTCACTGAGTAGCACTGGAAAAAGCCGCCAACCGTGTTACTAAGACCCAGAGCAACCAGCTCCTGGAAGAAGAAAAACAGCAACAACATTTGAATGAGATGTCAAGATTCAATCATAAGAAACGGATGATCTTTGACAGTGAAAACAACATTTGATTGCACAAAGGTCCACTGAAGGGACTATAATTGGATCTTGATTTTAACATGCCTTTAGTCCCTGCACATTGTCTGTTTTGATTTTGTAACTTTTGAGCCAATGACCTAGGTGTATTTTTCATTACCTTTATGGTGTACACATCAACACATTGAGCTGCTGCCACACTGAGAGCAGCTGTCGGCATTTTTAATACACTTGACTGCATAAAGCTTGTTAGGCATCAATGATTTAGCGAGCGTTGCTCTTGGAGGTTCAGGCTGCTACTAACTGATGTCTATCCAGCGCACAAAGATCCCAGTTAAAGGCCTCATACACACTGGAGCATGTAACTATGAGCAATGACAGCAATGAGCGAGAGGGAGCAAAATCTTTATGAAAAAACTCATAAAACACAGTTTGTTTGAGGTGGCTTCTTTATATGAAACTATTCTCAAAAGAACATCAATCATTTGTACAACAAACTGAAAAAATGACTCGGTTTATGAGCAAAGGGCAGTTTAAAGCCAGGCTTTGGTTTTGCATTAAGAATGCAAAATCAGAAGACAGTGCAGAAACAAGGCAAGACAGGACACTTGTTCTTCTGTGATTCCATTCATATGCAATTGTTTCAATCAACTCTTATTTACTCACATCTCATTTGTTTTGTCTGATGCATAAAAAGTGACCCGAGGCAAAAACTCAGCTGTCATTCAGATAAACTGCAACATTTCTCATGTGATGGTATTCTCCCAAATACTTCTTTGACCAATCAGATCAAACTATTAAATGTGTTGCTTTTTGCCTTCAAGGCCAGTAAGAATTACCTGAACTATTTTCATATAAAATAAACTGAGCACTAAGCGCATAACTCTTTGGAGATGTTCCTGTCTCTGCATTCTAGGGGTGGCTTGATCAGAGTCATTTTTCCACTGGCGTGACAGTCATGACAAACTGTGAGTGACTGGAGAGCAAAGTCTTATATCGGGATCAAAGTTTCACTCAGTGATTCAGTCAGGAAGAGCATCGACTGTTTTAAGCTACCACAGTGCGAGTGTGAGTGCATGCTTTCCTCACCTGGTTGCTATCCACCTTGTAGCCATGTTTAAGGGCAAATGTTTTGCCCAGAGATATGTTGATGGCATAGCCCACAATGGCCACAGCAAAAGCATCACCGACAACCTCTGAGAACAAAGTGACATCTGGAGCACGTGGGGGCTTGAGCCTGGAACAGGAGAAAATGATAAATGGTCTAGATTTTGATCACTCACACACAGAACCACACCCAATTGTCAACATTTGCTTTTTTGCACCAAAAAAAAAAAAAAAAAAAGGCCTAAATGGAATTCTCTGAATCTTACTTCAAAGCCAAGCCTCTGAGGAAACTCACTTGGGGATTTCAACACCACCGGAGTTCAACCAGGAGTCTAATTAGAAACTTACAAACACTTTGATCGTGTTTCTGGGCAGCGTGTTACTTTTTCTTTTCACCTTAACGTCCGACAGCTATGAAACGTGGTGATGTGTGTCAGTAAGTTCTCTCTGCCCTGCCCTGCCCATTTCCTTCTCTTTCTCTTACTATTCTGTCAACACGTATATTTCACAACAACAAAGATGGACTCACCCACTGGGAATCTCTCCAACCACATCAATTCCGTATTCATTGTGGAGTCCACAGAAGTGTGTTATGATTGTTGCTGCTATGATCTGTTAGTGGAAAGGGCAATAACGATTCTAATTAAGCATCAGCACATTGGGTGAATTATTATTTTCCACACTCAAACATTTTTGAGTCAATCATTCCTTGGGTCCAGTAGGATAACTGTGGTTATTGTGCCCTCTGCTGGAAGCCTAAATGGTTACGTCTATTGTTCGAGTGTAAATGAAAGAATGGAGGAAAAAGAAGAGGGAGGACTCACAACTACGAGCTCAATAGGGATGGGCAAAGGTAGCTTCTTGCTGTAGCAGGCATTGATTTCTTTGACCACAATGAGAACAGTGAGCGCCACAAGGCTCACCACGAGCTCTGGCACCCTAGTCTGAGGCAGCAGTCTGCAAATATCCACCAGGGTCTGTGAGGAAAGCAGTGCGACAGAGAAGAAATCACCACTGGTGAAAAAGTAGAAAACAAATAATTGATGCAGAGTGAAACCCGCAAAGTAAATGTGTATCTGGGGGTGTTGATGTTTGTTCATTTGGACTCGCTGATATGACATGGAGGCCTCTCAACTATTCGTACTGTCTCTCTTGATTTGTTCAGGTTTCCACAAAACCTTTGTTGTACCAATTCAGCTGCAAGTATACAGCTTTCCCATTGATTGGTTACCTTGTCTTCTTTAAAAAGGGTGGGAAAAAAATAACTTTAGGTAAAGCAGGCCCTAACCGGTGGGCAGCACAACACCATGATGAGCTCATTCCCTGTGAGGAAAAGTTTTTCATTCACAAGTGGTGAATAAACGCAGTCCATTCAAAGCTGACTCATGGGGTATACTGCTAATTACTGTTGGATCCTAATGTAATATGAGTCACTTTTGCAACTTTTAGCTGTAGTGTAGGAGGAGAACATTTTGAAATCTATCATATTTCAACACCATCTAATGCGATCAGTGCTGTAAATCACTTAGTCTTGCACACAGAAATTGATTGCTCAGCACTGTGCATACTGTAGTCCATGTGGGTGTAGTTAAGCTGCCTGATATGATTTTGTTTAAAACTGTGTGAGCATGCATAGTTCCACTTTTATCAGAAATATCAGGGAAACACTTGCACTCACATGTTCAGCTGCACCCATCAGATCAGACAGAAAACAGCTGTGTAGGGCCTTTGAATGAGTATCACACTGTCTGCACTATTATTACCACTGTTGTTGTTTAACACCCTCCAGTCAATGCATTTATAAGTTTGCGCATTTATTGAGCACCTCAATTATTATTGTTTTTGCTCATTAGATGATTAAGGAATGCAAAACAACAGTAAATTAACATATTTGGCCTTTTAGAAAGTAAGCTCAAAAAACACTTTTTCTATAGTATTACATATATGGAATCTGTCATTTTCAGCAGCTACTAAAGTGTCCAGTTTCCTGTCTAAAGGGGTCATTTTCTACTCTCACTTTAATTTTAGAGGTTGTCAACAGGATTTATCTCAGGTGAGAAACAGAACAACATCATTATTTGATCAGCTAGGTGCCTTTTGGTGGTTAGCCAAGCAGCAGAGAACTTGGTTAAATGTAGAGGATTTGTACTTAATAATGATTAGGGTCTTTTGGAATAATGCAGACGTCTTCCTGTTTCACTTAGCTTGAAAAAAAAGTATCTCTTTGAGAATCTGGCACGAGTTTTATTTTGAGTTCATTTTCAACTTGAAGATATCCAAGAAGCTCGTCCTTGATGATAGCACCACATATCAATACACATACTCCACCCCACTGCTGCCTGATTCAAAGTGGTGCCTATTGTCCATCAGTCAGTTTCAACTGTCTATGACACCTCAGAATATTATGTCTTTAGTTATTTATTGGCTTTAACTGGTGGCTGAATCCTTGTAGAGGTGACTCAGCCTTCTTTATGTTGGCTAAGCCTCAGAGCACTTAACATATTATACTCCTGGATGCTCCAGTTGGTTTGCAGATCTTGAATATAGTAGCAGTGAAGGACAATGTGCCACTGCTATTTTAATATTCTTTTTTTTTAATTGTTTTTTTTTTTGCACCTTTTCTTTTCCATTCGTTTTTGGGACTTGGTTAGTTAAACTGAATGAATCATTTAGCCGGTGCTGGATCTGTCTGAAATTCAGGTATGAGTTTGATGAACCGCGATATACTCACATAAATGAGGGTGAGAGGACCGGTGAAGCGAGCTGGTGTCACTCCAAACAGGTACTTTAGTTGGGAGACACACACGTGACATGCGGATCCTGTTGTGTAGCCACGAACGAGAGGCTCAGATAGGTAGGTGACCACAAAGCCAAACCTCACTATCCCCAACAGGATCTTGAGATGAGAAATTTAGAGGGCAAATTACTCAAAAGCAGAGAAATTTGACCGAAGACTTTGTCTCGCTGCAATAGATTGACTTAAAGTTGTAAGCAGAATGGACACACAGAGAAACACACACCTGAAAGATCCCTGCCAAGACTGTGAGGGAGCAGGCTATCTGCACTCTGTACGCGTCTCTTTCATCGATGTTCACCGTTTCTGTGCCATTGGTCCCATTTACCATAAAATTACTGTCTGGTGCCAGCCTCTCGGTCACACTCCCAACCATGATGCTGATCACAGCAAACGTACCTGGACACACACACACGTTCATGCACAAAGACGAAAGGATGAAGCAGTTCATTCCCCATTCCAACATTGCTCACTCACATGTTTCCACCCACCTATGGAGATGTGCCTGGAAGTACCAAAGATGAAGTAGATTAGCACTGGGTAGAGGGAGGTGTAAAGGCCAAACACTGGGCGTAAAGAAGCCAGAAGAGCATACGCCATGCCTGAGGAAACAAATGAAGTGAGACAGCCTGCCCCTTAACCAAAACCATTTCAGTTGTAGATAATGTAGACACAGTTTTGACTGTTAAAATGTTTATGGAATTGATTCCCATTTTGTGGTTGTGAGGCTGACAGGACAGGATTGAATAAAAAGTCTGCAAATTTTTTTTTTTTTTGGTGAGTGGAAAAAACTCATTCCAAAGCGCATACTTATAAATACAAACCCTGTGGCAGATGCATGATGCCCACACTGCAGCCAGACATCAGGTCACCGACTGCATTTTCTCTGAAAGAGTATTTAGGCAACCAGCTGAGAACGGGAATCCAGCTCAGAAGTGTTTGCTTCAGCCTGGGCACCGAACACCTGCAGCAGTCATCACAGAGATACAGAACTCAGGCTACGGGGGTTTCAGCTGTAGTTTTCTGTTTTGTGTCCAAGTTGAAGAAGACTGTGTTTCAAATGTGCCTGCTGATGAGTCACTGAATAATATAACATGCTTTTCAATGCACTGTATAAGGAAGAAGACAAATGAGACTTGTGAACTGCTACAAGTTTTATCAGCTGGCCTTGTAAAGCTGCAACACTGGAAAACACAAGTATATTTATACACTTCTGTTTTCTTCAATTAAAATGGGTTTTAAGGTTTTTCTCTCTTTGGGGTCTTTTTTTTATTCAAGTCATTCTGGTCTGTGATAACAAAACTGGTAAAACTCATATAAATAAGCATCCAAAGAAAAGCTCTTTCACGTGTCAATGACTCTTGAGTAATTTTCATAGGCTGTGCACAGTGACACACACATTAAAACATCTCATTCAGAAAACTAAATTCTCTTATAGCCACTCCAAAGTACTGACATCACAAACTTTTATTTTTTTTGCCTGTGCTTTCTCCTTTGCCTCCATTCTCTGCTTCCTCTTATTCCTACTTTTACCTCAACGACTCCTTCATCTGTTCACTCAGAGTTGGTTTGGTGGACCATGTCCCTTTCTGTGCCACTTCGTTCAGGCGCAACTCATCAAGAACTTCCCTCCGCACAACATATTCCCCAGATGCCAAGTCCATCTCCTCCATGTCCACGTCTGTCTTAAGCAGATCTCTGGACAGTTGCTTTCCGTTTGAATTCCTGCTGCTGTCTGAAGTCCTTATATATGGAAGAGATTACTGCAGGTGACACTGCTGCGTAGCTCTGTACTGACTGACAGCGCTTGTTTTGTTTTTTGAACTGTGGGAGTGACTCGTCCTTTCCTGTCCTTCTAAGAGACACCACCACTCCACACGTCTCTGCTCTGCATGTGCACACCTAAGGTAACGTGTTTGTGTGTAGGCTTTATATAATTAACTTGGTGAAAACAAGTCGAGAGGCCAAACTTTGATAAATGCTCAAATCTTGTAAACCTTACACAGACACCACGTGTCAAATAGTCTACATTTACACACTGAATGCATATGCATTTACACATGTAGTAATCATCGCCTAGTTTTGCTGCATATTGTAGTATCTCTTTTCTGCGCAGCAGACACACTACGATGGTTTTATTTGTGTGTAAGCATGGACGCATCTTATCTTTACAGCTGTCTACCATTCTTTCTCAGGACACAAAGTAATAGCATTTCCATTGTCAGCAGCACAGTTGTGATACGCTTTAACTTGATACGGTAACCCTGAACAAGATAAATTTCCCAAACTACAGTCACACTGTTTGACTCATCATCAAAATGGGAACTTTTTTTTTTCTTTTACCAAATCTACTGTCCGCCTGCACTGCAGAAATCTTCTTTCTACTTGTCACTTTGAGAAGAGAAACCCCACCGCTTTAAATGGAAGCCTAAGCTAACATAATGATAATAGTCATGCCCCAGTTTCTCTTGCAAAAGTTTAAAACGCAGCTTTTACGGTACCAATGCCAAATGTGTGAGAGATGACCTGATTTCAAAGAGCATAAAGTTAAAGATCAATCATTTCTTTAATGTTTTAAGCAAGATTACCTTTTACTTTCCATAGCATGCAATGTATTTGGCTAATTTCACAACTTGTAAACACTCCAAGAAGACAGCTATCTGTTGCCCTGTTCTTGGCTGGCATGTTTTATGTTTTTAATTACTATTTCTGCAAAAGGATTGTCTCGTCGAAGACGTCCTCTTCTATTTCAAAAGAAAAAAACAAAACACACCGACAATTATTTAGTTGTCTGACATTGGTTGGTGCCTATGTCATTTTTTTTCTCGTTTTGCCCTTTAAACTAACAAGTGTAAAGATTATTGACTTATCTTGCTCAGCATTATGAATACAATGTTTAAATGTATGCCTTTTGGAGATCTGTTTAAATCTCCATATTTTACGAAACTGTTCCCGATTCTTTGCCTACAACTGTACCATGATTTAACACATGAGGTCATTTTCTCTTTAATTGATTCTAAAGATCAGAAATGAACAGGTGAAATTAGCTGACTGATACACTGTCGCTGACAGAGCAGTCTCAAACCTTACACTTTTTCATGTCGACTCCAACATGCGCTTGATACTTGAAAGGGGCTAATGTATGACTGTAGCACAAGAGCTTGTTAAAAAAGACAATTACCTTTAAATCAGGTGAGCTTAAAACACAAACACATCAATCACTGGTGGCAGGTCTGCTTAAGATAATCTATTTGAAGTTTATGTTGAGTGAGTTAATGTTTGATAAATTCTTTGTCAAAACCAATTTCCTTGTTGACTGAAGTTGGGTACACCATGAAATGTGAAAACGGCATCTTTGTGCAGAAAACGGGATTAAAAACACGACTCTGCTTAGCCACAAGTAAAAGGAAACATACTTAAAGCAATGCTGAATGCTGGAGTCTTTAACAAGACCAGCACAACCAGCTAAACGATTGGAAAATGGACTAGTTTCTTGTTAAAAATAGGAAAATACATGCTGAAATTCTAACACATGCATGTTTTCTCCCTGCAGGAATGTGTTACTTTTGTAAAGAGAAAAAACAAAAACAAACAAACAAAAAATCCAATGAAACTTTATTTTTTTCAAACATATTGAGCACTTATCTTTACAGCTGTACACTGTGTACAGTCACTTGCTGTACACTAACTGTACGTAGCTCACTGTTTATAGCTCACTTTTCCATACCGTTAATTCTGCTTTTACTGTCTTGTGCCATACTTCTAAAGATTTGCCACAGTCTTTTCTTACATCTTTTAGCTGTATATATTGTTTTATTTTTTAATATATATTTTTTTATCTTCTACTTTATATTTTCTTTCATGTTTATTGCTGTTTGCACCTGGGATAAGAGGGAAATGCTATTTCAATTCTCTGTATGCCCTGTACATATGGCAGCTTTGATAATAAAGTTGACTTGACTTGATCACAGCTTTCCTCAAATGCAGCACTGCGTATCAGTGAAACCTGCTCGGTAGGACACATGGCTTTGCATGTGGTTTGGGTTAGCAGCTTATGGTTTAACATTCTTAAAAGGCTTTATGAAATTTTTACTGATAAGAGTTTAACGCAGTGACAACATATCCATATAAGTAGAAAATTAAGTTGTAAAGCCAAGTTATGGTTGGTTTAATTTCATTTTATATGGAGCAGCTTGTGAACACAGTTTCTATAATGATACATTTTGTTAAATACATTTATTTTATGCTTCAGCCCGACAGCCCCACTGTTCAGAACGCATTACTTTGCACTTTAGAATCAATCCTGTGTTGTCTTGTTGTCACCATGCCTGCTTAAGTTTTTGTGTATTCTTGTGACTGCCACAGTATCAGCATTTACAAAGAGAAACAACTTATTCAAAGGAGGACATTTCACTATGACAAAAATAACTAACAGCAATAGATGACTGTTGAAGGAAACACTCTTCCATATTAACTTTGGCCCCGTCACACACGCATTTGATGACCAAGCACAGTTGAAAGCACAACTAGTGTAAGCTTGAAGATTGTTTTCACACACATTGTTACGCAGGGCACATGAATAATCCTATATACTGCTCTTTTGGATCCAATAACAAGCGGAAAAACTGGGTTACGCACACACTCAAACATTCTTAAAACGGACTCCCTGTTATCTTGAGATTGAAGCAGTCTGAGTGTTCAGACTATAGGATGCTGCCACACACCTGTTTGCTTGCATTATCTCTTATCAAAAAGTAAATAGAGAGATAAGTGTTTCACCTGCTAGAATGAAGAGCTAAAGTTTTTTTGTGTTATGTGTTAAACCTTTTGGAAATCAATCAGTTCTTCTTCTTTTTTTAACTTCCTCTCCAAAATTTATTTTCCAAATTCAACATTGAATTCAAATTCATGTTATAAAACAGCAAAGAAAGCTAGATGTAGCATTTACACTGTGGCATAGGATGATTAAAACAACGAAAAGGTAAGAGATGCAGGGGATAGAGAAGTCTGTGAAGAACTGTCCTCAGTTGCAGGACAGGAATGTGTGAAAGTGTGGGAATGTGGGTAAGAATGCAAGAACATTTCTTTAGAATTTGCAGTGATCAAAATCACAGCAGCCCCTTATCATTAAACACTAAACAGAAGAAGTTTGGAACTACTGATGGCCTCCCAGAAGGATTGAGCAATTAGGAACTAAGTGTCTTGAACCCTCAGCACTCCAGTAATTAAGTTTCCATGCGTGGAGTGACCAGACAGAAGCCATTCCACATAAAGAAAGCATGTGACAGTCCTACTGGGAGTTTGCCAAAAACCTCCTCAATGACTCTCAAGCCATGAAGAATAAAATCCTCCCATCTTATAAACAAATCAGGTTGAGCACACTGACCTATTTGCCAGGCCTTGATCAGGAATTAATTTCAACCATCCTTACGGTCAAGCAAGGTGGCATTACTCTGTTTGAATGCCCAGCACAGGAGTCATTTCAGTAAAACTCAATGAAAGTTGGGGAGAGACCCAGCCAGAGTCTGGATGTAAGACAGTGGAGCCGTTTAGAGAGAGAACTGAACCTGGCTGAGCACTGATGCTCCCTATCCAACCAAGCTGAAGGTAAAAATATGTGCAAAGAAATATTGGAGAAACGTGCAAAGAAAAAATGTGCCATGCTCGTATGATCAATCACGGGAAGACTTGAGACGATCATTTTTTTCCAAAGGTGCTTTGACTAAGTAGTCGGGAACTAAAACCAAAACATCTGAAAAACTGGAAAATGTCTGAAACCTTTCAGCTGGAACAACCGGTACACTGAGATTCATATGTGGAAATTGAAATCTTCTTGAGGTAAACGTTTGGCCAAAGGTGCCAATGAAGGGGTGGGTTTAGAGCTGACAGGTTTGACAGTTCCACTGGTGCCTGTAGCACGTTTCACAAGCGGAAACACCACCTGAACATGTGTCATTGATTAATCTACGCTGCCGATAAACTGCCCATAAACTTTGCTCCTGTGGTTGTGTAATGCAGTATGCTTGACTGTGCATAAAAACACCGTGAGACAGCAATCAGCCCGAAATAACACTGAATAAAACCCCAAACAACTCACTTGGGAGGAAGACACACTTCCTGCTATAAACACCCATCATGTGCTTTGTGTTCATCCACTTTTGTGGATCTTTAAGTGTGTTCTTCTTTTGTCCTAACCCTATAACTTTTTCGAAATCCACCATCATAATCAGAGGAAGACAACCATATAACCATAAAATCTGCTTTGAAGTGTTCTGTAACTTCAGGTATTTCTAATGCCCATGTTGGTGAGTTAATTCAAGTTGAATAAAACTGTGATTTGGGATTAGAAGTTATATCAGTGCGGGGCAGGGCATCTATAGTAGCTGTAATCTTTGTGCTATTCTGAAACTTTGTGCTATTTTGAAACTGTCTGAAACAGTTAACAATGGAATGCAATGGTTTGTGAATGAAAATGTATAAACCCTTTTTATTGTTGACCGAGTGACTGATTCATCTAGATTTTTTGAACAGGGGACAAAAAGCACAGCAATAAAAGAAAAGAGAAGACAGTCTTTGACACAGCAACTTATTATGGAGATTTCCAGTATTTTACTGTTTCTATGTTGTAGATTAGAGCTAAAGACATTCACATGATTAAATTATGCAAGCCAAAACTGCCCATGTCTGCAGTCATTCGTTTTAAAACCCCAGTTCCATAAATATTGGGATGTAAAATGTAAATAAGAAAAGAATCAACACCTCCAAACCTGAGACCATGGTCCTCGGCCGGAAAAGGGTGGAATGCCCTCTCCGGGTTGGGAATGAGATCCTTCCCCAAGTGGAGGAGTTCAAGTATCTCGGGGTCTTGTTCACGAGTGAGGGACGAATGGAACAGGAGATTGACAGGCGGATCGGTGCGGCGTCTGCAGTGATGCGGGCTCTGCACCGGCCCGTCTTGGTGAAAAAGGAGCTGAGCCAGAAGGCGAAGCTCTCGATTTACCGGTCAATCTATGTTCCTACCCTCACCTATGGTCACGAGCTTTGGGTAGTGACCGAAAGAATGAGATCGCGAATACAAGCGGCCGAAATGAGTTTCCTCCGCAGGGTGTCTGGGCTCTCGGTCATCCGGGAGAGGCTCGGAGTAGAACCGCTGCTCCTCCGCGCCGAGAGGAGTCAGATGAGGTGGCTCGGGCATCTGGTTAGGATGCCTCCTGGACGCCTCCCTGGTGAGGTGTTCCGGGCCCGTCCCACTGGGAGAAGGATCGAACAGCCCACATCAAGGGGTCCGGCACTCCATACTCCCGAAGGACCCCCCATAAGAGTCCCCGAGGGACACAGTCGAACGCCTTCTCCAAGTCCACAAAGCTCATGTAGACCGGTTGGGCGAACTCCCATGCCCCCTCCAGGATCCTGCGGAGGGTATAGAGCTGGTCTAATGTTCCACGGCCAGGACGAAAACCACACTGCACCTCCTGAATCCGAGATTCGATTATCCAGCGGATCCTCCTCTCCAGTACCCCCGAATAGACCTTACCAGGGAGGCTGAGGAGTGTGATCCCCCTATAGTTGGAACACACCCTCTGGTCCCCTTTTTTAAAGAGGGGGGCCGCCACCCCGATCTGTCAGTGCAGAGGCACTGCCCCCGATGTCCACGTGATGCTGCAGAGGTGTGTCAACCAAGACAGCCCTACAACATCCAAATGGGAGGCCCCACGTCCGAGCTCCCCAACTCTGCTTCCTCATCGGAAGGCGTGTCGGTAGGATTGAGGAGGCCCTCGAAGTAATCCCCCCACCGACTCACGACGTCCCTAATTGAGGTCAGCAGAGCCCGCCCTGACCATACACGGTGTTGACGGTGCACCGCTTCCCCCCCCTGAGCCGCCGGATGGTGGACCAGAAACTCTTCGAGGCCGTCCGGAAATCATTCTCCATGGCCTCCCCGAACTCCTCCCAAGACCGAGTTTTTGCCTCAGCAACCGCCGAGGCTGCGTTCCGCTTGGCCTGTCGGTACCCATCAGCTACTTCCAGAGTTCCACTGGCCAAAAAGGCCCGATAGGACTCCTTCTTCAGCTTGACGGCTTCCCTCACCACTGGGGTCCACCAGCGGGTTCGGGGATTGCCGCCACAACAGGCACCGACCACCTTACGGCCACAGCTCCGGTCGGGCGCCTCAACAATGGAGTCACGGAACATGGCCCATTCGGGCTCAATGTCCCCCACCTCCCCCGGGACATGGTTGAAGCTCTGTCGGAGATGGGAGTTGAAACTCCTCCTTACAGGGGATTCCGCCAGCCGTTCCCAACAGACCCTCACAATACGTTTGGGCCTGCCAGGTCTGACCGGCTTCCTCCCCCACCAGCGGAGCCAACTCACCACCAGGTTGAATGCTCCGCCCCTCTCTTCACCCGAGTGTCCGGGACATACTGCCGCAAGTCCGACGATACAACCACAAAGTCGATCATCGAGCTGCGGCCTAGGGTGTCCTGTTGCCAAGTGCACATATGGACACCCTTATGCCTGAACATGGTGTTCGTTATGGAGAGTCTGTGACGAACACAGAAGTCCAATAACAGAACACCACTCTGATTCAGAATGGGGGGGCCGTTCCTCCCAATCACCCCTTTCCAGGTCTCACTGTCATTGCCCACGTGAGCATTGAAGTCCCCCAGCAGGACGAGGGAGTGTCCCGGAGGAGCACTCTCCAGTGCCTCCTCCAGGGACTCCAAAAAGTGTGGGTACTCTGAACTGCTGTTCGGTGCATAAGCACAAACAACAGTCAGGACACGTCCCCCCACCCTAAGGTGGAGGGAGGCTACCCTCTCGTCCACCGGGGTAAACCCCAATGTACAGGCTCACAGCCGGGGGGCAATAAGTATGCCCACACCTGCTCTACACCTCTCACCACGGGCAACTCCAGAGTGAAAGAGAGTCAAACCCGTCTTGAGGAGGCTGGCTGGAGCCCAAGCCATGCGTTGAGGTGAGTCCGACTATATCTAGACGGAACCGCTCAGCCTCGCGCACCAGCTCAGGCTCCTTCCCCAGCAGAGAGGTGACGTTCCACATCCCAAGAGCCAGCTTCAGTAGCCGAGGATCAGACCGCCAAGGTCCCCGCCTTCGGCTGCCACCCAGCTCACAAAGCACCCGACCCCCTTGGCCCCTCCTCACGGGTGGTGAGCCTGTCGGAAGGGGGGACCCACGTCATTTCTTCGGGCTGTGCCCGACCGAGCCCCATGGGCACAGACCCGGCCACCAGGCGCTAGCCGTGGGCCCCACCTCTGGGCCTGGCTCCAGGGGGTAGGCCCCGATGACCCGCGTCCTGGCGAAGGAACGCTTTGTCCAACAATATTATACATCGTAGGGGGTTTTTGTGAGCTGTTCTTTGTCTGGTCCCTCATCTAGGATCTGTTTGCCTTGGGTGACCCTACCAGGGACTTAAAGCCCCTGGAAACATAGCTCCCAGACTCATTGGGGTGCGTAAACCCCCCCACCATGGTAAGGTGAAAGCTCATGGGGGGGCTCATTTTACAGTGTCAGCCAAATAACATTGGCTCATCTTGAATCTGATGGCAGCAACACATCTCAAAAGAGTTTTGATTGGACCAGCTGAATGAACTTATTATCAAACCACATTCTACTTTCAAGATCTGTATCATGTATGGGAGGGTTAATAACTGAACAGTAGGACTAAATAGGAATGTCTTGTTTTCTGCAGTTATGTTGTCTTGTTCCAAGTTATTGTAGAACATTCCTACATAGTAGGCAAAGATGAATGGCTGACCAAGTACTACTTATCTGCTGAGCTGCTCAAATCAAACCTAATGTGGCAGATTTAACTGGTGACATCAGGCCTGACTGCCAGCTAACAAATTTAGCTTTGTTTGACGCAAGCATGGCATCAAACAATGGCACGTCTGATAACAGTAACGAACCCTTTGTCGTGGCAAAAATAGAAGCTCTATTAAATTGAAATAATTGATTAACTTGAGACAATGGCTTTGAAATATAACTGGAAACAAGGAGGTTATCAGGTTTCATATCAAATAACACATGGAAAACAGGTAAATATGTTGTAACTAAGTGATAATCAAACTCAAATATTTCTTCCATTTACCCACTTTGATACCAACCTGGTTTCCCAGATTTGTATATTCTAACAGTCTTGGAGGACTTGAAGGAGGTCTGAGTTGGATGTTTTTTCCTTTTCTTTCTTCTTGCTTTTTTTGTGTGTGTGACCCCCTACTGACCAAATTTTTGAGGATCTTTAAATGCTGTTCATGAATTAAATCTTTTTGAAAATCATTTTATTTGTCCATTTTTTGTGAAACAAAATTGTGGAGAAAATAATACGTTTCAAATTCCAACAGAGTGTCAAACTGTTTGAATGAGAGGAACTACAGTATATCCACCTCCAGAAACCTGAAGTGACCAACAGCTCCACTCGCACTTGCTGCTCTATTTTAAGCTTATTTTACTTGGGGGCATGCATTTGCCCCCCTCCTGCACTCCCTAACAGTAAATAGCACAGAACGCAAGAGAGATCTGCCAGCACATGAAAATAAACCAGCCTGCCATGCAGCTTAAGATATTAAATCTAAAGTAAAATCAGTTTGGAAAGTTCTAGATCTTGGCCTTGGATAGCGTTTGGACACAACTGGTATGACAACTGCTTTTCTGCTTGTGCCTTTCTGAAGTCCATGCTAAAATGCTATCTCTCAGACTGAGCTGTCTGTGCATGCCTCTGAGGTGATCTGCGTATGTTTAGCTCACACACTGACTGTGTCATGATCGACTATCGGCTCAGGGGAGGATTCAGTTTTAGATAGCGTTCAGCATGAGGGAGACCATTTGGGATCCTTGCAATCCAATTTTTGTTAATATATCAGTAATAAAACGTATCAGAAACACATTTTTTTGCGTTGCCCCAGTTGCACCATCTATTCGTTTTTGATTTCTTCAATGAAAAGTGAGAGAGGCGCCGACCCCATGAATATTTCTGGCAGCACATTGATTGTCCAGTAAACTGACATGTCTCCACAAAGTTTTGTGCGTCAGTATGTTCATGTTTTGGAACGATATCCGTCAGTGGAGATAAACTTGCAAAAACAGTTCAGTTATAACAAGCAGTGCTTGTTAACAACAGATGGTGCAATCCTGAGTCATTGAGAAGGAGCATCGACTGCACCCTACATGTTGAACTGTTGTCTGTGAGTTTCTGCTGTCCGTGTTGTCAACCGAAAGAGCTCACCTGCGTTACCTAGGTAACAACCAGGCAACTCAGCTGGAAAAAAAAACATTCAAACCCTTTAATTAAATGAAAATGATAAATGTTGTTGTTTTCTAGACACAGAACTGTTCATCAGCAATCCTGTGTGTTTCTTTGCTCCGTCCCTCTCTTTAACAACACACAGTAAAACATTTGGAAACTGAGGAACCCTCTTGAAATAGATTTAAAAGAGAAATCAGTTTCAGTTCAATAAAAAAATGTGTCAAAGTCGTGAGCAGAATGTTTATCTGTCCACTTGATATGGGTTTTATATGATTTCTATGAGTCATACATTTATGTTTCACAGGTCAGTTTGGAGTATCTGCCTCCCAGGGGCTCTCTTAATTCTTTCTCTGATGTGTTTGGCACCACCACAAGGTGTTTCTCTCTGAGCAGACTGAAGTGGTGCAGACAACCTGAACAAAAATTCATGGAGACTGGGGGGGAGCTCTCTGCTCAGGGAGAACACGGCTCACTTCTTCTCAGGCAGCTGGAGAGAATGAGAGCAGCCAAGGAACTGACCGATGTGGTGCTGCTGGCTGAAGGGATTCCCTTTCCTTGCCACAAGGTGGTGCTGTCCGCATTCAGCCCTTACTTCCAGGTAAAATGCCCTTCTGGGATACTAATATCATTGAGGATAATACATGATACAACCTGTGTTTTGCAGAGCATGTTACAAGCAGGCATGTAGATTGTGCGTTATATTCTGATTAATCTTGGTGTGCAGGCCATGTTTACATGTGGTTTAAGGGAGACCCGAGGGGGAGAGGTGCCTCTCAGGGACACACCGGCCCAGAGCCTGGAACTGTTACTGGACTACATGTACCGCGCTGAACTTCCCCTTTCCAACAACAATATACAGGGAGTGGCTGCTGCTGCCTTCTTGCTCCATGTAGACGGAGCTTTTAGGTGAGAAAAGAAACTCTAAAGTGGGGTGACTTATTTCTCCAACAACTAATAAACACATTAAAGAATGTTTAAGCATAATTAGAAAGTGATGATATATATATTTTTTTCCCTTTTTACAATCTTGTCGATTATTCAAGGTTGTGTCAGAGTCACATGGAGGCTTGCATGGACCCATCAAACTGTATCGGTCTGTACCACTGGGCCAGAGATCTTGGGGCTACTGGTCTCGCTGACTGTGCCTTGAAATACCTCTGTCAACACTTTGCACAGGTTTGACATTCAGTGTCAAATATTTTCCCAACTGGGGCAATCAAATTTAGTTTCTGGCTCCAGGATAAAACATGTTTTATACGTATTATCACTTTGCTTCTTCAGATTTATATTGCCATGCTCAAGTGTAGAGACAGGTACTTTGGAAATTACAAGTGTCTTTTAATACAACATTCCTCTCCATTAGTCTTTACTATTAACCTGTAGTAATTCCTCACTTTTCCACTTTTTTACCAATTTTTTTTTTTTTTTTTTTTGCATTTATGTCCTGCTGTCTTTAGGTTTGTGAGGAAGAAGAAGTGTTGGAGTTGGATGCCCAAAGTCTTGGGGATCTGTTGGGTTCAGATAACCTCAACATATCGCAGGAAGGGGTTGTGCTGGAACTGGTGCTGCGTTGGATTGAGAGGCGCAGGGGTGACACGCAGAGCGAAGCCCAGGCTGCGGAGTTACTCAGGCGTGTACGGCTGGAGCTTGTGGACCCTGGATTTCTCCAGAAAGCAAGAAGGAGAAACCCTGTGAGAGAACCAATTATCAAAGTCACAGTGCTTTGTCCACATTTGTCATCTAAAGAGAGAGAAAAATAGAGAATTAAACATAGTTTCATGTCTGTTTGAACCTTCTAGGTGCTGCTACAGGATGCAGAGTGCTTTGGGATGACTGATGCTGCTCTGCAGACCTCAGGTCTCTGTGAGACATCAGCTCCACCTCGCCCGCCACTTCGATATGGCATGGAAACTACTGACTTGCTGCTCTGTTTGGGTGGAGTAAATACAGAGGGTGTGCCATCTCGACGTGGGGGACTTGCTGACCTCAGTTTTTGCTTTTCCCCTCGTGGCAGAAAAAATTACTACATCTCCTCTCCACTGAGAGGCTGTGAAGGTGTGGCGCAGATCACAGCAGGGGCAGTGACCCGAGATAACAACATAGTGGTGGCCGTAGAGGCAGAAGATCAACGCAGAATGAAGAGGGTTGATATCTTCAGGTGTGTAACTGCTAATAGGTAAACAAATGCATATTTCTAAATAGCCCTGCTCTGACAATCTGTACTGCCTGTGTATGTTCCAGGTACAGTAACTCAGAGGAGAACAGCTGGGTGGAGTTGTGTTCAGCACCCTACAGGGACATGTATGCGTTAGGGCTTGTAGGGGAGTCCCTTTATTTGATTGGTGGTCAGATGAAAGTGCGTAATCACTATATGATTACTGACAGTGTGGACAGATGGTCACTGAAGAGAGGAGGTAGCTGGCTGAGCTTCGCTCCTCTACCACTTCCTTTAGCCTGCCACTCTGCTGTGAGCCTGAAGGAGCATATCTACGTTCTGGGGGGTTGGACTCCACAGGTACCCAGACCCATCAAGGAATGTAGTTTTGTTCTTGGTCATATAAATGCTGTAGAGTTATGCCCATGACCAAGGAAATGCTGCTTAATTATTGAATAAAAAAATCTGTCTTTCTACAATGGCAGCATCAATTCTCGATGCCGCTGAAATATTTTGCAGATGGACAGGGTCAGGGCAGCCATGTCTTGACATGTGCTCTGTTTTCTCTGTGATTTGTTCTATGTGAAAGGATTTCATTTTGTGGTCCTGATTAGCCCTGAGGAACCATTCCATTTCTAACATGTAAAAACAGTGGTATTAAAAGTGTAAAACCAATATTTTTTTAATGCAGGAAATATAATGCATTTACTTTAAATTCCCTAACAATGTGAATTTGGTATGGCAAGACTTTGGCACCATCTACTGGTAACATTAAAAAAAAGCTTTTCAAACGCTAATTTCATGAAGGACTTTATACAGAAATCCGACACACAACACAGTAAAATCTGCTGACTGACCTAAAAAAGACATGGAGAAATGTCCAGTGTGACACTGTTACATTTGGTGCTACTTCTGAGTTTTCAATTATCTATAAAGTGTCTTGACTTTTTCTTCCTTTCATTGCCCTAAATCTCTCCTCTCATCCATTAGTATCAGCCAGATGACGAGCCTGACAAGCTGAGTAACAGAGTGTTTCATTATGACCCTGGCAAAGACAGGTGGACAGAGTGTGCCAGGATGAAATACTCCAGGTACCGCTGTGGCACAGCTGTCCTAAATGGAGAAATCTACATATTAGGTCAGACTGCAAAACTATGTTACATTTCCAAATATGCAATTTGATTGATATTAAGCTTTGCCCATGTGAGCAGAGAACCTGTGTTTTGTATGTGTGTGTGTGTGTGTGTGTGTGTGTGTGTGTGTGTGTGTGTATGTGTGTGTGTGTGTGTGTGTGTGTGTGTGTGTGTGTGTGTGTGTGTGTGTGTGTGTGGGTGTGTGTGTTTTCCAGGTGGTATAGGGTGTGATGGAGAGGACCACGGACAATCACGTTGCTGTCTGAGCTCTGTGGAGGTCTACAATCCAGATACAGACACCTGGAGGACAGGACCGACGCTCCCCACATCCCTACTTTCCCTTCGAAGCAACGCCTCCAACACAGGAGTGGTAGAGGGAAGGCTCTACCTCTGTGGATACTACAAGGGGGCCGGTCAGTGTATTCAGCTGATATAGTGCAGTCCCTGGGTATATTTCCACCACATTGATTTGGGAAGGTGGTATGTACAAGTATGTCTGACTATGACACGCAATTGGATCATGCAACTTTGCTGACATCCAATATGTCTGGTTAGGCTTTGGAGGCAGCGCTATGGGTTAGTGAGCGTAGCTTCTAAGTTAACATAATGAACTCTATGGGAACTGAGTTGGATGATCCAATTCCAAATTCCTGTAGACTGCAGTGAGAGGCTAACCCTAAAGGTTGAAGTTCCTGCTGTTGCACAAACATAAGAATTTTGAGTTAGAGTTAGAAAATTCAAGTTAACTGATGAGACTGTCTCTGGAAATTAGATTTTGATCAGCCGTCACTGACATACTTTCTCTCATGGCTGCAGGCCGTCATGAGATCATCACCAAGGAGATCTTGGAATTGGACCCTGCAAACAATGTGTGGACGGTGGTGGAGAGACGAGCAGCCATGCAGGACAGCTATGATGTCTGCCTAGTTGCTAATCTAAATCCTCGAGACCTTTTCACACCCTAATGGACCCCCTTATGACAAATAAGTGTGAAAAGTGAATATATTCCCTTTGAAATCTTTCTCTTTTTTTGCCAAAAATTATCTGCCAATATCCACTTTCCTTCCTTCTCCTTTTGCCTTCCAAGCAGTAGTTTTGTCGGTGCTCTTTTGGTTCCAGTTAATGTGTCGGGTTTTTTGTCACCCTTTTCTTGTATTCATGTTCCTTAAAAATAAGAAAACAATAAAAACGTTGGATGCAAACTGCAGATTCTGAGCTGCACCTCATCAAAGAGCAGTCTCTCCTTCTGTCCCATTGTCACATTTGTACTGTGTAGCGCTGATCAGGAAGGAGGCTGTCTCTCTATACATACTGTAAGAGATGGATGGTGTCAATGCAAGTTCATGCAAATGGTAAAAAAATAAATCTGGAGCAAAACAGAGATTAAAATATCTTGTTTAAAATTCAAATAATTCTAACGACAGATTATAAACAAATTTGGTTAAAAAAACAAAAAAACATAGTCTTTTTTTTCTTTTTTAAACCAAAAGCTTTGAAGACGCATTTTCACATCTTTGGATTCCATAACAATGTTATCAAGTGTTCACCAATCCTGGACCAAAAACATAGCACGTGAGAACGCAGCAAAATTCTTCGGATATAGTTTCGGGATTCTGTGAGACTTTGATGAAGATGCAAATGTAGATACATTGTGTATCTACTATATTATTACTACTATGTATAAGTATAACTATGTACTGGGGTGTATCTGAATTGAATCATAATTAAAACAACAAGTGTCCTCCTGCAACAATACGAGGGCAGGTGTGCCAGTGGGAGTGATGTACACAAACGTGGGAAACTCCCCTCACATTCCCAGAAATGATACCAGCTTGGCCGCACTGGGCTCACTAAACAATCATGCTGCGGTGGGTGCTGGTTCTGGCTGTGCGTGAGTGACTAAAACCTGCTTCCTCTTTTTAAGCTGTTAACCTGCATGTGTTCACACTGTCTTTTTATTTTCATGGTAGACTTTTGTTGACTTGATTATTCTTAATTTTCAATATCATAGCCAATTGTTGTTAGTTATTGTGTAACTAAGGCTTTGTCTAATGTGATTGCGTCTGGGACAGTATATGGAAACTCAGTTGATACCGTGAACTTAGTTAACCGACCCTATTCGATACTGTGTCTAATACTGGATTCAAATTGCGTACAGAAATTGGAGTTAAGTATTTAACTTAAACGGAGCAATTTCTTTACAAATGAAAAGATTAATTTAAGAATCTGTCAAATTTGAAAAGGTTAGACATTCACAAGTTCTTATCATTTATTTGTAAAGTAACAAATTCAGATTTGTCCTTTTTTGTATTTAGGGAATATATCTAAATTTTCTAAATTTAATATCACGGAAATATTTTCAAGCTTTTCACATAATCCCCATACTTTTCACTCATAAATCAACATTGTTATATGACACCTTTGTTTTTCCAACTCATCCTAGAATGCGTCTTTACATGCATCTCCCAGCAGTCTTTACTTCAGAAGAGACGGTGTGTTTTCCAAGTGACCCACAAAGAAGGCCACCGATATACTTCTGCAGGCAATGTTAGCGGGTCAGTGCAGGTCTGTGAGAACACCTCCTGCTGTCTGGGCATTTACATTATCATAAATGGCCAGCAAAAGGTTGACACTCTAGGTAAGAAAGCAGAATTTTTTAATCCGAACCTATACGTGTTAGAAAGTTGAGCTGTTATTGACATTTTTAGCATAGCAGCAATGCTTTTAATTCAAGTCTAAAATAAACCAATTTTAGCTGATATACATAATTTCCTACAATCTATTCTATGCAATATTTGATCATGTTGGTGTTTAGTGCTTGATCGTTATCATGAAACTGTTTTTTGTGTTGTAGCTTGTGATAAAGTAGGGATGTCTTGCCCAGATGCAACCTGCAAGGCACACTCACACCTCAATAATCCCTTCATTGTGTGTACGTGCAACACGGACCTCTGCAACAGCAACATCACGTTGACTCCACATTCAGAAGAGCCTCCACACACCAACTCCTATTTTGCAGGTATATCGATAGAAGTTTGCACTATTTTGTTAACTTATTCCTGTATATACTACAAAGACACTCAAAGTATTATTTTTCCCAACATTGTTAGTGTAACAAAACACGACAGTTTTGTCCATCATCTACCAGCAAACCACCTTTGACTCACCTTCAATTCTAAACTCCCTTTATGTCTTCTCTTTTAGCTGAAACCACTTTACTCGCTGTGATGGGGATTGTGGTAGTCATGGGCTTTGCAGTTATTGCTATCAAATGGAGAAGCATCGGTAAAAAGAAAAGTAAGGTCCTTTATGTATTTGAGGTCATACCATGCTTTCTGAGGTTTGTATGTAGAGGGTCCATGGGGTCCATGGAAATTTGGGATCACATACAGCCAGCAATTTCATGACATGTAAATTAATTAAATACTTAATTCAAACAAGAATAACTCGGATTCAATGTGTCACACCACCGCTGAGACACTATCGATTTTTGGTCATTTATACTCATTTGTAAGTGTATCTGTTCCACAGCACATGGAAGGTTGGTGTGAGAAGAGGTTTACAACTTTACTGATGCATATGATCTCAGGTGCATTCTTTTGTTAGTGTTTACAGTATTTAGCTTAGTAATACGGTAACTGATAGCTGTCTTTAGTATTTGCATGTTTTCAACTTCTCCAGGCATTCCGGCAAAACTTCTACGGCTGAACTTGAGTTAGAAAATAGAATGATACAGATTCCCGCTAACACTGAAATTACAAAACAGATGTTCTGCCTGACTGCCACAGTGTTTACACCCAGTAAAAATCCGCTTGATCAGGCACTGCCTGTCAGACTGTAGGAGTTCTCCTGAAAGTTGAAAAAGCATTTCAGTGAATGCACAAATTCTGATATGGCCTAAGCACAGGATGGGTCATGAATCTTTTTTGAGGGAATGAGTCTCCATTTGATATCATGAATAACACCTAGAAATTGACTTTTTTTGTCGTGCTGGGCCAGATATTGGTCAGAGAGGAGAGGATTTGACTAAATGGTCTTCTTATTTGTCAAATTTCTGTAAGCTTGCTGAGGGGGCGAGGCAGATAATGCATCATTTTAACACTGCAGATGATTCAGAAAACCTGGATGAACACACCTTGGGCTTTCAAAAACTTCACATTTGTTTTCATGGGAATTTCAAAGCCTGTGCACATTCACAGTTATGTTGTTTGGCACTGATAATTGTAAAAGAGCAACACTGCAGTTGTTATTGTGGATTACAGGAGAGAAAAGACAAAGAAATGAGCTGACGGTAGCAATCTTGATGCAGGATCCTTGTATGGAAATCCATTGTCATACGATGGAGGTTTACCGGCCTTCTTTTATCTAATCTTTCATGTTTTGGGTCACACACTTTGGTGCATTGATTTTAAAGATTTAGTATGTTTCAGACGTAGATTATTAAAGTGAAATATACTTCAAATATGTAGGTAAATATTTGTTTCCAAGTTGTCAACAAGATGTAGGCTAAGGCAACAGTTTACAACACCAATCATGCTTTTTTTTTTAAGATTTTCTTAAAACCCTGCGTGTAACAAAATTGCATAAAGAAAGTTTTGAAGTTTTAGTAGTGGAGGCAATTTGGTATCATGTTCTGAAAAATCATGTTTCCATGTCTCTTTATTATTAAGTATGTTAGTTTCGACTAATGAAGATCCAAATCACTTTCTTGAATAGTGAAAGATTGTTGGTTGGACAATGTGCTCCTCCACTTTGTTTATATATCTCATCTAACAGTAAATAAAGACAATAATCTTAAAAAGAATAATGTTGACAATGTGCTGGTTTGCTTCATTGAATGGATTAGCAGAGCTGAATAAGTCTAAAGTCGCTACAGTTTGGTAACTGTTGTTGTGTTGATTTTGATGTGAGAGTTTCTTGAGTTGATCCTATGGCGATCGATGAATTTTATAGCTTTTAACTGTAATGTTGCTCTTTAATGGCAGAAAAAGTATAGAATCACCCATTTCACATTTTACGTTGACAGCAACATTTTCCAAACTTTAATTAAGTTCTCATGATCTCTTTACTTAACCTTGAAGCGCTTGTGTTCACTCCATTAAACTGACCTTGCTTTTTATCTCTGTCACACAACTCCCTTTTACCACTGTAACTCTTCTGCAACATTTTAGTGGATATTAAGCACTGCTAGTTTCATATGATTTAGGACTGTATTACTTTTTCTCATGAACTTTGCTGAGTGTAATATAATATCTTATTTTAGAGGAGAATCTGCAATCCTCTTGTCATGATTACAGCCTCCAACCACTTTGTTCTTGTGGGGCAAAAACTTCCCAGAATTACATAACTGACATTGAAATACAACAGGTAAGCCCTACGATCTTACATTTAAATTTTTGTTTAAATTGCAATGTCGTCCCTGTGCATTTAAAGTAGTTTTAATCTATGCAGCAAGGTCCTGATAACACGTTTGTTTATATGTGTTACAGGTTGTGGGCCAAGGGCATTTTGCAACTGTTTTTCAAGGGAAATACCAAGAATCTGAGGTGGCAGTGAAAGTGTACCCCACAGGCTGGAAACAGAAATTTACCACAGAAAAAGAGATTTATGAGCTACCACTGATGAGACATGGTGGGATTACCCACTTCCTGGGAATTGGGAGGAAATCAGATGATAGCGGCTGGTTCATTGTGCTGGAATATGCTAAATATGTGAGTGAAAATTTTTTTTTTTTAAGGTTAGTTATATGACACGTTTAACATTACAGCAGAACATGATAACTTGAATCAAATGAATGAGTCACGTTTGATTAAATTGTCACTATAGCCTCACGGTGATAGATGGGTCTGTAAGTAAAGTTCCTCTGACTCCTCCTAGTGCTTGCAATGCAGTTTGCAAGAGTCACTGAAAGTGGGACAAACTCTGGGACCTTTCCAACAATAGCATTTCTGATAGTTAAATGCTCTCTTGAATGTAATTTGCATTGAATCTAATTAGTCATTAAATCAATCTATTTCGGTTAGTTGACAATATTCCATGCAGAAAATTAACATTCAAACACCGACAGATAATAGTAGATGATTAATTTCGACCATTAAGAGCTGGATTATTGGTGCCTTCTTTGTTCAGTATTCAAATTAAAGCCTGTGTGGCCAAATACCTCAGACATGGATAATCAGTGTTCCTTTGATTTCAGGGTTCTCTCCATTCCTTTCTGTGTGAACACACCACCAGCTGGAAGGAGACACTGAAGTTGTGCCAGTCCTTATCGCAGGGACTTTCCTATCTACACTGTGACCTCCACAGCCATGGTATTGGCCAGAATTATACACAAAACAATTATGTATGAGCGTTTACATATCACAGCCATGTTAGATAGCATGCTATGTGTGTGCAGAGAATTTAACACTTATATGTGATAATGCACTGATTATAGGAAAGCACAAAGCACAAATATATCCATAGTGTGAAGCAGGCCAACGCTCCCAACTATTGATCATATGTCTGTTCATGTGTGAACGTGTGTGTGTGTCTTTCTTGCAGACAAGCACAAACCGCCTGTGGCCCACAGAGACCTCAGCAGCTCCAATGTGCTGGTCAAAGCAGATGGCACCTGCGTTCTGTGTGATTTTGGATGCTCCACCATCCTGCGTTCTTGCTCTGGGCGTGGCCTGTGGCAGCAACACACCACAAACATGAAGGTAAAACATTCTTGTGCAATTGAAAAGCACTGCTGGTCATTTATGTTTAAGTGAAATCATCTCATTTAAAGAAAATCCAGTGAAGTGAAAAAGATTTCCAATTTATCTTAATTTCTTTCTCTTATCATCCATGCTGCTTTAACCTGTACAGCAGTTTGGTCAACCCCGGTTGTTTTTAAATGTGCTCTATAAATAAAGTTTTAGTTGAGTTGAGTTGAGTTGAGTTGAGTTGAGTTGAGTTGAGTTGAGTTGAGATTCTATACAGTATGCAAATGCAAGGAGTCTTCTTTTGTAGCCAGTAAAATGTCTACTAGAATGAAATTTTGAAATGAAACATGCATTATTGCACAATCCAATACATTGAACAAACCAGTTCAATTTTCTGTAGGATCATGCCCAGCTCGGCACACTGAACTACATGTCCCCTGAGATCCTGGAGGGCTCCGTAAACCTGAGCAGCAGCTTATTTCTCATGCAGGGGGACATCTATGCCTTGGGTTTGCTATTGTGGGAGATCTGGATGCGCTGCTCAGATTTATTTGAGGGTAAGTCACCATGATTAGATAATGAATATAGTCTGGTCAATGCCATTACTGCATGGTTAGATGTTGATTTCTTAGATTTTAAGAACCAAACACAACACAATGGCACAATGTACAACAGCAGCCAAATAAATATTGTAGGTTTTCTATATCAAAGGGAAGGGATAGTTGGTGAAATTGTATGCATCTAACATCAATCCAGCCAGTGACTCATATATGCTTGTCATAGGATTCGGGATTTTCAACTTAAATGCATTAATTATTAGATTGATCATATTCAGTTCGAGTTTTACACAATAGTTTTTCAAAACCATCCACTATTATTGCTTTATCTTTATGTAGCAGTAATTCAGATAAAAATATAAAATCCATGTAAAAATCAGTAACAGATTTGTGGACAGTTCACATAGAACTGGTTTTGTGTTTTCCATTTAGTAAGTGAGAGGCTGGGAGGGAGGCTTTCAAATGATCAACGTTAACAGTTAGGTCTGAGGATAGTTTTACCTGAATTGAAAAAGCTGGTAGGACAATATTCCAAGATAAGTCTCCTTATGAGACACTGAGGTTGGTAAAAGTGTGTTTCTGAGAAGGAAAAATCACATCAGCTCTTGTAGCCTTGAGAGCAGCGCCCTGCTCAAAAAGTATGCACCCGGGAGATGTGTTCTCCTCAATGGAGCCAGAGCTGATAAAAACTCACGACTCAATGCCAACCCTCAAGGGGTTACATAGATCACCCTGCTTCCACCCTGGAGATTGACAGAGGTTTGAGTTCCTTGTGAGACCATTGTTGCTTCACTTACTTTTTTTTTCCATTTGGATTTGGTAAGAGTTGATGAGAGACACTTCATCTTGTCTCAATTCTGGCATACATTACATAGATTGAGCCATGTTCCAAGATATTAGAATAACATTATGCAAATTAATGCTAATCAGATTGGGTTTTTCTTTGAATGTTTCCAATTTCATGGCCAGCACCATTTAATCATCTAGGAGTCATACCGTGAGATCAACCACTGAGCAGCTGTGGTTCAGTGGTTAGAGTCGGTTGTCCAATAACTGGAAGGTTGGCGGTTTGATTCCCACTCTCGCCACTCAAAAAAGGATTGGTGGAACTGATAGCTGGAGGGGTTGTCAGTCCACCTCATTGTCATGGCTGAGGTGCCCTTGAGCAAGGCACCGTAACCCCCATGCTTCATGGCTGCCCACTGCTCCAGGTTGGCATCTGTCTCTGAGTGTGTGTGTGTCAACGGGTGCCAACCTGGATGGGTTAAAAGCAGAGGACAAATTTTGTGTGTATGCATGACCAATAAATCGGATCTTAATATCACCACTGATCAGACTTGGCAAGGGAACAGAGTAATCTGTAGTCTGATACTGTTTTGACAAAGCACAACTACAATTAATCATGGTGATCTTTTGCTGTTACCACCAACTTGAATTACCCCCTTACAATATTATTCTGGCGCCACATAGTAACTGTGGGTGCTGGAGGTCGGTTTTTAAGAGTTAGCTTTTAAGAAGGTTTGTTGCTGAGAAGGCATTATTGATCTGAATCAGAAACCCAAAAACTGTTCAGTGGTGGACGAGGAGCTTCTGCCTAAAGTGCTGCTATGCTTCCACATGCATAGCTTCATAGCTGCATAGCTGGGTTTTTAGGATCTTGAAGGCATATGGAACAGAGGGCTGGCCCAGCCTCTGGGGCCTGTCAAGCCACTGAGAGTTTTCAATAGTGCAGCGCCATGCTTTGAATTCACTAGGTCTTGTCTTTAATGCTGCAAATTTAAGATCAGCGTTAACAGAATTATTTTTATAAACGCTTAAATCTGCAGGTGCCATTGTTCCACAGCATCTATTGCCTTATGAATTGGAGCTGGATGCCAATGTAACACGGGAGAGACTCATCCTGTACGTGTCTGAGATGGACAAGAGGCCCTTCATACCAGAACACTGGGACTTGCTGCCACAGGTATTTTGGCTGTGCTCTTGCACACACAGTTGTCTTGACTGAGTAGCAACAGTTAGTTTTATAAGTATGCTAACTGAATACAAAACAATTTTAGGGATCTGTGCTGAAGGAGCTCCTGACAGACTGTTGGGATCGTGACATGGACGCCAGATTGACAGCTCCATGTGTTGTGAACAGATTAGTGTCTCTTCTGTCTTCTTACTCACCGTGACCTTTTTTGTTTGTTCTATTCTTTGACAGACTTGTATATCAACATAAGAATTGGATTGTACTATTTTTATGTCACTTTTATATGCTGTAGCTTTTAATTTCCATCACACTGCATTCTAGACATTTTGTGAGTCTATGTATTCTACTTCCAAAAATATTCAATTAAAGAATGTTTTCTAAATCTTTTTAAACTCAATTCAGCCTCAATTTATACCTTTATTTTTATCTATCAGAAGCGTATTGCATCCTGTCCCTGATCAGCTGAGTCCATCAGTAGTTGTTAAAGACTTGTTTGATAGCTTATTGCTGGATTTTACTTTCGCCAAGATTTAAAATACTGTGAGTGGTTGTGCTATTCAAGGTTTTTCACTTATATTCACAGTCTCTTGGTTGGAAATTTTGGGATTAGACCAGCGGACTTCTCCATAAATTGGCTGGCTATCATGCCTACAATGACTCAGAGCAACCCAGATAGTCTTTGGTTTCGAAAACGTGTGACAAAGTAAACAATGGTCTGATGCAAAAGTGACACAGTGTAAAATATTCAAGCCTATATGGCATTGGCTCCGACCGCAATGACATTTTTGAGGTTTGTTTTGTTTTAGCTGGCAAAAACATGTTTCTCTGGAGTCCCTGTTTTGGGTAGATTTTAGCTTAACTCTCCTGTAAGAATTCCTACCTAAAAGTACTTTGCACATGTACGTAGTTATTGCCACCTGGGCCTGAATTGACTCAGATGTCCTATAGAAATACTCACATAGATCACCTGTATAAACAGACTTTTGACTTGCTGATAAAGTGCCACCTTTGCATATACTCTGCAATGCTCTGCTCCACCCTAAGGTTTGGTACAGTGTGAGCTAATTCTGACAGTCTTTCGAGGAACTGGACTCACTGCTGAAAAATGGGACTTGTCAAGTCCCAGATTGTGAGTGTGATTAAATTTAAATTTGAAACTTTCTTTAAAATTTCAAAAACACACTGATCAGGCAAAGCTTTAAAAGCACTGACATGAAAAGCAGTCATTATCTCTGTGTGATGCTCTGTTGGGAATCCACGGGTGCTGGCATACATCTGGATGATTCTTTGATAGGCACCACCCACTTAAACATAGCTAAAGACTAGCCACACCCCCACCCCATGAGAGTGGCTCTCTGTGATGTAGGATGTGTCACAACAAGCCTGAACATCAGATGCCTCAGCCTGCAACCCACAGGATCCACAGGATTCGCTACCAGACACTGCAAGTCACCCCATTTCAGCACTCTTATGGTCATAGCTGGTTTGACGGCTCCATGGGAACCTACACAATATTAGACTGGTGGTTTTAAGGTTGTGGCTGGCAGTGTATTCTAATGACAGTGGTCAATACAGTAAGGGACACAACTGGTTCGAACTTCTCCAAGAATGTGTTGGTTTTGGCTAATTAGAGGGTAAAGTGAAAAAATGTTTTCCAGACCAAACAATCAATTAATGAATCAACCCTGAAAAAATAAAAAAACTGGATATTCGTTGAGATTTCATTTGTCAAATCAAGCAATAACAAAATGTCACACACAAACATTTCAATGTATTCGCACAAGCAAACAGCCGGTTAAAACAACACATCAAAAATACAGTAAAGCATTGTTAAATCTGTAAGACGCTCATGGAGTCAGTGTGATGAAATGGGTTTTGCTGGCACATCTGATGTGAACAAAAGCGTCACAAGAATGTAACAACGACTATTTTCCCCTTCAGATATCATGAGTTTATTCGTCAAAGGGGACATATTATAAATTGAATAGTTTTCTCTGTGATTCAGAGCATAATTTGCTCATCTGAAGTGATTAGAACTCTGACAAAACCCAACCTGTCTGTTTGTTTGTGACTACCTGGATCTGGATTATGTCATTTGTTGAGCTGTTCAGATATGCAGGGTACAGTTACATCACAGCTCAAAATAGAATTATCAAGCCTCTCCATATTTACCTCCACTCCAACTTCAAATCATGCTGCATTCACTGAAGTGGGAAGTCAGAACTCTTTTTTATTTTTTGCTTTGCTATTAATGGCAAATTCATATCAGCAGTTATATACTTCCCTAAGGAAAAAACAAGTTGATAATGCTCTACCAGTACTTTTTTCAATGTTTTATAAGATGGAAGATGTTACATTAAAGGCCATATGTTAACTAAATAAGCCACCTTTCTGCTGTGGGTCTATCAACCTTATTTGAGAAAATGTTACTTCTTGTTAGCATGTTGGATATTCCAAGTTTCTGTATGTTATTTGGTGTAGTATCAGCAGGATAGTACATGAGCGATAGTAATATCTGCCACAACTAAAGCAAAGCTTTGAGTATCAATAAAATCTTGCACATGTAAGCAACAATTCTTAACTTTAGCAATTAAAACCTTGAACCAGAGTAAGAGAAATGGAGAGAAATTAAGGTTTATTTAGCCTATACATATCATAAATAAACATATATATATTACTTCAACATTCCTTTCTGTAGTGCGGTGTTTTACTGACAAGGCCAATTCAAAGCATGATTATTGATGATCCTGTGTTAAAAAGCTTGATCAGTACCAGCTGTCTGTGGCTGATATGCAGATGACATAAATGTAAATATTTGAGAATAAAATTGCCACTCAAGTATTTTTCTTTCCGTGACCGTGAGATTATGTTTGTCTCGTTTGTCTCTGTGTTGGCACTGTGATGGACTGGACCCATCCTGAGTGTACCACGCCTCTCACTCAATGGCAGCTGGGATAGACTCCAGCCTCCCCGCAACCCTAAACTGGATTCAGCAGGCATATAAAATGAAGAGATAAAAGTATTTTTCTTCAATTTTTGGTTGTTTTGCTTGCGTAAGTGGTCTCTTATGTGCTTCAGTAATTATTTAACTTCTTAATGTAGAGGTTTACTGAAAGACAGTCAATAATTTATACCCTTGTTAATTATTCAAACACAATTATTCAAACACAGTAAATACGTTTTCAGAGTTCTTTTTGACCCACTGTTTCGCAGCCTTTAGCGTACAGTTTAGTCATTTCAACCCACGTTTTTTGGTAAAAAAAAACTTTTGCCCAGTATGCGGATGTTGGGTCAAACCTATAACCCAACCCTTGCATATTAAACAACCCAGAAAAGAAAGAAAGTTAATCCAGGAGATAACCGGTGTCCTTTGACTTACTATTGTCCAGAATTGTTATTTGTGCAGTGTAGTTTTTGTACATATTTATATAGGCTATTGCTTTAATTGTTCTGAAAGATTATTAAGTAAAATGTTTAGTTTTTCTCTCTAAAGCCGCTTTTAAATCACTGCTGCTGACTGTGCCACTACAGTAAACACTGTGAATGAAGGCGTAGAGAGGATGCCCCAGTATTACTCTATCTCATTCCCTTCATTGTAGGCCCAACACTGCCATACTGCATTTGGATCAACATCACCTTTGAGGATCTGAATCCAGTCATGGACAAAATTCTACATATTTTTTCCTAACAAATGAACAGCCTCTGGTGCATAACCTTTGGGCTTTTTAGCAAACCAGACCTAACTGAATCAGCCATTTGCGCTTCAATTTGAGCATGTCTAGATTTTATTTGAATTTATGGGACCAGACACTCTTATCAATAAGTTGAAAGTGAAGGTGACACAATTTCAGCCAAACCTGGAAACATTATTGTGTCCGCAAGGTTATGGGTATCACTCCAGTCGTTACTGAACTAATCATACAACCACCTGTCCAAAGAAAACACAGGATCTAAGTCTAGTAAATAAGAGGACGAGTCTAATTACTAAGCAGTGTGCTACATACCCATTATTCAAGCCTTTTAAAAAACAGGATTCTATGTAGTCTCGCGTAATCTTGTAGTCTTGAATCATTTTCTCCTCCTCTGACTTCAAAGTCTACTTCCCACCAAATTCTTTAAAGTCGTCTTTCACTGGATTTATTTTTCTGAGGTGACCGCATGGCAAAACATCAACAAACATGTCTGACTGAAGTGGAGAGAACATGGTGAGTCTGATCGGCCGGGTAGAACATTCCTTGGATGCCTTCTTCCCGTCTCTTGAGTTGCTCAGTCGGTTAAATATGTGCCGTCGGAAAACCCAAAATGATCCCGAGAGAGTGTGACGCGCAGGGATGATGCTCAGAGAGCTGCAGCTGAGGAGGCTCCACCCATCGCTCCGCACCATGTGGTCCCCGTCGCTCCTGTTGATGCGTCCCAGAGCAGAACGGGACAGAGGTAAATATGCAACGGGTGGCTTTCCTCAGTGTCCTCGTTTTCAGTACAATTAGTTCCTTGCTGTGATAACGCTCTATATGGGAGACGTGAAGCTCCTTTGTTGCAACTTTTACTCAGAACTCGAAAACATTTTGGGGATCCAGCTCCCGTGAAGGCTGCTCCTGACAGGTGCGCACTGTGCGCGAGGAGGATGGGCAGACGTGAGGCCGACAGCAGAGGCGCAATGAACCCCAGCCAGCGCTCCGAGCTCGGTTGTCTGCAGGACGCGGCGTCCGGCAGCCACCATGGCGCCGAGCAGCTCCGCGGCCGCCATCCCTGCAGCGCGGAGAGGCGGCAAAGAGACGCAGACATGGGCGCGACGGGCAGGGCATCGACTGCCACAGCAGCGCCAGAGGAAGTGAAGAAGCACCAGCACAAACACAACTTGAAACACCGTTATGAGGTGATGGAGACGCTGGGGAAAGGCACCTATGGCAAAGTGAAGAAAGCGGTAGAGAGAGCGAGTCTGAGGACGGTGAGTCGTGTGCTGGTGAACATGACCCATGTGGCTTCTTCTCTAAAGTGACATATGATATCAAGTTAATGAAATGTTGTTATTTGGGGAAATTGAGACCAGTTTTCAGATAACTGACCTCTTAACCTACTCTGCTCACCCATACAAAAGCTTCCTTTTTATAGACAATGTGATGTGCTGCTCATGCTTTTATGTTCGCCATTCTCCTCGAAGAGTGATGTGCCCAAGCTGCCAGGAATGTTGCCCACTGGTTATTCAATGATGATTTGGAGGTAGAGATAATCTCTTGGGTGGCATGTGTGTGTGCGCTAGTGTTTGTGTGATGCTGAACCCAGTTCTTGCTTCCTGTGCTGCCAGGCTGAGATGCCTTTTGCCTGACTCACTCAGCACTTGAAGAAAGGGATAAATTCATTACAATAGGTCTCCTTCACCAGCAGCTTGACCCGTTTAACAAAAGCCCAGTAAAAGGCGCAGGCACGCGCGTGCATGCACAAACGTCGAAAGTATATGTTCTTATAAAAATGTTTAGTTCTGAGTATCTGGGTTAAAAACAGAATGTGGCGTCAGATTAGTTTAAATAATCGTAGGTTTATGTACTACAGTGAGGCCTTAATCCCTCACTCTCCTGTGATCCGAGCACAAAGACAGAGAGGCCTCAAGAGCACCGAGTTCCCCTTTTACTCTTTTAGTAAACAAACACATGGCAAGAGGCATACTTTTTTTTTAGAAAATCAGATCTTGGAAGCAAGACTTTCACAGTTATTCTGCTTGTTGCTTCTACTGAGACTCAAAGGCCTACATCAATGAGAGAGAAAACAGAGAAAGTAAGTGAAAAGTACAGGTAAAAGACTGAAGGAAGAATACACTGAGACAGGATTGCAGCTTTGTGTTGCATGTGTTTGTCTGCAGGGTGAGGGGGTTTGGTAAGACGAGGGGAAAATGCTGAATTCCTTGAGCTATTAGCCAGCGCATACCAGAGATTCTTTGAAACAAAACGGACATTATTTTTGGAAACAAGACTAGTGGGCTGTTGTCTGAGTTTGGGGAGGAGGCAGAGGAGGAAACAGTTTTAGAGCAAAGTGAAGAGGAGGCAGTAGCATCGGTTTTGGATTAAGGGCCTGACTTGAGATTGTCCCAGAAACTTGTCTGAGCGCTTGTTCTGTGTTGTTCGACTGGAGTTGAACATAACTGCTTTATAGGATAGAATGGATGGACGGGATGAGAAATGCAGAGTCTTGTTGCCTCACTGCGATCTTCTTTTGTCTTTAAAGCTGAACCATATTATGAAAACAATATGTACGGTGCAGTTTACATTGTGCTGATTTATTTTTTTTTTTTTATTTCATTCCATAGTTATATCAGATTTTTATCTTTTGCAACTCTAAAGGTTGGAATATAGTAAAAAAAAAAAAAGAATACGTGAGTTTAGACTTCAGCAGGCTTTCAGTGCATAAAGTTGTACTTCTCTTTTTTTCAGCAGTATAGATAGAAAAGGTTACTCTAAGTGAGCTAAAGAGAGAAATTCAATTGACTGAGTAAACTGGTTAACTATACATATTATCCTGTTTGTGTTTTTGAACTGAACTGCCATGGTGGCGGTACATCCTTTTCCTCCATAAGTTGTCGATATGACTCTGTGGCACATATACCCTAATGCTTAACTTACGGCTGGCCTGGGACACCTTAAGATATACAGTTGAAAGAGGCGTCTTCATCAAAGGTCAAAGAAACTTAGCAGTACAAACCTAGCCTTTAACTGCGGTCCCAACATTTTCATGAGGACTGCTTCTTGAACCAGTACTCACAGTAGCACTTATTTCTAGGAGAGGGATTCTTCAAAGGTGTAAAGCCTGTCATTGAAGACTCTGAGAAGTCTTTGAGTCTGACCAATCACGCAACCTTTCTGTAAAAAAACCAACAAACTAACTTTTTTAAAGTAATATCTTTTTAGTATAGTCAAGATAACGAGGTGCTTGCTCCAACTCGATCCATACGGAACGTGCTATGAAAGTAGGTGTGCGGGTAGAATCAGTCTTTCGATCTAAAGCAGATCCAACTTTCCTAATTTGTCAGATTATTTCTTTGAGATGGCTTTTTGTCTTGGTCCAGTTCCCATTCAGCAACTCATGACACAGTTCTGTAGTTACTGGCTATGAAAGGGACAACTTCCGACTCTGTGTATGGCTGAGTGTTGAGGTTCAGGGTCTATTTGGCAAGCAACCCATGCAATCCTTTTGCTAAATCTTTCACAGATGCTGCAGAGACCTTTAGTGATGCTTTAGCATCTCTTGGGATGCATATTTGTGTCTGTCTACATGCGTATACAGGGGTAAGAGAACAGGAAATCATCAACTCTCCTCATGACTTCACACATGAGCTCACGTAGAAGACGCATACAACAGCTCAGCTATCCAAAGATTTGGGCATACAAGAAACAAATGTTATTGTCAATAAACAGTTAGTGTCCCGGAGCTATTGCAATGAATATGAAGGGGAGAAGGAGGAGGGGGGGTGTAAATGTTCTACATTGTTTGGCTGTGCATCTCTCATATGTGCATATGTGTTCTCTCTGTACCATTAAAAAAAGATTCCCGTGGATTCTTCTTTTTCTCACTCTCTAGAATATCTGATTACGTTCCCATGACTAATGCATGCACCTTCTCATGTTTCCTACATGTGTCAAGCAACAGCTTTTAGGTTAATATTTCACACGCTGAGCATTATTTGGCCAAACAATGGGACATTGTTTGTAAGAGGAATACTTCAGATATTTGCACACACTTGGGTGAGCTCATGCATTTACACAAGTGCTGAAACTTCCTCCACATGCACTCGCTCCATTAAAACAATGTCCGTAGTGCCTTGGTGGTTGAGCAATGCCCAGAATGTCTAATTTATTCTCTGTGCTCTGCTGCTCATGCATTGATGCTGAAGTTCGGGGGGGGGGGGTTGATCATGGATTAGAGTGATGGTAAAATACTTCCACATACTTATGCACACTTAATCCACTCCTTTCATCTGTTCTTTTAGATTCCTCTTGCATCAACTAATCCTTGGCAGAAGTTTGTTTTCAATGCTGATTGTTTGTCAATCTGACAGCAAGATTACACCAAAATACCTGGCCACATTTTAGGAAATGTATGGGGGAGGTACTGTATGGACAAATAAAGAACCAAAAGATCCAGAAAAGTCCACTTAAAACTGTTAGAGAGGGTATTGGCCTCGGCAGAAACAACATCTCCCACTGAGTGCCAGAAAGTGGCTCCGAGCTTCAAGGAGATGCCACATCAGCACTAGACTGTCTGATGATTTGGGAAAATACACTCCAACAAAAAAAAAGAGAAAGAAAAGAAAATCTATTGCATAGCATCCACATCAGTTAAAAGAAGTTCAGACCAGTCCCAGGAGTTCACTGGTGTGTGTTTGTGTTGTGTTGCGTAACCACTGCAGTTGATGGAGCATGTGAATTGTGTCTTCAAGTGTCTTGTAGACGTTTTTCCGGCAGCTGAGAATGCTGCAGTTGTGACCTTTGGGAGAAGTCAGCCAACCATAGGGATCCTGTAGGGTTAAAAAGATTATACAGCAATATGATCAGTTCTATGTTTGGATGTCCTGCACTGACTTATTGTATAAGACCTCTCTGTCTCTTCTTGTCCATTATTTACTTTCGTCCGAAGTATTTTTTTTTAAACTGAACACCTAGATGTCTGTTTGTCTACCCCTGTCTTTTTCTTGCATAATGCCATTTCTGTGACAGTTTCTATATTCAAAGAGATTTTAGGGCTCATGTCCAGATGTCTGTTTTGGTGGTGTGTGTACTCAGGGGTTGGAGGGTTATATTGGGGTACAGCGTGTGCCTGGGATTAAACAAAGCATAGTGTTAACAGTGCAGCTGTCAACCTACTGCCTCTGAACTTGTCTACATCACAGGACACCAGCCTTTAAAAGCCACATAATCACCTCTAATACCCAAGAGCTTTGGTTTGCCTATGAGTGTGTAATTGTATTAACAGTATGTATGCACTGTATGTCTCTGTTAGAACAGTAGGGATGTACACAAGTGATACACAAACTATGTCAATTATCAGTATCATTTTTTTTTCTGAGTCTGTGTGGCACTGTGTCTTCTGTGATAATGGGCACAAACAAATGTTGTACAAAGTACCCCCCCGCCCCTCTTTAATGACCCAATACTCTTTTCAAGATGAAGAATATGAGCTCTCCAGAAAGAAATCCGCACTTATTTATGTTTTACTTTTGAACTTTTTTACCTTGTTAAACTTTCACCCTCAATCACTGGATTCATCATCTTATGTGGGAATTGAACACAAGGCTTAGTAATATATGTTTACACTCAACTGCTTTCTTTCAATCCCAGGTGGCGATCAAGTCCATCCGCAAAGAGCGCATCACCGACGACCTGGATAGAATCCACATCCAGCGAGAGATTGAGATCACCTCCTCACTCAGACACACCAACATCGTACGCTTCCACGAGGGTAAGACTGCAAAAGAGACGCAATTTCACACAAGCTGGAAAAATCATAATGAATTATTCCACAGTGTAATCAACAAAGAGAGTTGCGTGAAAAGATATGTGCTTAATTCATATTGAGTTCTATTCCCTCAATACACACACAACAGCATTTACTGTACAGGAGTATTGTCCCGAGAATAAGGGATAACACTGGCAAAGCTCACAAATCCCATTTGAAGACCAAAACCAGCAGTGACTTAATCCAACTAAGTATTCTTTGTGCATCTAAAGTCTGATGTGGCTTCTTGCTCTGTGCAGTAAATCTGCTTCTTTGTCCATGACAAATTAAAATGAACATCAGTGACGCATC
This sequence comes from Odontesthes bonariensis, assembly GCF_027942865.1. NCBI lineage: Eukaryota > Metazoa > Chordata > Actinopteri > Atheriniformes > Atherinopsidae > Odontesthes > Odontesthes bonariensis. The sequence goes on from NC_134515.1 coordinate 21,908,354, forward strand.
ATTGTATGGGTGACATGTGCGGACCCTACAACGAACATGGGTTCTGTCATTTGTTTTAGGCCAACTCTGTTTTAACCATCAAACTACTCGTTAAAGTGGTCAATCTGCAGCAGCAAATGGTCCCCAGTCAGTGCTATTCTGATTTAAAGGAAATTACAATATTTTCTAAATAAGTTCAAGTCAATGTTTTGGAACTGTTTCTGTCCCTTCAAGGGATTTCTGTCTTCTAAGCAATACACCATCGCTTAGAAGCAATGGTTGGTCCATGATCCATGGTTGGCATTTGGCCATCCCAGTGTGATAGTGCATTTCTATTTATGTTTGCAATAGAGTCTTGGGTGAAGTATGAAGTGATTTTACCATCTAAATCAGTAAAAGACCCACATAGCCACACATATGGACATTCGAAGACATTTAAAAAGCCCCCTTTAAAGTGTCCACCAAAAGAGTGTCAGTTACGTACATTTTGCAGATGTGTCAAACAAAACAACCGTGTTTTATCTGATATCTGTGTAAAGATAGACTGTAAATGTGCTCTGTTGACAGTGTTCGAGAGCCGGGATAAGATTGTGATAGTGATGGAGTACGCTAGCAGAGGAGAGCTCTATGATTACATACAAGAGAGGAGACGGCTGCCAGAGACAGAGGCCAGAGGCATCTTCAGACAAATCACCTCCGCCGTTCACTACTGCCACAAGGTTACACACACACACACACACACACACACACACACACACACACACACTGTACTCTCTGCAAACATGCCACTGGAGTTCAGTCTGAATTAGGGCAGCACATGTAGGCACGTGCCAAATGTTCACTTGAGCATAAGCAAATACTGTGCTGCTAAATCCACTAAATCTCAATCGTTATACTGCTGAAAAACTTGACTTCAGTTTTCAGATCTTTCTGGGTTAAGAGTGCATTAAGCTTTGAGTGTTCTTCACAGTGACACACTGACATATTTAGCCTCCTTCTTCCAAATTACTGTAAGCCTTGGCAAAGGAGTACCTTTTTTTTCCCCCCCTTTGTTTTTATTGTTGTTTTGTACATAAAATCAACCACTGTGCCAGAAAGCAAGAATTATCAAGGAAATGCATAAATCCTATTATTACACATTAGCTTTGAGGAGCTGTGCCTGACAGTCAGCTGATCTAGGGGTGACTGATGGGGTTTTGTTTGTTTGGATTCTTCATGGATGGGAAACATTTGACTAGGATTATTATCCATCTCCTGCAGCTCTGTAGTGTGAGGGCAGGTGGATTTTTTGCTCCTACTGCCCTCGAATACTGTCCCAAAATAGACATGCATGTTCTGTCATGGATGAATTATTGAATGTGCCTCATGCAGTACACATGGTGAACTTTCCAAGGCTATGAGAGAAGAATGAAAATACTTTGCTGTTGTCCAAATCAGGTTATAGCCAGGCCACACACAAAAGAAAATCTAACAAACATACGACAAGGAAAGAAAACCAAACAAGAATTACAATCTGATTTGCCACACATATTTATTTTGTCTATGTCTGTGGTGTGTAAGACAGTGTCTGAAGTCATGGGCCATTTCTTCCACAAAAGTGCCCCGAGGAGGATGTGATTAATACAACAAGGAGGCTCTTTGAGACAGCTGATTTCTCGGTGTCACTCAACTTCCTGGGTGGCCACATTTATCTACAGGGGCTTTGTCCCCTCTTAAGAATTACTGCCCACTCAGAATCAGTGGAAAAACCTGATCCGGCAACAGACTTTTCTTCCCGTTGGAGCTTAAGCTCTGCCTCCGCAGGCTCCACAGCTGTCTGCCTCTCATTGGCACACAAGTGCTTAAAGCCATCAGGGGATCAAATCATCATCAGATGAAAAATAACTCAAACAAAGCAGGTTCTCTGTCTGAAAATGTTTCTCCAGGTTCTCCCAACACAGAACCTCATGGTGTGCATTCGATCTCTTGCAGAATGGTGTTGTGCATCGAGACCTCAAGCTGGAGAACATACTTTTAGACCAAGATTTGAATGTAAAGGTAAGACCGATGAGCCTCCATATCATAACACCAACCATGCTTATTTTGGGGTTTCCTTTCAAAAACAAAGTATTTCTGTAAATATTTATGACTTATTTATGTCCTCTGTCAAAAGCCTGCAGGGCCAGAGAGTTAAAGACATCATGTGTTCTTTTTTTATATTTTTATCATTAATAATTACATTCTGGAGATTTGTAAACGATCTGATAACAACACAATGACTGATACATTTCGGGAAGCATTGCTTCTTTGTTTAGTTTGCAAGAATAAAGCTCCACAGGGCAGTCCAAGGAATATTTTTACACCTTCAAAATAAACTGCACAGTGCACATTCAGAACATACATCGGGGCAATTTCTACCCGCAGTAATGATAATATTTTTCCAACCATGCACGCGGAACCTGAACAAACACAGTGCAAGGACGACTCAGTGGATAGTTTAGCCCTGTCTGGATATTACTGTCCTTATATGGGAACTGTGCATGGTGAAAAGGGAATGCCGGGAATTCAGCAGGCCATCTTGGCGCTAGTGCCATTCGGAAGGTTTTATATATATATATACACATATGCTCAGTCTGACAGACAAAACAAAACACTATGTGCAGACCTCTCAGCAGCTTTTCATTCATTGCCTGCCTAATCACCACAGCTTCTCCACAGCGTCTACTGCAAGGAAATGATCAAGGCTCTCTGTAATGCATGTGTGCGTTATTTTAGCACAAAAGCTGCCAAATGGCTTGTGTAAGAGGATAGGAACAGTGGGACATTTTATGTAAAATTTTGGGTCTTGGTCAAGTATTGAGTCATGCACCGTGTTTTTTTTTTAACCGAGCAAACTGGAGAAGCTCAAAGCTGCGTTGAAAAATATTGCATATTACTTAATGTTTTGGAGATGGGCCGTACATGCTACAAGAAGCACACACACAAACGCACAGCGGGAGTAGGATGTATGTTCATACTGGATACAGTTGCTGCCTTGGAATAAATAATAACCAGTAGCTGACTTGTGTACACAAGTGAGTAAGTGAGGCCTCTGTCTTGTGTGCAATGGAAATTAAGCTGTCATCGCGATTATTTTTAACACCAGAGCCTCTGATAGTGGGCTGGTGTGCATGTTAACAATCTCTTGAGATAAAGAGGAGGCGCAGTATGTTCGTGCGTGGCTCCTCGCAGCCTGAAGTGACTGATTGCTCCGTTACGTGAGCGTGAGCAGCCTCGTGTTTTTTGGCTCCACTTCACTTTCCTCACTTGCACTCACACTGGCAAGTGCTCAGCATACCTATTTTTGGCTTCTTTAAGAGAAATAGCTTTGAGTTGTTTTGCTTTAACCACATGACTTGAAGTCTGCAGAACATGCTCACTGAAAAGGAATCCGGATTTCATGGGGAAGAGAGTGAGGGAATGAATTCAACGCGGGACTCATTGTTACCTGAACCATTATGTCATGAAGTTTAATCATTCTGTGGTGGAGCTGAAGTAGACCCAGGACCCAGACTGAGGTCTGTCCTACCCTAGTGTTAAGTTATCTCAGACTTAAACTGACTTTGTTTCACTTAACACAAGTGTGTGAACTCACAGATACACATGCTGGAACTGTGTTTTGTACTGTCAGCTGTGACAGTGTCACAAACTTTTCAGCTGTTTTCTTTCAAATTTGGGTTGCAAATTGTCGCATTTTCTTGCCATTTGCATGTCCATCGCTTTCATTTACTTTTTGTTTGTTCAACTGTAGTGAATACTGCCCGTATCACTTGGAGACTCATAGGCATCAGAGCCACGCTATGCATTCCCATAATATGGTTTGTGTGTATAGTAGTAGTGGGAAGGAATGCAAATAAGTATAATCAAAATAAGTTGTTTTGTACGCTCTTTCACCCGCAGCTGGCAGACTTTGGCCTTTCGAATCATTTCCAGAGGGGCACTCTTCTGCAGACCTATTGTGGAAGTCCGCTCTATGCTGCCCCAGAGATAGTAAAGGGGCTGCCATACCAGGGGCCAGAGGTGAGTCAACACATTGGCTCGAAAAACTCTGTTCAAATACAGTGAATTTTAAGTTGTTTTTCCCCCTGTTTTTTCTGTTTAAAATACAGCTAGGTTTTTTTTTTTTTTTACCCATTGGCTAGTTTGATATGTTAATCATTGCTCACATGTAGTTTTTTCCTTGTCCAAAAAATGTACAGTATGAAATATAAAAGTCCAACTTTCAATTGAATCCAAAGCCCTCTTAATACAAGGATCCCTCAACATCCTGAACAACGCAACATTATATTATAAATAAAACACAAGTATTATATGTAGAAAAAAAGATTGTTGCCCGCTGCCATGTTGAACTGCTATATGACTTTAAAGTAATGTCTGATCACATCATAACTTATCATCTCATTTTCAATTAATACTTGAGCAAACTGTGAAAATTATCACATAGATTTAGAACAAGTTGATGTTGTAACTGCATTATATCTGGATAAAAAGGGCATTAAAAGATGTCCGGACCCAGTACCATTTCTACTTTTCAACAAGAAATCAACCCTAAAATCTCATTGTTTGGTACTCACAGTGACATAATGGATGAATAGGGACCAGTGTGTGTTTAATTAATTTTCTAACTAAGATGACATCATCTGCTGTTGTCACCACATCTGTTTGGTTTTGTTTAGAAAGTGTAAATCTCTTTCATCAGCTCCTACTTGCATAACAAATAACACCCAAAGAGTTCAATGCTTAAATGGAGAATGACCCTTTTTTGGTTGTCACAATATCAAGTTTTCACTACATATTTATCCTTGTTAAAAGAATTGATGCTAATAGTGGTAATCAGTCAAATTCATCCAACTGTGAGTGGAAGGAGGTGAATGAAATGTGCAAAAGAGAACAAGCAATGAAACAGCAGTCAGATGAACTGATAAACATCTACAAGGCCACCAATACTAAAAACACAATGTTTTAAGAAGTAAATAAAAATCCTATGTCACTGTCTATGTTTTGTTTTTGTTTTTGTGTGTGCGTGTTCTAGGTCGACTGCTGGGCACTGGGGGTCCTGCTGTATGCGCTGGTGTACAGCAGCATGCCATTTGATGGGGCCAGTCACACCAAGCTGACAGAGCAGATAACCCAAGGCCGCTATCGCAGACCCAACCCCCCCTCAGGTAAACTCTTACAATATCCAGGCCCCGATTAACTTAGTAAATAGTGCCCAACAGCATTGCTTGGGGTGTTATCTACGTTGTGTTTGCCAGTTCTGTTGCTTTAAATAACTGCTGTCCCTGTTTCCTCCAGACGCCTGTGCTCTCATTGACTGGTTGTTGACAGTGCGCGTAGAAGAAAGGGCCACAATAGAGGATGTGGCCAACCACTGGTGGGTGAACTGGGGTTATGAAGAGAGTGTGTGTGATTGCCCTTCTTCTCCTCACCAAGAATGCCCTTCCCCTCTGCTGGCTCGCTACATCGACTGGCAGAATCGGGTCACTGCTCCTGGCAACATGACTGTCGACCCAGGGTGCATGTCGTCAGACTCCTGTCCTCCTCAGCTCAATTGTAGCTCACTTTACTTCAGCTTTCCTCTGAGGAACAACAGCGGAGCAGGAGGAGGAGAAGAAGGAAGGGTACGTGGAGGGATTTTGAGCCTCAGGAAGTCACGCAAAGAGAATGCAATTCCCCAGACATCACTCGGGGCTTGTGGTGTTTGTCCAACGGTGGCATCTTCCACTGCAATTTCCTCCACTTCCAACACTGAAAGAAGGAAACCCAAAGGCATACTGAAACACCAGAGAAGTTTAGATTCTGTCTTCCACAGCTCTCCTAAGGAGAACTCTTCCTCCAAATTGTGTAACACCAATCCCCAGCCTTATCGGACACAAACACTGGCTCACACACGTGTGGATGCATTTTCCACAAGCCTTACAACACCCTCTACATTCAGCCAGCCTTCATCCAAGATGCCGAAGAAGGGGATACTGAAGAACTTATATGTTGGGGAAACGGGTTATAACTCAACCAATGAAAGAAGAGACTCTGGATTGGGAGTTAAAGAGGGTGATGCATGTCAGTCAGACTCCCACAAACATCACACACGTCTCCCAGCAGCACAAGATAGTCCCACCATGCACACAGAAGCAGTAAGGAGACGGAAAGGTATCCTCAAACGTAACGGAAAGTTCTCTCGCAGTCTGGATCTTCCTGACAACCCCATTTCATCTCCCTCTTCTTCCCCTAAAATACTCCCTGAGGCTCTGCAGCAGCTCCTGCAGGCCAAGGGAGACGCTGAGGGCCACCGCAGCCGCCCCTCCAGTGTGGTGAGCGAGGATAGCCTCTTCTCCTCTGATTCCTTTGATCTGCTGGATCTCAGTGCTCAGCAGTCACGCCGTAGGATTTTCTCTCGGGGGATGCAGCACAGCAATTGCAACTCTGAGGAGAATTTGGAGCAGCTAAGAACTGAGGCAGACGGGGTGCGTGAGGACAGCGAGGGACAGAAGAAAATGCTAGTTTGAGTAAAAGAAATGGCAGAAAAACCAGTGTGGTGAAAAGCCGGGTTTAATGCCTATTCCTTAGTTCACATTTCTGGGATAAAACATCACCTGTTAATTTGTGAAGACTGAACTCTGAGGTCCACTGACTCTTCTGAGCGTTGCACTGTTAATGAACAGCATCATTTCTTGATGTGCTGCCTGCATTGACTAACAAATTAAAGTGTAGCTTTTTGAAGGCTTTACTGTATTCTGGACGCAAGCCAGAAAGTGACTCTTGACACAACTAAACATGACCCACTATCTGCCACTGTGACAGAATTCTCTGTTTAATGGACTCACTATACCCTCACAATTATACAATAGATCTTCTTTGTGGATTTTGCTGATTTCTGCTCTGGCAAGCCTTGAAAATCTTTGTCTCAATGCTGTGATCAATGAAAGCACCATCTTGGAAATATGAATCTATGCATAGCGAGTGAGTGAAACAGATATGCATTTTCATCCACCTGCTTTTTTTGCAGATATAAAACAATAGGAAGGTAACTAGAAAGATTAAGACTAAAGAAAACTCATTATTGTGTGTGTAGTGATGACAGGAAGGTGCATGCAAAACCTGCTTATTAAATGAATCATGATCTACTGTGCATGAAGCACATGAGAAAACAATAAGCGAACCACTTTATTAATGTTCAGTGTATGCACAAAACAACTAGAAATATCACAGTTTCACCTTTTTTTCCACACATTTTAACACCCTGTGGTTTGACTGATGCTGTTGTAATTACACCATCTTGTTGCACGCTTTTCTTGTGCTGAAGTTGAGAATAAACACCATGGATAGTTTATCTGGATTGGCCCCATTCCAACTTCCAATTTGTTGTTGACAGTTTTTTTTTTAGGAATTCAGTTTAGTATTTTGCTGTTTGGTGGGAAAGACTGTCCTACTGTGGTGAAAATTCTGCTACCCAACCTTTGGTACTTGTGATACTTCATTTCTTATAAGTCTTCTATAAACGTCGATAAATGGGTTCCAGCACACTGAAATTTAGTTGCAAGTAGATACAGGGACACGTTATGAAGACATTATATCTTATTACAGCTGTCTTACTGTGTTTTCCTCTCTATTCTCTTTCAGCACCGTGTTGCAAATGTTCATACATTGTGGATTCCCACAGCTGTTAACAGATTCATTGATAAGCACATCTGTGTATGACTACATTTGAAAGAGTTATGAAACTTTAATATGTTTTTATTTCACTCGCAAATGCTAAATAGGGAGCGGAAGAAAGAGGCTGAAGTGTTACCTTTTTCACTATTGGTTATCAAGTATATTTATTCCTCACAGTTTTGTACTGTGCGCAGTTTGCTCCTTTGCACCGACACTCACAGTGTGACTAGCAGTTCAATAGCATTGCTTTTTACAGTGACACCACCTGTGCTGCTGTGGAAGTTTAAGGTGATGTTTGCAGTAGATGTTTCCTGTTTTAAATCTGTCATTTTGATACTGTGAGAAAATGATTCTGTTTGTGTGTTCTACTATTTCATACTGTCTTGGGGGGCAGGGAATAAATTATGTGAATCTGAACGTTTCTAGTTGTTTCACTGCTGAGTGACCAGAGAAAGGAGCAAGAGATGATTTCCTGTGAACCAGAGTTTGTACTTTGGATGAGATGCACAAGCTTTGGATTCCAAAAAGCGTGACACAAGATAGAGAACTGAGGGAACATTTCAAATGAAAGACATCGAGCCATCTGTTTAACTTATTCCACATCTTGTGTCTCCGTAAACATTTGAGTTGTATTTACAACACAGACTGGTTGCATTAAGGTTTGTGTTCCTCAATAGAATTAGAAAATGGAAAAGGAGAGAAAAGGCTTTTAACTTGTAACTTGACTTCATTTCATGTTGTTTGCATTCCAGCTCATTTTGCAGAAAGACGAATTGACAAATCAACTGTGCAAAAATAAAAAAAAATCTTGTCCTTAACATAATCCTCTTGTATTGCAGGCCTGTCCGCTCCTAAAAGGAAAAAAGCAGAGCATGCCAGCAGGTCTAGCTTAGATGTGAAGAGGGCTAGCATAAACAATGGGGTTTCTTTATACCACCCAGTCACAACTCTTTCAAGTATTCCCCATTTTGAAGAACATTGTCAACAATCTCAATAATCGACGACATAAAAGGCAATTTGCTTTATTTAGAAATGCGTGAAGTACAGAGCAGATGTCTAATGGTGATTTTTCAAAACGGTTTTTACATCCCATCAGTAAGAAAGCGGCGACTGTCATGTAAAAAGTACCATGTGCCATTTACAAAACATGTAAAGCAGGCATAAAAATGACTATATGTGATTCAGACTGCAGGACTGGCTACTAGGTTATACGACGAGTGTCTGTAAAAGTTTCATCCTTTATCAAACCACAAATAGTCTCACTTTCAGGTCTCTCTTGTAGCTGTAGTTTTCATAGTGTTGTGAATGAATAGAAAGACCTACAGCAGAGTTTGAATTAATTTGGCTGAAACATTTGAAATTCAAGCAACTAGATGAGTAGATATGCTCCATCTGAGTGTCTCTAAATACAGGATTTTTCTAATATACCGTACATAATGGAAAGTGCATGCATATTTAACCACATGACAGCCATACCTCACTGAGGCACAATAAAACTAATAACTGAAGCAACCAGCCCTCTTGCTGTTCTAAGAGTCCTCACATACTATTTCTTCCTGTGTAGTTATTAGCAGGGATTGGCTGGTTTGTTTGTTTGGGATCATTATTCTGCTGAGAGGTCTTTAGCACTTCAGCTCACAGACATATAGGCTCACGATTTTATCAAGCACTCTTTGATGTGATGAAGAATTCAGAGTTGAATCTGTGACTGCAAGTTGGTGTCCCTGAGACAGTGAACCACACCCAATCCACACAATTTCCACAAGCATGGCATGAAGGTCCTCTCCACAAAAGCCTTTTTTTTTTTAAATCCCCACCAAACATGGATGCTGTTCTTTACTGTGTTGACAAGACAATCTATTCAATTCATCTGTCCAGAGCACATTATTCAAAAACTCCTGATGTATGCCTGTATATTCTTAGATAAGCTGTAGGTTTACATTTATATTATTTTTACTAACACATGCTGATTAAATGTGGGCAACATATCTCTGGCTGTAAATGCACTGTAACACAAACCGTTAGTTACTTGCAGTTCCCGTGATACTTGGGAACACGTAAATCTAAGTTTCTCTGCATTTGTAAATGTTGCTGGAGTTGGAATCTTCCAAAAAGACTAAAGTATAAACAAAAATGAAGTATTGACATGATAAACATCTTTATTCGCCTTTATCACTTGTGGCAATAAAAAAACATCCCCTACCTTGTGAACTTGACATTTTCTATCCAAACTTCTTGAATAATCTCAATGAAATAACTCATTCACTGCAGCCTTAAAGAGGTCAAATGAACCAACAGTACTTGTGAAATCGTATTAATTTATTATTATCAACAGTTTATTAAAATATTCCCTCCATTGACCATTAGTACATAATTCAAGTAATGGTTTTCTGAACGAAAGAGGTTTTGACTCAAGTGCTCTCCAAAGTCAGAAGTTGATAACTGAGGAGTGTCATTGTGAACATAAAGTATTAAAATAGTGTGTGGGACCCCTGTCAGCCCTATTGAGCGTTTCCCAGAGCAGCATCAGTTTAATAGGCGAGGACTTTATAGATGTTGAAGTATTCCAAATATCTCCTGTAATTGCTAATGCAAACACAATGGAAAGAGTTAACAGCTAAGTCTTGCAGGCCAAGAAGCTTTTCTTTGTGTTCCTTCACGTGTGGATACAAGTACTGATGAGTGAACAAAAGAAGGCAGACTTTACTTGTAAAAGGGTGCTTACTGGGGCTCAGGCAGTTCAGGAACGGTGGCATTAGAGTAGTGAAATCCCTAATTGCACTCCTGCTGTGGCTACAAGTCCATGAATTAAGCGCATGCACAAAAAGTACTACAAGTGGTTAAACACAGCAGAGCTTGAGTTGAAGTAGTCTGTTGAAATTCTGTGAAGGTAACAAAAAAATATGGATATATTTGCAAGAAAATTGTGCACATTTAAAAACACAACTAGTTTTACTTTGCAGTCCCGTCATGCTGGATGCTGTGCATTACAGCATGTGTTAATTTAAGAAGAGTACAAATGTGCGGAAATGACCATCTAGTTTCAGCAAAAGAGGGACGTCAAAAGAAGAATCGGGACTCAGTTGATCACATAGCAGAATATTGGATCAGTGACCTTAACGCAAGCAATGGTGTCATCTTGTGGCCATTTGATGTGGTTGGCCAACACTATGAACATTTACAGCAGAAACGTCGGTTTGCTGGAACAAAGTGAAGAACTTGTTCAGTAAGATTGTTGAAAATGTGTTAGTTGCCACTGTCTGTGTTCATAAACAGTTTTTGTCCTACCAGACGTATTAAAGAACAGATTGTTGGATGCATACTAACAACAAATGGAGCCACCCTGTTTAATTACCATTAGAAATATTTTTTAATGCATTAAAAAAAACTCTGACATGTTTAACCCTGAAATTTCAACACTCCAGTTTTTGCTGTGTGGGCTTACTGTAAAGCTGGTTATACTTTCTGTGCCTCACCTCTTAGCCTTAAACACAGTCGCACTGAGTTTAACAAGGTTCCCGAGCTTATAGCATGTGTTGAACAGGACTGGCAGTCGTACTCAACACTGTATTTCAGCATTCAGCTAGTCAAGACAATAAGAAAGATGCAAAATATTAATGTCAGCTGAATTAGATTTAGTTTAATTCAATCATTTTGTATTACTGTATGACTTTTCTGAAATATTCCCTTAGTAATTGGCAGATTAGCAATGAAAACTTTTACTGAGACAAAAGCAACCTCAAGAAAGGAAAAATCTATTCAATTTACTTTTTCTTTTTTAATAGAATATTAAATTCACCAATTTTTCATTAGGTTATAAAATCAATTCGCTTCCTGGTTTGGTGTAATGTCTCCATTTATTAGGAAAGAGTTGTTGTTAGTAATAGAGATCATCACTTATTACACTGTCTTTGCATTTATCAAAGTGTCTCATTGAGTCTGACAGTAATATCATACAGGTACAACCACCTGCTGTTTACCAGCTGGCACAATTATGACAGTACGCCCAGAAACTACACACATATCATGATCTAATGTACAGGCAGAAGTGTTTGCATAAGCTGTGAATACGGCTTGATAAACAATAGGTTCCTGTTAGAAGTCCTTCCCCATGAAACAGGAAGTTGATGGACTGAGTAGCACATTGTCTCACACAGCTTGTATTTTGCATTATTAAAAATAGTCCCAGCTTTATCATATTTGCAAATGAGTAATGACTCACAGTCACATCACAAAAAATTTAAGCTACGAGACACATTGACCTGCTGATTGCAGTTTCATCTGGATAAGTGAAACACTGTACCTTTCCATAAGTGCATGTTCAAGTTTTTGTATTCTAGATGTTGGGTGTGATCAAATGTGTAATTGTTAGTGAAACTATGCACAAATTGTAGATAACAGGCTATTCTTAAGAACAGGAATGCTAAAACCTTTTTTTACATGATAAAACGCAACACTCAAAATATAGTTTTCTCTCACAAAGAACTTGCTTTATTATTATTCTAATAATTATAATGATCAAACCTAGGCCACACAATCCAAAGCCTTTTGTGTCTGTGGTTTGTTTACTTTTGTGTACGTATGTGTGTGTCAAACCTGTGCTTCCAGAGACACAGCAGACCTGCGTGTTTCGTACACTGAGGAGATCATTTATTTATTCCATTTCACCAAGGAGTCTGACAATTAGTGGAGATCATTGAATGATTCACCTTAGGTCCGTTTCACGTAGCAGGTTTAGTGAAAACTCTGAGTAGGTTAACCCTGAAATGAGGGAAACCCTGAGTTTTCCGTTTCACAAAGGGAGGTAACTCAACCCCGAGAAAGAGGGGTAACTCTAGCCTGTTTCACAAAGAGAGGTAACTTAACCTCTCGGTCAGTTACCATAGTAACAGACTCTCTGAACCTAACCTGGTCGGGACCAGGTTTTATTCAAGAAACCTTGAGTTTCTCTCTGTCTCCGCCCTCTTTCAGCCACACGCCATTTGATTTCCTCATTCATTCAGTCAGCAGAGCGAGTTCTTCTACTTCTAGAAGTCCATTAGGCACAGTAGGAGGCAACTTTTTTCACGAACATGTCCTTTTGACAACGATCCCGTGGATGAAGGTGCAGCATTATTGCGCAGAGAAATAAATATTCGTCGGAGATGGTTATCAGACCGCGCATAGATTTTTGCATTTACAGACAATTATCTTTTTGAGCGGCACCATCAGAATGTGTTGGGAAAAAAGAAAAAAAAGACATAAAAGACAAATAAATATTTGTATGAATAGGCTTAAAAAAGACATATAGCCTATATGCCTATTATATTTTATAAAGGCACTCGTGTCTTGGGGGTGGACTCCCTCAGCCACTGGCCTCCCGTTAGAGGTGATGGGCATCTGCCTTCTTTCTGTTGGCTCAGTAGAAGTCTGTGTTAGTTTAAATAGGCTTAATTATTTAACAGAACATGATATAGATGATGACTCTAAATTGTCCTTCGGAGTGACTGTGAGTGTGTAGCCTATGGTTGTTTGTCTCGTTTGTCTCTATGTGGCCCGGTGATGGACTGGCGGCCTGTCCAGGGTGTACCCCTCTTGCCCATTGACCGCTGGGATAGGCTCCAGCCCCCCCGCGACCCGACTGACGGATTCAGCGGTGTATAGATAATGGATGGATGGATGGTATAGATGAGAAGACATAGTTTAGGCCCTATGTGTGTGAAAACAGCATTATGTTGGGGATAAAATAACTGCACAGTCAAATAGCCACTTAATATTTACTTTAGCCTACAGTGTAAAACATGATCAAAATGAGGTACCTCCATGCCGAGGTCTCACCTGTTTGAACAATGTTTTTATATTTCATCTTAAACTGGTTTTTATATTTCATCTTAAACTGCTGCCAAGAGCGCTTCTCCCCTGCGGGATTGCACCTAAATGAAATAAATGAATGGGCTACCATTCAAGCAGTTTCCCTGTAATATTATTGTGATTGCAAAGGACTACATTTAAACTTACACTTTTGCTGCTGCAACGGTGTTGCACTTATTTCTAAAAACGTATTGAAACTCGCCGTATGAGCGCATTAAGATTTCCAATTCGAGGTTGGTGAAAAACGTAGCCCCTCCTCTTCCCCGTTGCCAAGGTGACTCGTCGAATCGGGGCTCCATTGATGCTGGCTTTTTAAAGTTGTGGTGCACGCGCTAAACTCAAGGTGAACTTACTCAGAGTTGATTAACCTCACTCAAATCAGCGTTTCTGGAACCGAAAACTCAGGGTTTTCTATCTCAGAGTAGATCAACTCAGAGATCAGGAATAGACTCAGAGTTGGTTGAACCTGCTTTGTGAAACGGACCCCTGGTAACATATGTCATGTAAGATAGGTTATTTTGCAAAAGACATACGATATATAAAATATAACACACACACACACACACACACACACACACACTGTAGAAAAGGCTCCAAAGTTGAGACATGTTATGTTTAGAGTGTGACGTTTATAGATATTGTGTTGGTCAGTTCATAGCGGAGCGGCCCCCTGCTGGCAGATTCTGAGAAATCTAATAAAGACAATTTGAATCAATCCTGATATAGATATAGATTTTCATTTCTTCTGAGATATATGTTGATATAAATATTATTTTTTCTAATATATAACTTCTGTCTATTGTGTTTTATCTTATAGGCTATGTATAATGTATTATTTCTTCATTTTTCAACTTAATAAAATAGCTGAGTAGTACACAATCTGCTTCTCTATCATATATTAGTGTTTATTTATATATATATATGTGTGTGTGTGTGTGTGTGTGTGTAGTGAAGACACTGGGCTAAACTGTATCAGGCGTTAGTTCAGGGGTTAACACAAAGTTCACACTGGGGTGCCGGCCAGAACACCTTAAGGCCAATCAGACTCCCAGATGGTCCAAATGAATAGGCAGGTTAGGGATGGCTCAGGTGGTTTATTTCTTTCCTTTGCAGGCAATTAGGTCATGTGTGGTTTTGTTTCATACACGCACACACCACTTGCCGGGACGTTAATTAACTGCTCGATCCTCACTCTGTGGACTCGTCAGAGCACACGCCTTTCTAACCGAGCGCCGTCAGTTACGCTACATGACCAGCAGGGGGCCGCTGCGGTTCATGTTTCCAATGAATTTAAGTTGCTGAGTAAGGTCCCACCCTCCATGGAAACGGATTCCTCTTGGGTTTTTCCAGACTGTTTGACGGAGTCAACAGTCGGCTTTCGCCCAGGCTAGTATTTTGCAGCCTGGGGCAACATGTAAAAAACAGAAGCCGAGATTAAAAACTGTGTACATTTCTCCAATATGAGCAGGGAAAAACTGACATGTACCGTCAGAGACTGTGTGCAGGTGTAATTGGGAGAACAGCTGCATTTCAAAGGCAAAGATTTTCACACCAAGGACTCAACAAGAATTCTCAGATAACTTTCCATATGCATAGCTTTGTTATACTGTACAAACACAATTTATGCAACTCTTCTCTAAAAGAAATCAAGCAAGCAGCGAGTATCCGCTGAGACAGTAAAACACAAGTCATGTAATGATTAAGAGGCTTGCATTTATTGCACCTATGGACAGTCATGGGATGCATCACGGACATCATGAGGGAGATGCATGACAATGAGGGCCATCTGTTGTACCTGTATTGTCAATATATCAGGTGGTTCATCTTATTTCATCTTAAACTGGTTTTTATATTTCATCTTAAACTGCTGCCAAGAGCGCTTCTCCCCTGCGGGATTGCACCTAAATGAAATAAATGAATGGGCTACCATTCAAGCAGTTTCCCTGTAATATTATTGTGATTGCAAAGGACTACATTTAAACTTACACTTTTGCTGCTGCAACGGTGTTGCACTTATTTCTAAAAACGTATTGAAACTCGCCGTATGAGCGCATTAAGATTTCCAATTCGAGGTTGGTGAAAAACGTAGCCCCTCCTCTTCCCCGTTGCCAAGGTGACTCGTCGAATCGGGGCTCCATTGATGCTGGCTTTTTGAAGTTGTGGTGCACGCGCTAAACTCAAGGTGAACTTACTCAGAGTTGATTAAACTCACTCAAATCAGCGTTTCTGGAACCGAAAACTCAGGGTTTTCTATCTCAGAGTAGATCAACTCAGAGATCAGGAATAGACTCAGAGTTGGTTGAACCTGCTTTGTGAAACGGACCCCTGGTAACATATGTCATGTAAGATAGGTTATTTTGCAAAAGACATACGATATATAAAATATAACACACACACACACACACACACACACACACTGTAGAAAAGGCTCCAAAGTTGAGACATGTTATGTTTAGAGTGTGACGTTTATAGATATTGTGTTGGTCAGTTCATAGCGGAGCGGCCCCCTGCTGGCAGATTCTGAGAAATCTAATAAAGACAATTTGAATCAATCCTGATATAGATATAGATTTTCATTTCTTCTGAGATATATGTTGATATAAATATTATTTTTTCTAATATATAACTTCTGTCTATTGTGTTTTATCTTATAGGCTATGTATAATGTATTATTTCTTCATTTTTCAACTTAATAAAATAGCTGAGTAGTACACAATCTGCTTCTCTATCATATATTAGTGTTTATTTATATATATATATGTGTGTGTGTGTGTGTGTGTGTGTGTGTGTAGTGAAGACACTGGGCTAAACTGTATCAGGCGTTAGTTCAGGGGTTAACACAAAGTTCACACTGGGGTGCCGGCCAGAACACCTTAAGGCCAATCAGACTCCCAGATGGTCCAAATGAATAGGCAGGTTAGGGATGGCTCAGGTGGTTTATTTCTTTCCTTTGCAGGCAATTAGGTCATGTGTGGTTTTGTTTCATACACGCACACACCACTTGCCGGGACGTTAATTAACTGCTCGATCCTCACTCTGTGGACTCGTCAGAGCACACGCCTTTCTAACCGAGCGCCGTCAGTTACGCTACATGACCAGCAGGGGGCCGCTGCGGTTCATGTTTCCAATGAATTTAAGTTGCTGAGTAAGGTCCCACCCTCCATGGAAACGGATTCCTCTTGGTTCAGCTTTCGCCCAGGCTAGTATTTTGCAGCCTGGGGCAACATGTAAAAAACAGAAGCCGAGATTAAAAACTGTGTACATTTCTCCAATATGAGCAGGGAAAAACTGACATGTACCGTCAGAGACTGTGTGCACATGTAATTGGGAGAACAGCTGCATTTCAAAGGCAAAGATTTTCACACCAAGGACTCAACAAGAATTCTCAGATAACTTTCCATATGCATAGCTTTGTTATACTGTACAAACACAATTTATGCAACTCTTCTCTAAAAGAAATCAAGCAAGCAGCGAGTATCCGCTGAGACAGTGAAACACAAGTCATGTAATGATTATGAGGCTTGCATTTATTGCACCTATGGACAGTCATGGGATGCATCACGGACATCATGAGGGAGATGCATGACAATGAGGGCCATCTGTTGTACCTGTATTGTCAATATATCAGGTGGTTCTTCCCCTATTCCAATGTGGCCATAGGGCTTGAATACTATGTGATGATCCCTCATCACACAAAATCAGGTTTCATTCTTCTTCAACTCATTGTGCAGTTCATTTAGCTGGTGTATGGTTTATAATGTATGGTCTTCTTGCTTGCTGTTTTAGTTTAAGTAATTCCTGTCTCACCTGGTTTCATTCACTCATTGCCTCACTTGTTGTCCATTTATTAATCACTCCCTCAGTATACATTTTCCTGGGTTTCAGGTCTTCCTTGCCAGATTATGGAATTTAAGTTTGCATGTATGTATTGATTCTGTAGCTTGTCTCATTTGTGGTTTTGTTGTTTTATTTCTATCAAGTTTGTAGTTTCAGTTCCTGCTTTGGTAATATTTAGTTTACGTATTAAAGCTTAAATTCACATCTCCAGTTCTCACCTTCCTTTCAGATTCTGTTTTTTGCACGACAAACATTTCAGGCTTGATCACATTTGCAAATCAGTATTGACTCACGATTGCATCAAACAAGCTGCATAAGCTGTGAATGCAGAGTTTGACAAATTTAGAGACATATTCACCTTTTTGCAAGTCCATGGATAATATCTTGCATTTAAGATGCTGGATGTGATCTATTGTGTAAATGTCAGTGGAACATTGCACAAATTGTAGATTATGTGTTGTTTTTTTCTCAGAACATGAATGACAAAGTGCTGTATTCATGTACGGCACTTTGTTTCAGCCACGGCTGTTTTAAAGGGCTTTATAAATAACGTTGAGTTGAGTTGAGTTGAGAAAGTTTTACAAGTGAAATTGAAAGCTAGTAGTCAAGATTAAAAATGAGAAGGGTATAACCAAATCTAATAGGTGTGGCCACAACATAAAAGCCTGGTGTCGTTTCAACCTTTGTATCTTTTGCACCAGTCTGATTTGATCACCTGTGAGATCAACATTTAGAATTTCACTAAGAGAAGCTCATTTCCCCTTCAGCAACTTCAGAAGACCAAAGTAGACAATATAACTACCTTTGCCAGAAAACATCAAGGACTGCAGAGTGGAGAAAACGGGTAAGTTCCTGAAATATAAAGAAGATTAGGATTACATATATATATAAAATTCTAGGTTAGTTTTCTCATTTATTACATTATATTGATTGTTTGATCATTTGACTGCAGAACAAGAAGATAACGTGATTTGAAGAAAGTGATAAAAAAAAATAAAAGAAAATCAATAATTTCTCAAAATGCTCAATGTCAGTTTGATTAATTTTCTATGGAAAGCCATTATTTCAAAGCATGACTTAGAGAAAACAAGATAACTTCTTTAGCAAAACAAACTCTTTATATGATAGGTTTTATGAATATATATTACAGGACTGATGTTACTTCTTTCCTCTTATCTCTAGAAAAAACATCACTTGCGCTGAACAAAAGAAGATGGCAAGTGGCACAGAGTAAGTGTCTCCTTGTTGAAATATGTTTAATTTTCCATTTGATCAATTTAATAATTCTCTTCTCTGTTCTTTCTTTTTCTTTAGCACATCCAGCATTAACCACACAGGCAAGGTGATATAACTTCACTCTGATTTCACATTACATTTCACAACATTTTGTGTATGTGTGTCTGTGTGTGTGTGGGTAAGCACTGAAATGACTGTGTGTGATTTTTGTTTTGCCTTCTGCTGACAGCTGTTTAATGACTCCATCCATGGCCACATTGAGTTACATCCACTTCTTGTCAAAATTATTGACACACCTCAGTTCCAAAGACTACGAAACATCAAGCAGCTTGGGGGGTGCTATTATGTTTACCCTGGAGCATCCCACAACCGCTTTGAACACTCAATTGGGTATGTTCTCATTTCATTATAATAAAAACTGTAAAACATATAGACCGAGGAAAGATAATAGAAAAGCACCAAATGAACAAATGAAATAAATAAATAAAATAAAAACTAACGTAAACAGTGTGTGTGTGTGTGTGTGTGTGTGTGTGTGTGTGTGTGTGTGCATGCGGATGCATGTGTGTGCTGTATCTAATGATTCAGGGTGGCGCACTTAGCAGGAGAACTCGCAAAATCTCTGAAATCAAGGCAGCCAGAACTTAAAATCGATGATCGTGACATCCTCTGTGTGCAGATTGCAGGTCTTTGCCACGACCTGGGTGAGTGGAACACATCCTTTCCTCTATAGTGATTCAGCTTACATGAGAATTTACAAAGTACCCTGCTTTTCAAATTATTTCTCCCTTTTCAGAATGAAATAAACAATTAATGACCATATTTTTCTTCATTTACTCAATTCCTTGCATATCTATAAATGGCTTCCTCATTTAATTATGTACTTCCTCATCAGATATTCAATGGTTTCCTCCACACTCAGCGGTTTCTCAAGATTTTGGACATTTTTTTCTCATAATCACAATCGCATCATTACTAAAGTTTCCAATCAATTTGTTCATTTGAATTGTGTGCTACATTGAATTCAAAGGTTTTTTTGTTAATTTTTTCAGTTTATTTTTTTTAACTCATTTCAAGTTTGGTACACTCACATAACTTTTACACAAGATTCTGTAGGTCACTTTAACAGGTCATTCCAATTAACCAATTGGCTATTTCACATTTCTTCATATCTAGGACATGGACCCTTTTCTCATCTGTATGATACGATGTTTATCCCAGAAGCACTCAAAAAACCAAAGGATGACCCAAAAGACCCAAAGGACCCAAAGGATGAAAAATGGCAGGTAAGAGATGAAGTGCCACTCCAGCTGCTATTAATCCCCTAAACATTCATTTGTGTTTTTTTAATAAAAGATGGCCTTAACATTGCTTTGGGTATGATTCTCCACATAAGACAAAACAGCAATAAAGTAAAGGTTCACCGATTAGCTGTTTCAAACCTCCTCATATCTAGGATATAGACCCATCCCATCAACTCGTCTGTCTCACCCACTGAGCACAAGACTCGTGCATTTTTATATCAGATATAGCACCCACTTGAACTCAGTTTTTAACAGGACGCAGGTGGTGAACAAGAGATGCTGAATGTGACAAGTTGAGAATAGAAATGTGTTGTACTCAAAATGTCTCCTGGAAAAATTACTGAAACAGTATAAGTTTTCATAATTACTTAAGAGGCCAAATTGAGATGTTTTGGGGTCAAATTTGTGAAGCACTTGTCAGGTTCTTGTCCTCTCTTGTATTTTTATGGTTCATACTCATTTTTATATTAATAATCTAAATTAATGTCATTTAGATTATATTATTGATATTAATATTACTATCAATAAAATTAATTATAATATTAATGTTGCACACTTGGACACCAAAAAAAGGGATGCCAGGCGTGCATAAGTTCAAAATTAAACTTTTACTTGGGTTCGTTCTTCACGTACACACAAGCACATTAGCATACTGCTCACTGTTTACATTTTTCACTCGACACGCACGGTCTTCCTGTCTCTTCTCCTGGACCCCTGTGCTGTCCACAGTGCCTGTACAAATGTCATTTATAGACACCCCAAATGTACCTGACCAAATCTAGCTGCTAATGTGAATTAAATAAAATATTACAAAAATAAACTCAGGAACAAATGAATTAAATTCAGTTAATAAAGTAGAACATTAAATGCATTATATTGGGGGGTGTACTCTCTTCAATGTCTCAACATGACCAACATTATTATGGGTCCCACACTCTCCCCTCCAAAATGAATGTCGTCCCGACATTATCAATTTCCCAGAATTCTCAAGTCTTAAACTGTTGAGTCATAGCGGTAGGTTATATGGGAGCCAGTCTTTTGGGATACTGTCTGTAGAACCACAGTCTTTGACATGACATGTATCTCCCTCTTCATGCCACGTGTCAGCCGCAGACATCACTGGCCAGGTGATATCCGACGTGCTCCTCTGCCGCTGAAGCAGATAATGTATCTCAGACTGAAAGGTTTTAACCACTTTTCTACCCCATAACCCATTACACAGACCCACATATACTACTGTATGCTTCACATATGTCACAGTCTTCTCCTATGTGTCTGCGGTCTGGATTCTGGTGCTCTACTCATTAACTAACTGTACTATTCTGCATGAATTTAACATTATCCTTTAGCTTCAAATGCTACTTTGAACTCTTGTCTTCTCAAACTCCTTTCCCTGGTCATGGTGCAACTTTGCAGGAAATCCAAATTTGAGCACGAAGTCTCCAAAGATCTTTTCAGCAGCCGTTTTTGCAGACTTGTTGGTGCACGCGTATGCCTGAGCAAAGCGAGTGAAGTGATCTACGACGACCAGGATGTACTCATACCCTCCTTTACAGCTTTCCAAGTGCAGGTAGTCTATTGAGACCATCTCAAACGGATATGTCGTTACAACATTCACCAGCGGGGCTCTAGTTGGCTTGTTTGGACGCTTCCGTTTCAGACAGCTGCACACCTTGGTCACATAATGGTCGACATCTCTCTGCATGTGAGGCCAATAGAATCGGTCACGGATCAAGCTGAGTGTCCGCTCCACTCCGAGGTGTCCCATCTCCTCATGTAGCTCTTTATAGATCAGTTGATGGAATGTTGTAGGCAGGACCAGTTGAGCTCGACCCACTGACTTTCGATACAGGATGCCATCTTCGTTGACATACAACTTGTTTCTCTCTCTCATCAGAATAGAGGTGTCATCACGCCGGTCTCTCTCTCTCAGATTAGGCCACTGTCCTGTGATGACATATTCTCGCACTTTGCCAATGACTGGGTCATCCTCTTGTGCTTTCTTTAACTTCTCTGTGGAGAGTTCTGCCACCGGGGATGTTATCCTCTCCTGTTCAACATCACACGCTGTGCTGATGGTGGCTGGACACATCCAGGGCTGACGTTCATGGGATTCAAGCTGAAGTGCCTGTGTGACAGTTGTGATTACCTCTGGCTCCATCTCCTGTGAACATGTGCCGATGTACTGCTCCATATCCAGTGGCATACGTGACAAGCCATCAGCATCACCATTTTCTTTTCCAGGGCGATACTTGATTGAAAAGTTAAAGTCCGCTAGCTCAGCAATCCAGCGGTGTGTTGTGGCATTCAGCTTCGCTGTGGTCAAAACATAGGTTAAAGGGTTATTGTCGGTGTAGACAGTGAATGAGGGTGCATAATACAAATACTCCCTAAATCTTTCACAGATGGCCCACTTCATCGCTAGAAACTCTAACTTTCCAGAATGGAGGTGGTAGTTGGTTTCTGGAGCAGTTAGTGTTCTGGACCCATAACCGATAACAACCAGCTTGCCTTGTTGTCTCTGGTACAGTACTGCACCAAGCCCTTCCTGAGAGGCGTCACAATGCAGCACAAATGGCTTCTCAAAGTCTGGATAACCTAGAAGTGGTGGACTCAGCAGGTACTCTATAAGCTGGCAGAGTACTTTCTGGTGTTCTTCCATCCAGGTGATTGGCTGGCTCGAGTGTAGCTGGTCCGACTTCTTGCGTTTCCCTTTGCTTTTATTTACACTTGTTCCTTTAACT
The DNA here is from genome assembly GCF_027942865.1 of Odontesthes bonariensis. Classification (NCBI taxonomy): domain Eukaryota; kingdom Metazoa; phylum Chordata; class Actinopteri; order Atheriniformes; family Atherinopsidae; genus Odontesthes; species Odontesthes bonariensis. The sequence continues at coordinate 21,930,975 of NC_134515.1, forward strand.
TTACTACCTGGAGTCTTCTCAGTAGACAGTAGATTGTACAGTGGCTTTGCAATGCGTGAGAAGTTTGCAATGTAAGGGCGGTAGTAGGAGAGGAACCCTAGCATCTTTCTCAGGTCTCCCACAGTCTCAGGTTTTCGGTCTTTGAGTGCTTGGACTGGCGCTAACTCAGCAGGATCCATAGAGTAACCATCCTTGGACACAATCTTTCCCAGGAACTTCACTTTGTCTTTGAACACTTCACACTTTTTAGCTGTCAGCTTTACTCCATGTGCTTGATAACGGCGTAGCACGTCTCTCATATCACGCAGATGGTCCTCAAAAGACTTGCTGTGGACAAGATTGTCATCCAGATATGGCTGCGATGATTCATCTCTTAAACCTGTCAGACATTCTTCCATACTGCGCTGAAACTCTGCTGGAGCTGAGGACAGGCCAAAGGGGATCCTTACCCACTCATATAAGCCCCACGGTGTTATGAAGGCGGTAAGTGGTCTGCTGCTCTCCTCGAGGAAACCCTGATGGTACGCCTTGCCCTGGTCCAGCACCGAGAACCATGCACTCCCACTCAGGCTGTTCAGCATATCTTGCACTCGAGGGATGGGATGACGGTCAGGGATGGATTTCTGGTTCAACTCTCGATAATCCACGCACAGACGTAAACTCCCATCCTTCTTTCGGACACAGACTATTGGTGAGGAATACGGGGACCTGGACTTTTGAATCCATCCTCTGTTCAGTAGGTCCTCCAAATACTCCTTCACTTCCTTGTGAAGCGGTTTGGGTACTGAGGTGTAGGTGCGCTTTACTGGAGTTGTGTCATGCAATCTGATCTTTAACTGCAGAGATGGAATGCAACCTACATCACTCTCGTCTTTTGAAAATGCAGCACATTCTTCACGTAACAACTGTTTCACCTTTTTCTGCTGGTCTGGAGTGAGGTGATCCACTGACACTGGAGGGTCCCACGAGTCATGTTTGCATGTTTCCAACTGTCCATGTTCCTCTTTTTGATTTTCAGGTGTGTTGTCTATGCTAACTTTGTTTTCACTAGCACTGGCTGTGCTCTCACTGGAACTGGCTACAGGTCTTACATCCACTGGGTAAATAGCCTTGACCTGCTGTAGCTGTCCCAGCACTGTGCGAGGGGTCAGAGTAATGTCGTGGTTGCTGTAGTTGGTGACGGGGATAGCCACCCTAGACCAGTTTCCTTTCTGCAAACAGAGTACAGTTTCTGTGATGTTCACGCCCTCTGGCCATTTTGGGATCTCAGCTGGTTCAAAGAGGACATCCTGTTTTGTGGAGAGTGGACCTGTCCTCACAGTACACTTAACTTCCCTAGTTTGGCCAGCTGGAATCACTGTCTTCACTCTTCCAACCTTCACCACACCCTCCTTGTCATCCTGATCACAGCTCTTCACGATGTGGACCAACACATTTGCTTTTTTACAGTCAATGGAAAAGGCTTCTCCTACCACAGCAGGCGTAACTTCTGGATGTTGCTCCATTCCATTCATAACCAGCTGCTCGATCACATTGTAGCCGATGATCGGTGGCTCTGCTACTTCTGGCTCATTAGAGACTAACACAGGTACCAGTAGCTCTGGCTGCAGGTGCTTACTTGATCTCAGCTTGAACTTTAACTCGAGCCAGCCAGCAAACGGTATTGGTGTCTGATTTGCTGCTTTGCCAACAAGAGTCTCATCTTCACTCAGAAGTTCATCCATGCTCCGTAACTGTATGTGTGGGAGGCAGGATTTTCTCCAGTTTTCATTTATGATTGTTACCTGTGAGCCTGTATCCCACAGCGCTCGCGTTGGTACTCCCTCAAAGAAACAATCGACCATGCACTTCTTTCCGATGAGGGCTTTCAGCTTGGCTTGGCGACGTAATGAGAGGTGGCTGGCGTAGGTGTCACCCACAGTCTGTTCAGCGCTCCCACTTTTCTCTAACTCTGCCTCTAGCTGCCTGATTCTCTCACACAGAAGCTCGTGCACCTTGTTGTCTGGTTCAGGTTGGCTTGGAGTCAACATTTTTGGTGGAGTGACTGTTTGAATTGTCACTTGCTTGCCATCAGGTTTGCCTGCCGGCCTCGTTTGTCCTCTACAGCCCCTGGAGAAGTGCCCTGATTGTCCACACTTGAAACAGTGTTCACACTGGTCACCTGTTCCCTGCTCCTGACAGACTTTACATCCTCTCCGAGCGCTTGTCCTGACTTGCCGGGTCATCATGCTTTTCCGTATTTCAGCCATTTCTTCTCTCAGTTGTCTGACTGTTTCATAGAGCTCCGAGTCTCTTGAGTTGGTGACTGTCGGTGTTTTTCGGCTCTTGGGCTTCACAACCTCAGCTGACTGCTCTTGGATCCCAACTCTGTCTTCAGCTGCACCTTGAGATGGCTGACTAAATTGCATTTCCGTCTGTAGTTCAGTTACTTTTGGAGCCTTGCTGCTTGTGTATTTTCGTTGCTTGGACTGTCTTTCTAATTCAACACTAGCAGCTTCATTCATTCTGTCGATGAGTACTTCATCTGTCACCCTCTGATCATCAAGATAAGGCTTTAGCTGAAACTTGATATGGTCACTTAACAGTCCAGTACTCACTGACCTCAGGAATTTCTTCTGGATGAGCTCGGCACTGTACTGTTCATCTGATTCCACTTCTCTTGAAGCAAGTAACAGCCTTTCCTTCAACTCAATAGCTCTGAAGAGGAAGTTTTGAGGAGACTCACGACTATCTTGTGTAATGTTTATTAGTCTGTGGTACAAGTCTGTAGAACTGTCCTCTTTGAAATGTCCCTTTAATATGCCTTTCAGCTGGGGAAGGGTAAGGCCACTCTTTATCTCAAGCATATCACGAATACTCAAACCTGGACTGATTGACTTGATCACGGCCTCCATGACCTCAGCCTCACTGTGTCCTTTACTCAGGCCTCTGTCGATCTGATGCATCAGGTTCGTGTATGACAGTCTGTCCTTCTGCCCCTTTTCCCCAATCTGACCACAAATCTTGAATTCTCTCCTTATTGTCACTTCAGGGAGTCTGTTCACAGCAGTAGGCAACACGTTTTGAGGAGCTGAAGCTTTACTTGCTGATGCACTGCTCACTTTTTCACTCAGCCTCCTAACTTCATCCTGCAGAGCTTGACTGTTGATCTGAAGCTGTCTGTATTTTTCTGCTAAGCTCATTTCTTCCTCTGTTTCCTGGCTGATCTGTGTTGTCTCTGTTGTATTCTCTGTATTTTCTTCACATTCTGTGTTTCCAGGATTTCCAATCAATTGTTCAACAAGTTTCAGCATCCTCTTTAGAAAACCCGTTGAAACATCCTTCTCTTCGTCATTAATTACATCGTCAATGTATTTTGTTATTTGTCGGATTAACGCTCGCCTGCTTGTGACATCTCCACTCGGGATTTTAACTTCCACACACACCTCTTTGAGCTGATCAAGTTGCAAAAGCCACAATCTCTGTGATACCGTTTCTGCAAACTCTTCCAGATCCATCGTGTGTGTTGCAGCCCCGACACTGCGCGCTCCCGTCGTCATCAATTTAGGCAATTCCGTCCTCGTTTGTCACACTGAGCACGACGTTAATCATCCCAGCGGTGCCTCCAATATTTGTTGCACACTTGGACACCAAAAAAAGGGATGCCAGGCGTGCATAAGTTCAAAATTAAACTTTTACTTGGGTTCGTTCTTCACGTACACACAAGCACATTAGCATACTGCTCACTGTTTACATTTTTCACTCGACACGCACGGTCTTCCTGTCTCTTCTCCTGGACCCCTGTGCTGTCCACAGTGCCTGTACAAATGTCATTTATAGACACCCCAAATGTACCTGACCAAATCTAGCTGCTAATGTGAATTAAATAAAATATTACAAAAATAAACTCAGGAACAAATGAATTAAATTCAGTTAATAAAGTAGAACATTAAATGCATTATATTGGGGGGTGTACTCTCTTCAATGTCTCAACATGACCAACATTATTATGGGTCCCACATTAAGTTATCAAAATAAATGGTACATATACATCTCGTCACCAACCTGAGCTGAGGGAAAAATATATTTACAAATAAATCAGTCACTTGAAATATTGATCTACTTTACTTAAATTGAAGTTCAAAAATTGAAATAGTTTTACTTAACTGCAGACGCTGAAAACATTCACTCTTAAATGTTCCACTTTTTTACATTATTGCAGCATGAAAATGTCATATTTTTGCAGAAATGATTAAAGGGTTTTAACAACTTTAAAGCAGCACTGAATGTCTGAATATCAGAATCCTGTCACTTAAAAAAACTGATGACGACAAAAATGCTGAGTATGTGGTGTCTGAAATGGTAAAGGTGAACATGTAAGAAATTAGATTTTCACTTGAAAGTTGTGACTATTCACCTTCTCATATAAATATACTGATGAAAGTGTGTATCCTGCAGCATGAGGATGCCTCTATACGCATGTTTGATCACCTGGTGAAAGAAAATGGTTTGAAGTCAGAGATGGAAAACGACCTGGTCTTCATCAAGGAGCTGATTCTAGGAAAGCCTTTGAGCACTCCGGGAAATGATGCACCAGTTTCTACGAAAGATGAAAATGTATGAGTATTCTGAAATCCGTCAGTTTGATTTTTGCGACAGAGGTCTAATGTCTAATGCTCAATACTGCTGTCATCTCCACAGTGGCCATACAAAGGTCGAGACAAGGACAAGTCTTTCCTCTATGAGATTGTGGCAAACAAGCTTAATGGGATCGATGTGGACAAATTTGACTACTTTGCCAGGTGGAGTTTGCTTAAACTAAAACAGTTACTGATGTAGAGTGAGGAACTACAACTGTGTGTATTACTTCCCCAGAACAATTACTGTGATTACTTCTAATATAGATGGTGTTCCAAGTCTTTGAAGACTGTAGAGTAAAAGTTTTATTTTTATTAATGCATTTCCTCCCTCTGTCTTGTCTCAGGGACTGTCACCACCTTGGCATCAAGAACAACTTTGACCACCTGCGGTACTTCATGTGTGTCAGGGTGTGTGAAGTGGATGGGCTGAAACACATCTGCTGCAGAGACAAGGTGTATACCCATGCTTTTTAAGCTAGAAAAAACTAAGAGGTTTATCTGAGTGTGTGTTACTTAACCAAAGGCAACAATCTTCACAGGAGGTGGACAATCTGTATGACATGTTCCAAACCAGGAATCGTCTCCATAGAAGAGCCTACCAGCACAAAGTACACATGAATATAGAGATTATGTGAGTACCTAGTCTTCCCAATGTTGGTACTATGCAGTAAAATGTTCCTGAATGTTTTTTAAAAAGCTGTTGATTTCTATCCAGGATCAAGGATGCCTTCTTAAAAGCTAATCCATACATCAAGATCAGTGGATCAAAAAGGGAAGAGAATGGAAGGGAATCAGAAAAGAAGATGTTCACTCTCTCTACAGCCAAAAATGACATGGAGGCCTACACCAAACTGACAGGTCAGTGGATGCCAAATTTAAAGACAAATTGAACCAAGAATAGATTATTTACAAGTTTTTGGTAAGTACAAGTATCACGGCAGGTGTAAGCAGCAGGAGCTCAAGAAATAGGCTTGACCTCAGGAACATAACGGAGCAAGCTGGACATTCAAAGTGGAATCAAATAGAGTGAGTTTAGACAGAGTGGGGCAAGAGTTGAGCCATGGATTGGACAACTTGAATCAAAGCGGTACTTTTCTGATCCTTGGCCCTCTCAATCCAGTATAGGTGATAACGGCCTTGTTATGGACAGTGTACATGAAGTATCTGACAGACCTTGTAAACAGATTAGTCATTAGCCCCTTTCACACTGCGACCCACTACCTTAGCGGGTCCAAATTGCACCTTCGACCCGCGTCGAGCAATGTGAACGCTTGGCGTGTCAGGGTGACCCGTGTCGCCTGAAGCCGAGTTCAGGGGGAGTTGCCTAGTGGCAGAGCGTCACACGAAACACATAAAATGCTGGGCGTGTACAATGACGTAGGCACAAGCCATGCGTCGGAGGTAGGGTTAAATACACCTGTCTGCATCAAATTTTTCAAACAAACGATGGCGGGACACCTTGAGAACTCGTTTTTGCAATGCAGTTCATGGAGATGTTACTTTACGGTGCATGGGAAACCGCGCTCTCTTTCTCGCCAGCCCTTCCAGCAGAGGTCCATCCTTCACCGTCCCCGAAATGTGGCGGTAAATAACGTCCTCTGCTCGGAGGCTGAGGAGCTCGCGGACCTCCTTGTCTCCCCAGTTGGCCATATTAAAAAATGTCTCGAACTTGATGTAGGCTAAAACAGAGTAAAACTTGTCCTCACCTGTCGCTGTTGTTCTGAATCAGCTGTCCATTCTGTCTTTTAAACTCCTCACGTCACGCCCACGTCCGACCCGCGTCGATTGCGTTCACATCAAACTCGGCTCGGCAAAAAGACTAGGGTCCGACGCAGGTCGAAAGGCGAGTCGAGTTGACGCGGCAGCCCGGGTCGGCAGTGTGAACACAACAGCGGACACGCTAAATTCGCGAATTAAACGCGGGTTATTCGGCAGTGTGAAAGGGGCTACTGATATTCATTTCACTGGTTCTAATAAAGTTTTAATAGTGCAAACAGACCAAGGCTTCCACACTACTGTGTCTGTGTAATGAAGAAACAGTAGTGTTGAAGTGTTCGTCTGTTTGCACTATTGAATTGCATTAGAATCAGTGAGTTGAGGCCTTCTAAACTCCTGTTAGACTTGTATTTCGTGCTGAAACCCCAAAGAATCGCCCTGTTCTTGCTTGTGTTTCTCTCAGAAGGGAAGTTTCAGGCTGATAAGCTGTTGCTGGACCATTTAAACTTATTTTGTCAGCTGGATGAAAAAGTGAAAGTGTGTTCAAGCTGAACTACGCTTATGCTTAGAAGCCATGTGATTTCATGGAGGGTTGGTCTGAAATATTTGTTCTCCAGTTGTTATCGTTTTTATTTCCCACCTTATACTGTCAGTGTTTCTTTTATACCTACACCTACCTTAACAAGTTATTAGGAAACTGCTCTGCAATATAATGATACTTATATTTATACCACTAAAGAAATATTGACCTGTTCTTATGTTTCCTGACCTGTCTTTCACTGTATTTCTGTTTGTTTTGAAGATCAAGTGTTTGAAAAAATACTCCATGAAGAAATTAATGGAGCTAGTGATATTCTGAAGAGGATCCTCTCTCGAAAACTGTACAAGTATCTGGGTCAAGCCAAGGTGGGTCAAACATTTGGAGGAAAATTTTTTGTTTGCGCCTGCTGTAGTAATTTTTGTTCACACTGAAATTATATAATATATAATATGCTGTGAATATACTGTGTGTGGTTAAGACTTAATAAATTTGTGTATTGTTTTTTCACTTTTCACTGACAAAAGAGAGAAGCTCAACCAAAAAAGAAAATATCAGACGTAAGTAGAAGAACTGGGTTAAGAATATAAGAGAAAAATAACAATAAAAGCAATAAAATAAGTGTTCCATCTCTTAGCAAACAGTTAGAAGTTAGAAAGAACACTTGGCCACGTCAGATCAGCAAGAGCAAGACAACTCTGTCTTATTGGCTGTATTACAATGATCTTAAAATCTTAATCAAGATCAACTTTTTTAAATTTGGGATACCAATTGCTTTTGCTACTTATTCTTTTAGTGTATGTGAACACTTTCAAAGATTTAGAGACTGACACTCGATGACATGACTCACAAGTTCTTCTTCAATTCAGGCCCTAAAACTTGACATAAAAACTAGACAAACTTTTGACTTTTGTAGGCTTATTAAGAACAGTGTAGTTAACTCTGCCTGGATAGTATAGTGGTAAGATTGCCATCTTACATGTGGGAGACCTGGGTTCAAATCTCCTGCATCAAAAGTACTTTATCAAATATGGGTCATTAGGCAAGACCCCCTTACCTTATCTGCCTACCAGTGTGAGTTGCTTTGGATAAAACCGTCTGCCAAATGCATAAACACAATACAGTTTACCTAGCTTTTTTTTATTTAAAATGCCAATCCAGTATCCCATTCCCATGTCCCAACATAGGTTGTATTTGAACATTTGGACTAAAATCACAAACACATACAATAAATTACCTAAAACACGTGTTTGAGTTTCACCACACATATAAAAGCAAGTGGAGCTTCACCATGAGGGAATGGCAGAAATGACAAAAGATTACATCTCAAAATTGGACTCCACCCCACATTCTGCCATTCATTTTCTATACTATCCATTCTGCAGTCCATATAGTTAATTTGGTCATTATTGGGTAAAGGTTTATTACAATCATTAAAGTTGTAAACAATTGAACTGAAGAAAATACCACTTTTCTTTTAAACGGGGGAGCACAGAAGAATCCAGATCCACCAGGAGAAATATCAGAGGTAAGAATAAGAAGAGAGTGAAGATAATAAAACAAAAATAACAATAAAAGCAATAAACTAAGTGTTCCATCTCTTAGGAAACAATTGAAACTTTGAAAACTGCGCTGGCATTGGGCATCTCCGACAGGAGACAAGACTTCGAAGTTTGTGTGAGTTTTCTGTCTTACTGGCTGTACGACACTGACCTTAAAATCTTTAAATTCCCAAAAGCAATCCCAGCAGAATGATGTGATTTAGTTCATTTTTTCATGATTTAATCACAGTTGCACACTGAGGTCAAGAAATTCTCAACAATCCAAATTCCACTTGCTTGAATCCTGATCATTGCCTCTTTCTGCTATATTTAGCACGTGATGTGAAAGATGTTTCTTTACTACCACAGAGATATTATCCATTTGTAAATGTTAACAGTTTTCTCTCCAACACCTCTCTTTTAGGTTGTCCGTTTTGACTATGGGATGAAAGACAAGGATCCCATCGAAAACGTCTATTTCTACACAAAGAGTAACCCGACCACAGCATTCAGTATCCCCAGAGATCAGGTCAGAACAACAGAAAAAATGTGATGTTAGTATTTGTTGGCAGGAGCTGTTCATCACTTGTGCGTATTTCTTTGTGAGACAACCTTGGGTAAGGTTACAATTCAAATGTTAATGTCATCATTGTTGTCAGGTGTCAAGACTCCTCCCAGAACACTTTTCTGAGAAGATCATCAGGGTCTACTGGAAAAAGCCGGACGATGACACTGCAGACCCTAAAACACTCTTTGAAGGCTGGTGTGAGAGCAAAGGCTTTACGGTAATATTTGGGCTAAAGTTGTTAAATACAATAAATACAAATACAACAATTATTTGTACTTACAAAACAACAGCAAATGTTAGCAGCGACAGTGGAGTCTTTCCCTGCTGAATCTCTCACTGGACACTTTTTGCTTCTACTTATGCATTTTTTTTCGCTGTCTTTATTTCAGCACACAATGGAGTGACGCATTGAAAATGGTGATGAAGTAAAAGATGGCACAAGAAGATTAAAAGGAAAAGAAACAATCAGCTGCTCTGTGGTGAATTTTAATGAAAAGGTTTAGCAGACTATAGTGACCTACACCATGTATGTCCAGAAAGAAATGAGGACACAAGTGTGTAACGAATGAATTGTTTCATATTCAGCTTTGTTCTACAGTAAGTAATCTGCATATGTATTTAGGGTTAACTAGGGTTATGCTTCCATGTTTCTTTCTCAAGAAGTAAATGAAACCTGCAAACTAAAAGACAGCTGACTGTGGAAGCTGTAAACCACAGTAAAAGTCTGTCATTTACTGATTTTATGGAGTTTTTATGGTGTGTTTGGCTGTTATGAATATTGAGTGGATTTTAATTTCTTATAATAATTTTAATGCTAATTATGTTAGTTAGTAAGGAAGGTTAGGTTAGTCCATCTGGTTACTGGTAGAATCATTTATGTTGGTGTTTTGGTTTTGAATATTCTGCATTTTTATCTGTTTCTTGGGAAACACGTTGAATCAATATAAAATCATTTGGAATAGATCATTTATAGTACGACAATTACACAAAATATATGATTCATTTTCATGTAGTCTCAGTAAATCACTCAAACTTGCTTAAAGGTGGTTGTGGCAAAGACAGAGATGGTGTGTTGTGGTGTTGTGTTGATTGTGTGAACATTCATTATATTCTTGTATGTATTGGGTCTGTTAATGGGAGCCTAGCAAAGGTTAACAGAAGTGTGTTCCTGTTTAGATAGTTTGTGAACATATTACAAGGTGTCTATTTTAAATAAAGTTCTTTTTCTCTCTGTTTTGCATCTTTGTGGAGTTGAACTTTGCTAAAGGCTAAATTGTAATTCAGCATAAATACTGCTTATATGAAATGACCTCAGATCATTTGCATACCAATTTTAACTACATTACGCCCTTGTTGTTCTACTTTTCATATGATTTATTTCTTTAGAAATCATTTAACTCTGTGTAAGTGTTTAATTAATTCTAGGAAACAATATACGTATAATTCCCTCATTCATATTAGGGAAGAGTGATAAAATAAATGTACTATCTTTACTACTTCTAAAGTTTAAATTCTTATCAGTCATGCAGCCCCATCAGGTACTGCTGTCATTCCTTCTGCAGCAGGACAGCCACACATAACATGCATGGAGAAGAGGAGTCCTGGAGCAGATAGCCTGACCCTCACAGAGCCCTGAAGCAAACATCAACATGAAAAAGCAGAGGCATAAATTAAAAACTGTGTAAATTTCTCCAATATGAGCGGGCAAATACCGGCATGTTCCGTCAGAAAGTGTGTGCAGGTGTAATTTGGAGAAGAGCTGTATTTTCAGAGACAGTAAAACACAAGTCATGCAACAAAAAAAAATGCAGCTTACCATTTAGTACCTATGGACTGTCTTGGGATTATCATGACAATGTGGACCATCTGTTATATCTGCATTGGGTCTAACCCTAACCCATTGTCAGTCTGTCAGGTGGTTCTTCCCCCATACCAGTGTGGCTATACTGTGCGACTGCTATGTGATGATCCCCCATCACACAAAATCAGGTTTCATCCTACTTCAACTCACTGTCTTGTTAACTTAGCCGGTGAGTGTGCAAGCAGAACAGATAGAGCCACAGAGTCATGGATGACCATCCATTTCCATCATCTCTGAATTTTGCTTGTAGTTTGCTCCTTATCTCGGTCACTGTGCTTTGTTATCAGACCCAGACTTTTAAGTGCTCTCTTTATTTTAGCTAAACTACACTGTTTGACTTTGTGGACAGATGAATGATTATATGTTTCCTGTTGCTTTGCAAAAAAAATAAAAAATAAAATTTAGGGTTCATGTAAAGGCTTACTAAAGTAAATACGGGAGGAGAACGTATATCTATCCAGGGTGTATACCGCCTCTCGCCTGATGGCAGCTGGGATATGTTCCAGCACCCCAGTGACCCTGAATTTGCTTAGGTGGCCATAGAAAATGGATGGGATGAAACAAAAGTTGAGCAATCATTTTGGCCTGAAACAGTCACAGGGGTGGGGCGAGCGGGCAGGTAGGTGACTCAAGCTGAAGAGGAAATTAAACATGAATAGTGAAGCAAGCACGAGGAAACCAGGACAACGGATAGAGGGGACTAGAGAGACATGGACTGGAGGAGAAAGGTAATTGTAAGGAATTCACAGAAAGTAACTTGCAATGAAACCACTGTCTCACAAAGTATGTGAGACAATTTTAACTGCATTACTTTTCTGACATGTTCACGTAGTAATTGGCAGATTAGCAATGAAAACTTCAGTTAGAGCTGTTTACACTGAACATCGAGGATGGTGGAATAGAAGGAATAATTCATTTCCTGAGACAAAAACTGCCTCAAGAAAGGAAAAATATATATTCACTTTACAGGTTGTTTTGTTTTTTATTTTGGAAAAATAACTTCAGCAATTTTCCATTTGGTAATAAAATCAAATATCTCCCTGGTTTGGAGTAAGGTCTCCATTTATTAGGAAAGAGCTGTTGTTAGAAATAGAGATCATCACTTATTACACTGTCTTTGCATTTATCAAAGGGTCTCATTGAGTCTGACAGTAATATCATACAGGTACAACCACCAGCTGTTTACCAGCTGACACCTAAGTGCCTTAATGTGATCACTTTCCAAACAAATGAACAAGCTGGATTGCAGAAAGTATGACAATACGCCCAGAAACAACACACATTTCATGATTCATTGTAGAGACAGAAGTGTTTGCATAAGCTGTGAATACATGGGGGACCTGAGCTTGACAAACTTAGAGACATATTGATCTGCTGATTACAGTTTTGCCCTGATGTGGATAAGTGATACATACTGTACCTTTCCACAAGTGCATGTTCAAGTTTTTGTATTTTAGATACTGAGTGGGATAAAATGTGTAATTGTCAGTGAAACTATGCACAAATCATAGACAACATGCTATTCTTCAAAACACAAAAGCAAAGGTTTTTCAACAATAATATTGTCTAATATTGTCTATGTGTGTGTCTATCTGTGCGGTAACATAAATCTGTGCTTCTAGAGACACTGCATACCTGCTTGTTTTATGTACTGGATAGATAATTCATTTATTCCATTTAGATGAGTAGTCAGAAAATTAGTGGAGGTGATTAAGTGATTCAACTTGGCTATTTAGCAAAAAATTCATAAAAAAAGATATCATCAGCATAAAGACAAATTTAATTATTCCCACTGTTTGTTATAATACCAAAATAATTTATTTTATTCTATTGACATGCAGTGAAAGTATTTTCTTGACAGATCCACATTCCCTTCTTTACTTTCCTTTCCTCAGACTATGTTTATGTAAATTTGCAAGTAAAATTTTAACAGAATATTCCAATTTGATAGGTGTGGCCACAGCCAATTTGCTGGTATTGTTCCAACCTTAGTGTCTTTTGCAGCCTGGGGCAACATGTAAAAACAGAGGCCGAGATTAAAAACTGTGTACATTTCTCCAATATGAGCAGGGAAAAACTGACATGTACCGTCAGAGACTGTGTGCAGGTGTAATTGGGAGAACAGCTGCATTTCAAAGGCAAAGATTTTCACACTAGGGACTCAACAAGTATTCTCAGATAACTTTCCATATGCATAGCTTTGTTATACTTGTAAAAAATGGCTTTGTTCTTAGACATTATAAATGAAATAAGTCTCAGTACTTTTCCATGATGACCTAAAGTGATCCAGGAATAGGAAGACAAAACAATTGGGAAAGCCTGGGAAAGCAAGGGCAGATTCACACACACACATTGTTTTGGGCTGATCCAGCGAATATGACGAAGCATGTTGAACCTACTCATGTCCAATCATACTCGGTCGAGTGTGAGTCCAACCTATGAAGGCTATAAATACAAATGATAACCGGAAGTCGAGGTTCAGTCTGACGGACTTCCTGCGGGAGCTCTGTTCCACTGAGCCCAGCGCTGATATGCTTTGACGTGTGACTACCAATAAACACTTCATTTTCACTTGAATTACTCCGGTCCGTTCTTGAGCTTCCAATTAAAGAACCGAATCTAACAAAATGGTCCCGTGACCACGTGGTTGGCTGACTCATAGACCCCCGTGCGAGGGAGGACGGCTGGAGGTGATCGGAAGGACAGCTTTTTTCAGACAATTTGAGGCGCCAGAACTAAAAAGGTGAGCAGAAAACCTCTTGTACGACTAAATGTGAAATTTCTGCATATTGGGTAACCTAAATGAAGTTGTCTGAATTAAGGTGTCCTCTGATCATGTTAAATCCAAGTGTGAATGTACTGTCTGATATTTGCATTGAATGGTAACACGTCAAGTATAAACACATAGCCTCACACAGGGAAAGTGAATAAGTGTCCTGACAGGTGAATTCGAACAAATAAAAGACAAGATGAATTCATTTTATAAATGAATATCCCATTTGGGGAACTTGTCTTCAAAATTGAGAGGTTTCCGTGCACGAAGAGCTCCGTGGACGAAGTAGTTTATAAAATCCCAAAACTGAGTTGGGTCGACTATAAATAAAATTAGGGGAATTCCGGGACGGAAGGTCTTCTCCCCTGACAGGAGTTGGGACGAAGGATTGAGGACTCCGGGCTACGAAGCGGTCTATAATTCCCGAAATTGAGTTGGGTTGACTGGACAAATTTATACTGTAGGACACAGGGTCAGATTTGTTTAATTTCATGCAACTGTGGGGAGGATTGACTGCTCGAAGATATTGGACTGCTCCTGCAGATCTCGAGAGGTTTCTGTTCAATATTTGGGTTTGGCATAGATAGAAAGGGGGGAGAAAACAGTATTTTTATGGTGTGCCGCAAAGTGATGGAATAACACGAATGCTTTGACAAGTGGGATAAACTCCGAGAGGTGAAGCGCACAGAACGCATAGGTTCTGCGTAGAAGCTTCTTCACCTGCTTTCAGCATTTGGGCAAATACATCTTCCATCTACTTTGATTAACACGTGTATAACTTTTGAATAGGTCACAAAAATTGATTGACGACTGGAAAAAATGTAAACCCGGCTCGTTGGGGTCGATGCTTGTTGACACTTTGGAAAGATGGAAGAAAATGGTCCCGAGGTGAGAAGAAAAACGAGGGACAGATACATTTGTAAATTGGACTGGAGAAATGCAGAAAAAAAGAGTGTGCGAGTTTGCTCCACTGAGGCTGAGTGTGTGTGTTCAAAATGTTTTCGAAACAAACGAGAGACTAAGAATCAAGCAAATGCATAATACAGAAGGAAAAAGTTTATGATATATTTGATCCCAAAGTTCATTGACAAAAATTAATAATTTTTTTCAGCATCAACGCACTAATAAGACCTATAAGAGAAAAAGAAAAAAAATCAACAGTTGGAGGCTTGGCCTGAGGCCTGAGGTTTCTAACTAAGGATCAGCTGTGCAGCAGCATTACAGGAAATAATGAATAATGAATAATGAAAAGCTTCAAACGCTTTTTGAGCCATAATATTCCCAATTTAAGTTTATAGTTGTTCTCTTTGTCATAAATGTGCACACCCTAAGATTGTCTCTTCTCAACCCTGCTTCCTTTTTTCTCTCATTCAGCCCTGAGAGTGAGAAAAAGTCCAAACAGACTCTGAGTGATCATTGGCCTGAATTTATAATGATATAATGATTATAATGGGGGTATAGTTTTGTACTAGAGCAATTAGTATTAATTCATCCATCTATTTTAACATGCATATGATTGGGAGAGACACCAAAGTATGTAGATAAACTGAAAACAGCTTTACAATGCAAAAATCGCAGTGATGAGATAAGAAACAATAAAATGTTTAATCATAATAAAAAAATAAAAATAAAAAAAATCCAGGAAGAACATAGAGGTTGAAACATTCATACAAAGATGATTCTAGTTTTATGCTAGAACCAGACAATGCATCGCTCCATAATCTGATTAGTGATCTGAATACATTTTCAAAAATATCAGGGCTTAAACCCAATTATGAGAAATGTCGCATATTGAGACTTGGCAATTTGAAGAATAGTGATTTCCATCTTCCCTGTGATCTTCCAGTGGAATGGGTAGGTGGAGCTGTTAATATTCTTGGTATCCACATACCCCAGAACATCGGAGACATATTTTTAATTAATTATAAAAACAAGTTGAGTAGGATATGTTCTATTTTACAGCCATGGCAAGGCAAAAATCTAACTATTTATGGTAAGGTAACACTTATAAATTCTTTAGTTGTGTCTCAATTTACTTATTTAATGTTAGCACTTCCTTCACCACCTGAAGTTTTCTTTAAAGAGTATGAAAAACAAATATTTAAGTTTATTTGGAATGGCAAAAAAGATAAAATTAGACGAGCATATCTTTACAATGATTATGAGGTAGGTGGTATGCAACTGTTGAACCTGAGGTCAATGAACAAATCATTAAAAGCATCTCTCATACAAAAAATTTATTTTAACCCAGACTGGTTCTCAAGCAAGTTACTTGAAAACATTCATCCAATGTTTGAGAAAAAACTGTACCCATTTTTACAGATTAGCCCAACACACTTTGATAAGATGGTAAGCATTAGTTATAAAGCTTCTACCTTCTTAACGGAAGCACTACAAAGCTGGCTACATTTCCAGTATTACCCTCCTGAAAAAGCAGAAGAAATATTACAACAAATGTTATGGTTTAATTCAAATATATTAAGTGGAGGACAAGTAATCTTTTTTAAGCACATGTTTAGTAAAGGAATTATTTTTGTTAAAGACATTTTGAATGAAAAATGTGAGATCCTTCCATATAGTCAAGTAAGAATTATGTATGGGGAGGTATGTACTATTCAACAGTATAATCAATTAATTGCGTCTCTGCCTTTAAGTTGGAGACAAAAAATTAAAACTAGCTGTGACAATAATTTAGTGTGCAGACCAAATATAAAGCAGTACAAATGGCTAAACCGAACAAAAATTAACAAGGAAATATACACATTTTATTTACAAACGGATAAATTGGTGGAGTTCCCATGTAAAGTTTTTGATAGCTGGGAAAAAATGATAGATTGTCCTCTTCCATGGAAAGAAATATTCAATAATTTTTACGAAGCATCACTGGATATAAAAATATGTTTTTTTCAATACAAGTTAATTTTTAAATACTTAAACACAAAGAAAATGCTGCATATTTGGGGTATAGAGGCAAATCCATTCTGTCGATTTTGTTTAGAAGAAGAAGAGACCACAGAACATTTATTTTGGTACTGTCCTTCAGTTGTTATATTCTGGCTTGAATTACAAAGTTGGCTGTTAAAATATGATATCAACTTGCGTTTAGATCTCCCTACAGTACTCCTGGGCGAGTTGGCAAATGAAAGCCAGGCAATACATAATATCATTCTTTTGTTGGGAAAAGTTTTTATAAATAAAATGATGGATTTAAAACAGTTCAATTTAAGAGCCTTTAAGAATTATGTCAGACACTATTGTAAAATAGAGTGTACAATGGCATGGGAGACAGGTAAAATAATCTATGCAGACAGGTGGTTTAAGATAAAAGATGGAGAAGGATGGCCTTAGGTTTTTGTTTTGTTTTGATTTTCATTTCATTTCTTAAATGTTTAAGGTATAATTTCAAGGTACATCAGCACACAAAACATATGTCACAATTCCTTCCTGGGGTGGTGTAGGGGGAGGGGGGTGGGGGGTGGGGGGGGGGGGTGGGGGGGTAGTTAATATATGGTTTTGAAATGTTGGGGGACACATATTGTTTTTTTTTTGTATTTTTTTTCTCTTTCTTTTTTTCTTTATCCAATTATTGTCCTCTAATATATGTTATAATTTGCCTTATTTCTGTGCCTTGAGGATTGTATGAAGAAAGAGAAAAGGAACGAAGGAAAATATGGAAGAAATTATTAAAGAGTGAGAAGAAAGAAAGAAAACATAGGTCCCCCATAAGGGGGGGTGGTGGTTGGGTTTAGAAAAAAAAAAAACATTCATACAAATTGTTGCTGAAATAAGATTTAACAGCTCTCTTAAAGAGCTAAAGTCAAATACACAAGCAGAGTGTTTAGGATATTTGCTTCTTTAATTAAAAAAAAAAAACATCTGAAAAAATGTTCTACAAATTGAAACATTATGATTTCCACCTGAAGCAGGACTGAGATCAGACAGTCAGACCATATGACATGACGTTAAACTATCAGGATTTAGGATTTAATATCACAGCCAGACAGTCAGATGACAAACATATTAAAGTTATTAAAGGTTAGCCTTTATTGTTATTAGGAGATATTAACGTGACTTTAAAATTTTAGCTGCCCTAAATAGTTTTCCTCTGCCTCTTTTCACCAATTCTGAGTCAATAGTTATCACCAATATTTAGATTCAAACTAAACCATTTGACTATTTAACTAAATCATTTAACTACTTAACTGCAACAGATTTATGAAACAATTAATATGCTAACTTAATAAAGCAGCAAAGTGCTTCATAGAAGTTTAAATAAATTAGGGCATTAGGAGAATAACAGGTCAAGTCAAGGTTTGTTTTTATGGCGCATTTAGCAGAGACCAGCTTGGTGAGCCAAAACAAAAATTTGTGCAGACACACAGACTTAACTTTGGCTGAAACTATCCCTATTATGCATTGTATTATGCATTATTTAACCTAATATTTTATATGATATATAATATATGACCTATATATGAATGTTTTCAGGTTGTCCCACATGAGGCCTGGACGGGGAGAAAATACCCTGTCCATACCCTTTTTTAGGACATTATGAGGACTTGTGTGAATGTGTGAAATAACTGAATGAATTCAACAAACGTAATTGGTCCTCTCCTCTGTGGACGGGATCATACAAGGTAGCAGAAGCTACATCAGATTGTGTAAAGGTATGGTTAAATTCGAAGCTCAACGCCGTTCCACCTCCACCGCCTGTTCACCGGGTGAAGTGTGGAACCGATGGACTGGAGAACGCGCGTGCAGGCTTCTCTTGACTCATCACGAGCTGTGGTTCAGTGCACAGAGCAGCACACAGACCGGCCCACAGAGCAGCTACGGCAAACAGAAAATACTGAATCTCAGGTGAGGGCACACGCGCACGCATTCCAGACTCCAGCTTTTTATGTTACCTTGACAGCAACCGGAAGTCTTGGCTGTTTGTCCCATTTTCCTCCGTGGTGGTTCGGTTACCAAGCGATGGCCATGGTGAGTGGGGGCTGGGGAGATCCCAATGGGGGCACTAACGGCTTGGGGGACAAGGGCTACCTGAGGGGGGAGGAGGAGGACGCCAATAGGTGGCGTGATGGAAATTCGAACTGTGCTTAGTCATAACATGTGGTTGAAAGAAAAAGGACATGAATGGGATGAATGAAATGTTCTGTGAGAACAGTGTAAATCAGGTGTTTTGGTTCATCAGAAGACGTTCCATTAGAGACAGTGCTTAATTTGTAAATCATAAGGTGCCGGAACGCAAAGTACATATGACAGCTCAGGGATGACGAGACGCGTACAGGTCCCGGAACGTATACAGAAAAGGTGCTGAAAACAACATGAAAATGTCCACTTGAAACGCTGTGGGACTTACAAGCCTCAATTTCAAATAATATCCATGGTATAAATGTTATGACGATAATTTGTAATTATTTAAGGCTAGTACGCAAAACATAGGCAAATGCCCACATCACCACAGGTGGGACTCCAGTAGGCCTATACAGCCAGCAATTAATTTCTCAACAGGTCTAACGTGTAAAAAAAATATTATTCAAAGATTGGCACGGCGTCCTATTAATAGACAGTATGTTTGCTCACCATATTTAGTTGTTTAAAACACCCCACATCACGAGCATGTCCGGATTGTCCTCAACCTCTTTTTTTCTGCTTTTACTGCGTGTGTCTGTGGCAGTTCTGTGTCCTGCTTTGGCCACCCAGGACCTCACGTACGGGACTGGATTGAATTTAGCCAGGGGGGGTCCAACAAGATTTAAGAAGAGTAAAGATGACATGGTGGATGTGAGCAAAGAGCTACGGTTGGGAGTGCAAATCAAGTTCATTTGAGAAAATCCTATAATTATTTTGCAATTTTTAAATTTATTTATATGTATTTTTTTTTTTCAAAAACAAATGCAGTAAAGCACTGAATACGAGCCACCAAGAAGGCAAGTTAATCTGAACACAAGTTCCTGTTTACTAATTTATCGTTTAATGCAATTATCGTTAGGCCTATTCATATTCCTCATTGGCTCCGCGTCCAGCGTCTCACGTCACGTGGTACGCGTGCATCAGTTGGACCATGTTGTTGGATAGTTCTAGCAAGCACCGCAGCAGCGTGTCCTTTGAAGCTCCAGAGGTGTCAAGCTTGATAAGCAAAGAGAGTTATGATATCGTATGAAGATACACGCGGTGAGTTTGCAATTTGATGTCAGCGGATTTCATTTGCTTAACTTTACCTGGGGTATATTGAGCTACGTAAAGGGAGGAAAGACAATATTGTAGCTTGTCTATTTCAACAGTAAATTTGGCACGTACGTTACCTTGGTGAACAAACTTAGCGGGAAAACGTGATGTTGTACTAGCATTAGTTTTGGCATGGAAGTGTAAACTGTCTGTCTCTTCGTTGGCTAGATGGATACACAAAGATTTTTTAAGAAAGTAGAAGAACCAAGTAAGGATCAAGAGGGCACAGCGGAGGAATAGGATAGGAGAGAAGGAGGAGAAGATGAGGTCTCAATAGAGGTCAGTAAAGAGCTACAAACAACGATGTATATTGGCCACAGCATTGTGCAACTCATTCCTTGAGTTAAAGACGTTGCAGACGTTTCAGAACGTTGTGGCCACTAAGTTACCATTTACTTTTTTGTTTGTTTTGTTTTGTTTTGTTTTGTTTTAAGAGCCATAGTAGTTTATTAAATCGTGTTCAGCATCTCAGTGTCTGAAGCCAGGCTTGACGTTAACTTTTTTGCCCACCGGCCACTGTGGCTAGTGGTTTTCCCGCGTCACCAACCATTTGGCCTTTCTGCTAGCCAGAGTTTTGTTGTTGTTGTTTTCCCTTTAGAAAATTCTTGCATTTAAATACAATCAATTAATGCTACTACTGTTATTTGTCACACCAAAGAATAAGTTACCTCGGGTAACCTAACTTAACTTACCATGAAATTATATCCCTAATCTGTTTGTATGCCATGCATCAACATATTTTTGTAAGGTGACAGACAGCAGAGAGGCTGGAGGAGATGGAGGCGAGGACAGAGGAGGTAGAGGAAAAGAGGCAGGAAGAGATAGAGGAGCAGAGGCTGAGGGAGAGGATGGAGGTGGTAGTGGAGGAGAACCCACAGTTGAAGAGGGAGGAAGACAAGCAGAGACAGAGGCTGGAAATTCACAGGTGAGGTTAATGGATAATGTTAGTCATGAGAGTGGCAGCCATGGCCTAGTGCATAGGTGCAAATAAAGTTGAATGTCTTCATACTTGCTCCCGTTTTGGTCATTATACTGCATTGCTTAAAACTATGTTCTATACAAGCACATCTTTATCAATAGACCTATATGAAAATTGTACAAAATTCACTTTAAATTCACTATGGTTTCGCCCTTGGTGCAATGTATCCCAAACTCAACTCAGGCGTTTTTCCTCTTAGAGTATCTTGCCCTTATTCTGGCCAACTTTACATAGATGTGGAAATTGACCTATGCCAACAAAATATGAACTTAATTATTAGAACATCATTTAATTTAACAGCCATATACTTACTTCCCTTCCCTATGCTGTAGTTTCGGAAAAATACGACGTCATACATTATATTGATATGATCAGATATAAAATTAACTTCAGGGTTTAACCATGTTTTTGTTTTTGAACTCCATGAAGGGTGAGGCAGAAAGACAGACTGTGGACTAGAGTGAGGAAGGGAGTCCAGATTCAGAGGAGGTCGAGCAAATAGATCTGCAGGGAGACATAGAGGAATCTGAGAGAGAGGCAGAAGGTGAACAAGCAGGCAACGAGGAAGAAAATGATCAAGAAGCTGCTGCTCCCCTTTATGATTTAGGTGATAAAGACACAGGTCCCAGACAGGTGAAGCTGAATAGCTATCCACAGGACAGCTTTGGTGCACAGAAAAGGGCATTTAACCACAGCTGGTTTGCTAAGTACCATTGGTTAGAGTATTCAGTTAGCCGGAATGCTGCATTCATTCAGTGGTTGCAGACATTGGAAAAAAGCTTTGGCCGTCTTCAGTAAACATGACTTGGCACAGTCCCATAAGGACAGTGTTGTTGCATGGAGGGGGTACCAGGCAACTACCCAGCAGGGAGATGTGGTGCAAATGATGATGTCTGCAGAGGCAAATGAGATGGCGGCGAGAAGGGAGTATCTGAAGAGAATTGTTGCTGTCACCTCAATGTTAGGGGCCCAGGGACTACCCTTTCGTGGGGATGATGAAAGTGTTGAGAGCACAAACAGAGGCAACTTTCTGGCTTGCATGGGTCTTCTTAGGAAGTTTGATCCATTCTTGCAAAACCATATTCCTCCATCAAATTCCACATACATCTCACCAGTCTCTCAGAATGAGATGATTGAGTGTTGTGCTCAGGAAGTGACAAGTGTCCTTGTGTCTGAGATCACACGCTCTAAAATGTATGCCATCATGGCGGATGAGGCAAGAGATGGTCGATCAGAGCAGCTGGCTGTTTGTGTTAGATATGTGTCAGAGGGGGAGGTAAAGGAGCATTTTCTGGCACTTGCAGAGCTGATGTCATTTGAAGCACAGTCTATTGCAGACAAGCTACAAGAGCAGCTCCAAACCAATGGCATTGCTGATGTGAAGTGTGTGGCACAGACATATGACGGTGCCGCCGTCATGAGTGGACCCACGGGAGGCGTGCAGGCACGATTTAGAGGGCTTCATCCTGAGGCTATCTATATACACTGCTATGCACATCAGCTCAATCTAGTGTTGTGCCACACCTGCAGGGCTGTTTCAGAGGCTGTGGAGCTGTTTGATTTGTTGGAGTCTCTGTACTCTTTTTTCACCACCTCCCTTGTACATCACCACACATTCAAACATGCTCAGCTGAAGCTTGGTTTGGCAGTGGAACTAGTCCAACTTTCCAACACTCGTTGGGCATGTAGGCTTCAGTCGATCAATGCTGTGCTTGAGACCTTACCTGCCATATTTGAGTGCCTGTCAGCCACCGGGTCTCCCAAGGCCACCGGTATCAAAGCAAAGCTAGCAAGGTTCTCGACTATCTATGCTTTGCTGATGTTTCAGACACTTCTGTCCATCACTGAAGGCCTCCACAAACTCCTTCAGAAGGAGACATTAGACCTGGCTGAAGCACTGATTGGAAAAGATGCTGTGTGCGACACTCTTAAAGGTAAACGCACTGATGCATTTGCAACAGAAATGTTCGAGAGAACCAAGGCTCTGTGCCTCACACATGACATTCCAGAACCACATGCCAAGAAAAGGCAGAAACAGAGAAAGATGGAAGATTTTGTGTGTGACACAACTGTTGGATTGCGCACTGAATTAGTGAACTCTGAGGTCTTTAAAAGAGATTTGCTTTTCCCCTGTTTGGATAGGATGGTTGGTGAACTTGAACAAAGGTTTGCCAGTGTAGATGCAGGGCTCCTTAAAGGAATACAGGCATGCAGCCCTAAATCTGACAACTTCTTGAATGAAGTGAATTTGAAAGAGCTTGCTGGGCACTATAACATTGACTTGAAAACAGAGGAGGTCCTTGTTGCCAGAAACTTTCTTGCTCGCAAAGCAGATGCTGGGTATACACCCCAAGATATGCTAGCTGTCCACAATCTCTTCAGCGCAGACAGGTTCCCCTCACTGAAAGAAGTCCTCCAAGTTGCTCTGACTGTGCCTGTAAGTAGCTGCTCATGTGAGAGGTCCTTTAGTGCTCTGCGCCGACTGCACACTTGGCTGCGTAAAACAATGGGGCAAAAAAGCCTTCATAACCTTGCAGTCATGGCCATTGAAAATGGCATAGTCAGTCAGGTCAATGACGGCAAAATAATTGACCGTTTTGCCACTAAGAGACAGAGAAGGCACTCGTTGATTATTCCTCCAACAAAGTAAACAGGAAGTTAAGCTTAAGTTGTTGTAGTTCAAGTTTGAAATTGCATTTGACCAGTCTCCCGACCCGCCAGGTTGGTGGGGGGAGTAATATACATACTAGACAATAAATACACACACACACACAGCATCAGAAAGTACAATCGGTGGTCTTATAGGTTATGTTCAGTATTGTAGTAGATACAATATGTAAGGATATGTAATATGTTTTTTCAGTGTTTGTGAGTCTGATGGCTTGTGGAAAGAAGCTCCCAGTCTGCTTGTGCAGCACCGCATGCTGCGGTAGTGCTTCCTTGGGTTGACTATAGTTATAAGTAGAGGTGCACCGAATATTCGGCAACCGAAAATGTTCGGCCGATAACGCAAAAAAAACACATTTGGCTGAATCGGAGGCCGAATAGTGGTGACGCAAAATTATCCAAGCAGACAACGTGCAGTGACTGAGTGAAGCGTAAAACAGACAGCTCTCTCTCTCTCTCTCTCTCTCTCTCTCTCTCTCTCTCAAACACACTCACACACACACACACACACACACACACACACACACACACACACACACCTACCTACCTTACGTACAATGACAGAACCGCGGGAACTAAGCTAGGGGCAAACAGGCGAGTGAGCTACAAACTGGCGCATCCTTAAAAATGTCATTGGTGTGGAAATATTTCAAAGTTCATGAGGGCGAGAATAGATTTGCGGTTTGTGAGGAGTGTAAGACTAAAGTGTCTAGAGGGGGTCTCAGTGCTAAAACTTTCAGCACGTCAGGTCTGATCAATCATTTGAAGTCCAACCATCCTTCAAAATATGAGAAGTACGCGAGGGAGACCAAGAGGAAAGCTAACACAGCTAAATCGGCTTGCACAACTCCATCAGTGGCTGACATCTTTAAAAAGAGCAGGAAATTCACAAAGGACAGTGTCAAGGCAAAGGGAATTACTGAGAAGGTAATGGAATACATGGCTTTAGATGACCAACCATTCAGTGTTGTGGAGGATGTGGGGTTTCGGAGACTAATTCAACACATCGAGCCCCGCTACACCTTACCTAGCCGACGCTACTTTGCCGATGTTTGCCTGCCAGAGCTGTACAACAGCATCACCAGTCATGTGCACGAGCTCTTGGCCAAAGGCAGCGATCTACCTTACATTAGCTTCATGACTGATATATGGAGCTCCGACGTCAGCCCAACAAGTATGTTGAGCCTGACGGCGCAGTGGGTGGATGAAGACTTCCAGCTAAAGCGTGTTGTACTCCAGTGCCAGGAATTCAAAGGCTCCCATTCCTCAGTGGCCATATCGGGCGTGTTTAACAGTATGTTTGAGCGCTGGGGAATAGACAGCACTAGAGTGCACGCAGTTGTCAGCAACAACGCTCATAATATGGTTAAAGCCATGGATGATAGCGGCCTGAGAGGAATACGATGCGTGGCCCATACTTTGCAACTTGCTGTCAATGAAGGTGTGTTGAGCCAGCGGAGCATTGCTGACATAGTATCATCAGGGAGGAAATTCGTAGGCCACTTCAAACACTCCCCTTTAGCATATTCTCGCATCCAGGCTATCCAGGAACAATTCGGCATGTATCCTAAACGTTTCCAGCAAGATGTCAGCACCAGATGGAATAGTACGTTCTATATGCTACAGAGCCTTTTTGATCAAAAGCGAACCCTGGCAGCCTACATTGCAGATTACGATCTGCCGGCGACATTCACCCCTTACCAATGGCAAATAATTGAGAATGTTCTCTCTCTCCTTGCGCCATTTGAACAGCTGACGAGAGAAATTAGTTCAGCCAAAGCATCCGCTGCAGATGTCATCCCCTCATTTGCAGCACTGACGCGTCTGCTGAAAAAAGAAGTGGAAACCGACCACGGGGTGAAAACAATAAAGCACTTTTAGAAGCTCTGGACAGACGTTTTAGCCAGACAGACACAGAGCCCCTGTTCTGCATAGCAAGTGTGCTTGACCCCCGATATAAGGATCATTACTTTGATGTTGACAAGAAACGGAGAATGAGGGAAATGGTTCGTGCAGAACTATGGAGTTTATTTTGTGTCAATAAGTTTTAAGAAGACTTTTATAAGAGCAAGCAAAATATATCAATTCAAAAACTAAATTTAAAAAAGTCAAACAAAAAAAACAAATTCAAACAAAAAATACATGATTGCAATTAAAAAAAACTGAAATCGTGTAAAATATTTGCCTTCGCCTCGACGGGGGCATTCCTATTGGCTTATTTGTGTTTGACGGACAGCTAAGCAAGCGTACGAAGCAGCTCTGGCCACAGCAGCTACTCTGCTTCTGATTGGTTCTAAAAACGTCAACAACGGCGCGAAGGAATACGATCTCTGAAGAATGGCATAATTGTAAACTATAGACATGTCCTTACCTCGGACTGCATTATAGCACTTCTCATCCAAGAAAATGTAGAACAAAGAGCGTTCAAATAAAACAAAGCAGTGAAACCCAAGGCCACATACAGACACATGCACACATTACATTACATTACGGTCATTTTGCAGACGCTTTTAACCAAAGCGACTTACAATAAGTGCGTTCAACATCGGTAGGCAAAAGAACTTCAGGTCACAAGAAATCATAAGTGCATTTCCTTCTAATACCAAACAGCTAAGAGCAAAACTAGTGCTAGAGTAAGTGCGATAACCAACCAGCCTCTCACCAACTGCACACCAGTCACAGCGGGGTGGGGATGCAAACCCTGGTTCGGGTAGGGGAAGAAATAAAAGAGGTAAGAAAAGCAGGAATGGGATGCAAACCCTGGTTCGGGTAGGGGAAGACATAAAAGAGGTAAGAAAAGCAGGAATGGGATTCAAACCCTGGTTCGGGTAGGGGAAGAAATAAAAGAGGTAAGAAAAGCAGGACTGGGATTCAAACCCTGGTTCGGGTAGGGGGTAATGAAAATATAGAGGGTGCCAGTGGTGGAGGAAACAATAAGTGCGTAAGGAACTAGGACGGCGCAGATGCTGTCCTAAGAGGGCGGATCAGGGTAGTTTTTCCTGAAGAGGTGGGTTTTCAGCCTACGGCGAAAGATGGGCAGCAACTCAGCTGTCCTGATATCAGTCGGGAGATCGTTCCACCATCGGGGTGCCAGAACAGAGAAAAGCCGTGACCGTGTCGATCGTGCGCAGGGACCCCTGAGTGACGGGGCAGCCAGGCGCCTAGTGGCCGCAGAGCGAAGTGGTCGGGCGGGGGTGTAGGGCTTGACCATAGCCTGGAGGTATGAAGGAGCTGTTCCTTCCACTGCCCTGTAGGCCAGCACCAGAGTCTTAAACTGGATGCGAGCAGCTACAGGGAGCCAGTGTAGAGAGCGGAGAAGGGGAGTGGTGTGGGAGAACTTTGGGAGGTTGAACACCAGACGAGCAGCAGCTTTCTGAACCAGCTCCAGAGGTCTGATGGCAGAAGCCGGGGCGCCAGCAAGGAGGGAGTTGCAGTAGTCCAGGCGGGAGATGACAAGAGCCTGGATGAGCACCTGTGCTGCCTTGTCGGTGAGGAAGGGGCGAATCCTCCGGATGTTGTAGAGGAGGAATCGGCAGGAACGGGTCACTGATGCGATGTTTGGCGAGAACGACAGTTGGTCGTCCAGGGTCACACCCAGATTCCTCGCGGTCCGGGTTGATGTCACCACAGAGTCATCCATGGTGATGGCCAGATCTCGGAACGGGCAGCCCTTCCCCGGGAGAAACACCAGCTCAGTCTTGTCCAGGTTGAGCTTAAGGTGGTGGATCGACATCCACCCCGAGATGTCTGCCAGGCACGCAGCAATGCGTGCTTCCACTTGGGTGTCAGAAGGGGGAAAAACACACTCACAAATACAGCCACGCACACGCCACACATACTGGAAGGAAAGTCAGGAGCACAGGGCCACAACGTGCACCTCAAAGAAAAAAATAAAGGATGAATTAGGATAAATAAAGAAATAAAATGAACCTATGTTTTTAATATCTGTATGGAAACATGTTATGGTATCCTGTGATGTTAGAAACAGCTCTGATGTCACACCGTTGGTACCACATGAGGTGTTTCTAATTCAATTAGAACCGGAAAAAACTTAATGCTGATCCTGAACTGTCTGTGGACGGCTCAGCATCACGAAACACAGCCACTGGTAAGAATTAAACAACATTATTACTAACTAATAAGTGAGAATTAAGCAGATTATGCTGAAATTTTATTTTTAACGCTCTGACCTGAATTAAGAGAGGACAGACAATATTTATCCTAAACAAGTTAATCAGTTAGTCATTGAAAAGAAATGTCTGCTTTCTTGATGCTGTGCTGCTGCCAAGATGAGATCTAACCACAAACATTTCTGTCCTGCAGCAAAGAACAACACAGGAGGAGAAACTGCAGTGGAGCAGTTCGGCAATTAATGAACAATTAATTAACAATTAATCATGGTTTACTAAAACTTCTCAAATTTTCCCAAAAAATTCTGTGTTTTTGTCTTCTTTTGCATTTTACCTTGTGTGGTTGTTGCCGCATACCGTGTATTCAACAGCTCTGTCTAGGATGCATAGGATGATAATAAGTTACCTGCACTGCCCTCTTATTAATCAATTCAACAATTAGATGAGACAATTGCTCTGGAAGACTTCCCGGACCTGGAAGAGGAAGACATGGAATCATACTCAGACCACTGTTTGTATACTTAGGCCCCAATGAAAACATGAGGTTTGCTTGAGCAAACCCAGAAATGCGATATGTGTTTGTCATCTGTTGTCCTAACCTGTGGTGTCTGGTGTTGAGTGTTGTTTGTGTGTTGTCATGATCCCAAAACTGTCTGACGATTTTTCCACAGCAGAGTAAGTGGATAATACAGAAGTTCTCATGAATGCTGGACAGCAACTTAGTGAGAATTCTCGTATTGTCTTAAAAAAAAAGGGTTATCTGTGTTGATGTGTTCTCTAAATGATTTGAAGTTTTTTCACAGCAAAATAAGGTGATGGTACTGGATTTCTCATTAAGGCTGCACAGCAGCTTGATGATTCTGGTTCCTATTCTGATTCCTATTCTGGTTCCTAAAAGCAAAGGTTATACCAACTGGCCAGTTGTTTTGTTTTGGTTTATGTTTATTTTATGATTTCTTTGATTTGATTTGATTTTCTTTTGTTTTGGTTTGGGGTCCATATGAAAAAATAAATAAATAAATGATGAATTGGGCATTAGGATTGAACCTTTCAAAGAGACATGCCCTAAGTATAAAAATACAGTGCAAATGACATTTTGCACTACTGCGCTGCACGATTTGCTAATATTATTCCACAGATTCAGAACCACTACAGGACGTACGGCCGGAGGACTCATAAGCTTGAGTTCTGGGAGGCCTTGCCCATCATGCCAAGATGATGGTGAAAAACCACACAACAAAATTATCCCAAAAGAAAATTAGTTAGGGAGAGGGATGGTAAAGATCCCTCAGGGAAGCGACGTACTGGTGACCTCTCCTTCCAAGATTAGTTCCGGATCAGAATGCTGAACAGACGTTCAGCCAAGAGGAGAACCGAGCACCAAGCAGTGACAGGATTGGACCAGAAGAGACTACACGACTCGTCACGTGGACATCATAAAAAATTAAATTTGTTCATCTGTTGTATTTCATGTAATCATTAAGCTGATTAATCATTTTGTGGCTATAAATCAACCAGTCATTAGTATGACCATTGCCAGTGGGGTGACTCGGCTGTTTGGAGCGGGACCTTAGACTTTGAACGGTAATGAGTTGGTCGGTCGCCAAATGGAAATGGGGCCATAGGAGAATTTTTCCCGGTTCAGCCATCGGGTTTTCGCTCCTATTCGCTGCAAGCGGTGGACGAGCCTGCTGGTAATGTTAATCGCCTTATGCAATGTATGAGTGTCAGTAGTTTAGAAATGATGTGATAATTTTTAATTAATCAGTGTTGTGATGTTATGATACTTATGGGGGAGCAAGGCTTTGCAAACCACATAGAGTTTTAGGCCATTATGAACAAAGAGTCCACACAGAGGATGGGTTCGGGGCCACATACACACAATACATATAGCAAAATATTATTTTCTACATATAATCTATTAAGAAATGTGCTCATTTGCAGAGTTATTATCAGTTGAGTGAGGAAGGTTTTACACTTACTAGAAAAGAGTCTATATTTCTAGAATCTTGATCAATACTCCTGATATAGAAGGTTTTTTTGCTAACGCATTAGAATTGTTTTCTAAATGTGCTCATTTGCAGAGTTATAATCAGTGACTTATGAAGGTTTTAACCCTCTCGGAAAGAGTTTCTGTTCCGAGTAAAATGATGGAATAGTCCTGATATAGAAATTTTAGCTAAAGCATTAGAATTATTTTTACTATTTCCACATGCCTGTGCAATGAAGACTTGCTTGCTGCTGTAATTGCAAAGAAGAACAGCTTACACATAAGCTTACATAATAACACATGAAGTCACTTCAAAATGGAGATGGCAGAAATCTCCTATCTGATTGTGCTACATCTCAAAAGGTAAGTGGCTCTTGCAGCTTGGGGGGACTGCTAAAAACTTGCTGCTGCTAAAACAGATGTGACACAATACAGAAGATTACATTCCTACCTCAGTTATTTGACTGAATTAGTTGAAATGATAAAATCACTTCAAAAGGGGGAATTGTAAAAATTGGCTTTGTTCTTAGACATTATAAATTAAATAAGTCTCAGTACTTTTCCATAATATAGCTTCATAATAAATAGCTTCATAAAGCTCCCTATCAGGGTAGAGTGGGACCGTGTAGAGCTGTACTGGTACAAAAATGTTCGGTGGAAAAGGGGCATAGCTTACCTGAGCTGTCCCACAGCATGGGAAAGTTCATGCACTTGTAGCATGGGACGTGCTCATCAAAAATGTCAATAGGAACTAAGGTATTATTCATTATGTGCATTATTATAGCTTGTGTCTTGTGTCGAGGGCACATTCAAATTGTTCCATACCGAGCCAATCATAACTATTTTAAACAAACGGCAAATATGTTTATGACCATGGTCAGATATTACCAATCTATTACCACCTATTACCATCTAAGTCGGTTTTAGTTCTGTTATACAACAGGACTGCATGGTAGGCTAATAGTTTTCTGGTAAGCTTTATTTGTTAGCAGTCTTTAGCAGTTGGTGAACACATTTCTTGTGACCCCGTTGGCTTTGTAATGGTGCGTCTGATCTATGTTCATGTGACCAATATCTCGGCAATTTCAAGACTGCC
The DNA here is from genome assembly GCF_027942865.1 of Odontesthes bonariensis. Classification (NCBI taxonomy): domain Eukaryota; kingdom Metazoa; phylum Chordata; class Actinopteri; order Atheriniformes; family Atherinopsidae; genus Odontesthes; species Odontesthes bonariensis. The sequence goes on from NC_134515.1 coordinate 21,961,684, forward strand.
ACATCCCTATGAAACACTTACTTTTTTTTAAAATAAAGGCTACTTTTCAGAGTATGTTTGACCTCTTTTGTGATTAAAATGCACGAAATTGCATGTAGGAAATACAAAATTTTATGGGGGACCCCTAGACCCCCCCGTAAGAAAAAAAGCCCTAGGGCCCCCAACAACCCCATTGCCTAGGGCCCCCACAATCCTAGAAACGGGCCTGCTCGTGCTCCAATTATGATTGGCAGTCCAGCCACGGCATGAAAGTCCCTCTTAAATTGTACTTGTTGCACAGCGGCGTATGGGAATCTGATGTACCACGGGTGATAAACTGATGAGAGCTTTGATGAACAAGGGGAACGCACGACTCACAGAGGGACAGAGGACTGGGACACACCCGATCGTCTCCAATCTCCCTCTGAAAGGTTCCAGTGGCCAAAAATCCAAGGGTGGTGAGGACCTGGACGTGTGGTGGAATTGGGTATGATCGGCGTGTTTTTCTCTGGAGTCGTGGCTCTAGCAAGCTGCATATTTGTAGCAGCACAGTCCTTGGGAATCTTAATCGCGATGTCAGCCATTCGTCTGTCTCCACACGGTCTCTTCCAAGAGCCTGACGCACTAAGGCATCCAAAAATAGCAAGACAGCCGCTGCGCTTCCCATTACAGATTCAAATGAACCTTCAATTAGTGCACAATTTAAGTCAAACAGAATAATGTCAGCATAATTATGGGGTATAATGTATATATTTATTTATGTTTTCTTCAAAGTAATTAAATATACAATCCATTAGTCAAGCAAACTTGATTGGAATAACAGCGGACTATTTTACGAAACTCCTACGACAGGTGTGGATTAGAGTTCTCAACGGGCCTGAAAATTACAACCCGACCCAACCCGGCCCTTGGCTTTCAAAGCCCGAGCCCGATGTAACCCGACACATCAATATGAATTATCGACCCGAACCCGGCCCACGGCCCGACGCCGGGGGTCGAGTTTTCCCATGTTATCCTATGGAGACTGACGGGCTGTGGGTCGTTACGGCACTTATGTGCAGTGGCCTAACCCACGTAAAAACCTAGTGAAACGATATTTTTTCCACAATAGAAACATGATATGAATGGGAAAACTTACTGTTCTTGCTATAAAAAAAAAAGCAGAATCATCCGCACATCTGCAGCTGCTGCGTCGTGGTGGTGGCCGAATGCCCACAGCTTACTGTATGGCGGCTCAGGCTGGACGTCCCTGTTTTTTTCCTGTCATATTTTAACAGCACCTTGCATTTTGAACATTGCACATAACCTGTGGAATTTCCATCAGAATCCAGCACCACTCCAAACACTTTCCACACCTCTGATTTTCCCACTCCTGTAGCGACGGTGAATTCACCTGCAGCAAGTTTGCTCTTCAACTTCAACTCCATCTTCTTCTCCGCTAAAGGCGTGCACGCAGCGGTGTCATGTCTGTCCCCGCTCCATGCAGACTTTCAGATAGATAGATAGATAGATAGATAGATAGATAGATAGATAGATAGATACTTTATTGATCCCCAAGGGGAAATTCACCATGATTCACGGTAAACAGCAGCGATGATTAATACATTTTTTTTTTTTTTCACTGGGCGGAAAAGATTAAGCCCGAGGACCGACCCGACCCGAGTCATCTGCTTATATTTTCGAACCGAACCCGGCCCGAACCCGCGGGTCCCGTCGGGTTTTTCGGGCCGACCCGACCCGTTGAGAACTCTAGTCTGGATCACTCGTAAATTCTGTTCGTACCTGAAAGAAAACGTAAAATACGAAAAGATTGGTGAATGCGCAGATTCTCTTAAATCACTCGTACGGACGATTTAAGAACAAATCTGTGCGTACGAACGATTCTTGCATGAGGCCCATTGTTTTGGGCTGATCCAGAGAATATGACGAAGCATGTTGAACCTACTCATGTCCAATCATACTCGGTCGAGTGTGAGTCCAACCTATGAGGCTATAAATACAAATGATAACCGGAAGTCGAGGTTCAGTCTGACGGACTTCCTGCGGGAGCTCTGTTCCACTGAGCCCAGCGCTGATATGCTTTGACGTGTGACTACCAATAAACACTTCATTTTCACTTGAATTACTCCAGTCCGTTCTTGAGCTTCCAATTAAAGAACCGAATCTAACATACTGTACAAACACAATTTATGCAACTCTTCTCTAAAAGAAATCAAGCAAGCAGCGAGTATCCGCTGAGACAGTAAAACACAAGTCATGTAATGATTATGAGGCTTGCATTTATTGCACCTATGGACAGTCTTGGGATGCATCATGGACATCATGAGGGAGATACATGACAATGAGGGCCATCTGTTGTACCTGTATTGTCAATATATCAGGTGGTTTTTCCCCTATTCCAATGGGATCATAGGGCTTGACTACTATGTGATGATCCCTCATCACACAATATCAGGTTTCATTCAACTCAACTCATTGTGCAGTTCATTTAGCTGGTGTATGGTTTATAATGTATGGTCTCCTTGCTTGCTGTTTAAGTAATTCCTGTCTCTGTTAATTTCTGTTAGTATTACTTCTGATTTCTCTGTCACATCTGGTTTCATTCACTCATTGCCTCTGTAAAGGACATATAGGTTGAATATGAGGAGCACAATGAGTTTGAGTGTGTGTGTGTTGCAGAGGGGGTGGTTCACATGGGAGTAGGCGCGTGTGCGTGCGGAGGTGTGTGTGCGTAAAGGTGACACAGGTGTGAGAGAGTCAGGGTTGGGAGTAGCCATAATCCTGCCGACAACGCCACGCCACATCTATTCATTCATCACCTTTTGTACCCGTTTAATCCGCTGGTTTTCATCTTTACATTAATCCGTATTTGCTGCGCTGTGATAACTCTGTTCGGTTTGATTATAATAAATGCAACAAAAGCATATATTGGATCATAAACCAGTAGCGCGTCACAAATAAAGGAACCTGAGGACCCAACCTTAAACTCTGAGCGGCTAAAAGGTTTGTGTTGGAAGCCGCAACATTTGTCAACAAAAACTGGCGTAAAAGAAAAAAGTGAAAATTATCAAGCCGCTCCAAGGAACCAAGGAAACAACTCACCACACACCGACTACCCCGAGAACAAAGGAGTGCCACACCCCGCCATCCATTCACCTGCGAACAGGTAGGCCTGAACCTGTTCATTGTTTGTAGATTAAGGAATCCGCTTCGATTGGAATGCATTGTGTGAAATGAGGACAATGTATTAAATGGATGTTACGCTGGTTGCAAGACGCATTGATGGTGGCGCAACTTCTTCGTGCTTGATTGGATTCTGATGTCGGGACTTGGTGGCATAAGTGGCGGCTGAAGTTGTCTAAAGGCCAATTGCTTGTTGAAATTGCTTGGATCGAATCTGCACTGTCAATGAATTTAAAATGCAATGTCTATTTGATGGATTTGAATACGCTCTTGAATGAAATGTGATTGTGTTGCTTCATACGAAATACAATCTAAAGGAAATGAGTCAAATAAACGCTGTTGCTGAATGTTCAAACATGGAACGCGAAAAAAGGGAAAGCAAACTGACGGTCAAAGCTTTGGAAAATAAAATCGCATGGTTGCAGCATGAGCGCAAAAGTGCCGTTAATAAAATCAAAGAGCTTATCCCGCAAATAAAAGCGCACATGAACTCAAAACAAAATGTAACTGAAATCCCCTCACAACTGAATAACTTGACTGCACTGTGTAAAAAGGCTACTGAACTGCACAACGAATTATTGCCACTACTTCCTTATGATGAAGATAAAAAACAAAATGAGTGGTTTTCTAGTATTATGGATTACAGTGATTCATTCAAGGAACAAGTGGAAAAATGGATAAAGGAAAATCCGCATGAAAAATCAAATGAATTACCACTTGTGATGGCAAGCCACACAGGGTAAGAGCCACACCCTACCACAATTTGGTTTCTTTAATTTACTTTGTAATTATTACTTTGAATATTCTTTAATTATATAATGTGTTGTAGTTTGTTACTTTATTGCCTTGCAGGGTTTGTATGGAGTGCACACATATTGACACTGCAAGGTAAATTCAGTTTTATGTTGTATTAATACTTTCTTTCTTTCTTTGAGTTACCTGGGTTTGGTGTTTGGGTTCCCCTTCCTGATGGGCAAAAGGCGTGGCTACAGGCTGAGATGCATGAAGTACTCCTGATGCAAGGCAAGGCGCATTTCATACTACAGGCAACTCAATGTGCTTGGTGTGCTCTCTCTCTCTCTCTATTTCGTTTTTTTATTGGCGGTTGGCAAACAACTTATAGAAGCATTACCGCCACCAACTGGTAAGGAGTGTGGATCACATGACAATTATATATACCTATATTTATATATACTTATATATATTAGGGATGCACCGATACCGATACTGGTATCGGGTATCGGGCCGATACTATTCTAACATACTCATACTCGTACTCGTACTCGTTAAAGTTAACCGATACCATGAAGACCGCGATCAGAGGGTGTCCAAGTCCTGGTGTGCAATATACAACTACACAAAAATATATATTTTTTATTTACTATATCACTACTTTGTATGTACTCGTTTCATAAAACAGAGGAAAACTATATTCCTAAAAAGAATATAAAAAAAAATAAAATCCTCAGAGAACCCCATATTTCGTTGTTAACACAGTTGCGCAGGTGGGAATTATGAGACCGTGACACATCAAAGGCTGAAGGACAACATGAAAACAGAGAAAGAGGGAAAATGGAGCGCTTTCTGGTGCGAAGTAAACCACCAACCACCAGTGCAGAGACTGCTGACAACCCACCACTGATAGAAAAGAGGAAAAAAAACTGTCGACAGTATCATTAAAGTTACCCGTCTTATGGCTTCAGTTGGACCGGGGGTGTCAGCAATCCTCAGCCCGAGTTCGTCCTGTCGGGAGAAGTTAGCTAATGCTAACTTAACTGCTAGTTAGCTAAGTCTTGTGCATCGGACAGGCTAAATATTTGTAATAGCACATGTTTCACTGATTGCTGAAATGTTGCAATGATAAATTGTAGTTTAGGACCATGGACAATGCAGCTTCCTTGCATTGACAGTTCTCTGTGCTAAATTTCTGCGTGCTGAGTTTCCTTTGCCTCATTTTTAATTTTGTGACCTGTCTGGTTTAAATGACTGTTGCTGCTTTGATGAAGCCTAATTTGATAAAGTTTCAAATAAATTTTTTTAATATTTTGTTAATAAATATTTCATGAGTAATAGTTGTCTTGTCACATTGTATTTGGCATTAGTAAATAGTTATGCACATTTACAGATATTTTACATGATATGAGTGATAACACGTGTTATAAGGACTATTTTGCACAATAGGTGTACCATGAGATTTTTACTTGTCCTTTGGTGTGCCTTGGGCACAAAAAGTTTGGGAACCACTGGGCTAGTAAGACCGACGCCTGTCTTCAAATTCATTAAATTTTTTTGTGGTAGAAGTATCGGCATCGGTACTCGGTATCGGCAAGTACTCAGATCCAAGTATCGTATCGTATCGGTTTGAAAAAAAGTGGTATCGGTGCATCCCTAATTCCATAGTCACTACTCATATACACTCATTTGTATACTTTATATATACTAAATTCTATTATACAACCTACACTGTTTTAAATAATAAAGAATAACCTGATATCCTCTGTTTCCTGATTCTTTTTGCAATAAATCTACTATATCCAATTTCATTTTCATCCTACTAAGATTTCTAATTAAATAATTTCTCTGAGCCTGATAATTCCTACAATATAACATAACATGTTCAATTGTCTCATCTTCCCCACACTCACATTTCCCTGACTGATGTTTTCCTATCATATATAGGTTTTTATGCTTGGTGTGCTGATGGCCTGATGTGCTGATGGTCTGATTGGACTGAACCAATGCTTCATGTCAAGTGGGGGGAACTGAAGGGGGTGTTTAGATGTATCTCAGTGGGGTTGTGTTAGTAGTTATGTGGCAGCCTTTTTGTTTTCCCCTATTGTGTGTGAATGGTTTAGCTAAACAGTATTTAAGGGCCTTTATGTGTCATTTCATTAGGTCAGTTTTTTGTCTATCTGTCTGAGTCCTGTTAGTGATGTTTTTTGACTTGGTATCTTGATTTGACCTCTTTTATTGGCATGCCGGTTCAGTTGTTGATTTTGTTAATATTTTTTCATGTTTGGGTAAATAAAAAACCCACTTTTGAACTCAACACCTGTGTCTTCCCCTCTGTACTGCTTGGTATCCTGCACACCACTACAGACAAATACTTCTGAACAACCAACAAAGGAAATAAACCATGCAGTACAAATTCCTGTCGAAAAAAAGCAAGGATTTGTCTGTTTCTGATCCTCAGGATGAACTACAGCCCTGTGACAGCATCTCGAATGCAACCAAGAAATCACGCTCATCTGTTCGCTTAACAACGGAAACAAATCTTGCAATTTTGGCAGCAAAACAAAAGGCATTAAAGGAAAAGCATGCATTGGATGAAGAGGAGTTAAAGCTACGCAAAAGAAGAGAACAAAATTTACTGGAAAATGAAATTGCTGAGGAAATGGCAAAACTAAGTGTTATAAAATCACAAAGCGGTGTTGGCAGTAAAGCAAAGTCAAAGGTTTCAGATGGGATGAACTCATACTATGAAAGGACATGCTCAAAACAACACCTTAATGTCAAAGCCACTGAATTTGTCCCATCACTGCCAGTTGAACTAAAACCCAATGCAATTGAAAACACACAGATAGCTGTGAAGCCTAAAGTCACTCACTTACCTGAAATAAAAGATCTCCCAGGTCCTTTGTACATGCTCCAACGGTATCTAATGGCTCCTGAAGATCCTATGACCAATGTTACACAAACTGATGCATCACAAAATGACAGTGTGCTGGACATAATGAGGAAACAAAATGAAATCTCAACACTTTTAATGCAACAACAATGCCTTTCAGCACTTCCAAAAAGGGAAATTCCCATTTTTGATTGTAACCCATTCAAGTATCATTCATTTATTAAAGCTTTTGAAAATGGAGTTGAGCGAAACACCAATAACAACTGTGACAGACTCCTTGAACAGCACACCAAAGGGCATGCAAAAGGGCTAGTGAGGAGCTGTCAGCACATTGAGTCGGGTAGAGGTTATGTGAAGGCAAAGGCTCTCCTGAAAGAGCACTATGGCAATGAGCAAAAGGTGGCAGCAGCGTACATGGAGAGAGCCTTGTCATGGCCCACTATTAAAATGGAAGATGTGAAGGCCCTCCAGGGGTACGGCCTCTTTCTGCGTGGATGCTGTAATGCTATGGAGGATGTGCAGTATTTAAATGATCTGGACACACCCACAAACATGTTGGAAATCATCAGAAAACTGCCGTACAAACTCAGAGATCGCTGGAGGTGCCACGCATGTGACCTGCAGGAAAGTCACAACAGAAGAGCAAAGTTTATGGATATTGCCAACTTTGTTGGAAAACAGGTGAACATTTTGACTGACCCTGTGTTTGGAAACATTCAGGACACTGTTATGACAACTAAACAAATGAAACACAAACCTCACCCTCGCTCCAGCATCAGAGGAACCAGCTTCGCTACCACAGTGAATCGTGTGGAGAGAACAGCTCAACCTGTGAATAAAGCTACAGACATAAAACCACCAGCCAAGAAGATCTGTCCCTGCTGCACTGGAGGACACACATCGGATGTGTGTGCACGGTTGGAAAAAATGCCACACAAAGAGAAAATTGACTTCCTAAAGGAAAATAGTGCTTGTTTTCACTGCCTGTGTATAGGACACATCAGCAGAAATTGCCAAAGGAAGATTTCCTGCTCGAAGTGTGGCCAAAGACATCCAACTGTGCTCCATAAGGACAGTGTCACTGCAGAACCGGCTGAGAGAAGCGCCAAGGTTACAGTGGACGACACCTTGGTTTCCAGTGGGCTTACAGGGGCTGGTGAGATGGATTGCAAGCTTCCTATTGTGCCAATCCAAGTGAAGGCGAAGAAGGGCAATATAATCATTCTCACATATGCCTTTTTGGACCAGGGAAGTACTGCAGTGTTCTGTACTGAGAGTCTGAAGCAGAAGCTCAATTTGTCTGGGAAGAGAGCCAACATTCTTCTCAGGACCATGGGACAGGAGAAGGTGGTCAGTAGCTACAATGTACCAGAGCTGGAGGTGGCAGCACTTGAAGAGGACAGCTTCATTGAGTTGTCAAAAGCGTGCACTCAGTTATCAATGCCAGTACACAAAGCAAACATACCCACAAATAAGGATCTGACAAGGTGGCCATATTTAAAACACATCTGCTTACCACAGATTGAGGCTGGAATTGAGTTGCTGATTGGAACGAATGTCCCACGAGCCATGGAACCGCTGGAAGTCATCCGCAGTGAGCATAATGGACCCTATGCTGTAAAGACAGTGCTGGGCTGGACGGTAAATGGACCACTGACAGGAAACGGTGGAAGGGCCAATTACTGTGAGCAGGCAGTAACTGTGAACCGTGTGTCCATTGTGAATTTGGATGAATTGTGGCAACACCAATTTAAGATGGACTTTCCAGAATCAACTGTGGAGGAACAAGTGGGTCCGTCCAGGGAAGACCTGAGGTTCATGGACATGGTCACAAAGTCAGCCAAACACGTCAATGGTCATTACCAGGTCGCCTTGCCTTTGAAAAATTCAAACCTCAGCATGCCAAATAACAGAAAAGTGGTGGAACAGCGTCAAAACCATCTGAAGAGGAGGCTCCAGAGGGATCCAGTGTTTTACAGGGAGTATAACACCTTTATTAAGGATCTACTTGGCAAAGGCTATGCTGAAAGAGTTCCTGATTCAGAGCTGGAAAGAAATGATGGCAGGGTCTGGTATATACCACACCATAGTGTTTACCACCCGAGAAAGGAAAAACTCAGAGTTGTGTTTGATTGTGGGTTACAAAGGACAATCTCTGAATGAAGAGCTGTTGCAAGGACCCGATCTAACCAGCTCACTAATTGGAGTTGTGACCAGGTTCAGGAGGGAACATGTGGTCATCATGGCTGATATAGAAGCTATGTTTCACCAAGTGCAAGTGCCCCCAGATGATCCTGATCTGCTGCGATTCCTCTGGTGGCGACAAGGAGACTTGAACCAAGCACCATGTGAATACAGGATGAAGGTACACCTTTTCGGAGCTACATCCTCTCCTAGCTGCGCCAACTTTGCCCTCAGGAAATGTGCAGAGGATTTTGGTCATGAGCATAAGGAGGAGGCGGTAGACAAGCTGCAGCACTGCTTTTATGTGGATGATTGTTTGGTGGCAGTTGCAACAGAGGAGGAAGCACTGACCCTCAGTCATGAGCTCATGTCTCTGTGCACTAAAGAGGGATTCTGTTTGACCAAGTGGAACAGCAACAGATCTGAAGTGCTCAAGGCCATCCCAGAGCCCCGCAGAGCTAAAGGCGTGGAGCAGTTGGACCTGGACCGGGAGTTTGTGCCCATGGAAAGAGTGCTGGGTGTAGAGTGGTGCATCAAGTCAGACACTTTCAAATTCAAAATTGTATGGAAGGACAGACCACTCAACCGTGGAGGCATCCTTTCTACTGTAAGTTCTATTTATGACCCTCTGGGCATGTTAAGTCCCCTTGTTCTGACAGCAAAAAGGATCTTGAGGGATTTGTGCAGAAGAGGAGTTGATTGGAATGACCCCATACCAGAGACTGTCTCCAAAGAGTGGCTTAAGTGGGTGCAAGGGCTCTACCTGTTGGACAACTTTGAGCTACCCAGATGTCTTAAACCTCTGGAGTTTGGAGATGTTATTACTGCGCAACTACACCATTTCTGCGATGCTTCTGAGGAAGGCTATGGTACAGTCACTTACCTGCTGTTACAGAATGAGCACCTCCAAATGCACAGTGCTTTCATTATGGGAAAGGCTCATGTTGCCCCACTGAAGACAGTTACAATTCCAAGAATGGAACTGATTGCTGCAACAATGTCCAGCCGCATGAATGTCCTGTGGGAGAAAGAGCTACACATGAGTCTTAAAGAATCTGTGTTTTGGACTGATAGTGCTTCTGTGCTGAAATACATTAACAACGAAAGCTCCAGGTTCAAGGTGTTTGTTGCTAATCGTGTTTCGGAGATACTGAAATCATTTCGCCCTGCCCAGTGGAGGTACGTGGATACAGCTTCAAATCCAGCAGACGCGGCATCCAGAGGTGTCAAAGTGGAGGCATTTCTGAAGGACAGCCTCTGGTTAACGGGACCTCCGTTTCTTTGCCAACCTGAAACAGAATGGCCTGTGAACCCCGAGCCTGTGAGCCATCTCCCCCAGGACGATCCAGAGGTGAAGAAAAGTGCTGTTGTCAATGCTGTACAAGCTGGAGAGGATCCCACTACTCACCTGATCCATCATTATTCCTCATGGATCCGATTAAAGAAAGCTGTGGCGTGGTGGCTGAAATACAAGGAATGGTTGTGGTCCTGTAGCAGGAAGAGAAAAAGGCTGATAGCCAATCACAGTGAAGAGAGCATGCGGCAACAGAGAATAATGGAGAAGGAAAGGAGCAAAAGCGCAGCTGTCCTGGGTGCTCTTACAGTGGAGGACATTGACAAGGCTGAGCTGGCCATAATTCAGTTTTGCCAGAGGAGAAAGTTTTTGGATGAGCTTTCGTGTCTGGAAAAGGGACAAAATGTCAAGAAAAGTAGTCACCTGTACAAGTTGTGTCCAAGGCTGGAGGATGGAGTCTTGCGTGTGGGAGAACGACTTAGTAAAGCAGCACTGCCTTTGGAGTCTAAGCATCCTATTATTCTCTCGAAAGACCTTCATATTTCTACCCTGCTGCTGAGAAATATACATCAAGAGGTAGGACACAGCGGCCGCAACCACATGTTGTCCAAGCTCAGGGAGAAATACTGGATGACAGGAGTAAGCACTGCCATTAGGAGAGTTCTGTCCAAATGCACCATCTGCAGAAGACTTAATGCTACTCCAGTTTACCAGCAGATGGCAGATTTGCCCACAGACCGGCTCAAGCCTGATGAACCCCCATTCACTTGTGTGGGAGTTGATTATTTTGGACCCATTGAAGTGAGGAGCAGGAGGAGTACAGTGAAGAGGTATGGTGTCATATTTACCTGTCTTGTATTGAGAGCTATTCACATCGAGGTGGCACCTTCTCTGGACACTGACTCTTTCATAAATGCACTAAGGCGTTTTGTAGCCAGAAGAGGACAGGTCCGTGAGCTGTGTTCGGACAATGGGACAAATTTTGTGGGTGCAGAACGTGAGCTAAAAACAGCAATTGCGCAGTGGAACCAGGCACATCATGGAGGAGTGTGGGAAAGGCTGATAAGATCGGTGAGGAAAGTCCTGAACTCCACCCTAAAGGTACAGCGCTTGGATGAGGAGGGACTCCACACAGTTCTATGTGAAGTGGAAGCCATTATTAACAGCAGGCCCATCACCAAGGCCTCTACGGATCCTAACGACCTGGAAGCACTGACACCGACCATCTGTTACTGCTTACAAAACCGGCCTTCATTACCACCTGGAGAGTTCCAAGCAGCAGACCTGTATGCACAGAGAAGATGGAGACAAGTCCAGTACATATCTGATCTGTTCTGGAAGTGCTGGACAAAGGAGTACCTGCCTCTGTTACAGGAACGACAGAAATGGACTGGGGTCCAGAGAAACCTTGTCGCAGGAGATCTAGTTTTGCTTATGGACAGTACTGCACCTCGTAATTCTTGGATTATGGGACATGTTTTGCAAACCTTTCCGGATCGAAAGGGGTTTGTGCGTCAAATTCGGATTAAGACAAGAACCAGTTGCTTGGACAGACCCATATCCAAGGTGTGTCTGTTGCTGGAGAAGGAGGAGGCAGCATGAGGACTTAAGGCTGAGTTATACCTCTTTTAACTGCCCTTGCGCTTGCGTCTTGCGTCTTGCGCTTGCGTTAATGGCTCGAGACGTTTATGCTTCATTTTGCTTTGTCGGCGACAAGCCTACTACGATGAAAGGAAATTCACCGCCATGACCTCATCGGCAAGTCTCTCTTCGAGTGGATTCATGCTTCTTCTTCTTCTTCTTCGCTTTCTATCTTGGCGTTTGAAAACAGCGGTCTTTTATTAGGGGATGAAACCGGAAGATGAACACGCCGCCGGATGTGATGTAGATAGTGGCTCACGTCTTGCGTCTTGCGTGAAGTTTAGAAACTTGAGGTGACACACGCAAGCACGCAAGGGGGGGCTTGCAACCGCGCAAGGGCTTGCATTGCGTCTTGCGTTGCGTCTTGCGTTACGTCTTGCGTTACGTCTTGCGTTGCATCTTGCGTTGCGTCTTGCGTCACCGACCATAAATCATGCTTTAGCTGACCTCTAAGGACTTTGTGTTTTCCGGACTTGAACTGGACTTTGTACTAATCGGTCATAGAAATGACCAGAAGAAGGAATATTCTGTGTGATGGCTTATTCATGGACTTGAACAATTTATTAGACATTTTTGCATTTTCTGAAATTTATGTGATTTATTTATGTCCCCTATTGTGTTTGAAATGGGAATTATTATGTGTGACCTAATAATTCGGGGCTGGTGTGTAAGGGACATATAGGTTGAATTTGAGGAGCACAATGAGTTTGAGTGTGTGTGTGTTGCAGAGGGGGAGGTACACATGGGAGTAGGCGTGTGTGCGTGCGGAGGTGTGTGTGCGTAAAGGTGACACAGGTGTGAGAGAGTCAGGGTTGGGAGTAGCCATAATTTTGTTGACCGCCACGCCACGCCACGCCACGCCACGCCACGCCACGCCACGCCACATTTATTCATTCATCACCTTATGTATCCGTTTAATCCGCTGGTTTTCATCTTTACATTAATCCATATTTGCTGCGCTGTGATAACTCTGTGCGGTTTGATTATAATAAATGCAACAAAAGCATATTTTGGATCTCAGCGTATCTCTTGCCATAAACCAGTAGCGCGTCACAAATAAAGGAACCTAAGGACCCAACCTCAAACTCTGAGCGGCTAAAAGGTTTGTGTTGGAAGCCGCAACAGACATATTGATCTGCTGATTACAGTTTTGCCATGATGTGGATAAGTGATACATACTGTACCTTTCCACAAGTGCATGTTCAAGTTTTTGTATTTTAGATGCTGAGTGGGATAAAATGTGTAATTGTCAGTGAAACTATGCACAAATCATAGACAACATGCTATTCTTCAGAACACAAAAGCAAAAGTTTTTCAACAATAATATTGTCTAATATTGTCTATGTGTGTGTTTATCTGTACGGTAACATAAATCTGTGCTTCTAGAGACACAGCATACCTGCTTGTTTCTTGTACTGGATAGATAATTCATTTATTCCATTTAGATGAGTAGTCAGAAAATTAGTGGAGGTGATTTAGTGATTCAACTTGGCTATTTAGCAAAAAATTCATTAAAAAAAAGATCTTCAGCATAAAGACAAATTTAATTATTCCCACTGTTTGTTATAATACCAGAAATGGTTATTTATTTTATTTTATTGACATGTAGTGAAGGTATTTTCTTCAAACACTGACAGATCCACATTCCCTTCTTTACTTTACTTTCCTCAGACTATGTTAATGTCCCAATTTCTGCATTCAAAAAAATATTTGCAAGTAAAAATTTAACAGAATATTCAAATTTGATAGGTGTGGCCACAGCCAATTTGCTGGTATTGTTCCAACCTTAGTGTCTTTTGCAGCCTGGGGCAACATGTAAAAAACAGAAGCCGAGATTAAAAACTGTGTACATTTCTCCAATATGAGCAGGGAAAAACTGACATGTACTGTCAGTGTCACACCGCGGTGAGGTCAAGTTGGGTTTTTTTCTCGTTTCATGTATTGTTTCGTCATTTCCTGTTTTATTTTGAAAGATTGACTTCCCTCTCGTTTCAGGTCACTTGCCTTTCCTCTCGTGCTCCAGTCTGATTGTCATATGAATGATTCCACCTGTTTCCCATTACCCCGGTGTGCTTAAGAGTCTGTGTCTCCCCCTGTCTTGTGCCAGTTTGTTGTATCTGTCCGAATGAAGTGCATCATCCTCGCCTTTTTCCAAGCCTGAAATCCAAGCCCTGTTTCCAAGTTTACCCATTGGTATTTATCCTCGAAAGAGCGTTTTTTGTTTCTACTAGTTGAATTTTGATAAATTAGAACCTGTAAGAGCAGGGCCGGTTCTTCCTACAGGCCACCAAGGCGGCTGCCTAGGGCGCCAAATTGGCAGGGGGCGCCCCCTCGTGGCGCCCTTAAGCATACATCTTTGTTTTAACAACATTGATTAACGAAATATTTTTTAAAAAGCATGGGCAATAAAACCCTCATTGAATTAAATGAACATGCCCCAACCCATATTTCGAATGAAAATGTAATATTATATTACATAAAATATGTGCATGGGTGTCGTCATGACAATGCAGTTGCAAGTTACAGCCACACTAGAACTAGATCACGCTAACGGTCGTAGAAGGTCAACTAGCGACATGAAAAGGAAAAAACTGTCTGGTGCACAGGGGCAAAAACGAAGAAAAGATGAGGAGGAGAAGAAAGCCCAGTATAGAGGTCTGTATTTTCATCTCAGACATTAGTTCTAAAGTTTAATCAAAATTGTGTTTTCTGTCACTGTTCATGGTTGACGTTTCATTGTAGAAGCTAGCTATCACTGCATAACGTTACTCCGCTAGCAATAGCTATTTCTAGAAAGCTTGTGGGCTATCGTTTAGCCTGCTAGCTTAATCCACAAGCTGTCTTTCATAGGCAAAAAAATCGTTTTTTTTAAAGGAAACTAAAAACCTGGAGTCTTGTAAGCCAAACTACTTTAAGAAATACCCTAGCTAGTTTTCTTTTGTTTTATCATTTAACATTTGTCGGGCCTTCCAGCTAGGTAAACATTCAAAGTAATCAGAAATTTGTTAATTTGCTTGGAAATCTTATGGAAAAATGGCTTATATAGAATCCACTACGGTCATGTAAATAGTAGATACATGTGAATTCACAATTGTAATAAATGTGATTGTGTTGTTGAGTGGTGTGTTATGCTCATATTATTTTATATTTTAAAATGTCTAGGTGCACTACAGAGATTTTTGCAGAGACCCTCACCGGGGCAAAATCTCAATCTCGCCTAGGGCAGCCAATGGGCTAGAACCGGCCCTGTACAGTAGTGATGTTACCTCCAACACCGAAGCTCCGAAGCACGCTTCAAACTCGACAGGGTAGTTATAGTGAAGCAGGGGGCCGGAGCTTGCTTCGTGTGACGTCACTGATGACGTTTGAACCACTTCACTGCTTCATTCAGACCGAGTCAGCTAACTGCTTCGAGTTGATAGCGGAGCTTTGAACATTTTCCGCGATTCAGTGTATTCAAGATGGCTGAAGCCCCGGTTCACGTCCCCGTTTTACACGTATTATACGTTACGAACGGCTCTCGTTTTTTTGATATTCGGAGTTTTGGATTATTCTCTCATGGAGCAACCATCGAGGAAGCGTTCTAAAGTGTGGGAATATTTCGACCTAAACAGTTCCTTCAGCACACCAGCCTCCTCTGTTCCCTGTGACAAAAAAAAGAAACCCGTTTGAGCCCTTCTACTGTGCAAAAACAGTTTTTTCTAGAATAAAAACACCTGAAGTAACACAAGCACCCTCTTTATTACACCAAGCACACTCCCAAAGAAAATATGAATGACAAACCAAAAATTTTCACATTGTTTTTAAATTATTATTCCATCCATCATCTTTCGCTTGTCCGGGGATCGGGTCGCGGGGGCAGCAGCTTAAGCAGAGAAACCCAGACGTCCCTGTCCCCGGCCACTTCCTCCAGCTCTTCTGGTGGGACGCCGAGGCATTCCCAGGCCAGCCGAGATCCAACGTGTCCGGGGTCTTCCCCGGGGTCTCCTCCCAGTGGGACGTGTCTCACCAGGCGTCCAAGAGGCATCCTAACCAGATGCCCGAGCCACCTCATCTGACTCCTCTCGATGCGGAGGAGCAGCGGTTCTACTCCGAGCCCCTCCCGGATGACCGAGCTTCTCACCCTATCTCTAAGGGAGAGCCCAGACACCCTGCGGAGAAAACTCATTTCGGCCGCTTGTATTCTACCCACAGCTCGTGACCATAGGGGAGGATAGGAACATAGACTGACCGGTAAATCGAGAGCTTCGCCTTCTGGCTCAGCTCCTTCTTCACCACGACGGGCCGGTGCAGAGCCCGCGTCACTGCAGACGCCGCACCGATCCGCCTGTCAATCTCCTGCCTGGTCCATTCGTCCCTCGTGAACAAGACCCCGAGATACTTGAACTCCTCCACTTGGGGAAGGGTCTCATTCCCGACCCGGAGAGGGCAAATTATTATTTCATGGGTAAATTAATCAATCTTTAATGAGGTACTACAAACCCATACGTACAACACACATACATACATAAGTGTTATTATCGTGTTATTATATGCATCACATTCGCAGGGCTTCGTATGGTGCAACAATCGCTCCGCCAGTAGATGTCACCCAAGGGAATTGAATGAAGCTTCGGGTAGTGAACCACTTTGACACAATGGTTCAAAATGATTCAATGCTTCAAAAAGCCTCGTTTTGACATCACTAGCAAACACGCTTCAGCTCATAAAAAGATTGAGTTATGTTGAGGTTTAAAAAAAAAGTTTTGCCGCTCAGAACACAGTACTTTTTTTATTCGCAACTTTTAAAGGAAGAACTAGTGCCTGGCAAGGCGTATGTTCATATTCGGCAGGCGTAATAACAGTTTGGCTCGCGAGAGGTGCCACGGTTGAGACGTCATCAGAATGGACGAATCGGATAGCTGGTATGTCAGCTGAGCTGGTAAACAGAAACAGCACCGCAGTAGCAGCGCGATCATCCAGCAGTACCGGAGAAGACGAAATTTCGACCGAAAATGTTATAAAAAAGAAATCTTCGAAACGTAAGATTTGTTACATGCACATATCTCCTGTTAAAGGGGAACTGCGGTATTTTCAACATTAAAGGGGAACTCCGGTATTTTCAACATTAAGCCTCTTTTCTGAGTCATCTGCAATGTTTTAGAACCCCCCTCGCCGCTTTTTTGATGTTTACTACTGTCTCCGGTATTTGCCTAATTTTGATTAATCTCAACCTGCTTCAGAATGGCAAGTCATATGCATGTCCTAAAAGGTCCGTAAAAGCACCATAAACGTCCGTTTTCAAAATAATCAACTCACCGGAGTGGTTACTGGTGTGCACTGGTAATCCATATCAAATTTCGTGGCGAAAAGTTGCTTCTGTCGTGTTTTATTTGGCAGCTCGTTCATGCTCGCACTATTTTCTTAGCGGTGGCGGAGTAATATCAACGAACATCCAGTACAAAATGTCGTTTGGGGAAACGGGTTATAACTCAACCAATGAAAGAAGAGACTCTGGATTGGGAGTTAAAGAGGGTGATGCATGTCAGTCAGACTCCCACAAACATCACACACGTCTCCCAGCAGCACAAGATAGTCCCACCATGCACACAGAAGCAGTAAGGAGACGGAAAGGTATCCTCAAACGTAACGGCAAGTTCTCTCGCAGTCTGGATCTTCCTGACAACCCCATTTCATCTCCCTCTTCTTCCCCTAAAATACTCCCTGAGGCTCTGCAGCAGCTCCTGCAGGCCAAGGGAGACGCTGAGGGCCACCGCAGCCGCCCCTCCAGTGTGGTGAGCGAGGATAGCCTCTTCTCCTCTGATTCCTTTGATCTGCTGGATCTCAGTGCTCAGCAGTCACGCCGTAGGATTTTCTCTCGGGGGATGCAGCACAGCAATTGCAACTCTGAGGAGAATTTGGAGCAGCAAAGAACTGAGGCAGACGGGGTGCGTGAGGACAGCGAGGGACAGAAAAAAATGCTAGTTTGAGTAAAAGAAATGGCAGAAAAAACAGTGTGGTGAAAAGCCGGGTTTAATGCCTATTCCTTTGTTCACATTTCTGGGATAAAACATCACCTGTTCATTTGTGAAGACTGAACTCTGAGGTCCACTGACTCTTCTGAGCGTTGCACTGTTAATGAACAGCATCATTTCTTGATGTGCTGCCTGCATTGACTGACAAATTAAAGTATAGCTTTTTGAAGGCTTTACTGTCTTCTGGATTCAAGCCAATACAGAAAGTGACTCTTGACACAACTAAACATGACCCACTATCTGCCACTGTGACAGAATTCTCTGTTTAATGGACTCACTATACCCTCACAATTATACAATAGATCTTCTTTGTGGATTTTGCTGATTTCTGCTCTGGCAAGCCTTGAAAATCTTTGTCTCAATGCTGTGATCAATGAAAGCACCATCTTGGAAATATGAATCTATGCATAGCGAGTGAGTGAAACAGATATGCGTTTTCATCCACCTGCTTTTTTTGCAGATATAAAACAATAGGAAGGTAACTAGAAAGGTTAAGACAAAAGAAAACTCATTATTGTGTGTGTAGTGATGACAGGAAGGTGCATGCGAAACCTGCTTATTAAATTAATCATGATCTACTGTGCATGAAGCACGTGAGAAAACAATAAGCGAACCACTTTATTAATGTTCAGTGTATGCACAAAACAACTAGAAATATCACAGTTTCACCTTTTTTCCCGCACATTTTAACACCCTGTGGTTTGACTGATGCTGTTGTAATTACACCATCTTGTTGCACGCTTTTCTTGCGCTGAAGTTGAGAATAAACACCATGGATAGTTTATCTGGATTGGCCCCATTCCAACTTCCAATTTGTTGTTGACAGTTTTTTTTTTAGGAATTCAGTTTAGTATTTTGCTGTTTGGTGGGAAAGACTGTCCTACTGTGGTGAAAATTCTGCTACCCAACCTTTGGTACTTGTGATACTTCATTTCTTATAAGTCTTCTATAAACATCGATAAATGGGTTCCAGCACACTGAAATTTAGTTGCAAGTAGATACAGGGACACGTTATGAAGACATTATATCTTATTACAGCTGTCTTACTGTGTTTTCCTCTCTAATCTCTTTCAGCACCGTGTTGCAAATGTTCATACATTGTGGATTCCCACAGCTGTTAACAGCTGTGGGAAGAAAGAGGCTGAAGTGTTACCTTTTTCACTATTGGTTATCAAGTATATTTATTCCTCACAGTTTTGTACTGTGCGCAGTTTGCTCCTTTGCACCGACACTCACAGTGTGACTAGCAGTTCAATAGCATTGCTTTTTACAGTGACACCACCTGTGCTGCTGTGGAAGTTTAAGGTGATGTTTGCAGTAGATGTTTCCTGTTTTAAATCTGTCATTTTGATACTGTGAGAAAATGATTCTGTTTGTGTGTTCTACTATTTCATACTGTCTTGGGGGGCAGGGAATAAATTATGTGAATCTGAATGTTTCTAGTTGTTTCACTGCTGAGTGACCAGAGAAAGGAGCAAGAGATGATTTCCTGTGAACCAGAGTTTGTACTTTGGATGAGATGCACAAGCTTTGGATTCCAAAAAGCGTGACACAAGATAGAGAACTGAGGGAACATTTCAAATGAAAGACATCGAGCCATCTGTTTAACTTATATTCCACATCTTGTGTCTCCGTAAACATTTGAGTTGTATTTACAACACAGACTGGTTGCATTAAGGTTTGTGTTCCTCAATAGAATTAGGAAATGGAAAAGGAGAGAAAAGGCTTTTAACTTGTAACTTGACTTCATTTCATGTTGTTTACATTCCAGCTCATTTTGCAGAAAGACGAATTGACAAATCAACTGTGCAAAAATAAAAAATAAATCTAGTCCTTAACATAATCCTCTTGTATTGCAGGCCGGTCCGCTCCTAAAAGGAAAAAAGCAGAGCATGCCAGCAGGTCTAGCTTAGATGTGAAGAGGGCTAGCATAAACAATGGGGTTTCTTTATACCACCCAGTCACAACTCTTTCAAGTATTCCCCATTTTGAAGAACATTGTCAACAATCTCAATAATCGACGGCATAAAAGGCAATTTTCTTTATCTAGAAATGCGTGAACTACTTTTCTTGAATAAAAACACGTGAAGTAACACAAGCACTCTCTTTATTACACCAAGCGCACTTCCAAAGAAAATATGAATGACAAACCAAAAATTTTCACATTGTTTTTAAATTATTGTGTTATTATATACAGAAGAGATGTATCATATTTGCTTTATTTGGTGCAACAATCGCTACTGCCAGTAGATGTAACCCAAGGGAATTGAATGAAGCTTCGGGTAGTGAACCACTTTATGACACAATGGTTCAAAATGATTCAATTTCCATCACCAGCTGCATGTTTTCGTCCCAAACAGGCAACAGTATGACAGTCTTGACTCAGATAATCAGCTGATCTCAGTCTGCAGATAGTTGATTGGTCAAACGGTGTGCTTATATATATATATATATATATATATAATTATCTATCTAATATACATAATTGTTTCATATGTATAATTATATATCTAATATATATTATTATAATTGTTTTATATATATAGTTATAATTGATTCCTTATTTTTTTAACTCAGTGCTGCTTGCTGTTTGTGAATGTGCTGCATGGTCTCCGCCACCAGATGGCACCCGCAAAGGAGTCATTGAGCTCCGCCCCCTCAATGTTTAGCTCCGCCCCCTCAACGTTGATCTCCGCCCCGATCTGCGGTCTGCAGTCAGGGGCAGAGCTATAGAGTAATACAGTAATCTTTTTACACCACTCTGGTCAGGGGTACTTGAAAACTGGCGGCTATTTCCGGGTGGTACTGCACTCTAGGGGCGCCAACGAAGCAGTGCAGAGCACGCCGAACTCTATGGTGGTACTATGAAATCCACCTTAGATGCAGCCATTGCTTTGGATAGAATTTTTTATATTTTTTTATTTTCATTTTCCTAAAGGAAGGATAAATTATCCTTTCAAACGGCACTTGGTTTGATTTTTTTAGACTCGCTAGATCTTTTTAAAATACACATTTATTGTCAGTATTGCCTCACGAGTGACGTCAGGCATGTGGCATCACTTTACGGCATGGTCAGTCCTAGCGCTGAGCTAGCAGAGAGGTGTTAGCTCAAATAGTTACAGATTTCAGCACATCCCTTTTACATACTCTCTGACTAGCCTCTGGTTTAGCTTTGGTTGTTGTTAGCAGCACCAGGTTAGCACTCTGGCACAGTGGACGAGTGCCGTAAAGCAGCCGGTCGTAATCTGCCGTGCGTTCATCAGATTCCGTTAGCAAAATGCTAGCGGAGACTGACTCGCAAATGCCAGACCTGTAAGAAAACAGAAAGATATAACTCCCAGGTTATTGTACTTTTGATATAAATCTACATCCCGCTGTCAGAAATCACAGTAATATTTTCAGGTTTCAGTCGCTAGCGGGGACATTTTTTGAGTTATTAGCGCCAGCCCTATGGAAAATGGTCATTCTGCACTCGCTCGCCAGCGCCCCCAGAGAAAATCAACTGAACTGCAGCCAAATTTTTTATAATGGGGCGAATAGGAAGTGGAACGGCTGTCTGTAAAAGGGCTGTGGCGGGAGTCAGGTAAACTCTGAGCTACGTCACGGGTTGAGTCATTGGGAGTGGCTGAAGTGGCGTGTCAGTCAAGATGACGGACAGATTCTTCATCCAATCACATGCACGAGTTTTATAAAAAATAGCCCCATTTGAAACCCTGTTGGTTGTGGGCTCGTCTCAGATGGTATGCGAATACCAGAGGGCGGGAGTCAGGTAAAGAAAGACCTACAGCAGAGTTTGAATTAATTTGGCTGAAACATTTGAAATTCAAGCAACTAGATGAGTAGATATGCTCCATCTGAGTGTCTCTAAATACAGGATTTTTCTAATATACAGTATATAACGGAAAGTGCATGCATATTTAACCACATGACAGCCATACCTCACTGAGGCACAATGAAACTAATAACTGAAGCAACCAGCCCTCTTGCTGTTCTAAGAGTCCTCACATACTATTTCTTCCTGTGTAGTTATTAGCAGGCATTGGCTGGTTTGTTTGTTTGGGATCATTATTCAGCTGAGAGGTCTTTAGCACTTCAGCTCACAGACATATGGGCTCACAATTTTATCAAGCACTCTTTGATGTGATGAAGAATTCAGAGTTGAATCTGTGACTGCAAGTTGGTGTCCCTGAGACAGTGAACCACACCCAATCCACAAAATTTCCACAAGCATGGCATGAAGGTCCTCTCCACAAAAGCCTTTTTTTTTTTTTAAATCCCCACCAAACATGGATGCTGTTCTTTACTATGTTGACAAGACAATCTATTCAATTCATCTGTCCAGAGCACATTATTCAAAAACTCCTGATGTATGCCTGTATATTCTTAGATAAGCTGTAGGTTTACATTTATATTATTTTTACTAACACATGCTGATCAAATGTGGGCAACATATCTCTGGCTGTAAATGCACTGTAACACAAACCGTTAGTTACTTGCAGTTCCCGTGATACTTGGGAACACGTAAATCTAAGTTTCTCTGCATTTGTAAATGTTGCTGGAGTTGGAATCTTCCAAAAAGACTAAAGTATAAACAAAAATGAAGTATTGACATGATAAACATCTTTATTTGTCTTTATCACTTGTGGCAATAAAAAAACATCCCCTACCTTGTGAACTTGACATTTTCTATCCAAACTTCTTGAATAATCTCAATGAAATAATTCATTCACTGCAGCCTTAAAGAGGTCAAATGAACCAACAGTACTTGTGAAATCGTATTAATTTATTATTATCAACAGTTTATTCAAATATTCCCTCCATTGACCATTAGGTACATAATTCAAGTCATGGTTTTCTGAACGAAAGAGGTTTTGACTCAAGTGCTGTCCAAAGTCAGAAGTTGATAACTGAGGAGTGTCATCGTGAACATATAGTATTAAAGTAGTGTGTGGGACCCCTGTCAGCCCTATTGAGCGTTTCCCAGAGCAGCATCAGTTTAATAGGCGAGGACTTTATAGATGTTGAAGTATTCCAAATATCTCCTGTAATTGCTAATGCAAACACAATGGAAAGAGTTAACAGCTAAGTCTTGCAGGCCAAGAAGCTTTTCTTTGTGTTCCTTCACGTGTGGATAAAGGTACTGATGAGTGAACAAAAGAAGGCAGACTTTACTTGTAAAAGGGTGCTTACTGGGGCTCAGGCAGTTCAGAAACGGTGGCATTAGAGTAGTTAAATCCCTAATTGCACTCCTGCTGTGGCTACAAGTCCATGAATTAAGTGCATGCACAAAAAGTACTACAAGTGGTTAAACACAGCAGAGTTTGAGTTGAAGTAGTCTGTTGAAATTCTGCGAAGGTAACAAAAAAATATGGATATATTTGCAAGAAAATTGTGCACATTTAAAAACACAACTAGTTTTACTTTGCAGTCCCGTCATGCTGGATGCTGTGCATTACAGCATGTGTTAAGTTGGTGTGTGTTGTAATTTAAGAAGAGTACAAATGTGCGGAAATGACCATCTAGTTTCAGCAAAAGAGGGACGTCAAAAGAAGAATCGGGACTCAGTTGATCACATAGCAGAATATTGGATCAGTGACCTTAACGCAAGCAATGGTGTCATCTTGTGGCCATTTGATGTGGTTGGCCAACACTATGAACATTTACAGCTGAAACGTCGGTTTGCTGGAACTGTTGTGGAGAAAAAGGAGTCAGAAGCGCCGTCGTCAGCCTCTCATGGGGAATTTTATTGAACAAACCATCACAGAGACATGTGCATTCAGAATGTCCGGAAATTCCCTTTGACCTCAGTTTGTGACACTCCTTTATACCGATCTGTATCATACAATGCGTACGTGGCTCAAGCCAAATCTTCTCTGAAGGCGCCTGGCTTTCGCTATTATCGTAAACAAGCTCATTCTAACCTTAAACAATATTCATATGAACCAGACCACAAGGCACACGATGTAATTAGGCCATGTCGTGACATTTCTCTCCCACATAATCCCCCCTGAAATCACTTATCAGTGATTTAATAAAGAAATAATCTAAAAGGAAAGAAAATCATCCCACATAATTAACATAACTAATTAATTAATAATTAATTAACATAATCAACACTAAATTATTCTAATAATTCTACATTCTAAGTCAAAGGGAACATATTGAATAAATGAAAAGGAATATATATATGTACCCAAATCACATTAAATGATACTGAATTCAACAATCATTTAAATTTTTAACATTGCCATCAAAATTGTCCACTGTTCGCAGTGCATAGGAGCGAAAAACCCACTGGCTGCTACTTTTGTAACTCATGTTCTTATTTTTGGGAAAACTCTCCTACGACCCCACCCCACTTGGCGACCGACCACTTAATTACTTTTTCAGTACCAAAGGTCGCACTCCAAACAGTTGACTGACACAACTGGCAATGGACATATTAGTCATTAGTTCTGATTGATAATAAACATAGAATGAATTCACAACCATCATCAAATGAATAAATCACAGTTTTGTACCAAGTACAATACAGAAAATTATGAATGATCAAACAACAATAGTAATAAAATGCAATGTAATGCAGCTCTTCCAGTCCCGTCCCATCTCCCGTACTCTGGTGTCGTCTGCTTCTGGCCGAACATCCGTCCGGCTGGGTCTGGAACTGCTAAGCTAACTCATGGGAGGAGAGGTTGCCAGCACTTCGCTCCCAATGAAAGAGATCTTTACCATCTCCACTCCCTGTCAGGCTATACTTGGTTCCACACCCGAGGAAAGAATCTTGTGAACCGTCCGTTGATAACGTTGGTCCTCAGAACCGGTCTCGCATGGTCATCTGCCTCCTGGTTTGTTCCACACTTTGTTTGAACATCACTTGCAGCAACCACCTTCTCAGAATGGGTATAATGGGGATTAGCTAACACATAACCATCATATTTGAAAGGAACACCAGCAATATCTCGGCGAGCTCGGAAATGGGTGGTGGATGGAATGTTGGTAGCAGGAGCCTTCTTATGGAAGACTTTTGTATCAGTTGCAACAATTGACGGATGACAACAACCAGACCACTGAAACAAAGATGGCAAATCATGATAGGCCTTTTTACCGCAAGTCCACATTATTCCTGGTTGGGATGACAGTTGTCTAAAGGGACAGGCAAATTTCGTCAGGGTGTTATTAGTCCATCTATGAGAACAATTGGTAGGTGCTATAGTGTTCATAAATATTCTAGTTTGACAACTAGATTGGCCTAGGTAAGGACCTGATGATGATGTTGAACAAACACAAGTCTCTGAATGCTGTAAGGGAACTTCAAACACCATGTTAGTCGGGGTGAAATGGGAGTCAGCACAGGTAATATTGGGGTGTGGGGCAACCGGGACGTTACTCCTGAGTTGTTGGCCAGCAATTAGTAACATCATCATTCCAAGGGGAACAGTGCATTTGCCGTGATCTTCTCTTCCCCAAGATTGCTCCTGGAGCGTCTGCGCATATGAGACACTCCGTCGCTATCAGTTCTCTTGTAGTGTACCATGCCCATCTACAGGTCCTTCTAAAAAAATTTGCATATTGTGATAAAGTTCATTATTTTCCATAATGTAATGATAAAAATGGAACTTTCATATATTTTAGATTCATTGCACACCAACTGAAGTAGTTCAAGCCTTTTATTGTTTTAATATTGATGATTTTGGCAAAAAAGTAAAGAAAAACCAAAAAAATCCCTATCTCAAAATATTAGCATATTTCATCCGACCAATAAAAGAAAAGTGTTTTTAATACAAAAAAAGTCAACCTTCTGTAACCAGCATGAAAAAACAGGTTACTAATCCTATATTTGTCATTTAGGCAGTTCTAGTAAATCCCCAGTAGAGGGCAGTTTTCCCCTACTAGTGTTTACTTTCCTTTTGACCCCGAGGTCAGATATCGCGTGATGTCTGCACTAATGCTGTGCTAACCGCTAAGCTAAAGCTAGGTTATCATGCATTTTGCATTGAAAAGGTGTGGTTATTTATTTATTTTATGTTATTTGAACCACTCGTTTTGAGTTATTAACCCTTAATTGTGGGTAAAGGTACCATTTAAAGTTTGGTTTATTTCATTTTTGATAAAGGAATTTGCACTTAAAGGATAAGACCGGTTTTTTGACATTGGGCCCTTGATTTCACATTATAACATGATGTTCTACTCACCCCTGCTTGTTGTTGAACATTTGGAGCTGTTCCGAAGATATTCGCGAGGCGTCTGGCTGCTCTCTTGAGATATTCGGCCATGAAACAGTTTCCTATGGGCAAGCTTATACAGGTACAAACTATGCTGTTTATAATTTATTAATTACTCTACACCAGCACTGATAACGTGGAGGTGCGTCGCTTACTTAAAAAAATCCGGGTTACTAATTTTGAATTTTAGCCGAATGAATAAACAGGCAGCAGGTCTGTGGGCTGCCTGTGGCAGTAGCACGACTATGACGTCAGTAACACCCACTTTACGACAAAAAAATCAAAATTACAATAACCCGGATTTTTTTAAGTAAGCGACGCACCTCCACGTTATCAGTGCTAATGTACAGTAATTAATAAATTATAAACAGCATAGTTTGTGCCTGTATGAGCTTGCCCATAGGAAACCGTTTCATGGCCGAATATCTCAAGAGAGCAGCCAGACGCCTCGCGAATATCTTCGGAACAGCTCCAAATGACAAACAACAAGCAGGGGTGAGTGGAACATCATGTTATAATGTGAAATCAAGGGCCCAATGTCAAAAAAACGGTCTTATCCTTTAAATATGTAAAACTAATTCATTTCGTGTTAAAAAGTTAAATATTTAAAAAGTGAATTAAAATGGTTAAAAACTGTTGATAAAAGATAAATAGTGGTGAAAAAGAGATGCATTAAGCATGTGTCTGTTTACAAATAGTGTTTATTGTGATAATTCATGAATAATTTAATACATTTATGGTTAAAATTAATGGTTTTCTTTAACAATATTTCATTTATTGTGTTTTAAATATATTTCCTTAATATTTTGGTGATATATTTTGTACTGAGAAATTGATGAGATCTCATACGAAACAGAGACAGAATCCGATGAAGTTCATTACAACTTTGCACTTTCTGTGTAGGTTGGTTTTTTTGTGTTCCTGCTAGTCTGATCTACTGTCCGAGAATAAAGATTGATTGAGATGGCGAGCCCAGCCCAGCGATTCTGAGAGAACGAGAGTTGGAGATGCAGTGTGGCCAGCTGCATAACCTACCTTGACGACTCTGGATCATCTGAACAGATCATCTGAATCTCACACGCTGAGTACAGATAAGAAACACACACACTTCTCACCTACTCGGGAGTAGTAGTGAAAGGAGTCGAAGAAGAAGAAGAAACTGGAACATTGATACACTGAATACACACACACCCCTTGTAGTCCAGGCAAAGTAGCATTTTACGACGGACTAATTGTAAAATAAGTTTTTTCAGCTTATATCATTTCTATGAGGTGTCCAGAACAACATACTAAAAGTCCTAAGAAATCCTAGTTGGGGAAATATGTTATAGTCTCATGAATCTGAGATGTATGCCAATACGGCCAGGCAACAATACACCTCAATGGGGCTATTTTTTCCCCTTACTCCTATCAAAATAAAACTTTACACAATGAAAGTACCCATGAACAGTAAAATTTTTTGTATTACAAGTTTCTTTGAAAATAAATTGTAATATGCAAATGAGCTACACACTAATCGAATATGCCCAAAATACATCCAAATAGGCCTAATTTTTTCTTTTACTCCTACCACAATAAAAGTTCACACAATGAAAGTGTACATGAAAAGTAAAACATTTTGTATTAGAAGTTTCTTTGAAAATGAATTTGAATATGCACATGAGCTCCACCCTTATACTAATTTGCACAGGCAGAAACACCATTCATGTATGACAAATACATCGGCCTAATCTTCATCCAATCATCCTACTGCCAATGGGTGATGGCAATGCTGCTCTTAGACTGGCCTCTAACCTGAAAACTGCCTGGCTTGGTAGTACCTGCCAGGGGTATAACCCCCGCCAGTATAGTCTTCAGTGTCACGGAGGCACACAAGCCTCCCCACCACAACAAGGTAGCAACAACAGGGGAGGGTTTTTTTTTGTGTTTTTTAATTTAATTTAATTTTTTTTTTTTTGGTTTTTCTAGATTTTTTTATTTACTTATTTTTTATTAGTTTTTTTTCTTATTCATTTGATAAATCGGGCAACTGTGAGTTTGTGCAGCTAGTACCACGACATTCTCCGCAAATGGCAGTGCAAGGGAGTCCATGTCTTCTGCATGTGCATTTCTTTGTGCTGCAGTCTTTCCTGCAACTACAGCGGACTACATCGAGTATCTCTGGTGGTGCCGCAGGCTGATCTGTCATTATTGGCGTAAATCTCCCATCCAAAACATACCACCTCCAGTCTTTTGGGTCCATATGTTCACTTTCCCCTTTCCACTCCATTATCTGGTAAAAGACCCGAAGACTGTGGAACTTTGCAGCTGTTGATGTTGGAGGGAGAGTTTGAGGTTCCACTGGAGACGAGTTCTGAGTGGCTTTCTCACAGAATCGCCTGTATCTCAGCATATCCAGTGATTCATCTTTTTCGCCCCCTTACAGTGATACCAGAACTTTCTCACCTGCTGCAATAATGATGCCTTTTCCCACATATTCCTGTGACTGGCTGAACACCTTAGCTTGTTCAAGAAAGCTAGTGTCATTCTTGACTTTTTTCAGTGCCATTCCCTTTCCTATGCCAAAAAGACGAGATGTAGAATCACAGCCTAAAGTGGCAGGGATAAAGAGGAGATTGTCACACACCTTGGGACCAAGTAACTCCTTCATTTGCTTTATGCACCATATCCGTCTTGCTTTTGTTGCTTTCTTTGGTTCTGTTGCCAGAAACAGCTCCTGTGCATTCAGATCAGCATGATGCAACAAGAGTACTAACAAGTCTGTGTCATCACCTACTAAGACTGTGTCTTTTGTTCTGGCAGAGGCAATGGCAGTTTGAACAATGAGCACATCTGCGTCATGCTTTGCATAGTCTGTGATACATCCAGCCCTCTCAAGTTTTTCACTGAGATAAACCAAGAACCGTTGTTTGTTTTCCTTATTGTTAAGGAACTGGTCCTTTTTGGATTGGATGATCATGTCACCAGAGAAGTGTACAGTTACACCAGGAGTAACACCTGATCGGATACATGCATACATGATACGGGCATATTCGATTAGTGTATAGCTCATTTGCATATTACAATTTATTTTCAAAGAAACTTGTAATACAAAAAATGTTACTGTTCATGGGTACTTTCATTGTGTAAAGTTTCATTTTGATAGGAGTAAGGGGAAAAAATAACCCCATTGGGGTGTATTGTTGCTTGGCCCTACTGGCACACATCTTGGATTGATGAAAATTTAACATATTTTCTCAACTGGGATTTCTTAGGACATTTAGTATGTTGTTCTGGACACTCCATAGAAATGATTTATGCTGAAAAAAAATCTTTTACAATTAGTTCCATTTTTGGCTCAAAAATGAGTTACTTTGCCTGGACTATTGGATCCTTCTTTTTTAACTAAACTCATCAGGACACCGAGCAGGAGAGCTTGGTTTCCCATTGGACTTTTCCTTTGAACTTTGTTTATTTTATTTTATTATTTTCTTTATTTCTACGGCGGCGTATTTAAAAAATTAAGTGACAACCCAGCTGTAAATGTTCATTATTTCTATTGAATTGATATTAAAATGTCACATGTTCAAACGCCAACACCTACTCATTCTTCTGAGTCCTTCTCTGGTGCAACTCCTACCGAACCTAGAGCGATGTGAGTATCTCTCCAAATCTCAAGTCGAGACAAAAGGTGCTACACTTCAAATAATTGTGTTCAGTTATGCACTCAATACTTGGTTGGGAATCCTTTTGCAGAAATGACTGCTTCAATGCGGCGTGGCATGGAGGCAATCAGCCTGTGGCACTGCTGAGGTGTTATGGAGGCCCGGGATGCTTCGATAGCGGCCTTAAGCTCATCCACAGTGTTGGGTCTGGTGTCTCTCAACTTCCTCTTCACAATATCCCACAGATTCTCAATGGGGTTCAGGTCAGGAGAGTTGGCAGGCCAATTGAGCACAGTAATACCATGGTCAGTAAACCATTTACCAGTGGTTTTGGCACTGTGAGCAGGTGCCAGGCCGTGCTGAAAAATGAAATCTTCATCTCCATAAAGCTTTTCAGCAGATGGAAGCATGAAGTGCTCCAAAATCTCCTGATAGCTAGCTGCATTGACCCTGCCCTTGATAAAACACAGTGGACCAACACCAGCAGCTGACATGGCACCCCAGATCATCACTGACTGTGGGTACTTGACACTGGACTTCAGGCATTGGTGGCTCTGGATGTTTCTACTCCAGACTCAGTCCACTGCTTCCGCAGGTCCCCCAAGGTCTGGAATTGGCCATTCTCCACAATCCTCCTCAGGGTCCAGTCCCCTCTTCTGGTTGTGCAGCGTTTTCTGCCAGACTTTTTCCTTCCCACAGACTTCCCACTGAGGTACCTTGATACAGCACTCTGGGAACAGCCTATTCGCTCAGAAATTTCTTTCTGTGTCTTACCCTCTTGCTTGAGGGTGTCAATGATGGCCTTCTGGACAGCAGTCAGGTTGGCAATCTTACTCATGATTGCGGTGATTTGGTCGTCTCCTCCTCCGGACCCATGATCCACACCTCCTCACACTTCCAACATCCTTTATTCCCACGTACTTAAATTCACGCTTAACCGATACCTCTTCACGACTATTGTGTATTGCTGGCCAAGTTCGTGGCGTGGCATGGCCTGAGTGGGTGTGTATTGTTGCATCATACTCATCTGCCCCAGGCTGGCTACTTCCCCTGCGGGGTGGCTTCATGACGGGACCCTTCCAGCCTCTCCTGTTTGTGGGATCCCGTCCAACATCTCCAGGCTTTGTTCTCCTGAACCGATGCTGTCGGCCAACACCCACACCTGGATGCTCATTAGTGTCAGAAATCTTAACATCTTCCTTTTGTTCATGCTTTCCCTCGGACTTAACTCCGTCTGTGACTTTAGTCCGAACCTTAGTGCAGTGATTCAAATGGTACCATGTGTTGCTACCTTCCATTTGAACTGCTGTCGGCGTTGCTCGCACCACTGTGTACGGTCCTTCTCGTCTTGGCTCAAGCCACTTCCTCCGGAACACTTTGATGTGCACCTGGTCGCCTGGCACCACTGGTCTCTCAACCAGCTGTTCGAGACCTGAGTCTCTGGTCTCCTCCTGTAGATAGATTGTTCTGTGGATTGCAGTTAGTTGCTTCATGTAAGCTTTCAACTATGTTTGCAACTGCTCAAGTGGGGGCCCTTTAAAGGGACCTCTCAACTGAGGTGCCGGCATGGGTCGACCCGTTAGCATTTCATGCGGTGTTAAGTGCGTGACTCTATGGCTACGTTCAGACTGCAGGCCTTGATGCTCAATTCCGATTTTTTTGTGAAATCGGATTTTTTTGTGAGGTCGTTCACATTGGACTTAAATGCGACCTGTATGTGGCCTGCTGTGTGAACGGCTTACCCCCCCATACTATCCCGCATGCGCAGAAGAGCGTACGATGACGTCATATGTCATGAGCGGGCCCAGTGTTTGCGGAAGTAAACATGGATGGTAAGAGTAGGAATGCATATTGAGAATGAGGAGTCACGTGAGCCGGTCGGCCATGTTGGCAGGAGACGCTATTGCTTGCCAGGGGCAACGCCATCAGAACTTAACGGAGGCGCGCCAATATATTCCAGATATCTTTAAATTTCCCGCATTTATCATTTCGGCAGGACAGAGATGAATACAATAAAAAAAAAAAAAGAAAGCAAAGCAATGCAGAAAGATAAGGCGAAAGAAAAGGGACCTTACAGGCACAGAGACCTGGACCAGTTACCTCCGTGCACATATATGGACATAGTAAATTTTCTTGTCTTTGGTGTAAGTTACTACACTATGCAGGAGTTTAAAAGTCACAAATCTTTAGAATCTTACAAGACTTTCTGCTGTGGCTCGGTGCAGGACTTGGCCATCTACAAGCGATTTTAAAGTTGTTGTCCAGCCGGAGCCAGCACATTAATCACGGCATAATTTTAAAGAGGATATTAAAAAGAAAAAGAGCTAGGCTTTTGGCCCTGGCCTTTTGTGTGGCAGTGGCATCGTCTATCCAAAGACACGTTTGGGTGCGTCGTCGTAGCCAGGAGTGGTGGGACTGTGATGTGAGTGGCTTTTCAGACGCGTAGGTCGAATAAATGCGCCCTGGCCGTTCAGACTGCAGTCGCATGGCAAAAGATCAGATACGTATCGGAATTAGGACCACATATCCAAGTGGCCTGGATCGGATTTGAAAAAATCCGATCTGTGCTGTTCATGCTGTCATGAAAAGATCAGATACAGGTCGCATAGGGCCAAAAAAATCGGATTTGGGTCACTTCAGTGTGCTGTCTGAACGTAGCCTATGAGTCTGCATACGGTAGCTCATTAGTGCAAGCGGCAAAGCATCCAGTTTAGTTTAGTTGAAGCACAGATTTAATTCAATTTCCCTTTCAAGGTTCCATTAATTCTCTCAATCATCCCCTGACTTTGCGGATGATAAACGGCCCCACAGCACTGCTTGATTCGCAGCTGCTGCAGACTGCCTTTTGCAACTTTCTAAACAAACACTGAACCATTATTTGAGCTAATCTCTGATGGAACGACAAACCGTGGAATCACTTCTCTTACCAAAAATAGACTGTCTATCCAATATGTATGACCAATATCCTTGTGGTGGCGTGACATCTGGCTCCAGTGACACCATCGGTACCAAAACAGCAAGTCGGTACTTTGCTACTTTTGCTGCTTCATCAGCCGCATTATTACCTTTACTGACCACTTCGTTACCTTTACGATTATTTGACACTTTATCACTGCCAGTTTCGCGGGGAGCATCATGGCTGCAATCGGCTCCTTTATTTGGACCTCATGTCGCACTGGACTCCTGTCTGCCCTTCTGAACCCTCTCTGCTTCCAAACTTCTCCAAACAAATAGCAAATATCATGAGCATATGCAGAATCTGTGTACACATTTGCAACCTTACCTTTCGCCAGTAGACATGCTTCCGTTAATGCCATCAGTTCAGCCAACTGTGCCGAACATGGCTGTTCACCCTTCTCAGCTTTCACCGTCACAAAGTTTTCCACCTTCCTGTTTCATAACTGCAAAACTTGCATGATTAGCCAAATGATCTCAAAACACGAACCATGCACAACACAAGTGATGTCAGCCTGCACAAGTGGAGTTGCTTCTAAGTCAGGTCTCAGTTTAATGTATCTCACAGCTTCTGCTACTCGCTCATGTGGTTCTCCTTCAAACTCCTGTGGAATGACATCTGCAGGATCCGATGTAGTACACTTCTGTATTCTCACATCTGGATGTGTCAAAAGATGCATAATCTGCAAACATCCTGTCTGAGTCACAATATACCTTCTCTGATTTATTAGTTCTGAAATCTTATGGTGTCTATTGAAGACATATAAGAAAAATGGCTTCTCATAGTCTAGTGTTGCCCGTTTTGGCGGACTTTTGCAAATCTTGTTTCAAACTTTCAAAGGCTAACTTAGCCTCGTTTGTCCTCTCCAGTGGTGCTTTCAACCTTTGATCTTTGGATTTTTCCATGATTCCTTTCAGAGGAAGCACATTTTATTGCAAAATCTTCCCCAAAAAGATCAGAATTGTTTTATTTTTAATTTGATTTATTTATTCATTTAGTTCAGGTGTCTTCAACGTTTTACAGGCCAGGGACCCCCAAACTGATGGAGAGTTGGAGCAGGGACCCCCTACTATTTATATGGCATAACGTGGAGGTGCGTCGCTTACTTAAAAAAATCCGGGTTACTGTAATTTTGATTTTTTTTTTTCGTCGTAAAGTGGGTGTTACTGACGTCCTCCTCGTGCTACTGCCACAGACAGCCCACAGACCTGCTGCCTATTTATTCATTCGGCTAAAATTCAAAATTAGTAACCCGGATTTTTTTAAGTAAGCGACGCACCTCCACGTTATCAGTGCTAGTGTACAGTAATTAATAAATTAGAAACAGCATAGTTGCTGCTCCTGGCAGTGTTGGATATAGCTCTGCATTTTCAAAGAAATGTAAAACTTTTAATTCAAGCTCTCTCTTTTCCTGTCTCTTTTTGCTTTTGTCCTTTGGTTTGTAAACTTTAATTCTTTGTTCCATAATCTTACAGGCAGGTACACTGAAAGTGCCACCTTTTGGCCAGGGTGAGAACTTATTTTTTGTTCGTTTTTCCCATTTTTGAGATATTAAAAAGATATCTTTGGAATGTTCTGGATGCTTGGCGCTGATGGTTATTGTTGGTGTTTCATCCATTGTTTCACCTAGTTAGTTCCCTTCTTTTGACTTTTTTATTTACTTATTTATTTATTTTTTATTTTATTATTTATTATTATTTTCCTTTTTTTTATTTTATTAATATTTTTCACAACTCTTGAAAGTCAATTGAAATTAAACTAACTCTAAACACTGCTAATTTAATGCTCGGTTAAATTTAGCTTAGATGCTGCTAATTATGCTAATTGTTGGCTTGGATATTGTCAATGCTAGTGTTAATGTTAGCCTATGTTAGCTTTGAAAGCTTATGCTCTAGGTTGGTTTCAAAATTAAACCAATGTTAATTCAATGTTAGGCTAATTTAGCTTGTTGCTCTTTTGATTTCTAGTTTGGAGTTAGGTTACTATTAGCTTATTGCTAATGCTAATGTTTGCTAACCAATGCCAATTGATGTTAGCTTCTTAACTGTTGCTAATAAATGCTAATTGTATTTCTGATCAATGCTAATTATTGCTAACAAAATGCTAACCAATGCTACTTATTACTAATAATAATACTAGCTTTCTTGTTAACCAATGCTAATCAATGCTAATTATGCTAATCAATGCTACTTATTGCTAATCCATCCTAGCTTTCTTGTTAACCAATGCTACTTAATTCTAATTATGCTACTTAATGCCAATTATGCTAATCAATGCTAGTTATTGCTAATCAATCCTAGCTTTCTTGTTAACCAATGCTACTTAATGCTAATTATGCTAATAAATGCTAATTAACGCTAATCAATGCTAGTTATTGCTAATCAATGCTAGCTGTATTACTAATGCTAAACTATGTTCATTTATTGCTAATTGAAAACTCAGTTCATGCTTAAACTGTTTAAAGTGACTCAGGCTAAAGGCGTTGCCCCAACTTTTGCTCTACCCAGATGCTTCCGATCAGATCCATACACAATGGCCCTCATTTATCAAACTTGCGTAAGACGAAAAACATGCGTAGGTCGTGTGTACGTTCTTTTCTGCGCAAAGGTTGGCATTTTTCAAATCCATCGTGAGCGCAGGAAAGATGAAATCGCCACGACAGGTCTGATTCCGTGTATGCACTTTTCCATTTTGACTTGCGGTGACTGCAATAGCATACATAAACAGCAGCGTTACTAGTGCGTGCCTCATGAGTCGCAACAAATCCCTAGGTTAAAATTACAGACTTATCACTTCAAAGAAGGCCCATGTTTTATTTGACTTCAACATAAATATAAACATAAATGCAAATTAAATAAATTAAACAAGTACAACTCCGTGATTGGAAGAGTGATGGACTCGGGGATCCGAGACCCCCTGAAACTGACACGAGACCCCCCGAAAACATAATTTGGGAAATGTTGGGGGGTCTCTAAAATATTGGCAAAATGTGATTTCCCCTGATGAGTTATGATTGCAGACGCAATGTGTGTGTGGAGGTGTGGAGGTGTGGAGCCTGTGTGGGTAATTGGCATAAAGCTGTGCTGTCCGCCGCGTATGATTCTGTACAGCTTCTCATGCAGGGGTGCAAACAGAGGTATGGTCAAAAAGGAGTGAGATTATCGAAGCCCACGCCCCCGCAGGAATTATCATATAATTACATTTTGCCACCACCTCTGCCATCCAGGGCTCACCCTATTCACACAAAAATGTTCTTTATATGAAAATACACTGTCCCAGTTCCTTGGAAATTCTTAAAAGTAAAGAATACTGAGACAACGCTGGAAACATTTGGCATGTCCCCTTTTTTTCAATTTTTTTTAAAAAGTCTGACATTTTGAATATGACTCAATACACACAAGTTCCAAAATATCACACCATTAACAACCTCAGTTCACTCTCATAGACTTTTATATCACCACAACTTTCTTTAGCACACCGAGAAACAGAAAAATAGCCTCAGAGCTGCTAAAAAGACAAGTTTCTCACCGTTGCTCTCTGTATTTCAAATTACGCCGATATCGGAGCTTGCAGCGGCTCTACAGGTGACAGGTGAGCGTTAAGCTGGGCATACACTGTGCGATTTTTTTTCAATCGCGGTATTCAGCTGCTGCTCATACTGTACAAGTGAATCGCAAGGGTTAAAACGTCACAGCTCACGATTCCTGTTCTCACACTGTACGACCCGATGGTCTGATGCGATCTGGCTGCTCACACTACACGACACGTCGGACTCGGTCGCCGGTCGCTGCCATGCTGTTCTGTTGTCTTTTTCTTCCTCTGTTGACATTTTTCTCTTCCGTGCCTATGTTTGCGCATGCGTAGTGTGACAGGATGAGGTCAATTGGCTCGTCCAGCTGCTTCAACTGTGCGAGAGCCTCACGAGGAGAGACCAGGATTTCAAACAAGTTTGATTTTCATCCGATCGATCGGGAGGTGGTCGGGAGGGCTTAATCGTTTGTCGTTACCCCATGTATACTACACGATGCGAGAGGCACGATTGAGCCAAAACTCGGCCCGATCTCCAAAATAGTCGCACGAGTGAAAATCTTGTCGACATCGGGCCAAAAATCGCACAGTGTATGCCCAGCTTTAGCCTGTTAGACACAGAGCTAGTATTAGCATGGATGACGGTAAGCGTTAACAAGCCTTTATTTTGATAACTGACGGTAGGCGTCCACTATTCCGGCACGTCAAGCCGTATCCAACGCATTCAATTCATTTTCAATGAAATCCGGCCGATCGTTGTCGCCGTGCTCGCAAAGCATGCTGGGATTCCGGCACGGCGAGCGGCGGACCTGCGGCACGTCAAAAAGTTGGGCTCGGCCGGACTTTATGCAAATTTGCCACGGCAGACGGAGTGCGTTACCCAATGACAGTAGATCATGTGTTCTCCTGTGTCGCAGCAGCAGCAGCACAGCAGCTCTCCTCGCTCGCAGATCCGGATCCATGGTACAATATGAAATAATGTTCCATTGCTAACGATTTATACACATTAATTTCCCTCCAAAACTCAAATTTTTAGAGGGAGAAACTTTGGTTGGTTAAAATCACAAGTTATTTACCTTCCCCCGGAGCCATTCTACACGCCCCACACACCCACTGTAGTAGCAACACGGCGACAACTAGGCATCCAATCCGGCGAGTTACATTGACGTGCCGGAATAGTGGACGCCTAGCCTGACTCGTCATACCGGCGTACTTGTCTCCGGACTTCCAATCGGTATGTGTTCTGACTTTCTTTCAGTGTAACTCGGGATTTTTCTCCTTTTTCTGTGCTTTTCACAAGTAGCTGCGCTTTACTTCTCTGGTTAAGGTCAGAAAATAACGTAAAAATCGTGCGCCTGCAGTTCACCTGGCTGTTGAGGCACTCCCCACGTGGTGTCATACGAACTGTGCGGTGCATTCAAATGCAACAGGAACATTAAACTTTACCGATGCAAACATAAAATAAATACTCTCCCGCTTCTTTTATTGGTCTCTATTATAGCCCAGAAAGATTCGGGGCTGAACTTTGATGAAATTATAATCAGACATTACAACAACACCCCCCCCCCACCCCCTAAAAAAAAAAAAACTCATCGGATCTGCATGATTCACACAAGTCCCCCAGAAAGCTGTGAAAAAGGCAGCATCCGCCAAAAGGCGCGTCGTTTGCACCGCTGTCATGTGTTTTCGAGATCCGCGCTATGAGTCAAGCGCAAGCAACGCCGCCGCCGCCGAGAAAATGGGACCCCCCGAAAATCTCGGCATAGTTCGAACACTGGTGAAGAGGTTAGGGCTCCTAAAGGGCAGGTGGATCTGTCTCTCGGCTGCGGGGGGAACCCTTCTATATACGCAGGAAAAGGTATGCAATATTATTATTGCATGCTGGGTTCTCCATACATTGCCTAAAAAAATGGAGTGCCATTTCCAGATGTACATCCAGAGGACCCTGTACCCAGAGATCCCTACCACCAGCCTGCACAGCCAAGAGCGCTCAGGAGGAGAGAGGAACTTATTCAGCGATTCTGAGTTTTGGTAAGCATTTTGTTATTCAAGGAAAAGAGACGTAGCTCCGATCAGGCCAGCCACCCTCTCCTCCAAGGCACTCAAATCCAAACCTGGATCAGAGCCCCCCCCCCGTTTGTGACATGCTGCGTCGGAGAGCTGCAAATTTCATATCGGACCACTTCTTCCTGATCTTATTGGAGAAAAAGTAAAACATTGTTCAATTTTAGATTTCATTTAATCTGGAGTTTATCACACTTTTTTTTTTTTTGTAATTCAATTTTTTTTATTTAAACATGCTCAGTAACATCTTTCAGTGGTACATCATACAGAAAATAGACAGATGGGTCATCATTACAAGGACACATTTTCAAAGGCTTAGGTAGTTCCTGTCCAATAAAATGAAATACAATAAGTAAATATATAAAATAAAAATAAAATAGAAAGGAATATCAACAACATTGCACATTCAATTCAATTCATTTTTATTTATATAGCGCCAAATACAACAAATGTCATCTCAAGGCACTTAGATAGTAAGTCCAATTCAAGCCAATTGGAATTCAATTAATTAATAATAATCATAATTCATAAAATAATCCAATTCGTTCATATAGAGCCAATTCAAAAACAATTTCCTAGCTAAGAAAACCAACAGATTGCACTGAAAACTTTTTGTTTTTTCGGTCCAATCTCCCGGCCTGAGCGGCGTGCCTGAGGCGATTGTGGAGAGAAACGACTCCCTTTTAACAGGAAGAAACCTCTGGCAGAACCAGACTCAGGAAGGGTGGCCATCCGCCTCGACCAGCTGGGGTTTGAGAAGACAGAAAGGTCTTACATCCTTTGAATGTAACACCATTCAAAGGATATCTGTTGGAACAGGGAAACACGAGTTAATGACCACAATAATATCACATATACATAAAGAGAGTAAAGTGAGGAAAGGTGTGACAGATGAGGCCCCCCAGCAGTCTAGGCCTATAGCAGCTTAACTATGGGATGTTTCAGGATCACCTGAGCCATCCCTATTCAAGGTAAACACAAGAAACTTGTGCTAACGAAAATAAATAAATAAATAAAGGACCAGACTCAGTGAGTAATTCCCTATACTCCCTATATAGATCCATATATAGAACCATCTTTTACAGCCACAAGCTACCTCAGCCTCTCACCAACTGCACACCAGTCACAACGGGGTGGGGATGCAAACCCTGGTTCGGGTAGGGGGAGAAATAAAAGAGGTAAGATAAGCGGGAATGGGATTCAAACCCTGGTTCGGGTAGAGGGTAATGAAAGTATAGAAGGTGCCAGAGGTGGAGGCAGGACAAGACACACTAGCAGATTCAGCAGACAAACTCACCTTAACAGTCCTATAATCACTAAAAATACCAGCAAAAACAAAGCCATACAACTCACTCTCACCAACTGCACACCAGTCACAGCGGGGTGGGGATGCAAACCCTGGTTCGGGTAGGGGTAGAAATAAAAGAGGTAAGATAGGCAGGAATGGGATTCAAACCCTGGTTCGGGTAGGGGGTAATGAAAGTATAGAGGGTTTCAAACCCTGGTTCGGGTAGGGGGTAATGAAAGTATAGAGGGTGCCAGAGGCGGAGGCAGGACAAGACACACTAGCAGACACACTATCAGATTCAACAGACCTAACTATAAGCTTTATAAAAAAGGAAAGTTTTAAGCCTGGTCTTAAAAGTGGAAAGGGTGTCTGCTTCCCGGACATTTACTGGCAGCTTATTCCACAAGAGAGGGGCCTGATAACTGAAGGCTCTGCCTCCCATTCTACTTTTAGAAATTCTGGGAACCTCAAGTAAACCTGCAGTTTGGGAACGAAGTGCTCTGTTTGGAAAATATCTTACAATGAGATCTTTAAGATATGATGGAGCTCGGTCATTAAGAGCTTTATATGTAAGGAGAAGAATCTTAAATTCTATTCTGAATTTAACAGGGAGCCAATGAAGAGAAGCTAAAACTGGAGAAATATGATCTCTCCTGTTAGTTCTCATCAAAACTCTGGCTGCAGCATTTTGGATCAGCTGGAGGCTTTTCAGAGAATATGTGGGACAGCCCAATAGTAAAGAATTACAGTAGTCCAATCTTGAAGTAACAAATGCATGAATTAGTTTTTCTGCATCACTCTGAGACAAGATGTTCCTGATTTTAACAATATTACGAAGATGAAAGAAGGCAGTCCTAGAAACCTGTTTTATATGCGAGTCAAATGATAAGTTCTGGTCAAAAATAACTCCAAGGTTCCTCACTGTAGAACTAGAAGCCAAGGAAATACCATCTAGAGTAACTATATAGCTAGACAATTTCTCCCTTAAAAGCTCAGGTCTAAAGATAACGACTTCAGTTTTGTCTGAATTTAGAAGCAGACAGTTCTGAGTCATCCAGGTCTTTATGTCCTTAAGACATGCTTGTAGTCTGACCAACCTATTGGGTTCATCTGGTTTTATAGATAAGTACAGCTAAGTATCATCAGCATAGCAATGGAAATTTATGCCTGCTGTCTAATAATGTTACCTAATGGAAGCATGTATAAAGTGAAAAGAATCGGTCCAAGCACAGAACCCTGGGGAACTCCATGACTTACTCTGGTGTGTGAGGAAGATTCTTCATTTACAAGAACAAACTGAAATCTATCAGATAAATATGATTTAAACCAGCCTAATGCAGTTCCTTTAATCCCAATAACATGTTCAAGTCTGTGTAATAAGATACTGTGATCGACCGTATCAAATGCAGCACTGAGATCCAACAGGACAAGCACAGACATAAGTCCGCTATCAGAGGCTAAGAGGAGATCATTGGTAACTTTCAGCAGTGCAGTTTCTGTGCTATGATGCACTCTGAATCCTGACTGAAACTCTTCAAACAGATTATTTCTGTGTAAGTGATCACAAAGCTGAGCTGCAACTATTTTTTCAAGAACTTTAGACATAAAAGGGAGATTGGATATAGGTCTATAATGAGCCAACACTTCTGAATCAATAGTAAGTTTTTTAAGTAAAGGTTTAATTACAGCAACCTTAAAAGTCTGAGGTACATATCCTGTCAACAAAGACAGATTGATCAAATCCAATATGGAAGTGTCAATTAAGGGGAAAACCTCCTTGAACAGTCTGGTTGGGATTGGGTCTAAAACACAAGTTGATGGTTTAGAAGAGACTATTGCTGTTGTTAGTTCAGAGAGATCAACTGGGCAGAAGCCGTCTAAATACAAATCAGGTTCTAAAGATACTTCTAAAGCTGCTGTACTTGATGATACATCACTGATAATAGTGGGAAGGACTCCATCAATCTTCTCTCTGATAGAAACAATTTTATTAATAAAGAAGCTCATGAAATCATCACTGCTGAGAGTTAAAGGAATACCTGGCTCAACAGAACTCGGACTCTTTGTCAGACTGGCTACAGTGCTGAAGAGAAACCTGGGATTATTCCTATTCTCTTCTATCAATGATGAATAATAAGCAGTTCTAGCTTTACGAAGGGCTTTCTTATACGTTATTAAACTATCTTTCCAGACTAACTGAGACTCTTCTAAATTAGAGGAACCCCACTGTCTCTCCAGCTTTCTTGCAGTCTGCTTTAAAGCACGCAGCTGTGAATTATACCAAGGAGCCAACCTTTACTGACTGATTACCTTCCTTTTCAGAGGGGCAACATTGTCCAGTGCTGTACGCATTGAAACTATAGTGCTGTCAACAAGAGAGTCAAGTGCTGCTGGAGTAAAGTTTATGTAGTCGTCCTCTGTCATATCTGCACATGGCACTGAAGAAAAGGATGATGGAATTAATTCTTTAAATCTGGTTACAGCATCCTCTGATAGACACCTTCTATATGTAAATTTCTTCTCAGAAACTGTATAGTCAAGTAATGTAAACTCAAAGGTTATCAGAAAATGGTCAGATAAGACAGGGTTATGAGGGAACACTGTTAACTGTTCACTCTCAATGCCATAAGTCAGCACAAGATCAAGGGTGTGATTAAGGCAGTGAGTCGGTCTGTGTACACTCTTAGAAAATCCAATAGAGTCCAATATAGAATTAAAGTTCATATTCAGGCTATCATTTTCAACATCTACATGAATATTAAAGTCACCCACAACAATGACTTTATCTCTACTCAGCACTAACTGGGATAAAAATGTAGCAGTAATACAGTAAATGACTGAAATAAAGTTAAATAATATTTCTTAGGTCAGGCTTCACAGTTTTGGCTCTAGTTAGAAGTAAGATGTTCCATGAAAAAATCCCAATGCCCCAGTTCCACGGGACCTTTACTCCTTATCCTTGCTAACATGACCTCATAGGAGGTGGCCTCACTCATCAGGATTTTCCAATCTTGGAGTTTAGGACATGTGGTTGATTTTCAATTCCTTAATAGAGTTTATCACATTTTAATATTTTAACTCGTCCGGTCTGCGATTTACATCGCCGCCTTTCGTCTTTCCATATCGCAAATTCTAGAGGTGCAGCCTTTTGTAGAAGGCGTGGTTAGATCATTACGATGGATTTCAGCCGCCGGATTTATCAACAGCCGC
Source organism: Odontesthes bonariensis (assembly GCF_027942865.1). Classification (NCBI taxonomy): domain Eukaryota; kingdom Metazoa; phylum Chordata; class Actinopteri; order Atheriniformes; family Atherinopsidae; genus Odontesthes; species Odontesthes bonariensis. The sequence goes on from NC_134515.1 coordinate 22,004,519, forward strand.
TCGGTCTTACGATGGGATTGGTGTGGTACGCATGTTCTGTAAATCTCACTTGAGCCTCTGCGTACGACGAGTTCTCCGCTCATATCTACGATGCTTTCTACGACGGCTTGATAAATGAGGGCCAATGTCTCTCCACCAATCCAGATGATACAATGCACGTCACAGCTACGTAAATTCTGACCAATGACATGAAAATTTTGACAAATGAACTCTGAACACACCTCTAAGCCTACCTCCAATGAAACACGTAAATTCTGACCAATACAATGTGAACACACCTCTAAGCCTACCTCCCAGGCTCTTCGTAACTCCTCCCAATCTGTAATCTTATGAACAAAACATAACAATTGAAACACACACTATTCTTCAACTCAAAATGGCGTTTGTCACACTTCTGTGACAATTTGAGAAAGAGAAAGAAATTCAATTTTATCTTTTTATCTTCAATTTTATATTTTATACAAACCTAAAAATACAGAAATGATGCATAAGCGAAAAACTTTCTATATCAGGAATGTCAACAATCACGTTAAATGGCGTGACAAACAATGGGTTAGAGACAGAAACTCTCCTCTAAGAATCGTGAAACCCTCATTTACTCGACTGATAACAACTCTGCAATTAGCACATTACTAATAACTATCACAGTTTAATTATAAACTTTAATTATAAATGTAGTACTCTGGAAAAAAAGAAAGAAAATGTGATTACACACAAACATTTGTGAGTATGGAAACAGCATAAAAATGTTAAGGACAAACGGCGTGCACCCGCAGCACCTCGCTCTCCCTCATGAAACCCAAACAAATCCAACTAGCCTGTTGAAAACAGAATTTAAAAACCCAAAACAAATCACAGCGGTCCTGGAAAGAATTCAATAATAATAGGACGCACTCAATAAAACTTCACAATGTTTAAAGAAATCAACACACAGCATTTAAAACTCACAGCTCATTACTGTAATTATACCAATGCAGCAACTCTGAGTGGCTCTGCACTCGCTTAATCTTTTATTTAGTCCAAGATTATATATGTAAGAGGTTGTATTAACTCTGTGTGCAAATGTGTATGGAACTTCGATTATATTCACCAAAACTATGTGTGTGTTCTTAATCCTAAATACTCAAAATGAAGAGAGTCAGGGATGAGCTGGAACCTTTATTTTTCACACACAAGAACTTTTTCAGATTCCCATACACAGCAGGACTTCACACACAATGACAGAGACAAAGACCGGTTACACACACCCCAAGAAAGTGAAGAACTTGTTCAGTAAGATTGTTGAGAATGTGTTAGTTGGCACACTGTCTGTGTTCATAAACAGTTTTTGTCCTACCAGGCGTATTAAAGAACAGATTGTTGGATGCATACCAACAACAAATGGAGCCACCCTGTTTAATTACCATTAGAAATATATTTTAATGGGCTTACTGTAAAGCTGGTTATACTTTCTCTTAGCCTTAAACACAGTCGCACTGAGTTTAACAAGGTTCCCGAACTTATAGCATGTGTTGAACAGGACTGGCAGTCATACTCAACACTGTATTTCAGCATTCAGCTAGTCAAGACAATAAGAAAGATGCAAAATATTAATGTCAGCTGAATTAGATTTAGTTTAATTCAATCATTTTGTATTACTGTATGACCTTTCTGAAATATTCACTTAGTAATTGGCAGATTAGCAATGAAAACTTTTCCTGAGACAAAAGCAACTTCAAGAAACGAAAAATCTATTCAATTGACTTTTTCTTTTTTAATAGAATATTAAATTCACCAATTTTCCATTAGGTTATAAAATCAATTTGCTTCCTGGTTTGGTGTAATGTCTCCATTTATTAGGAAAGAGTTGTTGTTAGTAATAGAGATCATCACTTATTACACTGTCTTTGCATTTATCTAAGTGTCTCATTGAGTCTGACAGTAATATCATACAGGTACAACCACCAGCTGTTTACCAGCTGGCACAATTATGACAGTACCCAGAAACTACACCCATATCATGATCTAATGTACAGGCAGAAGTGTTTGCATAAGATGTGAATACGGCTTGATAAACAATAGGTTCCTGTTAGAAGTCCTTCCCCATGAAACAGGAAGTTGATGGACTGAGTAGCACATTGTCTCACACTGTCACGCCCATGGACTCTTGTTTTTAGTTTTATGTTTTAGGTCACGTTTTTGTGTTTGGGTTCATGTCTTGGTTTTTAATTTTGCCATTGCTTTTCCCCTCAAGTCACGTACCAGTTCATTAGTTCATTCACTGCACCTGTTTATTCCCCACCAGCTGCACCTTGTCCCCAATCACTCTCACTCCCTATTTAGTTCTCAGTCCTTTGTGTTCCTTTGTGAGATTCTTACCCATGTTTTCTTACCCAAGTTGCCTGACCTGCTTACCATGTTCCATGCCTTTGCTAAGTTAAGTATTTATTTATTCTTGCCATGCCAAGTCCTTTTGTTTCCACAGTAGTTTTTTTTTAATCCAGCTCAGCCGCGCTTTCTGTTGTTTCTTTGATTTTGTATAATAAAACCCAGTTTTTGCTTTTGAAGTCTGCATCCGTGTCCTACCTTCACCCCCAATTCCAACCCTGTCAGAAGAATCTCACCAGCTATGGACGCGGCGGACTCTGACCGTTTCTGGGACCTAATGGATGATTTCTGGACCACCACCTCGTGGCAGAGGCTGGAGGCAACAAATAAGCTGCACAGATTCTCAGTCCAGAGACCCAGCAGCCACAGTGTCCAGAGACCCAGCGGCCCCAGCCACAGAGGCCCTAGGGCCTGACCACGAGGCCCTAGGGCCTGACCACGAGGCCCTAGGGCCTGACCACGAGGCCCTAGGGCCTGACCACGAGGCCACAGGGCCTGACCACGAGCCTGACCACGAGCCTGACCACGAGCCTGACCACGAGCCTGACCACAAGCCTGACCACGAGCCTGACCCAGAGCCCACGGGGCCCCGGCCCATGGATTCACTTTTTTGAGCCCCTCCCTCCCACCCCAGACATTGGGGATGTCTGGGATCCATCCCTTAAAGGGGGGGCTCCCCCCCGCCGGAAGTCTGGCCGCCTGCCAGACCACCGCCTCCTGCTGCCCGAAGCCAGTACTTCAGCCGCATGCCTGTTCGTCCGCCGCAGCCACTTCGCCGGGTTTCTGGTCCCCCGCCTGACCGGCTTCGAGCCCCTCCCTCGGACTCGTGGGTCGTCTGGGATCCGCCCCTTGAGGGGGGGGGGGGCTCTGTCACCCCCATGGACTCTTGTTTTTAGTTTTATGTTTTAGGTCACGTTTTTGTGTTTGGGTTCATGTCTTGGTTTTTAGTTTTGCCATTGCTTTTCCCCTCACGTCACGTACCAGTTCATTCACTGCACCTGTTTATTCCCCACCAGCTGCACCTTGTCCCCAATCATTCTCACTCCCAATTTATTTCTCAGTCCTTTGTGAGATTCTTACACTGCCTGCCTTGCTTCACATGTTCCACATCTTTGCTAAGTTAAGTATTTATTTATTCTTGCCATGCCAAGTCCTTTTTTTTCCACAGTAGTTTTTTTAATCCGGCTTTCTGTTGTTACTTTGTTTTTGTATAATAAAACCCAGTTTTTGCTTTTGAAGTCCGCATCCGTGTCCTACCTTCCCCACCTTCACCCCCAATCCCAAACCCTGACACGCACAGCTTGTATTTTGCATTATTAAAAATAGTCCCAGCTTTATCATATTTGCAAATGAGTAATGACACAGTCACATCGCAAAATTTAAACTACGAGACCTGCTGATTGCGGTTTCATCTGGATAAGTGAAACACTGTACCTTTCCATAAGTGCATGTTCAAGTTTTTGTATTCTAGATGTTGGGTGTGATAAAATGTGTAATTGTGAGTGAAACAATGCAAATTGTATTGTAGATATCAGGCTATTCTTAAGAAAAGGAATGCTAAAACCTTTTTTTACATGATAAAACGCAACACTCAAAATATAGTTTAATCTCTCAAAGAACTTGCTTTATTATTATTCTAATAATTATAATGATCAAACCTAGGCCACACAATCCAAAGCCTTTTGTGTCTGTGGTTTGTTTACTTTTGTGTACATATGTGTGTGTCAAACCTGTGCTTCCAGAGACACAGCATACCTTGTTTCATACACTGAGATCATTCATTTATTCCATTTCACCAAGGAGTCTGACAATTAGTGGAGATCATTGAATGATTCACCTGGTGTCCGTTTCACGTAGCAGGTTCAACCAACTCTGAGTCTATTCCTGATCTCTAAGTTGATCTACTCTGAGATAGAAAACCCTGAGTTTTTGGTTCCAGAAACGCTGATTTGAGTGAAGTTAATCAACTCTGAGTAAGTTCACCTTGAGTTTAGAGCGTGCACCACAAATTTAAAAAGCCAGCATCAATGGAGCCCCGATTCGACGAGTCACCTTGGCAACGGGGAAGAGGAGGGGCTACGTTTTTCACCAATCTTAATGCGCTCATACGGCGAGTTTCAATACGTTTTTAGAAATAAGTGCAACACCGTTGCAGCAGCAAAAGTGTAAGTTTAAATGTAGTCCTTTGCAATCACAATGATATTACAGGGAAACTGCTTGAATGGTAGCCCATTCATTTATTTCATTTAGGTGCAATCCCGCAAGGGAGAAGCGCTCTTGGCAGCAGTTTAAGATGAAATATAAAAACATTGTTCAAACAGGTGAGACCTCGGCATGGAGGTACCTCATTTTGATCATGTTTTACACTGTAACATAAATATTAAGTGGCTATTTGACTGTGCAGTTATTTTATTCCCAACATAATGCTGTTTTCACACACATAAACTATATGTCTTCTCATCTATACCATCCATCCATCCATTATCTATACACCGCTGAATCCGTCAGTCGGGTCGCGGGGGGGCTGGAGCCTATCCCAGCGGTAATGGGCAAGAGGCGGGGTACACCCTGGACAGGCCGCCAGTCCATCACAGGGCCACATAGAGACAAACGAGACAAACAACCATACACACTCACAGTCACTCCGAAGGACAATTTAGAGTCATCATCTATATCATGTTCTGTTAAATAATTAAGCCTGTTTAAACTAACACAGACTTCTACTGAGCCAACAGAAAGAAGGCAGATGCCCCTAAAACGGGTGGTGGCCACCACCTCTAACGGGAGGGCAGTGGCTGAGGGAGTCCCCGGAGGGAGTCCACCCCCAAGACACGAGTGCCTTTATAAAATATAATAGGCCTATATATGTCTTTCATACAAATATTTATTTGTCTTTTATGTCTTTTTTTTCTTTTGTCCCAACACATTCTGATGGTGCCGCTCAAAAAGATAATTGTCTGTAAATGCAAAAATCTATGCGCGGTCTGATAACTATCTCCGACGAATATTTATTTCTCTGCGCAATAATGCTGCACCTTCATCCACGGGATCGTTGTCAAAAGGACATGTTCGTGAAAAAGGTCGCCTCCCACTGTGCCTAATGGACTTCTAGAAGTAGAAGAACTCGCTCTGCTGACTGAATGAATGAGGAAATCAAATGGCGTGTGTGGCTGAAAGAGGGCGGAGACAGAAAGAAACTCAAGGTTTCTTGAATAAAACCTGGTGGGACCAGGTTAGGTTCAGAGAGTCTGTTACTACGGTAACTGACCGTGAGGTTAAGTTACCTCTCTTTGTGAAACAGGCTAGAGTTACCCCTCTTTCTCGGGGTTGAGTTACCTCCCTTTGTGAAACGGAAAACTCAGAGTTTCCCTCATTTCAGGGTTAACCAACTCAGAGTTTTCACTAAACCTGCTACGTGAAACGGACCTCTGGTCTCTTCGGCACTAAAAAAAAAAAGAGATCATCAGCATAAAAACAAATTTATTGATGCATATTATTTGATATAATACCAGTCATGATTATTTACTTTTATATAAATATACTGTGAAGGAGTTTCCTTTGAACATTTACAGAGCCACATTCCCTTTCTACATGACTTCCCTCAAACTATGTTCATATCCAAATTCCTGTCCAAAAAGACGTCACAAATTAAACTGAAAGTATTCAAGGTTATAAATCAGAGGGCAGGAACCAAATCTAATAGGTGTGGCCACAGCATAAAAGGCTGTGTGACAGTCCTGAAGTATCATACTCATACTTGTCAGATCAACGTTTAGAATTTCCGTGTTAAACTTATCACCGTTTCAACAGCTTCAACAGACTAAAGAAGACAATATTGCAGCCGCTGCCAGAGAACAACAAGGATTGCAGAGTGAAGGAGGCCTGTAAGTCCCTTAAATATAAAGGAGTTTAAGTATGGGAATATATATTATATTTAAAAATATATATATTTAGAGGTTAGTTTTCTGAATAATTAGATTGTATTCATCAGATCAGATACAGTTTGGGTGTGTGTCAAGACTGCTATAAGTAGAAAAAAAGCAAAAGAATAAATCAATAACAGTTTGATCCTTTGACTGCAAAAAAAGAAGAGAACATGATGAGAGTGAAGTCATTTTGAAATAGAGGAGAAAATCAATCTTTTTGATTAATATTCTATGGAAATAAAGTAAAAATAAATAAATAAAAAGCCATTACTTTAAAATATGATTTTTAAAAAAGGCAAATTTGAAAAAAGAGATAGCTAGATAAGCAAACAAACTCTTCAAATAACAGCTTTCATGGGTAAATATGTATTATGGGCCTAATGTGACTTGCTTTCTCTTATCTCCAGAAAATCTCTGGTGCTGACCAAAAGAAGATGGCAACTGGCGAAGAGTAAGTATTGTGGTTGAATTATGTTTAATTTGTCATTTGATTCATTTACAAATTCTCTTCTCTCCTTTTTTTCATATTTAGCCCAACCAGAAATGATCCCCCAAAAAAGGTGATATAACTTGCCTCTGATTGTACATTTTATAACTTTTTAAAAGCTACAGATATACAAAGTTAAAGAAATCAACAGACAAACGGAAAGAAAGATGCCAGGATTAGTTAAAGGGATAGTTCGCCTCTTTTGACATGAAGTTGTATGGCATCCCAAACTAGCAATATCATTCATGAACATTTTCTTACCCCCTGCTGCTTACTGTGAGTCGAGTTCCAGGTGAGTTTTGGCGTTGACAAAAGTAGTCTGGCAAGTTGGCTGGGGTTTAAAAATGAAAGCGTTTTGCTGAAGGAAAAGAAAAAAGATTACCTTCAGCATTGAATAAGAAATATATCCCACAGAGCCATAGGGAGCTGTGTTTACGAAACAATTACTGTCAAGTAAATGATGAAAGATATGATTTTAGTTTCACCCAGAGCCATTTACAGCTCTGTAATCCCTTGTACATTCATAAATTACTTTCTCATCACGCATCATGACTAAAGTTTATTATCAATCTGTTCATTTGAGTTTTGTTCCACCTTTGATTGCAAAATTATTTCAATTTTTTTTTGTGTGTGGGTAAGCACTGAAATGACTGTGTGTGATTTTTGTTTTGCCTTCTGCTGCCAGCTGTTTAATGACTCCATCCATGGCAACATTGAGTTACATCCACTTCTTGTCAAAATCATCGACACACCTCAGTTCCAAAGACTACGAAACATCAAGCAGCTTGGGGGGTGCTATTATGTTTACCCTGGAGCATCCCACAACCGCTTTGAACACTCAATTGGGTATGTTCTCATTTCATTAAAATAAAAACTGTAAAACATATAGACCGAGGAAAGATAATAGAAAAGCACCAAATGAACAAATGAAATAAATAAATAAAATAAAAACTAACGTAAACAGTGTGTGTGTGTGTGTGTGTGTGTGTGTGTGTGTGTGTGTGTGTGTGTGTGTGTGTGTGTGTGTGTGTGTGTGTGTGTGTGTGTGTGTGCATGCGGATGCATGTGTGTGCTGTATCTAATGATACAGGGTGGCGCACTTAGCAGGAGAACTCGCAAAATCTCTGAGATCAAGACAGCCAGGACTTAAAATCGATGATCGTGACATCCTCTGTGTGCAGATTGCAGGTCTTTGCCACGACCTGGGTGAGTGGAACACATCCTTTCCTCTATAGTGATTCAGCTTACATGAGAATTTACAAAGTACCCTGCTTTTCAAATTATTTCTACCTTTTCAGAGTGAAATAAACAATTAATGACCATATTTTTCTTCATTTACTCAATTCCTTGCATATCTATAAATGGCTTCCTCATTTAATTATGTACTTCCTCATCAGATATTCAATGGTTTCCTCCACACTCAGCGGTTTCTCAAGATTTTGGACATTTTTTTCTCATAATCACAATCGCATCATTACTAAAGTTTCCAATCAATTTGTTCATTTGAATTGTGTGCTACATTGAATTCAAAGGGTTTTTTTGTTAATTTTTTCAGTTAATTTTTTTTAACTCATTTCAAGTTTGGTACACTCACATAACTTTTACACAATATTCTGTTGGTCACTTTAACAGGTCATTCCAATTAACCAATTGGCTATTTCACATTTCTTCATATCTAGGACATGGACCCTTTTCTCATCTGTATGATACGATGTTTATCCCAGAAGCACTCAAAAAACCAAAGGATGACCCAAAAGACCCAAAGGACCCAAAGGATGAAAAATGGCAGGTAAGAGATGAAGTGCCACTCCAGCTGCTATTAATCCCCTAAACATTCATTTCTGTTTTTTAATAAAATATGGCCTTAACATTGCTTTGGGTATGATTCCCCACCAAAGACAAAACAGCAATAAAGTAAAGGTTCACCGATTAGCTGTTTCAAACTTCCCCATATCTAGGATATGGACCCATCCCATCAACTCGTCTGTCTCACCCACTGAGCACAAGACTCGTGCATTTTTATAGCAGATATAGCACCCACTTGAACTCAGTTTTTATCAAGACGCAGCTGGTGAACAAGAGATGCTGAATGTGACAAGATGAGAATAGAAATGTGTTGTACTCAAAATGTCTTCTGGAAAAATTACTGGAACAGTATCAGTTTTCATAATTACTTAAGAGGCCAAATTGAGATGTTTTGGGGTAAAATTTGTGAAGCACTTGTCAGGTTCTTGGTTTTTATGGTTCATACTAATTTTTATATTAATAATCTAAATTAATGTCATTTAGACTGTATTATTGATATTAATATTACTATCAATATAATTAATAATAATATTAAGTTATCAAAATAAATGGTACATATACATCTCGTCACCAACCTGAGCTGAGGGAAAAATATATTTACAAATAAATCCGTCACTTGAAATATTGATCTACTTTACTTAAATTGAAGTTCAAAAATTGAAATAGTTTTACTTAACTGCAGACGCTGAAAACATTCACTCTTAAATGTTCCACTTTTTTACATTATTGCAGCATGAAAATGTCATATTTTTGCAGAAATGATTAAAGGGTTTTAACAACTTTAAAGCAGCACTGAATGTCTGAATATCAGAATCCTGTCTAGGGCTGTCGCGATAACCGCAAAATGCAATCACCGCGGTGCTGAGAGGACCTCCGCGGTGCGTGTCCAGGCCACCGCCCACCGCACGCCCGCTTGCGCGCGCAGAACAACTCGAGAAACTAAACAAGTTTTTAAGACTGCACAGTAGATACAAAGCGACTGAAAGAACTGATACTTTTTTTTAAGCCAGCACAGTAATAATGATACATTGTATATTCCCCGCAAGGCAGGAGAAACACATTAACACAGCTTGGTGCCGCGTTTCTGTCGTCATCTTTGCATATAGGCACCGCACACGCACACACGTCTGCATGCTACTCGTTGTGGTCTCATTCTCCCTCAGCAGCTGATATTACAAGAATATGCCTACTCAGTGTCGAAGCAATAGAAGTTAAAATAAAATGCAGTGGCCTACCTTTATCTCGGCTTTACTCCTCTGCCTAGTCCGGACACTTTATGGCTTTGAATCTTTCCTTATTATCCATGTTTAACGTTGTAAATGCGACCGTCTAATATCAGCAAAAAACTAGCTTCCGCAGAACCACAGCTTGGTGTGCACATTTGCTGTTGGGAAATACCTGATCATTTCAACAAAACTGTGTAGGTGAAACTATTAAAAAAAAAAAAAAGTTTAAAAAATGTGCCGGGGTTGGTTGGTCGGCGGCAGTCTGTTAAAAAAAAACTGTATCCCGGACACGTGAGCTCAACTGCTGCGCTGATCTGCTTCGTTTTTCTCCGTCATTACTAAAAGAAATGTGCGCAGGTCTGCAACAATGTTGATATTTGCCATGTGGCACTGGCAACAATGTTGCAGAACTGGGGTATGCGCTGCTTGATCTCCGCTATGTTGGTCTGTGAGCGAGTAAATGACAGGCAAAGCAAAGTGAAATGTCAGAATCGCTGGGAAAAAGACGGATTATGCGCTCGATTTTCATCTAACATTGCATGTCGTGGAAAGTAGCCTAATGAACAAAAATGCGATATCACCGCATACCGCGCTGTTGAGCGGCTATGAGTCACCGCGGTGGGAATTCCCTCACCGCGACAGCCCTAATCCTGTCACTTAAAAAGACTGATGACGACAAAAATGCTGAGTATGTGGTGTCTGAAATGGTAAAGGTGAACATGTAAGAAATTAGATTTTCACTTGAAAGTTGTGACTATTCAGCTTCTCATATAAATATACTGATGAACGTGTGTATCCTCCAGCATGAGGATGCCTCTATACGCATGTTTGATCACCTGGTGGAAGCCAATCGTTTGCAGTCAGAGATGGAAAACGACGGGCTGGAAGAGGAAACAGACCTGATCTTCATCAAGGAGCTGATTCTAGGAAAGCCTTTGAGCACTCTGGAAAATGATGCACCAGTTTCTACGAAAGATGAACCTGTATGAGTATTCTGAAATCAATCAGTTTGATTTTTGCTACAGAGGTCTAATGTCTAATGCTCAATACTGCTGTCATCTCCACAGTGGCCATACAAAGGTCGAGCTGAGGACAAGTCTTTCCTCTATGAGATTGTGGCAAACAAGCTTAATGGGATCGATGTGGACAAATTTGACTACTTTGCCAGGTGGAGTTTGCTTAAACTAAAACAGTTACTGATGTAGAGTGAGGAACTACAACTGTATGTATTACTTCCCCAGAACAATAACAGTATCACCGTGATTACTTCTACTATAGATAAGTCTTTGAAGACTATTCAGTCTTTGAAGACTGTAGGGTAAAAGTGTTATTTTATTAATGCATTTCCTCCCTCTGTCTTGTCTCAGGGACTGTCACCACCTTGGCATGAAGAACAACTTTGACCACCTGCGGTACTTCATGTGTGTCAGGGTGTGTGAAGTGGATGGGCGGAAACACATCTGCTGCAGAGACAAGGTGTATACCCATGCTTTTTAAGCTAGGAAAAAAACAAAGAGGTTTATCTGAATGGATGTTACTTAACCAAAGGCAACAATCTTCACAGGAGGTGGACAATCTGTATGGCATGTTCCAAACCAGGAATCGTCTCCATAGAAGAGCCTACCAGCACAAAGTAAACAAGAATATAGAGATTATGTGAGTACCTAGTCTTCCCAATGTTGGTACTATGCAGTAAAATGTTCCTGAATTTTTTTTTTAAAGCTTTTGATTCCTATCCAGGATCAAGGATGCCTTCTTAAAAGCTGATTCATACATCAAGATCAGTGGATCAAACGGGGAGATGTTCACTCTCTCTACAGCCAAAAATGACATGGAGGCCTACACCAAACTGACAGGTCAGTGGATGCCAAATTTAAAGATGAATTGAACCAAGAATAGATTATTTACAAGTTTTTGGTAAGTACAAGTATCACGGCAGGTGTAAGCAGCAGGAGCTCAAGAAAGAGGCTTGACCTCAGGAACATAACGGAGCAAGCTGGACATTCAAAGTGGAATCAAATAGAGTGAGTTTAGACAGAGTGGGGCAAGAGTTGAGCCATGGATTGGACAACTTGAATCAAAGCGGTACTTTTCTGATTCTTGGCCCTCTCAATCCAGTAGGTGATAAAGGCCTTGTTATGGACAGTGTACATGAAGTATCTGGCACACCTTGTAAATAGATTAGTCATTGATATTAATTTTTTCACTGGTTCGAATAAAGTTTTAATAGTGCAAACAGACCAAGGTTTCTGTGTCTGTGTAATGAAGAAACAGTAGTGTTGAAGTGTTTGTCTGTTTGCACTATTGAATTGTATTAGAATCAGTCAGTTGAGGCCTTCTAAACTCCTGTTAGACTTGTATTTCGTGCTGAAACCCCAAAGAATCGCCCTGTTCTTGCTTGTGTTTCTCTCAGAAGGGAAGTTTCAGGCTGATAAGCTGTTGCTGGAACATTTAAACTTATTTTGTCAGCTGGATGAAAAAGGGAAAGTGTGTTCAAGCTGAACTACGCTTATGCTTAGAAGCCATGTGATTTCATGGAAGGTCGGCCTGAAATATTTGTTCTCCAGTTGTTATTGTTTTTATTTCTCACCTTATACTGTCAGTGTTTCTTTTATACCTACACCTACCCTAACAAGTTATTAGGAAACTGCTCTGCAATATAATGATACTTATATTTATACCACTAAAGAAATATTAACCTGCTCTTATGTATCCTGACCTGTCTTTCACTGTATTTTCTTTTGCTTTGAAGATCAAGTGTTTGAAAAAATACTCCATGAAGAAATTAATGGAGCTAGTGATATTCTGAAGAGGATCCTCTCTCGAAAACTGTACAAGTATCTGGGTCAAGCCAAGGTGGGTCAAACATTTGGAGGAAAAGATTTTGTTTGCGCCTGCACTAGTCATTTTTGTTCACACTGAAATTATATAATATATAATATGCTGTGAATATACTGTGTGTTGTTAAGACTTAATAAATCTTTGTACTGTTTTTTTCACTTTTCATTGAAAACCAACCAAATAAGAAAATGAAGAAAGAAAAGAAGACCCCCTTATCCTATCTGCCTACAAGTATAAGTTGCTTTGGATAAAAGCGTCTGCCAAATGCATAAACACAACACAGTTTACCTAGCTGTTTTGATATCCCAATCCCATGTCCCAACATAGGTTGTATTTAAAAAAATTAGAGTGAATCACAAACACATACATAAATTACTTAAAAACTGAGACACGTGTTTGAGTTTCACCATGAGGGAATGGCAGAAATGACAAAAGATTACATCTCAAAATTGGTTTCAAGGATTTCTTCTGTATGAAAATGTATTGCAGAATGTGGGATGCGGACTCAGTCCATATATTTAATTTGGTCATTATTGGGTAAAGTGGAAGTTGTTTATTACAATCATTAAAGTAAACATTTGAACTGAAGAAAATGTCACTTTTCTTTTAAAGAGGAATCCAGATCAACCAGGAGAGCAAAATGAAGAAATAACAGCGGTAAGAATAAGAAGAGAGTGAAGATAATAAAACAAAAATAACAATAATAGCAATAAAATAAGTGTTCCATCTCTTAGGAAGCAATTGAAACTTTGAAAACTGCGCTGACATCGGGCATCCCCGACAGGAGACAAGACTTCGAAGTTTGTGTGAGTTTTCTGTCTTACTGGCTGTACGACACTGACCTTCAAATCTTTTAATTCCCAAAAGCAATCCCAGCAGAATGATGTGATTTAGTTCATTTTTTCATGATTTAATCACAGTTGCACACTGAGGTCAAGAAATTCTCAACAATCCAAATTCCACTTGCTTGAATCCTGATCATTGCCTCTTTCTGCTATATTTAGCACGTGATGTGAAAGATGTTTCTTTACTACCACAGAGATATTATCCATTTGTAAATGTTAACAGTTTTCTTTCCAACACCTCTCTTTTAGGTTGTCCGTTTTGACTATGGGATGAGAGACATGGACCCCATCCAAAACGTCTATTTCTACACAAAGAGTGACCCGACCACAGCATCCAGGATCCCCAGAGCTCAGGTCAGAACAACAGAAAAAATGTGATGCTAGTATTTGTTGGCAGGAGCTGTTCATCACTTGTGCGTATTTCTTTGTGAGACAACCTTGGGTAAGGTTACAATTCAAATGTTAATGTCATCATTGTTGTCAGGTGTCAAGACTCCTCCCAGAACGCTTTTCTGAGAAGATCATCAGGGTCTACTGGAAAAAGCCGGATGATGACACTGCAGTCCCTAAAACACTCTTTGAAGGCTGGTGTGAGAGCAAAGGCTTTACGGTAATATTTGGGCTAAAGTTGTTAAATACAGTAAAGGAGTTAGTTGTACTTAGGCTAGAATTTAGATTCAACAGAAATGCTTTAGTGACTTAGAAGCAATATTGTAAAAAGAACAGGCAGAGAGCAGTTTCACATTTCAGATCTGATAAAATATCTGTTTTTTTCCAAGCCAACAGTTCAAAAACACAAAATGATCTATTTACTCTTAGACAAAGCAACAGCAAATATTAGCAGCGACAGTGAAGTCTTTCCCTGCTGAATCTCTCAATGGACACTTTTTGCTTCTACTTATGTATTTTTTTTTTTTCGCTGTCTTTATTTCAGCACACAATGGAGTGACGCATTGAAAATGGTGATGAAGCAAAAGATGGCACAAGAAGATTAAAAGGAAAGGAAACAATCAGCTGCTCTGTGGTGAATTTTAATGAAAAGGTTTAGCAGACTATAGTGACCAACACCATGTATGTCCAGAAAGAAATGATGACACAAGTGTGTAACGAATTAATTGTTTCATATTCAGGCTGTGTTATATGTAATCTGCATATGTATTTAGGGTTAACTAGGGTTAGGCTTCCATGTTTCTTTCTCAAGAAGTAAATGAAACCTGCAAACTAAAAGACAGCTGACTGTGGAAGCTGTAAACCACAGTAAAAGTCTGTCATTTACTGATTTTATGGGTTTTTATGGTGTGTTTGGCTGTTATGAATATTGAGTGGATTTTGTTTTCTTATCATAATTATAATCCTAATTATGTTAGTTAGTAAGGAAGGTTAGTCCATCTGGTTACTGGTAGAATCATTTATGTTGGTGGTTTGGTTTTGAATATTCTGCATTTTTATCTGTTTCTTGGGAAACATGTTGAATCAATATAAAATCATTTGGAATAGATCATTTATAGGTACGACAATTACACAAAATATACGATTCATTTTCATGTAGTCTCAGTAAATAACTCAAACTTGCTGTTAGGTGGTTGTGGCAAAGACAGAGATGGTGTGTTGTGGTGTTGTGTTGATTGTGTGAACATTCATTATATTCTTGTATGTATTGGGTCTGTTAATGGGAGCCGAGCAAAGGTTAACAGAAGTGTGTTCCTGTTTAGATGGTTTGTGAACATATTCCAAGGTGTCCATTTTAAATAAAGTTCTTTTTCTCTCTGTTTTGCATCTTTGTGGAGTTGAACTTTGCCAAAGGGTAAATTGTAATTCAGCATAAATACTGCTTATATGAAATTACCTCAGATCATTCGCATACCAATTTTAACTACATTACGCCCTTGTTGTTCTACTTTTCATATGATTTATTTCTTTAGAAATCATTTAACTCTGTGTAAGTGTTTTATTAATTCTATGAAACAATATACCAACGTAATAATTCCCTCATTCATATTAGGGAAGAGTGATAAAATAAATGTACTACCTTTACTACTTCTAAAGTTTAAATTCTTATCAGTCATGCAGCCCCATCAGGTACTGCTGTCATTCCTTCTGCAGCAGGACAGCCACACATAACATGCATGGAGAAGAGGAGTCCTGGAGCAGATAGCCTGACCCTCACAGAGCCCTGAGGCAAACATCATGTAGTCAGTCTGGAGCAACATGAAAAAGAAGAAAATTAAATAAAAAAATTAATAAAAATTAATAAATTAAAACTGTAAATTTCTCCAATATGAGCAGGCAAATACCGGCATGTTCCGTCAGAAAGTGTGTGCAGGTGTAGGACTTGGAGAAGAGCTGTATTTTCAGAGACAGTAAAACACAAGTCATGTAAAAAAAAAAAATGCCGAAAAAAATGCAGCTTACCATTTAGTACCCATGGACTTTCTTGGTATTATCATGACAATGTGGGCCATCTGTTATATCTGCATTGTCAGTCTGTCAGGTGGTTCTTACCAGTGTGGGTATACTGTGCGACTGCTATGTGATGATCCCCCATCACACAAAATCAGGATTCATCCTGCTTCAACTCACTGTCTTGTTAACTTAGCCGGTGAGTGTACAAGCAGAACAGATAGAGCCAGAGAGTCATGGATGACCATCCATTTCCATCATCTCTGATTTTGCTTGTAGTTTGCTCCTTACCTCGGTCACTGTGCTTTGTTATCAGACCCAGACTCTTTATTTTAGCTAAACTACACTGTTTGACTTTGTGGACAGATGAATGATTATATTTATCCTGTTGCAGAGACTCTAACTTTTCCCACACAGTTTGTTAAAAAAAAAAATCCCCACATTTTAATAAAAAGGGTTTCACTTCAGTCATTCAACGTTATCTTTCAGCTTTTTTTCCCTTCTGTTAACTGCTTATCATGTTATTTTCTGGTAGGGACCGGTGTCTGTGCTGGGGTCCGTTTCACGTAGCAGGTTCAACCAACTCTGAGTCTATTCCTGATCTCTGAGTTGATCTACTCTGAGATAGAAAACTCTTGAGTTTTCGGTTCCAGAAACGCTGATTTGAGTGAGGTTAATCAACTCTGAGTAAGTTCACCTTGAGTTTGGCGAGTGCACCACAACTTTAAAAAGCCAGCATCAATGGAGCCCCGATTCAACGAGTCACCATGGTAACGGGGAAGAGGAGGGGCTACGTTTTTCACCAACCTCGAATTGGAAATCTTAATGCGCTCATACGAGTTTCAATACGTTTTTAGAAATAAGTGCAACACCGCTGCAGCAGCAAAAGTGTAAGTTTAAATGTAGTCCTTAGCAATCCCAATAATATTACAGGGAAACTGCTTGAATGGTAGCCCATTCATTTATTTCATTTAGGTGCAATCCCGCAGGGGAGAAGCGCTCTTGGCAGCAGTTTAAGATGAAATATAAAAACATTGTTCAAACAGGTGAGACCTCGGCATGGCGGTACCTCATTTTGATCATGTTTTACACTGTAAAATGAATATTAAGTGGCTATTTGACTGTGCAGTTATTTTATTCCCAACATAATGCTGTTTTCACACACATAAACTATGTCTTCTCATCTATACCATCCATCCATCCATCCATCCATTATCTATAATATACCGCTGAATCCGTCAGTCGGGTCGCAGGGGGGGTTGGAGCCTTTCCCAGCGGTCAATGGGCAAGAGGCGGGGCAGGGCCGTATTAAGTCAATGTGTTGCCCCTGGGCACTAAACCTCAAGTGCCCCTAGGCTACATTTTCAAACGTATTCATTCAAAATCAGTAACAATTAAAGCAGCATCCATCTATATACAGTATGTAGGATTATTCAAATATCTCCATTTAAAACCAATCAATTCAATTCAGTATCAATCCAAACAGCATCCATATATTCACAGATTCAAAATGTGTATCAATTTGAAGAGCATTTGTCTATATTGAAATATATTATCAATTCAAAGAGCATCCACCTATGCAGCACTAACAACACTCCTATTATCCGGGGGGACGTCATTGCCACAGCCGTCCCAGAGCACCATAAGTTGTCTCCCCGGAATGCCAAACCACGCACACTTAAAAACTTAATCATGGTGCTTGCTCTTTTTCCAAATCAAAATTCCAGACTTTTTCCAGACTTTTTTAAAACTGATACTTTTTTTCCCCAGGACCTTAACTTTATGTACTTGTAACTTGTGTGCCTACTGCCTACTTCAGATTGTACCAACTGTGTTTATAAGAAATGTTCATTTTCATAGGCTAGTATTCAATGAACAAATGCATTATTCACAGTAAATTGTGCTTTTACTGATGAAAACGTTTCAAAACATGAAAATCACAAGTACATGAATTTCACATCAAACAAGTGTCACAAAAACTATCTATAAAAATGAATGGATGGATGAATGTATGTAGAATTCAGTCTCTTCACTCACATCTCATCCCATTAGACTAATACAGTAAGTGACCAGTTAGTAAAATTATAGTTTTATTGCCTACCTTCCTATTTCTCATTTCAAAATGCCTTTGAGCATACTGTAACATTCTACCATACATTTATTTTCCATACTTTATTAAGACTTTCACACAAAATCCAAGACTTTTCAAGGTCTGGAAAACAGTGCTTCAAAATTCCATACTTATTAAGACTTTCAAGACTTGCGCAAGCACCCTGTTCATCACGGCCACGATGCGTCGCAACACCTCTCTCCAATACTTCCAATGAGAACAACATCAACCGTACACGCATTCCGTGACCTCCTGAGAAGTGCGAGCAGACACTCGCGGTGGCTTGCGCTCTTCTCGTGGGCTGTGACTCTGTCCGGGTGTTTCCAGTCACTGTACCCCTCGGTGAAAGCATTTTGCTGCCCGGCCAGGCATTTACACGCAAAACAATACACCATGCCGGTTGAAGGGGAATATATTAGCCAATCTCTAGACACTGACTGTTTGTTCGGCAGCTGGCATTGGAAGAGATCATTTGTAAGAAACCTGGTTATCTTACCGTCGTTTCGTGCTGATGCTGCATATTTAGCCGCCCGGTTGTGGTAGATGGTGGGACTGTTAGCAATACAGCGGCGGAGCTTGAGGGGGTGCAAGCGGTGCCCCCGCCCCCCCCTACGGGGCCCGGGCCGGCGGCGGACCTGGCCGATATTTAGAAATTATGCTACATCAAGCCCTGCCGCTGCTCCACACGCTGCCTGCTGCCATTCTACTGAAGGGCTATCAAAGATCCTTTACCCGCGAGATGACTCACTACGAACAGTTTCCGTGGAGCAGCCCGGACAAAGATCTCATATTTTACAGAGGTCTCACTCTGATGTGCCGACAGATGTCTCTTTATTTTGAGTTTTTGTGGGCGGGTCAGAGCGTGTTTCTCGACATGATGCGCTTTTTGTGTTAAGGCACAGATATAGAGATATTATAAAAGGCCTCGTAAAAATATCTCTGACAAGTGACAAAACAGATGAGCGTGGTGAAGCAATTGCGCTCAAGAATGCCATAAGCAAATTTTCTTTCATATTTTTGTTCAACATGCAAACCAAGATTCTTGAATGTATAAACGTTGCCTCACAGTTACTGCAAGCTAGGGACGCGGATATTCTGAAAGCATCTACTCTTCTGCAAAATGCCATCAGTGTTTTGATGGAGTAAAACTAACCCAAAATTACGTAGTTGCTCTCCGTGGCGTTGAAGCTTTTAAAGGATAAGACCGGTTTTTTGACATTGGGCCCTTGATTTCACATTATAACATGATGTTCTACTCACCCCTGCTTGTTGTTGGTCATTTGGAGCTGTTCCGAAGATATTCACGAGGCGTCTGGCTGCTCTCTTGAGATATTCGGCCATGAAACGGTTTCCTATGGGCAAGCTTATACAGGCACAAACTATGCTGTTTATAATTTATTAATTACTCTACACTAGCACTGATAACGTGGAGGTGCGTCGCTTACTTAAAAAAATCCGGGTTACTAATTTAGAATTTTAGCCGAATGAATAAATAGGCAGCAGGTCTGTGGGCTGTCTGAGGCAGTAGCACGACGAGGACGTCAGTAACACCCACTTTACGACAAAAAATCAAAATTACAGTAACCCGGATTTTTTTAAGTAAGCGACGCACCTCCACGTTATCAGTGCTAGTGTACAGTAATTAATAAATTATAAACAGCATAGTTTGTGCCTGTATAAGCTTGCCCATAGGAAACCGTTTCATGGCCGAATATCTCAAGAGAGCAGCCAGACGCCTCGCGAATATCTTCGGAACAGCTCCAAATGACCAACAACAAGCAGGGGTGAGTAGAACATCATGTTATAATGTGAAATCAAGGGCCCAAAGTCAAAAAACCGGTCTTATCCTTTAAGACCCGCTGTTGCGGCAATGTGTATGTTGTAAAATTATGTTATGGTGAGTTTCATAAAGGGCCCGGTCATCTGCCCCGCCCCCGGGCCCGGCTCTGACTTGTTCCGCCACTGTAGCAATAGCCAGCTGGTTGTCAGCAGTTGTCGATGTTTTTATAAAGAAACGATCTAACACTGGAACATTTTTAATTGCCGCTAAACGCCTGGAGTCTTTTTATTTTTCTCTTCGCACAACCACTCAATTGATGTCTATCCATTTATTTTTATTTTTACCGCGTTTTTTAAAAAACATGATGCATTTCACCATAAGTGGAATGGCTCAACTGACAGGTTGAGGGAGGGGGGTTAATGTTCACATTAGGCCACTATTGCTCAGAATTATGATATATCGTTGCTGTTCTTATCACATTAGTTTTAAGAATGAATTTTATATGAATATTTATGTCAAGTGTAATCATTTTAAGTGTACAAACATTCATGAAAAAACTATTTTTAAAGTTTGTCGTGTGGTGCCCCCCCACTGGCTGTGAATGGTTGGTGCCCCTGGGCACTGTGCCGCAGGCCCATTTAGTTAATCCGGACTTGAGGCGGGGTACACCCTGGACAGGCCGCCAGTCCATCACAGGGCCACATAGAGACAAACGAGACAAACAACCATACACACTCACAGTCACTCCGAAGGACAATTTAGAGTCATCATCTATATCATGTTCTGTTAAATAATTAAGCTAACACAGACTTCTACTGAGCCAACAGAAAGAAGGCAGATGCCCGTAAAACGGGTGGTGGCCACCACCTCTAACGGGAGGGCAGTGGCTGAGGGAATCCCCGGAGGGAGTCCACCCCCAAGACACGAGTGCCTTTATAAAATATAATAGGCCTATATATGTCTTTTTTAAGCCTATTCATACAAATATTTATTTGTCTTTTATGTCTTTTTTTTTCTTTTGTCCCAACACATTCTGATGGTGCCGCTCAAAAAGATAATTGTCTGTAAATGCAAAAATCTATGCGCGGTCTGATAACCATCTCCGACGAATATTTATTTCTCTGCGCAATAATGCTGCACCTTCATCCACGGGATCGTTGTCAAAAGGACATGTTGGTGAAAAAAGTTGCCTCCTACTGTGCCTAATGACTTATAGAAGTAGAAGAACTCGCTCTGCTGACTGAATGAATGAGGAAATCAAATGGCGTGTGTGGCTGAAAGAGGGCGGAGACAGAAAGAAACTCGAGGTTTCTTGAATAAAACCTGGTCCCGACCAGGTTAGGTTCAGAGAGTCTGTTACTCCGGTAACTGACCGTGAGGTTAAGTTACCTCTCTTTGTGAAACAGGCTAGAGTTACCCCTCTTTCTCGGGGTTGAGTTACCTCCCTTTGTGAAACGGAAAACTCAGGGTTTCCCTCATTTCAGGGTTAACCAACTCAGAGTTTTCACTAAACCTGCTACCTGAAACGGACCTCTGGTCTCTTTCTGGCCATTATTGACTAACTTAAAAA
The DNA here is from genome assembly GCF_027942865.1 of Odontesthes bonariensis. Lineage (NCBI taxonomy): Eukaryota > Metazoa > Chordata > Actinopteri > Atheriniformes > Atherinopsidae > Odontesthes > Odontesthes bonariensis. Next base: position 22,025,877 of record NC_134515.1, read on the forward strand.
AACTATTTGAGTATGTTGATAGAAATCAACCTTTTAAAAAAGCCGCCCTTACAGGCTTTGCGATGACGGGTTACATTATGTAACGCTGTCAGAGCTCCAGTTTCTGCTGCATTCGAAGACAACAGTGAAATTGGGGTTTCCGAATACTCGCCAGTAGAAATCAACGAAACCAATCCGATCGCAACGTCGATAAATCTTGATATCCGGCAAAGCGCTTCATTTACTTTTGCCCTTTATGTAAGCCTCACAAAAGGCAGACTACACAGTAAAGGCTAAATCTTTATTTTGGTACTCTAAACTAATACTAAATTAGACAAATTGCCTTTAGCGTAAACTTTCATCTGTCTCCTTTGTGAACGGTGAACGACATCAACGTGTTGACAGTAAATCAGTGAGATAAATCTGGAGAAAGACGTGTTTTACAACCCTTGCATCGACGATGCAGATTTAACCTAAGATTATTTTGAATTTCACATGTCCCAACTACAGGGAATGCAGCATTCATGCTGTCTACATTTTGCTCCGCGTGTCATTCAAGTTGGCAGACAAAATACCGGAAGTGTTCAATTTGGCGGATAAAAATGATATATGATATAAAAATTGAAGACACAACACATGTAACATTATCCTACTAAAACTAAATCTACACACACACACATACTCAGACATACATATGTATAAATTAATTATATATATATATAATTTATTTATTTATAATGTATAATTCATTGCTATTTATTTCATTTAAATAAATAACTAAATTATATATATATATATATATATATATATATATATATATATATATATATATATATATATTTATGTGAAAAAAAGAAAGAAGGCCCTTAATCTGACACCATTTACGATGATTCCCTACAATGGCGTTATCATGAACCATAATCTATTTCTGCGGCTTTAAAACTGCTTTCCAACCCTCCCTGTATCTGATATTATAGATCACATAATCTAATCTAAAATTCATAAATAATTCTAATGTTCAACGTGTAGTTTTCTATTAAAACCTCACCATCGACAAGATATTGTGTAGTTTTAGTTTGAAAATCAAAACCGGAAAACTGTTTGTGTTCATGTCGGACTTGATGCGCCCGGCGGAAAGACAAAACCCGGGTGTTTTTCACCGCCCGAACACTCTCTGTGCGGGACTGTCTGATCAGCTGTTTCAACCAACGCTGCCAAACGCTGTCGTTTTTATAGTTTGTGGCTTTAATCCGTATATTAAACTATATTACCGCCCGTTTGTCACCTCGATATGTCGAATCGAAAGCGGCCACTAAAGGACGTGTTTAGCTCCAGTGACCGCCTCAGAACGCCGGAAAAAGGGGTGTCGGTGGTCCGGCTGCCGGACTCGGACTTCATGCGATGGGGAGTGGAAGAAACGTGCCAATATCTGCGGAGGCAAGGTCTTGGACAATGGGAGGATGCATTTAGAGGTTTGTTTTCTGGTTTGACATGTAAAACCCTCTGAGTTATCAGCCTGATGCTTGCTGTTACAATTTATCTCACATCAGTTATCTTTTCTGTCGAGAAGCCCAAAAAGTCACAGGTGTTGGACTGCGATATCTCAAGGATGCTGAGCTGGAAAAGATTGGCATCGAGTAAGTGCGTCACCGCGTCCTAAATACAGTGAAATGGGAAACAGTTTCTCCATTGAAACGGTAGCCCTAAAAGTGGTTTCAAAGACCCAGTGGACTGGGCTCTCTTGATATTTCTCAGTTTGCTTTACAGTATCTTGTTATCACCTCCTTCCCCGTTTTAGGTGTCTCGGTGACCGCCTGCAGATCTTGCACAGCCTCAGGAAGTTGTGGCAGATAGAAACTGAGCCAAACAAGGTATGAACTTAGGCTACGGCTACACGAAAACGAAACGAGGTTTTTTTTGAAAACGGGTACGAAAATTATTGCGACCACACGGAAACGCGCTGCTGTCCAGACGAGAACGATGAAACGATGCAGTACACACGCCACTGTGTCACGCCACGCTGTGAGACAATAGAGAAGTGTTAAAATTGGCTCACAGCGTCAACGTGTGACTGACGCAAAAACGTTTTCGCTGTAACAATGGAAACGAAACGAGGCCGTTTTCAAACTTTCCCACTCTGGAACCCGTTTTCAAAAACTATCGTTTTGGGGTAGTGGGAACGCCGGCTCCGTGTGGCCGCGACAGCGAAACGATAAGAAAAAGTATCGTTTACAGTGAAAAACGTTTCCGTGTAGCCGCAGCCTTACTCACAGTGCTTTCTTTTCAAGGCTATAGAGATAAGTGTTGTGCCCTCTTTGCTCACAACTTTAAATAAGAACGGTTTTAAACGTGATAAAGGGCTAGAGATGAAGAGAACAGAATGGTGTGACATGTACAAAGACAAGTTCCCTCAACCCCAAACCATGATTTTAATGGACTTCTAGAGAAAGAAGAGGAGGGGTCATTTCCTCTTTACACGCTGCTGTTTGCTTTGCGTTTAAATCTTCCCTTCATCTTTAAAACGGTTTCAAAATATGACCTAAGGAAAAGATTTAACTTTGTTTCTTTTACATCTGTGTTGTCTTGATGGTTTTGGCACTTACCTGTATTGATTGTGAATTTGTTTATTTTTTTGTTTTCAAACCTACTTGCTCTTCTTCTTGCTGTCAGGTGTTCAATGATCCCATCCACGGGCACATAGAGGTGCACCCGCTCCTCATCAAAATCATCGACACGCCTCAGTTCCAGAGACTTCGAAACCTCAAGCAGCTCGGAGGGACGTACTTCGTTTTTCCGGGAGCGTCCCACAACCGCTTTGAGCACAGCATTGGGTACCCTATCAGTTAGATTCACCGTTTATTCTCCCGGGTTTATCTCAGTTTGCTGTTAGATACACTTAAGGCAGTAAAAGGGCCGGAAATTAGGAGCTTGTGAGGAAATTTTTTAATGTGAGAGGGTAAAGAGTAAAACCGAACTGCTACTGAGTAGTGACTCTGCTTACAGTGCGTTTTCTATCGCTGTAGCTGAGCAGGTCAATGTGAGAGCTCATCCCTGCACATTTTTTTTCTATCTTGTATGGAGTAAATGTTGTTTCTGCTGATTTAGGGTGGGCTACTTGGCCGGACAACTTGTTCAAGCTCTGAATGAGAGGCAGCCAGAGCTCCTCATCTCTCGCAGAGACGTCCTGTGTGTCCAGATCGCCGGACTCTGTCACGACCTTGGTGAGTTAAGTCTCGGAAACGCAGCTTTCCAGAGAGGCGGTCAGAGTGTTTCCAGTCCTTTGCCTCAAAAGGTCAGACGCAGGAGCGAAGCAGTTTTATTGCTCTCTTCAAAACCAGCAGACCCAAAGTGGTTTATACACAAGATGACACAGGAAGCCGCTGGTTTGCTCCTTTATTAACATTTGTGCCTTAAAGGGTTGGTTAGGGTCAGGCGTCCAGGCATGAAAAACCAAAGTCACACAAAAACGAAGCTGAGTTAACAGTTTTTTTTTTTTTTACTCTTTTCAGGACATGGACCATTTTCCCATATGTTTGATGGCATGTTTATCCCAAAAGCACGTCCCGAAATTACCTGGAAGGTAAGAGACTCTTTTAGTTGCCAAGGCAAATCATCTAAATCCTTTTTCTGTAATGAAGTCTGAGTCATTGACATGTCCTGCTTTGTTGAGGTTGTGACTCTTCGCAAAACTATTTGTTGACTAAGAGGATGCAAAGAAACACAATAACTGGAACATACTAGCCTGAGACCTGCATGCCAAAGAGCGGCACCTTCCTCATTTCTGTGCCTTTGGCTGCTATTTAAAATTTTTTTTTTTAACATTTAACTTTTTTTTTTCCACACAGTCTCTGCTTTTTATAAAATAAGGGAACAATTGCAGAAGACTGGTTGAGGGATAAGGAGTGCTGTCTGGAAAAGGAGACAGTCTTTGGGAAGGCTTTTTTTGAGAATCACCTGGAAAGCCTTTAGCTACTTTTCAGCCGCGGACTGTAGATGCCGTGAAGCTGGAGTGCCGGCTTACTACAGCCGGAAGACTTGGTTTACTTTAAAATAGGTGCTAAACCCATAAATATGCTGGAAAGTTCTTTTTTATCGCAAATCACATATTCAGACGAACTCTTTTTTAATACATCCTGAGTTATAAGAACTCTGAACAATGTTACTTTCTTTTTGTATCTTCTTAACTTTTTTTTTTTTTTTTTTTTTTATTGGCAGTGTAAATTCCTGCCAGCCAGAGCTTCTGCATAAAGCAGTTAACGTCATTTGATTTGATAAGAAAACAGTTGAGATAAGATGGCTATTATCGATAATGACAACTGATAAGAACCACTACGCCAGCTCAGGTCCTACTTCTAAGTTGTAACCACAAGCCTGCAGTCTGCCAAACGTGAGCGATAAGGCCAACATTCGTCATGTTTAACCAGAGATGAGCTGTTTCTGTTTGAGTCGGGAGCAACTGTGCTTTCATTTTCATTTATTTATTCATTTTTTCCCTCATTACCTTTCAGCACGAGACTGCCTCGCTGGCTATGTTTGACTACCTGGTGGATGATAACGGCCTGAAGCCAGTGATGGAGGAACACGGCATGGTGCTCCCGGAGGACCTGGACTTTATTAAAGAGCAAATCGCTGGACCACTCAACAGGGATGCAGCTCAAGGCCAGAAGGTACCCATCGTTTATGCCTGCGTGGAAGCTGTCAGTAGCACCATGTCTGACAAAACTGTCTACAAACTTTCCACCTCCACCTTTTGTAACCCGATTGAAACGACCTCACACATACACGCAATGTATTGGAAGATTGCTCATTCACAGTGAAATAGAAAAAGCCCTGACGTTAGGATTAGTGGGAGTTATGAGAATTTTATGACACATCCGTCTTGATAAGAAAACAACATCAACATTGTATTACTTTACTGTATGTCAATGTTCAGAACTTCTTACATTTGAATCATATAAGTGCCGTGCATGCAAAAGGGGAACGGGTTCATAAAAGCTCTGTCAATATTGAACTTTGCTTTATATTTACTTTTGGTTTAGTGAAAACAATGAGAGCAGCTGATTCTGCTGTTTGTCTCTACAGTGGCCGTACAAAGGCCGCCCTGAAGACAAGTCCTTCCTCTATGAAATTGTGGCCAACAAAAGGAACGGCATCGACGTGGATAAGTGGGACTACTTTGCCAGGTGGGGCGTTGTTTAACGCTTGTTTGTTCCATTCCCAAGATTTCCATTTCCTGATGAAATCTTTCACCCCACTCTCCACACCTTTCTGCCTCCTGCGCTCTCTTAGGGACTGCTACCACTTGGGCATTCAAAACAACTTTGACTATCGACGCTTCCTGAAATTTGCCAGGGTCTGTGAGGTGGATGGACAGAAGCTCATCTGCACCAGAGACAAGGTGCCGACTTTTTTTTTTTTTTTTGCCAAGTGTTAAGCAGCAATCCCTTTTAAGTGAAAACTCGCAACTGACACTCAGATTGTCCTTTTAAACAGGAGGTTGGCAATCTGTATGACATGTTCCACACGAGGAACTGCCTGCACAGAAGAGCCTACCAGCACAAAGTGGGCAGCATCATAGAGACCATGTGAGTAGCTCATCCCGCTGCGGCAGCACGGCGGCTGTAGCTTCTTGTATTGTACATAGAGAGATGTTTCCAGGAATGACATATTGGAAATGTTTCTCCAGGATCACTGAGGCCTTTTTGAAAGCAGATCCACACATCCAGATTGAAGGCTCTGGGGGGAAAATGTTCACCCTCTCCACAGCCATAGATGACATGGTGGCCTACACCAAGCTGACGGGTCAGTAAACGGCACATTAAGACAAAGGGATACACAGGATTGCAGCATATTTTTTTTTTCCATCTCCACACAAATGCTGGATGTTTTCATTACTTTCTTCTTTTTTTTTTTTTTTTTTTTAAAGCCTGTCTAAATAAAAGAGTGATAAACAACCTCTCTCCACTTTGACGGTCTTGTTGCCGTCATCGGCTCGGCGTATACGTACAGTTTTCCCTGCTGGTTTTGGTAAATGAAACAATATGGACATTTTAATGAGGAAAAAACGCATTCCCCCAAATCCAAAATGCTCAATATCACAGCCAATTTCTCTTACTGCTCAAACCAACCTGTTTCCTAACGGTGGAAAGTGCCTTGAGATGACTTATTTATGATTTGCTGGAATATAAGCTTAAAAGATCTCATTAACTTTTTTTTTGGTGACGATTGTTATTTACTAGATTATCGCTTACCTGTGTGTATTAACTGTGCTACGTAAATACATTTTCCTTTCCCTCAGTATTCTAACGTTTAAAGTCATATGATATGTGAAACTGAATCATTTGTGTTTTTTGAGGGTCCTTGTTTTGCTTCACTGACCTTCTCTCTGTTTCTCTGTTTCCCCTGTAGATCATGTGTTTGAACAGATTCTCAACTCCTCCTCTGAAGAACTTGCTGAGGCAAGGCAGATACTGCGTAACATCATCTGTCGACACCTCTACAAGTGTCTGGGGCAAACTCAGCCAGACAAAGCCTTGAATGTCACACAGGTACCCCGTTACTGATTGTATGAGCGCGTTATAAGGAGGAGGGTTAAATGTACTCCGGATGGTGTGGATGTTTCTGAGTGACGTGTGTTGTTTGTCTCTATGTGAGACATTTTTTCCTTGTGTGTGTTTGAAGAATTTTCAGGTATTCCCGTACTTGGTGAATTTCAGAAAATGAACCATTTCCTGCTTCAATTATTTAAAGGTCCTATGGCATGAAAATAAATGGAGGCTTTTATATATTTTTATAGGCTCTAGTGATCCCCTAATACTGTATCTGAGTTTTTTTCCCCAAAATTCTGCCTTGGTGCAGAATTACAGCCAGTCCCAAAAATGAGCTTTCCTTAGGATCCTCAGAATGAGCTGTTTAGTGGGGGTGTGGCCTTACTTACGCCCGTGGTACCTTGCGCAAATGTTTTGTGAATCGCTATGGCACGTAGATGGCATGGCAGCCCTATGCCGTAAAACTAGCGAAACCTGTTGATATGAGCTTACTTTGACAATATGACGAACTTGTTACTGAACAACTCTCCTAACACAGTCAAACATCAAGCAAGTGCTACACAAGACACAGCAAAAAAGGCGTGCGTGAAGGGGAAAGCAGGAGTGAGGATTTTGACATTCTCATCTGATTGCTCTGGTTTGCAAAGAAGCACGTAGCACTAGCGCTGGAACCATGAATGAATCATTATCCTGATGAAATGCACTGAATTTGCGGATTCATTCTTCTTCAGGAAGCTTGAAGTAGGGGGTTTTGGTCTAAAATGAGCGAGCTAACCATCTCATGGGCATGCAAACACCTCCAACAGCCCAGTTGGCAGAGATAAGAGCTTGCAGATGCTATTAGCTGCATAGCTAACCGTTAGCTAACGTTAGCTGCTAACGATACAAACCCTTTCCTGTGGTAACAAGCTATGTAACTATACTGTACATACAGGAAAGCAACACAATAATAGAGCGTTAAATTACTTACTCTCGGGAATGAGATCCTTCCCCAAGTGAGGGACGAATGGAGCAGGAGATTGACAGGCGGATTGGTGCTGTGTCTGCAGTGATGCGGGCTCGGCTCTGCACCGGCCCGTCGTAGTGAAAAAGGAGCTGAGCCAGAAGGCGAAGCTCTCGATTTACCGGTCAATCTATATTCCTACCCTCACCTATGGTCACGAGCTGTGGGTAGTGACCGAGAGAACGAGATCGCAAATACAAGCGGCCAAATGAGTTTCCTCCGCTGGGTGTCTGGGCTCTCCCTTATTGGACTCTGTATTAGCCCAAGTTCTGGAAACATTCATCGGTGAAATATTTGGCGCACACACAAATCTCTTCGGTTCTGTCATCACTTTCCCAGAAAAAAACAAAATCTGTCCACTGGCTCTTTAGAGGCTCTGATGCAGGAGCTCTAAACCGATTTTTTTACATCCATGTACAGAGCAATGAGTTGGCCAAAGAGCTGTGGGCGGGGAAAGGCAGTTTTGGCATAGCCATATATGGGCTCTGGGAGGAAACAACCTCCACGTCATAAGCGGCAGCTTTCCCGATCAGGCCATCTGCATGGTCACATTTCCAAAGGCGGAGAATAATTTCCATTGCATGGTTTAGGTCTATCGTCATTTTTAGCCACTGGGGGACCGCAGGCAGGCTAGAGGAACTCATATTAATGTTAGACAACCTTAAAAAGTGAAAATTTCATGCCATGTCAACTAAGCGATTGTCCAAAATGCTGTTAAATAATGATGTGCTCTCTTAATCAAACAACTGCTGTTAGCTGTAACAGACCTGGGGCCTCATGTACAAAGACTTGCGTGGATTTCCTTACTTACTCCTTGCTTACTTGAAAGTGGAAAAGTGCGTATGCCAGCCCTGAAGTTGGCATGAGGCACCGCACATTTCCACGGTCATTTCACTCTTGATACATCTGATCGTTGACATGAAAAGCTGCGTACGCCGCTATTTTGTGTGTATTTTGTACATGAGGCCCCTGGTTATTATTGTGGAATACCACTTGCTTTGGTGAGATTTATGAGCTGTAGAAGTATATAAGTATTAGTGAAAGTGACTCGGCCACTTCTCGTTCTCGAATAGGAGACCATTCACAGCTGGGAGGCAGATCTGGCTCGATCCATCCCTCAAAGTGGCACTCAGGATGTCAACCTGCAACCAGAGGACTTTGTCGTCAGAGTGAGTTTTTGAGTTAACTTTCACTGCGACGTTAGCTTTGATATTAATCTCTGGATTAGTGAGGCATTTCCCTCTCCTTTGTGGCTTACTGCACTTTCAGGTCTTAAAATCATCTCCATCTCTTTTAGGTCATTTTTATGGACTACGGGATGAAGGAAAAGAACCCCATCAACAACGTGCGCTTCTACTGCAAGGATGACCTAACCAAAGCCATCCAGATACGCAAAAACCAGGTCAGAATTGAAGCACCGGTTTCAGAAATCAGTCTTGAGTCAACTCCAACTACACATGTTCATTTCCTCCTGTTGTTCGAAATGCACAGACTGCCTCTATCTTTCCTTTAAGGCTCAAAATAAGCGTTATGCTGTTGTCGTTTTTGTCAGGTGTCTAAACTTCTTCCGGAGCAATTTGCTGAGGAGTTGATCAGGGTTTACTGCAAGAAGACGGACGATAAGAGTCTGGAGGCTGCCAAGAAGCACTTTGTTCAGTGGTGCATGAACAGAAACTTCTCAAAGCCTCAGGTATTGTTTATGAAAGGAAATAACATGAAAAAGATACTAATTAAGACCCTACTGTTGATACTCACCATAATCCTGTAATAACCTCTACTAGACACCCCAAAATCATTCTGCTTAATGGCAAGGTACATGTTTCCACAGTCCCAAAATTACTCACAACCAGTTCCAAAATGTCATTCAGTGCGTCTCTTGCAAAATAAGATGTCTTTCCTCCAAACCCTTGATATCAAACGGTCTTGTCACGGATCAAAGAATAGATTTATTCTTTCTGAATACTTTTACTTTGAATGATTTTAGTCCCTCTACTTTCATTTTAACCCTCGTAGTGCTTGCCGAGGAGGAGAGGCAGCCATAGCTAATTCACACATTCAAATAAATCCTTTTGTTTCACTAAGGATGACAACAAAAAGCAAATGCAAGTCCCTGGAATGTCTCATTCTCGGTCTTTCCAACCTACATCAAAAGACCCAAAAATCCCTGCAGTTTGTTGAAGGCCAACGACATCATCCCAGGTGCCTATCTGACTATACTGTGATCCGATTTAAGAGCCTATTACCGTCTTTACTTCCTTTGTTCCCATATATGAATACTGTGGAGGGCAGCTCCCCATATATTGCAACCTTACTAGGGATGTCCCGATCAAGTTTTTATTGCCTCCGAGTCATTTGATTTTGAGTATCTGCCGATACCGAGTCCCGATCCGATACTTCTTCAGTACATTAAAAAAAGAAACAGATCCAGGATATTCCCGATTTTAATTTTTTTATTTTCTATAACTTGTTTTATCATTTAACACTTATAAACAGCACTTCTATGAGGTAGCTTGAACAAAAAAAGTAATCAAGTAATAAACAAATTCTTCACATTGTAGTTTAGTGCAACAATGTCTAATATAAAAAAGGAGCAGCAGCTCAACTTGAAATACCTGGCAGGCATGTAAACAAATAAGCAAATAAAAGTGCCACAGTGTTATAAAGTAAGGCCAGTAATGTGCTTTTAGGAACTGCACTCCTCATTCTTACTCTCCTCCCCTAGCTTCACAGAAGGAAATGTACGTTTTTCTTGATGAAAACCAACATCTCTACCTTGTCAGGTTTGAGCCTGTTGCTGTTCTCATTAAGGATGTTAGCGTTGTCCTTGCCGCCTCTTGAAATCCCAAGTTTGCATATCTCACAGTTTGCAATCGCAACATTTTTGTCATCCACTTTAAAATACCTCCACACCGCGGACATTGACGCCCCCAGCTTCAAGCTGCTGCCGTGTTCTGCTTCGCTTTTTTATTGGAGACCCATCCAAGATGGCGGCCGCGCTGATGTCAGCTCCAATAGTCTACGAGGCGTCTATGTACATTATGTCTATGTTTGAGACGGTCTGACGGTACCACCACATAACACTAAATACTAAGCTGTTATTTTTTCCCATTTGTTTTGAAATATTATAGTTCTGATTAAAAAATAAATAAATAATGAGAATAAATATACATATATAGATATATATCCGATCCCTGATCGGGAGGAAACGTCCGATCACGTGGTTTCTGACTCGGATTTCTGAATCGGATCGGGACATCCCTAATTATCACCCCCCCTTGGACAGTGTGGCTGACAGTGCTGCAGCCTCTCTGTGGTTGACTTTTAGTACTATTGCTCCATCTAAGAAGAATGTCTTGACTCAAAGCAGATCTCTGTAGTAGAATACACAATTGCGTATAGAAATGGAATCGGTGAGAAAAGTGGAGACAAAAAGACCTTACATTGAAGCCGAAGAATGTTACTTAGCCTGGAAGGATGGCTTTATAACATGTTAAAAAAACACTTTACAAAGGACTAAAACTCGTTGAACCTTGTGCTCCCTGAACTCTCGACAGCTATGTGTCTGATAGAGATAAAACTAATCTTTTTCCTCCAGCAGATGCTTTGACCTTTGAAAAGTTATTAAAACCCTCATTCTGACTCTCACTTTGACTATTTTACAGCTATTAACGTGCCCCCGAAACAATGTCGGTAATCTTCAGGGTTCTGAACTTGAACCAATTCTGTTGTCTCTATACATGCTTCCTTTGGACAATATCGTCAGGAAGCACGACGTATAATATCCAATTATTATGCTGATATCACCCAGCTCTATCAAGGAAACCTAAGCAGTTGCTGAAGTTACAGGCTTGTCTAAGACATTAAGGCCTGAATGACTAGTGATTTTCTGCTTTTCAATTCCGACAAAACCGCGGTAATTGTGTTTGGACCGAAGAACCTCAGAGATTCACCATCTAAACATACGGTTAAACTTGCGGGATTTAAACTCCCTTTCTGCTCTTAAGACTAAGCTAAAACTGTACCTTTTTTGATATAGCTTTTACTCAAGCTGTTGATCTTTTTTTTTCTTTATTTTATCATTGCTGTTCATATTGATGTTCTACTGCTGTTGCCGAGTTGGTATCAGCAGTGACTGCAGAGTAACGGCCTCTGTGAGTAATATTACGTTTGCCTTTGAGCACGCTCCGCATTTCTTGTCTCAATACCAGCACCCGTTGTTTTTTGTTCACATGCAGGATGGAGACATAATTGCACCTGAGCTGACCCCTCTGAAAGCCAGCTGGTGCAACAACAACAACAACGAAGGCGAAGAGGCTGACGTAGGTGGCTCCCAAATAACAAACTGTGCTCTTGTGAATGGACACAAGAAGGCCAAAACTCAGCTGTTTAAGTAAGGAGGAGACGGAGAGAACAGCCCATATTGCACATGTAGAGATAGAAAAGATGAGTGTGAGGTCAGGAGTATATTTTTGTACGAGGTGATTGTGTTGATGAGCACAGTAAACTGTTTTTATTACAACCCCTACCCCTTGAATTATGCTGTTCAGAATCCTTCGATTATGTTCTAAACGACAAATCACTGCCTAAATACAAAAAAAAAAAAAAAACAGTATATTTATGGGTATTGTGTTTTTTTTTTATTATTATTATTATTATTGTACTGGTACCGCTGATGTGTTACAAATATTTCAGTTGTTATTTCATAAGCAATTCAAAGACTGCTACCATTTAAACAATTTCTCATGTTTTAAGAGTTTTTATTTATGATTATTTGGAAGATTTGGTTTCAGATCCCTTTGTATCTCTTTTTCTTTGGTCTTTTGGTTTCTTTGGTCTTTTGGTTTTGATGTGCTTTATTTATTGCTCCATACCTCAGCAAACCCTTTTGCTGGCTTCACCTCACAGGTCTGTACAACATTTGAATTGGTATTTAGGATATATCTTTGAAATGTTGTCCTATTACCCAAAAAATGGTGTATCCTCATCAAAATGTTTTGCTCAATGTGTATTTGAAAAAGAAAAATAAGATTCTGAAAGTGTGTAATGATGCGAGTGGAAACCTATTAAAAGGTTTGAGAAGATCTTGTCTCGGCGAACTCTTTGACATCATCTATGATTTAAATTTTTGGTAAACACCAGAAGGCACCTTGCATTTGTATAAAGACTATGGATGTACAGAATATGTAAGGTAAGTAAAAAGTAGGGCTGGGCAACGATTACAATTTTTAATCTAATTAATCACATGATTTCCCTGATTAATCACGATTAATCGCATTTGTACGCATCCATCCATCATCTTCCGCTTGTCCGGGGATCGGGTCGCGGGGGCAGCAGCTTGAGCAGAGAAACCCAGACGTCCCTATTTCCACAGCACAGAAAAGCTTGCTTTAAAGTGCTTACCATATTTTATTTTTATTTTTTTTATGTACAACAAAGATTCAGGTAAGTCTTTTTTTTCTTTTGATCTAAGATTTAGTTTTTAAGAATTTAGCTGGAATGGCATGTTAAAGTTTAAATGGAAGATCAATTGTGTGGTGGCAGAAAGCATTGTGTTTTCAGTTCATTGTGACAGTCCACATGTTATGCCCTTAAATATCCTGGAAAAGAATTTTCTAATCCTCTTGACAAACTTTCTATTGGATTTGACCTCAACAGGATGCGAGGGGTCTTCTGTCTTAGAAGGGGTGATTTTGTCTATGTCCTTTGTGGCAAGAGATTTCTTACAGTGTCCATCAGTTTTAGCCTTTCCTAAATCTGCTTCTTTCCTTGGTTCTTTCCTTTGCGGGATATTCATAGTTTTCAACTTTTCAACTTTTGTTGCATGTTCATTACTGACAGTTGTAACCTTTCTGTTACCTTTAAATGCTCGTTTCAAGTTTGTACTGGATGCTCCGTTCATACTTAGACTTTTCGTGGCTATTACATGACACTCGACTGTTGCTTTCTCTGGCTGGGACTCCATCATGTTTGTGTGTGCTCGGCTTACATCGAAGCCGTGAGCAAGGTGTTTTATTGTTATAAAGTGATGACCAAGCGCTTTGCTTGGCATGATCCTTTTCCTTGGATTTATATGTAGCATCTGCTTGAGGAGGCTAATGAAAGCGTGAGTGTCCTTGTCCTTGTTGAGATCTTCAACTCCAAAGTGCAGATTTGGCAGCTCATCTAGAGTCCTTATCTTATCACAAAAGCCCAGACGTGCTGTTACCCCTGTTGTTTCAGCATATTCCGCTGATGTATTCAGCCTCCAAGAGTTCTGGGTCACAGTAAAAAACGGTTCTGTGTACAATGCTTCATTCAGAAGATCCTTGTGAGGCATCCCTAGTCACTGCACAATAGCTCTAATGACACCATATGTGTTCCCAGGAAACAGGTTTTGGCCAATGAACAAGAAGGCCAAAACGCAGCCAACAGACCACAAGTCAATACCTTCGTCCATTGGGAGGCCCAGGATGACTTCTGGGGCCATGCAACCAACAGCCCCCTGGCTGCTTCACGCTGGTTTGTTTGAGGAAGTCGGGGGTGGGGATTCCCAAAGACGTAGCGGGGAGTGTGCTTCGGCTGTGTTTTCCGCACTGGAAACTAGTTCCCAAACCGACATGAGCAAACCAAACCTTCTGTGTAGATTTACACAGTCATTTGCACTCGATGTGAAAGTACACCACTCACACAGTAATTAGAAGGTAAATCAAGTAAATTAATTCACGTTGGGCGAAATATTTCGATTGGCGACGCTGGCGACGCTAGCATGTATGTATTTCACGCAACCAAGCAGTGGTCAGTGCTGTGAGATTCGGACAATGCCTGGGTCGCCAGGAAAACGCTCGGGAATGCGGGGATACACTTAATTTGGCCTGGGGGTGGCGTATCCCTTTAAGGCACAGAGCATGCAACTTTTCAATATCATCTCTGGTCTTAGAAAATCAAGCAGCCAAAAGCTTGAGCTATTGTTGCTGAAATTTTGGCATTTATGATGAGGAATTAGAGGGAAAAATACAAAAGGGGAAAAAAAAAACGGATCCGAGACCTTCCATAAACGCTGTCTGACAGGATCAAGAAGCTCATTTGTTACTAACAAAATGCCCCATTCCAACTTCGTGTCTATCTGTACTGTTATTCTCTTATCGGTTATCCTCGGTTATTGTAAAGATGTTTGCGCATGTTGCATGTAATTTATTAGATATTCGGATCAAGGGAGTAGGGTTTCAGCAGAACCACGGACAGCGCTGTTTGTTTGCGCTGTCCATAGTACTGAAAGCTGAAATTGAATAACCTCTCAGAACGCCGCTCTGAAGCTGCTTTGAAAGACTTCCCACGTATCTGTTTGTCCTGTTAAGTACTGTGTTAAGGCACGTATTGTATGGCAAATGTGGTGTAAAGTTGGCTAAGCATTTGAGTGAAGTTCTTTTGATGGGAAAACTCAGTAGTACTGAGTCTGCACTACTGTGTGGTTGTCGCTTGGGTTTGTCATTGTCACAATTCATGCAACACAACTCTTTATCAGCAGTGCATTTCTGATATCTGCTTTACAGTAGCTCTTTTGTCAGCTCAGTGAAATACTAAAAATATTGAACTAAAATACAATCATGACTAGTATTTGTAGTCGTAAAGATCCGGCTAACTTCATTACAGTGCCAATTCATCATCACGCTTCAATTATTGTTCAGAAGACTCTTAAGTCCACTCTTAAGTAAGACCTCTCGCGTTTTATTTGTCAGTACAACAATTATCACTCAAATCAGAGAACTGAGAAAATTAGTCTGTTTTCCTTAATGTTACTTCTTGAATTTAGCTTTGAGCATCTTTATGGTCTTCACTGTTATAAAGTCTTCTATTGTTATAAAGACAAAGCCAAGTATGTCCTCGTAAACTTTGTTTTTCTCTATATAAAACAACGATCAGCAGGATGGTTTTTTTTGGATAGCCGTGTCGTATTAGTATTTCTGTCTGAAGGTGACTGAAAGTGGCTTTTCTTGTACAAAAGCCATTCAATCTGTGATCATTCTGACCGTACCATGTTAGGATACAGGTGGCTTATCATCTCACCTATTTGGTCATGATCTTTTATTCTTTTTCTTTTCTTCTGTCTTGCTATTTTCCACCTAAAAGAGGTTTTCATTGTCCTTGTCTCCTTCCCCTGTCCCCAGTTGCCGCTTCCCTCACTTTTTACATGTTCTGAAATCAGCATGCTTGCATCCACGTACCTGATCATCCCCAGTTGTATTCAGACTTCCAGCTTTCTATCAGTCCTTTGTGCAGTTTCCTCCTGGCTACCCAGTTTTGTATTGAAATGGAATGCAATGGAATGAAATAGAATAGAATAGAATAAAACAGAATAGAATGAAATGATATTTTATCAACACAAGAGTGAAATTCTAATGTTGTTGTTTCATTGCATGAAATTATTGCTGTTGGCAGGAAACACCGCCCCTATCGTTCCATGTTGCAGCAAAGCTGAAGAAGCCTCTGACAGAACGCACGTCACTCTTTAATTACTATGAAGAGAGCGTGTAGCGTTGTTCTTTATGTTGAGCAGCTTTTGCAACATTCTCCTGTGCACAACCAGCTCCAGGGCAGTACCCAGCACAAAGTCAGTCTTCTTTATTAGTTAGTTCAGTTTCTTTGAGCCACTGGCTCGGACATTCAAGATAAACTAATTGTTTCCATGCCATGTATGGGACGACCAGTTCACAGTACTCAGCCTCTTGTCCATCACCAACACATTCCCATAACTGCAACTTTTTTTGGATTAATGAGCCCTTGACATGATTTCAATGATACATCTAGTATCGTACCTCATCCAGGCATAAATATCTGTCCTCATCTAAATTGAGACTACATTTACCCCTAAGCAGTTTACTCATTATTTCTTTATGTAAACCATGTTTTAATCATAAAATCTTTTTCATCCACTTTTCAGTCACCAAAATTAGATAAGCAGACAGTGGTAACCAAGCAGCCTTTTGGAAGTAAATGAGAGGACGGCAACTCATGCATCTTGGTCATGCTTCTGTGACTAAGATGCCGAAGCAAACTGGAAAAGTGTTTCTTTGTCCATGTTTCTGTTTAGAACGTAACTACTGTTCACTTTGTTGTCACTGCAGTCTGTGGCCGCCAGCATGAACTAGAAATTGGCCGCTACTAGGTCTTTTTTGGATGGTTATAAACAAAAAACAGAGAGGATGTAACTTTACTCTTTCGGTTAGTGTTGTGTGTATCTTGGGCGCATGAAAGAAGTTAAACTCATGTCTTTATTAGCAAAGGTGGAATTGATTGATATGCTCACAATTCTGTAAGTGGGTGACGTTCCTTCTTTATCTATTATATTTGGAATTGATATTCCTCAAAGTATAAAATATATATATACATATATGTACTGTTTCTGTATGTTTTCAATTTAGTTCCACAGCTCGTCCGAGGTGTCCATAAATGTGTTGTGCTGAATTTGAATGAACTGGAATTTTACAGCAGTACCTTTACTTCTACGCAGGTAAAATATCAGCAAAGAAAGATACTGCAAGCAGATGGTGGTTCCAGGTTTGACTTCATGGTGACACCTCCTGACAGGAACTGCAGCTTTCAAATAATCAAAGCCTAACAGATTATTTTACAGTATAATAGGGACACACAAAAGAGCATAGATATGTCAATTTTGTTTGTTTATTTCACCAGGAAGCCCAACTAAGATGTAGTTTGTGCCACAGACTGCAGTACTAAGTGCGTCAACAGTAGGTGGCGGCAGAGTACCGCACAATCTGCTGATAAAGAAAAAGAAACTAAACTACAGTACTTTCTTGTCAGTGGTTGGATCAGGTCCTGCATTTGGCAGGGATATAGGTACTTGGCCTCTGCCAAGTGTTCAGTAGTCTTATACTTCGTCCTTTTACTGACCCATCCAAAAAAAGAGATTAAGTTTATTGCTTACTTGCTATATAAAATTAGTTAAACTTATTTTTACAACTGTAAGTTAAACATTAATAAAAAAAAATAACCAACGTTTTAAATAACTGATGAATATAAAGAAGTCTTTTACATGAGTTGTACACTTAAACGCATCCTTAAGTCATACTTAACATTGGATCACTTTTTTTTGCATCACTTATCCAAATTTAGCTTTCAGCCTGCATCAGAGCCATTTTGTTGAATTATCAGGGTAGGAATTTCTGACACTTAATTTTTGGTTCAGATTTAGTTCAAACGGATTGATTTGAAAGCTTTGACAAAGTGCATCACTTAATCTAGTAAAGTAAAGTGGTGGGCATAAAGGCTTAAATGACAAAACACTTGATATTCAACTGAGATGTACAATGTGTGTATGTAGAGTCTGCAGTATGAACTATACCCCACATAAACCTCACAAGTTCAGAGGCCCACTGATACATGTCTCACATTCACAGCTCACACATTGCGTCACTCAAACAAAGCCGACGTTTCATCTTCTGTAGCGCGAAGCAATGCTGGTCGGTCAGTGAATATCCAGAATCACTGTCTTATAATATGAAAAGATGGTAATAATGTTAACAATCAAAATTGTAAGTTGTGTCCTGTAATGGCTTCTGTGTAGCACCAGAGGGCATCACAGACTCAATTGTCAAAGCTGTGTCTTTTTGCTAAGGGAGAATTAAGTCTTATTTCTTATTTGTGTGTGTGTGTGTGTGTGTGTGTGTGTGTGTGTGTGTGTGTGTGTGTGTGTGTGTGTGTGTGATTTTTAGACTTTGTATCATCAGTAAAACCATAAATGAATACCACATATTGTTCAAATCTATCAGAATTACTGATTTACTGAGTCACTAATTTCAGTCCTTGGTAACACACTGAAATATCACCTCAACGGATATCAGGAGAAACACACCAATCTGACCCATAACGGGGGGCACACATTTGCACACTCTTCCATATCCTGTGGCACTGTGGCAGGCTAGACATATCCACCACACACTTGCACTGTGCACCGGCAGGACCAAGGCCAACTGCCTGCAAGTATTTTTATAATCTTCATCCTCCCTGACCTGTTGCACCCCTCCTGGCGCCAGTGGTCTCAGTCAGCCTCCAACACACACATATGTGCACTGCTCCTGTACACTCAGCAGTGCCTCCGTGGATAATTGAGACCAGCTGTTGCAAGGTGCCTCTTCCTTTGACCCTGCAACCCACCCACCCCCTTCACCCTGCTGCTGCTGCTGCTGCTGGTGGTGGTGCACTTGCCTCTGTGGCAGAAAGCTAATCCAAAGCCCCCCTCCCCTCCCGTCCCGTCCCGTTCAATGTCCTGACTCACACCCTCCACACTCCCACATGCCTCTTAGATTGTTTGCAATCAGTTGTGTTGATTGATAAATTGGTGTGTTTTTCAGTCTAGTCTTGTTGATATCTTACTAGAACTGACATGAACCTATTTCGACGATGAAGTCATGGGAATTTTAGCTTCTCGCTTTGCTTCAGCTACCCCATCACAGGACTGAAACATGCTACAAAACTGAAAACCCAAAACGGAGCAAAAAGACTTGTGATGATGCACATAACCACCACCTTGTTGGAGTTCTGGATAGGGTTGTTGTGTTTAGATGTGTCATTTATCCCTCAGGTCACACAGAATTCCAACTATAGAAATCAAACTATTTGACAGAATAGCTTCTGTCAAACATTCTTTTATTGCAGTCCTCATTCTGGTCTGATGGATTTCCAAGATTTCCAACTGTTCTTTCATGTGTAATAACTCGATGATATATTGAACAAAAGGAATCTGAAGAAACATCTTATTCAAGAAGTTTACACACGGGCCAATATGTTCCAGTAATCCTTGGTTAGAGTATTAACCACAAAACTGATAAATTAACTGGCGGACAGATCAGCAGTGAAGTCATGAAACTATTTAAAGTACATTCCCCCACATCTTTCTCTCCTCTTTTGGATTAGGGTACATTTGGGAGGTGAGACGTAAGCAGGCCAGTGGTGACTGTGAGCTCCTGCACTATAGCTGGAATGCACCGAGTTTTGGAGAGGAATGAAGGAGGTGCAGAGGGGGGGAGAGGAAGGGTGGGGACAGGCATGTCAAACTCTCTTTTCCAGCTGGTCCTAAGAGGTCAAATTGTGTGTGGATGTGTGCATGTCACGGCCTCTCATTAGGGGGTGAGACGTTGCGGCTCCAGACCCCCATGGTAGGATTGCTGGGTGAGTCTGCAGTGATCCGGCCACTTTGATGCCCCTGACCCCCACACCCCCCACCAGGAGGTTAATGAGCCTCCAGTGAGCTCTGAATTCATGCTGGCAATATGTGTGTGCGCAGTTAGATTTCTCCACAGCTCTGATAGGCCTACTGTTGTCCCTTGTGGTGGCGGAATCAGATGACTACGATGTGTATGTTTGGGTGTGCAGAACTATGTTCGAATATCTTTGAAACTCTTAAACCTGCACCTGCTCCTCGTGTGGAATTTGTCCATCCGTGTTCGTAAAAAAATAAATCTAAAAATTCTTTTGGTGTTGGTATGCGATCATTTGATTTGGGACTTCTCTCAAATTGAATGAAAAATGTATAACGCGCAACAAATAGTATGGATATCTTACGCACATAGGATAAACTACACATCAAAGGACAAATTCATTCTTCAATCATTCGTTTCAACACAAAATTGTGGGATATGCACTTGCCTCAGCAGGGGAAGATGAAGCAAATGACCGACAGACGAGTCTGATTCACTGCCTTGGCCATCAGTAGTTACCGACAATAATTACTAGTCCTGTGTGACTATTTTCCCATTTCGGTGCCTGTGTACCCCCTGAAAACTGACCCCAGCACTTTTTCAAATAGCTGAGCAGGCACTAAGACATGAATGCGTTGTTTAGGGCGGGGCTGAGCAAGTTCCAGCCTGCAAAAAGAAGGCTGAAACAGGTGCTCAAGCTTTCTTTCTTTCTTTCTTTTCATCCTTCACTCTTTTACCATTTTTTTTCTTCTCTCCACACCTGTTGAGGAGTAAGGACTCATGCTGACTCACCCAAGCAGCTCAGCCAACACTGAGCTCTGCCAAAACAGTGGGGGGCTGATTTGAAGTGTGGATAATTGCATTACTTGTAGGTTTTATCTGCTTTGCTCCCACCCTCCTCTGCTTCCCTGTCAGTCCCCGCTTTTGATATCAGGTGTTACCTTTGGGTTGATTAGTTGTGTGTCTTTTATCAGGCCAGACTAAACAGGGGGGAGCGACAGGGCTGAGTTTGTTGGAGTGGAAAAAGTTTCCTTTATGTAAGTTATAAGGTTACTCGTGGATAAAAACTAAATGGAACGCAGCTTGTTACATTACATCTGTGTCATCTGCTCAGAGCTGACGGCTGCAGGTCTCTTACAATAGAAACTAAAAAGGCCTCAAATCTCCAGAGATTTCCTCTCGTCTGACTGACAACTCCAGAGGGGTCTGATGGTCTCTGCCCCCTGGTAGTGCACCTCGCTGGGCCAACATTAAGCCCCAAGTCCCCTGTCTGTTCCCACAATAGGGGATCAAGATTTACCCAGCTGTTTGGGATCTGTGTTTGTGTGTGTGTGTGTGTGTGTGTGTGTGTGGAGAAAGAAAATTCACTTTAGATTTATGGCTCTACGGATGAGCATCAGGGTCCACTGAAAGACAAAACAGTGGGCAATAACCTCAGAGATGTGTGGAAATCTTTATGATTCCTTGATCCAACTAAAACGTCTAAACTTGTCTTAAAACACAAGTTTCTTAAGCATTTTATCTCATTTGCTCAGTTCTACATTAAAAGAGATTATACAGATTAATGCATCAGCAAGATATGACAGCATGAGACAGTTATGTTACCACTCTGCACATGAACCTCTTGTTGTTTAATACCATACAAAAACCTGAATGCTATCCAGATTAGCTCATGTAATTCCAGCCACAGTGACTCTTCGCTGCAAACATTAATTATTGGCAGACAGTGTCATTTAATATCAACCACCATTCAATTGCAAGTCCTCCCACTCTGATGAAGACAGATAGTTTGTGTTGTAATGGCCTGTAGCCATAGTTCTTCTTTTTTTCCCCTAAAGACCTGTCTTCCCTCACAACTGCCCCTTTTAGTGTTCTGTTGTTGGAAAGAAACAGCCATGATTTGTAGTGCCTAAGTCAGTAAGTGAAATATTGTGTAACATAACTGCCAAGGAGTTGAGTTATACTGTAGTGCGCTGCTTTATTTATTGTTACACTTGTCCTCTCTTTTTAAGTTTAAATATCAATGTGGGCTACACTGTAGTTAATTGAGGAGAATTTCGGAAAAAATAACATTTTCTCAAAGTTAAAATTGGGTGACAGTTTTGTCATTTAACTTTCAGAATCACATCAGAATCAAAGATTGAGTTATTTCCTTAAAAGCACAGCATATGAACCTCAAAATTACCCAGACATCAATGCAGTTAAAAGTAATCAGTGTGAAAATCTCATTACAAACAAAGTCTTTGCTTTGCAGGGACACTGTTCTGTAAATTAGCATTTGGTGTTCTTTAATTCTTAACTTTGGTTTATGACAAATTTGTAAAGCATTTTTTTAATCTGTTAAGATGTATGTTATTTACTGACACATCATCAAGATATGACAGTATGACACAGCTATGTTACCACTGTGCACACAAGTTTCTTATTGCTTAATATAGTACAAGAATCAGATATTTTCGCTAATACAATGATAGTTTCCAAAACATTTTTGGCTAAAGCCAATGTATGCGCCTTTTTTCCCCCACAGAAGTCTGTAAATTGTACTCGTATCTTGTTGGCTATTGGCACAAGCCAACATGGTGCAATTTAGTGTACAAATAAAACATATTATTACCTCCATGTGACATTTTTAAACAAAAACGGAACGCTTCATCTGCTTTACAGGCTTTGTTGATGTTATTTCCACATAGCAATTAATGTCAGGGAGACTGAAAATGTTACTTTCTTTCCTATAAATTTAAGTTTAATCATAACACTAAAATGCATAAATTGAAATATAAAGTTGTAAAATACACAGACCCACTTTACACTCTGGCAACATCATTCTGTTAACTACGGAGATGGTGAATCTCAGATGTGGCATCATTCTGGTTGAACTGACTTGGACACATCTGGAAAGGCTTTCTGGGAAACTTCTGGTTCCAAATGCTGTATTTTTGGTGTGTTTGGGTGGCACGGAGGGGGTGGCTCTGTCGTGTGGGAATCCTCTCAGCATTCTCCACGGGGGTGATGTTTTCTTTTGGTTTCAAAAACACAAGATCTTGGGTAATGATTTCAGTGTGTCAGTGAGTCTTTGTTTTACTTGTGCTAAACAAATTCAGCACAAATAGCAGCATCAGACTGATCTAATAGCTTCTATTAATGTGCAGCGACAGCAAGTGATGTGTGTTAGTTTGTAAGTTCCCTGTAAATGAGATTTATGTGTGTGCTGGTGTGTGCTTTGGCACATGTGTGTGCATGCATGCCACCCTGTTCTCCTCTCATCTGTTCGGGCCCTCTAGCTGGTAATCTGAGCATAGAGATTAGAAAGAAAAACAGCAGAGAAGAATGTCTTTGGTTTAGCCAGCGAGGAATTTACAATGGCCTTCAGGCTGCTTTGACCTCTCCCTCCCTTTCTCTCTTTGACTCTCTCTGGCACTTACACAAACACACGCACTAATGCTAAAAGGAAAATCCATTTTCAATAACTGCGGGTCTTCCTCAAAGGTCTGATAATCATTTTATCGCTTTAAATGATTTCTTTCACCAACTTTAAGGTCTGGAGAGATGATCCCTGAGCAAAAATCATAAGCTAAGCTATATTACCTCATGTATTTGGCAAGACTTCTGGCATTTTGGAACTGTCTTTTGCAGATAAAGAGTTTTGTATCGTATGGCTGTTCTGCTTGGAGTACTTGAGAACAAAACAGCATGGATTCTTCACATCAGTGACAAGTGAAATAGCCTTATAACAATATTTACACTCAACTCTGTATTCGCACCATTGTGTGGATGATGTAAATGTTAATATAGTCATGAACATAGAAATCTCTGTTCTCTATCACGGCCCCAAATAAACACAGCACATATACAATGCCATCATTAATTGGAAAACAGATCAAATAAATATGCCAGAATGCTTAATGAATGTATACAAATAAAATAGGTTGCGCCTAAAACTTAATCTGGATATTTGGCAGCTAGTTTCCATATGTTTTAAACTCTTTTTGTCTTTTTATCTTGTAACTACCTGAGACAAAAATGTTGTTTTTTTTAATTAAAGATTTTCTCTTATTTAAACATAAAGGATCTTGCTAACTCTTCTGTCTTGGAGACCATTCAGCTGTTCCAATTGTTGTAAGGATGTGGAATGACATTTAAATTGCAATTAAGTTAACAAACTTCCAATCTTAGCATTACAATAAATTGAAATCCTTATTATTGATATGAGGGACTGGCAAAGCATTTAAGCAAAATATTTTCCTTGTGTGTCGGCCATAGAGATTGGAAGATGTGTTTTGATACATTCCCATCTGTTGTTTGCAGAAACATATATGATCTGGAGCAGATCTTCGACAGCTTGCAGCGATGTCAATGACTACATCGAGCTGAACCCTTCGATGGAGTTCTAGTTTCAGAGAGACAGCTGTGTCGATACTCAAGACAAACTGGCGACCCCTCCCCACGCACGCTCGGTCACAGCCCAGCAACCTGCCCTCCTCCCAGACAAACTTCAGCCTGCGTGTGTGTGCGAGTGTAGAAAGAGGAGAGGTGGACAGGTCTTTTCACAGACGAAGGGGACAGGTGTTAAGGACAGGAGGTGCCGTGTGGCCTGGGGGTGTGGTCAGGTGGTGACACACCTGTCCCAGCTTCCAAAGAGGGTCTGGTTACACACACTCACACACACTTGCACGTCAACCGGACTATGTGTTCTAACATGCAACATTAGACCATCAAACCTTCAATGCTCTGTGAATCTGGAGGTCAAAACAAACCAAAAATGATTCTCATTGTGCCAAAGAAAACACAACAAGTTCAGCTTTGTCGCAGAGTCAAGTGATCACAATGTGAGAGGTGAGAGGGCACATACTCTGAGGAGCAGACATACAGCAAATGGTTTTATATTGGGATTGAGATGACATGAAAAAGTGTGTATGACAGAGCAAGAAGGGATCAGCCTGTAAATGTCTCTATATGTGATTAATATTTGTTCTTCAAAGAACAAACGCTTGAATGTGTTGTTTTATGTTTTACTGATAAGACAGCAAGTAGTCCCATAATAAGTCAAGTTTCATATCCTATCAAGATATCATAGACATCACTGCCAGTATGAAAAAATCACGAGGTCATCTAATTTGTTAACTCAGTTATCAAGTTATCAGCCTACATATTTACCAAATACAGAGGTGTGATATATATACAACAATATGGATTTGGGTTTTCCCACAAAGAGACCTCTCAGCAACATCTTGTGAAAAAAAAACGCAGACTTCTTAAAATAATAACAAGCTTTTTGTCTCTGTTGAAATTTGACTTCTCAGTCAAAGAGCTGTACACTTTTGGCAAAAAACAAACACAGAATGTCATCCCAAAAACCTGGAATGCACAGCGGTGGAGAAGTGATGACTGGGCTTGTTCTGCAGCAACAGGACGGGGGAATCTTGCAGTCATTGAGTCGACCATGAGCTCCTCTGCAAACCAAACCGAAGTATTCTAGAAAGAAAATCAAGATGTCACAGTAACCAAATCAAAGTCAAGATCTCAATCCGATTCAGATGTTGTGGTGTGACCTTCAGAGAGTTTTGCAAAACATAAATCAACAGAAGTTACTATTTGAAAAGCAGAGACTGATAACATCTTACAGAAAATAATCACTTCAAGTTATTGCTTAAGGTGGTTCTACAAGATACTGAGTGTGGGTTTCAGGATTTTTGTATTCACTTTTAGTCCATACTAAGGGAAGATTTATCCTGTAACCTCACCTACAACATTTCATCCTTTTGTTTGTTGTTGTAGTGTTTCTGCCGCTCTGTTTGATCATGCAAACACTTTAAATATATTTCTGTCTACCTCTTCACCAATTTGGAAATCTGTGGCAGCAGCCGCAGAGATACTGTATTCTTGTTCAATGAATTCTACTAAGCTTATATCACCAGTCGCTAATGTAGCCAAAAGCAGAGATGAAGCGCAAGCTATCAAGATCTAATAACTCATCTCTACATTCTTGTTTTGATCCTTAGCTTGTAGTCTCCAACTTAAGCTGCCTTATGGTGGCATATTTTAGGGCAAATCATCAGATTTCATTCAGCTCTATATAAAGCCTGAAAAAGTGTTGCAGAATTTTTTTGAATCCTATTTCTACAATACATATAGTATAGATGTAACGCAACACCTGCGAACAGATGTTCATGTCTGAAGTTTCGCTTTAAGGTAGTTGACAGCTCCGAATGTTATATGAATTCAATGCTCATTGAATTTATTTGATATTCAAATTTCTGAGGGTACAGCCTAAATTGATGTCCCTTGAGAGGAGTGTAGAGGACATCAGTGTATGTGGCACATGCAGTGATTCTGTTAAACTCTGGATATGCAAGAGATATTCACCCGGCCCCGGGGTGTGGATTTCAGGCAGGTGCATTTGCTTGCCCTGCAGCTCCTTAAGAGACAGAATAGGACAGGACAAGATGGTGGGAGGAAGGGGAGGAGGACATGAGAGGCAATCTGTGCTCTCAGGACACAAACTCTAGATCCCCACTCTGGCTGCTCTCCCCCCTACCCTGCAACCCCTCCCTCGCTCCTTACCATATCTTGAGTGGAATGCCTCCACACAATAGGACTGTCCTGGTCCTTCGTCTGGTGCTCCCCCTGGGCCCACACAGGTCCTGACAGGAGGACAAACGTGCACCTTGCACCTCTCAGCACTACCAGCAGCACCCTGGGGGCAAATACCTGAATACCTGTGTTAAGAAAAAAAATAAATAAGAGGGAGGTAGAAAGAATGATACAGCTTGAAGTGAGAGAGAGGAAGGATGACTGATAGGAGTGAAACAGTCAGTACAGGAGACTATTAGCTCTGAGCTGCTGCCAAGTGTAACATAGATTCATTTAGAGGTCCAAGCAAAGCACAGCATCTCCTCTCCCCTCTTACTCGGATTATTCACAGGATTGCTCAGTCTTTTATATCTAATCTGAGAACCACTTTCTGGGCAACAACCCCCTCAGAATTTTCTCTCCATGTATCATTCAGTCTCTGATCATACTCTCTTACTCTCTCATGTCATGACTTGCTAGCCTCTGCCCAGCTTACCCCGTGTGTGGTTTGTATGCATTCAGAACTGACACTCCCTCACTACTACTCACTATTGTACCACATCTAGTCCTAGTGGCCTCACAGCTAAACTACATAACTGTTCACCTGACAGGTCTTTATAACAACGGAATGTACACAAGAGCACAGATATGAGTGATCAGCATTTAGACTATGGACTATATATCAAAGTTATGCAGGTCCCCTTTCGAGCGATCTCTGCTCATCATTTCCCTCCCTCCCATTTGGGTGAAGGGAGGTGTGATAATCAGTGACATGAAGTGTGTTTAGCCACAGTTGCACTACCACTGACTAAATCACTGTGCTCTGCAAGCTTGAAGTCATCCAACTGAAACAATGGCTCTGGGAAGTAGAGCATCTGTTAATAAAAGTTACAGGTGCTTCAGTATTTGCTCATACTTTATTCGTGCCTACATTCTTGAGTAAAGAGAAACTATCCTCCATTTATGCACACGGACTTTTAGCCTCCCACTTGAAGCAACATGAAAAATTACACATGATAGTTAGGAACGTGGATACAATAGAACTCCTGTTTATACTGAGACCTCATGAAATAACTTCCTTTTCATATGCAATGTATAATGGATTAGGTGTAATTGTACCAGATGGTGGGACACTGCAGCAACAGACTCTGAGATATGTGATGATCAACACAGAGGTCACTCTGACACGGAGCACTTGTGTATCTTTTGTGTACAAGGCTGTGTCCAAAACAGTTCACAGTAAAACACAACAGAACAAAACACTGTACAGTAGTTTGAAAATCAAACCCTATGTTTAACTAATGACAATCCGAAGAGAGAAAACTGAGAAAAATTAGTTGCTTCCGGAAAAGAAAATTGAATTAAATTCCAGCAACAACATTTAATAAAATAAGTCTCAAAGCTGCTTCTTTCCTACTGTGTCACATCATGTAGTGTTTTGGGAGCAAATAACACGAACTGCTGTAGTTTTAAATTGTAAGTATTTCCCATCCCTTATTCAATATAAGATTGACAGTTCACTCAACAGAGGGTCCTTTGTCGTGTAAATTAATCAAATGATTTCTGCAAATGCGGCAGCAAATTGTTCAGGATAGGGTTTGGCATCTATTTGCCGAAATAAGCTTGG
Source organism: Odontesthes bonariensis (assembly GCF_027942865.1). Taxonomy (NCBI): domain Eukaryota; kingdom Metazoa; phylum Chordata; class Actinopteri; order Atheriniformes; family Atherinopsidae; genus Odontesthes; species Odontesthes bonariensis. The sequence goes on from NC_134515.1 coordinate 22,053,798, forward strand.
CCTTTCCTGATAGAGAAGTTATCTGCGTAGCAAGGTATGTTGCTACAGAGCCTGTTGACTTGCATTCACTCTTTCTGATTATTTCATCATTGTGTATGTTTTTCATTTTATGTGTACTGATAAACTGTCGATGGGTCCTGAACTGTGCTGACAACAAGCTGGACTGTCTCCTGTCTTTTAGTCTGGAGTCTGGGTTGCGGCATCCATGATTTCCAAAAGAATTTCAAGTTTTGATTCATCAAACCTGATAACAATTTTACCATTTGGTCATGAGTTCAGTTCCATGTCTGACTCATGTTTGTACTCTTTGGTAAAACTGATACTTTGAGGTGGCAGTGATGAGCTGTGCTCACTGAAAGGGATTTTCAGCAGTACCCACACCTGCATTTCTACCACACAGTCAAATCTATCTTTATTGCAGTTCCCTCTTTCATTCCTGCGACTTTCATATATTCCTCCGAATTTTCTGAATTTTTTAATAAGTTATGTAATGACGATTACAAAATCCCCAAATGCTTTGTGAGCTCATCATGAGAAGTGAAATTCTTAAGAAACTCTGAAGCCCTCCCTATCTTTAATTCTCAACTTTTGTGGGATGTTGTTTTTAAACCCAGTCATGTCACTGACCTGTTGCCAAATAACTTGATCAGTTTTCTGTTTTCTCTTGCCCTATACATGCTTACAGTAGGTAAGGGCTCTATTCTAACTATTTAGGTCAATGGAAACATGCATGTTCACAGCTCTATTTGACACAAGGTTGGAAGCCTGTGCTGCAGACAAAGTATCTCATTTGTTTGCACTCCTGTTCCTTTATGGCTCATCCTCTGCCCTCTGACCCTGTGGGACAGAGGCTATGTGTTCAAGAGGAAAGCAGCAGCCACATAACACACTGACAATGATACACACACACACTATTGGAGGGGACAGCAGGAGTGCGGAGGTGGCAGGAAATGGCGTTTACCCCCTCCTGGAGGCCATATCCTGTTCTTGAGTAAAACTTGGTTTATTTGTGCAGAGATCTGGGCACTTTGTGTGCGTGTGCCACATAGTAATGAACATTCCTGACAGTTCCGATGATAAAGAAGAATTTTTAAAGGGAGCAGTGAACGGTGTTGTAAGTTGCTGATTTAATAGAAGGTATTTCCTTTTTTGACTCAGTGAGTTGTTAAGAAATGTGTGCCTTGTGTTTTGCACATTGATTGTCTGTTAGAGAAGCATCTAGAGTGAACATATCTCACTGCCCTCTCGGCATATGTCATTGATCACGTCTGCATTGCAACATGTGGCATTCCTCAGTAAATTCAACTCCCTACTGATTTGATTAATGGTCTGGAAACAGAAACATTCATTCTTCTGCAGACATGCAGCAAGACATCCACCCACCTCCTCCTCCAATGTCCAGTCTCTTCTCTCCTGTTGCTTTCCTCCTCCCATTATCCCTAGTTCACCCTCTCCCGCAAACCTCATGCGATTGGTTTCCAAAGACATGCTCCCTATTTTTTCCACTGGAAGGCTGGGGTAAGTTTGAGGGGGGTTTATGTCTTTTAAAGGACAGAGCAAGAAGAGAGTCCACTGGGACAGCTCCAGTGGAGGATGTTGGCACTGACACTTTGGGCAATTGTGTAAGAGCTCTGCAGCCTCCAAGAGAGTTTGAAACTTTAACCCAGTGACCTAACCTTCATGGCTGGAATCTAAAACTGAATCAGCTCTGCAAATCCTGACAGTTCTGATTTCAGCAACATACTCTCTCTTCCTAAGCATGGACTGCTGTGAACCCTCGCAGAGAGATATAGACCCTTAACAGAGACCCACAAACTCACTCATACAGCAGTGTGCACACAGATGACTGTCGCTGCGCTCAGATGCTTTGTATCAGTGCTTGTTTGGATGGGCCGTGTTTGTACAATACTGGCAGGCTGCTTCCTGTGTTTTAAACACTACCACAACTAAATGCACTTGAAACGGAGCAGCAGAGGGAGAGAACTGTAGGTTCAGCTTTCAAAACTGTTTGTCCTAAAAGTTAGTGTTATTGTTGAAGTGCACTGCAGCTTCCCATCGCTCAAATCCAGAGACTGCAGTTTACGCAGTGCTGCAGTCTTTTCTGTCACACACTAGAAAAGCGCCACTTATGAGGATTGTTTAGAGGAAACCACAGATTTTCTATTTTCAGGATGACTCTATAATGACAGAATAAACCTCACCGAACGCTGAACTGCCCTTTTGGTGGATGTATTGCCTAACAACCATGCCAACATAAAGCACGCACAGGAGTATGTTGGCAGTGACGCTTGACAACATTTGAAACGGACGTACCTATTTACGCATGTAAAGGGAGGAAAAATGAGTCTTTAGACTTTTCTTGAGAGTAGCACGTAAGAATTTCAATCAAAAAGCAGTCCCTGTGTCTTTGCAATTAACTCAGCAAAACGTTTTTTCCTGTGACAGGAAAATCTAATTATTACTTTGATTCAACAGTAAACTGCCAGGACAACAGCCAGAGCAGCCCTCCCTCCGTTAGACAGTGGTATTGTATGTCTGTCACTAATGGCTCAGGAATGTCAAATTAGTCAGGGGCTGCATGCATGACGCTGTGAGACGCTGTGAACATTAAAATACTTTGAGGGGACCAATATGATACCAACACTTGATGAAAAAGAAAGGTGACAGTCCCAGTGATCTCATTGCCTCACAGCTATAGACTGATAGACTGCCTCCCACACACTGCAAACCAGAAAAAATGTCCCCTTAGCAAGATGTCAGAGTTATATTTCAAAACCTGCCGAAGCACATAAGAAATGACACTGCTTACTGGCATTATTTGTAGAGGTAGAGTTTAGATATCTTAAGGGAAATAAAAATGGATAATATCCATTTCTGCAGCATTATTTGACGTAATACGTGGCTCTATGTGCCAACCACCTGATAGCTAATCAATCGGCTGTTCAAGCCTCTGACTCATTGCCCGTGCAGGTGTGAAGCTGTTAAGATGACTCTCACTTCTCGCTTAACAAGAGCCATGAGAAGTGGACTGACAAATGAAAAAATCCCCTCACGATCAAAGTCAGCTTCTTTATTGAGTAGGCGTGTGTTTGTATGTGTGTAGCCTTTGGGGTGCTGTTTACTTTAGGCAAGCTAAGTCATGCAATCTGATCTCAAGCTTTTTGAGTGCCTCCTTAACCCCCATCCAGCACACACAGACACACACACACACACACACCGCATCTCTCCGCAATGAGAGCTATCGAAAGGAAACACTATTTTACCTCACTAAGACATGCTGGCGTCAGAGTGTGTGTGTGTGTGTATGTGTGTGGGTCAGGGGGGCAATGGGGACTGGAGACACATTGTTGCCATATGTGCACCCTGGATGTTCAGCCTCAGCTGGACGTGGACACACAGACGTCTCTCAAAGGTTCCAACAAGGAGAGCAGATCTGAACCATTGCTGAACAGGTGGCTGCACAGGCTGAGTGGATGTATTCTGTTATTGTTGCTGGTCTAGACTAGAGCCTAATTTCCTGCTTCCATTTGTAGATACTTCTACAGCAGAAGGTGGGTCAGTAGGATTCCCAAACTCCAGCCAACTTTTACACTTTCCAGAGGAAAAATCTCCTTGATTTAAACCTTCTTGGTCAGCATCTTTATCCAGTTTCTGCTTATCTGACTTTATCCCCCCCACCTGCACTCACCCTGTGCTCCTCCTCCCTCACTGGCATATATTCTCCACGTATCCCAACTGCCTGGCAGGTGTGTGCAGGTGTTCCCCTTATCACTCAACATCATACAAACCTATCCCCGCTCTCCCAACACACACCAACCTATACAACAGCGCACAGCTCTATCTTCCCATTCACAAACTGTCATGACTGTCCTAATGAACTTTGTGCATCAGTACAATGCCTGTTGAAATACTACTTAACATTGAGAGGACATGGAAACAGGCATAGTTTTTTTTTTTTTTAAATGATGATTTTATTTACAAATGCCAGAAAAAAAATGTACATCATCTGGAAAACATGTTCAACAAAATATTGCATAAAAAGATTATCAAATAAAAACATGTCAAAATGTAATTCAGACCATAGAAAGAACCATATCGGTAAAGGCAACTTGTGTTTTTTTGGTCAAGTACAAGTGGTCGTTTTATGTCCCACAACATGCATGAGTGTCTGTGGTGTAAGGAAGGGCAACCGGAGCGGGGGTTGGTGTCACCTGTCGAAGCTAACATGTCTCTCAGCACCCTGCCTCCACGGTGCACCATGCACAGACAGCTGTCTCAACACCCACACATAATGTATGTATAGTATAGTGAGGAATGACATCCTCGCATACACACAAACACACAAACACACCCAAGCAGCTGCAAAATGGCCGCAGTCCCGGACCGGCCGGCACCAATGGTGTTTTCTGAGAATTAACTGCGTGTCCAGCTGCCTCAAAACACACACAGACGATAAAGGAGCAGCAAAATCGATTTGCTAATACCAGTGTAACCTCAAATCTGATCAACTGGATCAAGTTAAGGCACTTGAGAAGTCACTTTATAAAGCAAATCTGCTCTCTACGGCTTTAGTGTCAATCTCCCAAAGTCCTATGTGTGTTGGCTTTTATCAGAGGCAACAGAACCATCAAGCGGCGTAAGCTGGAACTCAGTCCAGGGAATGTCAGTCTATGAGGCAGGACAGCACCCAGAGGCACTGTGTTTGTGCAGCAGGGACATGCGACTGAAGGTCCGCGAGCAGGAGCCGCACTGGTACTTCTTCACCTCTGAGTGGGTTTGCAGGTGGGCACGCAGGTTGGAGCGATCAGCAAAGGCCCTGTTACAGTGTTGACAAGCAAAGGGGCGTTCACCTTGTCGAGAGAGAGAGACAGAGAGAGAGAGAGAATACTGTCAGCACCAGCAAAACACTTAACACATTAGGAGGCCAAAAGGTTTGTACTCTGGTCATTGTTTTTCAAATGATCTACAGATAAGCAACAATGGAGCAGGAACACCCGAACTTGCAGGCTGCCCTTTTTCATGCAGATCAATTCTGTGAGGCTGAGATTCAACGAGTCCTGCTCATCAATAACATTTGCTTACACATCAGTGAATATCAATGGGAACAAGGTGCAACCAGGTGTTACACTGACAAGCCAATAGTGTAATAATCAATAGTCTGACATACCAATACTTCTGAGAATTACCTGTGTGTGTGCGAATGTGTCCTCTGAGCAGCCACGGCCTGGAGAAGGCCTTGCCACAGGTGGGGCACACGCAGGGCAGAGTGTGCGAACGAATGTGCATCTTCAAGGCTCCCAAGCTGGTGTACTCCTTGGGGCAGTTTTTGCAGTGGAAGGCTGGGCGTGCAGAGACCTCAGTGGGCAGGGAGGGTGCATGCTGCGGTGGGACACAGGGGGAGAGCTGGTGGTGGGAGAGGGCTGAGAGGCTGGAGTAGCTGTTACTGCAGTGCAGACAGTGGTAGATGTGCTGGATTACATCTGGGCTGGGGGGATCCGAGGTGCGCCCTCCATCCTCCTCTTCCTCTCCACTGCTGCTTGAGGGAGAGCTGCTGAGGTCCAGAGGGCCCAGCGGGGAACGAGGCAGAGACACTGGGGTGATCGGGGAGAGCGGTGCAGGCAGGGTGTCGGTACTGGTGAAGAACGGGCTGGTGGGATGGCAGGTTAGTGCAGACCTGTTGTTCTGTGTTGGAAGTTCAGCTCGTGGAAAGCTTTCAGGGACAAAAGCTGGTAACACAAAGTAGATGAAGTCAGGTGGGTTTTCAGTTAAATGAGCAGATAATCTAATAAAGAACTAAACTTGTTTTCATTCTTGGTTTCATATTACAGCTTCCATTCATCACAGACACGGCCATCAAGCTTTCTCATCAACACATTTTCCAGATGACTAAACACACTTTTTCATTCAACCCTGGAGGCTACATGAAAGGTAAGTGTCTCACATTTCTGTGGCTTGGCTCTGCTCTGTGATTAACTTTGCAAGTCAAATACGATCAGAAATCTATCGAAATTCTTAAAGAAATAAGAATAAAAACATACCGGTTTGGCTCTCAAGATGACTCTCCCTGTAATGAGGCTTCTTGTTGGAAAAATACTTCTTGACAAGAAATGATCGCGGCATTTTGAGCTCTAGCTTTCCGACTGATGACAACAAGAGTAATTTCCACAACCGGGTGGCGCTCTGATCCAAGTGAGCCTCAGACAATTGCAGGTTCCAGTCGACAAGAAATTCTAAAAGCGCAATCCCACAACCTGAAATGTTGAACGCATCTTGTGAAAGTTGCCTCCTCATATAGAGGGGAGAAGTAGCGGAGTGGGTGGGCAAATCTCCGCCCAAAGTCACACCCCGTGCGCTATAAGGCGTCACCATCCTCTCTCGCCACAGGTGCCCAACGTGCCAAAATCTTTAAAGCGCTGATCTAATTGCGCATTTCACGGCCCTAATGGCTCGTCCCTCACGACAGGAAAACACTTATTGTCTTGAAATCTACTCGGAATTCGGCGTCAAACGCTTTAGAACCAAAGTGTGCACATGTGGTGAATCTATATGTGGCAAACACATAAAACAGAACAGATGAAATCTTGCAGTGTGATGAGCAACGTGCAAAATAAGACGAAGGAAGCGCCCTTTGCTGTAAATTACATGTCAAAGGTGTGGCGTAGCCGGAAATATTTCTACATATATCTGCATAATCATTAAAAAAGCCCCCAAAAAAACAGAATAGCTATTGCTCAAAAGAGGAATCTCTTTTTGTATATTCCACGTTATTAAAAAAAGTGTTGTAACATCGTCAGATTTACTTTTGTCATGATCTCACGTTGTTCACTCTGTAGTTGTTTAAGAACAATTCTCCCTATTCACATAGGTCTAAATGACATTTTATGATGCCTCTGAAGTCTTTTGAGCCTGCAGCTCCAGGCTTTAACGCCGACTGGTGTGAAGGAGAACTTTTGAGAAAGAAACAAACGGCTTGTTCTCTCTGCCCCATTCAGTACTAAATGCCCAATTCATCCCAACTCGTCGCATCTCTCCCTCGCTCTCTGCGGGGAATAAGTCATTTTGAATAAAAGTAGCACTGTTCCTTTAGACTGCTCACAGCATGAAATTAGGTCAAATTAAGCGAGTCGACGACGGGAACAATATGATGATGAAAAAGCCTTCAGGTAGCATGAAATGCAGCTACTCCGAGAGGAAATGAGCGTGACACAGTCCTTTCCTTTCTTCAGCTTTATTGTTAAAGTATTATACTAAGTATTATACTTATTATACTATAAGTATTATAACCTATTACGACTAAATCATTCGCTAATTTGCTAAATATTTGGAGTGTCATCTGTGCGGAACTGCGCTGTAAACACAAAGTTGGACCATGCACTTCTCGAAACGGTTCCCTTGGTGCACGGACCCTGTGATTCTGAACATCAGGTGCCGGCCATCAGACAGGAATGTCTCAGTGTCCACAGAGAGGCTGCTTAGCATTGCAAAGAAAGTCATATGCTCGCCAGCATGAGGGCTGCTGGGTGATGGGGCTGTATGCACCTGTCTAAAGGCGCCATTGTCATGGCATGCCCAAAAGTTCACACATCAGAGTGCTTGTTGACGCTGACGCCACGCAGACTGAGGGTCACGAGGGCAGGACAGCAGTAAAAACAAAAGTAAATAGTAAAGACACACGTGAAAGTAATCTGGTACTGCTGCTGATGAAGAAACGGCTTAATGTGGCAACTGAGATTACAAGAAGCATACAGTGTGTATGATATGCATGTGCTCCTTTTCCAGTCCGTGTTTTCCCACACAAACTGCAGGGGAAAAAAATGACAGTATGAAAAATCCACCTGACCTCTCTTTCTCAACACAGTAAGTGAAATAGCTGATTACACACTGCTGAATTAGCTCTTTTGAGGATAGCGGGATAGCAGACTGCAGACAAAGTGTGTTAGAACAGGTTAGAGTGACCCAGTGACACACTGAGGACATGAAGACATTAATAATTTTCCAGCTTGGAACAGATGTTCCCTGTTCTGTGGCATTAGGGATAAACCAGCCAGTGTTCTCATGGAGGCTTGCACAGCCTGATGAAACCTCCTGAAAATGCCCCAAAATACAGCCACATCGGTTAGTGACTGTGTAGCAGAGATGGTGGACATAAAGGCATCTTGGCAAAAAAAACAAACAATATATGACATATTCTTATAGAGCAGGTCACATAAACTTAACGTATCAGTCTTACCGTCAAAGATGACTTGTATAAAAGAGAGTAAAACCCTTAAATGATCTTTTTTTAACTTCAAAAGTCATTACTTTTCTTGGAATGACCACAGCATTAGTTAAAGTGAGGCATCACCTTTGCTCGTATTTCCACGTAAGCTGTAGCCCACCATGGCAAAAAAGACAAGTCTCGTGACCCATCATTTGAATGAACTTCACAGTAAGTAGCATACCAAAAAAAGAGAGAGAAAAGAAATAAACACAAAGACACACACACACACAGCAAGGTAATGCAGGGTTCTGTCTTGTCTTTCCCCGAGAACAGGCACCAATAATTTGTGTGAAACTTGTCATTTCTGTTTTTATCTTAAAAAAGGTCCGAAGAATATCTGTGATGTAAAATTAATCCCATGTTACACAGGATGTATAGGTAGTATTTACAAAAAAAAAAAAAATACAAGCTCTTCATGTGTTTGTAGACTTTCATTTTCATTTGTAATCTACTGCTGTTTAACATGGGATGCTTCCAGCTGCACGGCTGGTGATCTCATGTTGGGATCACTCTAAATAGCCACTTTATAGTCAGTTACTTTTTATTCTAGTTTTTTTTTTGGTTTAATTAAATTATTGTAGAGGAATTTATTGCTATAAAGTCTGGTTCTACTCACAGGGTACCCTCTTTATGAAGTTTAGGCCAGTTTTGGTCTGAAAAGATTACGTATACAATGTATGTACGGCTCTCCTCTTGACTGGGGAGTACGAGTGCCGGTGGGAGGAACATAAACCTTACTCTTCACCTGTTCAAGTGGTGTTGGGTGGTTTGTGTGAGGGTGTGGTAGCTCCTCCAGAGTGGCATGCTTTGCTGGATCTCTGGCCAGACGCATTTGATAACATTTTAAAGTCTAAAAAAGCAAAAAAAAAAAGAAAAGGAAGGTACTAGAACAGGTGCAGAGTTTCATTTGAAAAAACAGGAACAGGTTTGCTTCCATACAGAAAAGTGGTGCACTTTTCAGTACAGGCATGTGTGTTTCCTGCCTGTGGACCGTACAGAGTTCATCTTAATGTTTAATGAATTATTCTCTAAGGATTGAGTAAAAGAGCGCTCCCAAGTGCCAGATGGTGGTGAGACAGGCCTGGTACCTCATGTATTCCAGAGGGAAGTATGCGCAGGTTCCTGGTACACACAGCAGCAGAGGAATAAAAGGGACAGGCAGAGAGATGGAGAGAAAACAAAGAACAAAGGTGAAGCAGAGCTTTGTCTGAAGAGGAACATTTTGAATGATTCACCTCTTGCTCCATCCTCACACCCTCTGTAGAAATGTGCTCGATGCAAACTGCAGAAAATCTGCAAAAACTTAAACACGAGTCATTTGGTAGTTTGTTTCTGCAGAGAAGCGAATCGCGTAAAGGTTTTTGTGTTAGGAACACTTACCGAGAGAAAGTCAGCTGCTGCTGAACTCACAGTCCCAGTTACCTGCTCCCTGGTCCACCCAGAGTGTCCAATGTTGTGATATTTTACACTTAATATTTTAGCTAAATACCTCGTAAAGCTCACAGCATTCATAATCCTGGAACAAACTGCCAGTAGAGATTAAACTTTCACCAAATGTAGACATTTTTAAATCCAGGTTAAAGACATTTCTGTTCTCATGTGTCTATGCATGAAATATCTTTTAACTTATCTAGACTGTTGCTTGTTTTTAAATTCATTTAAATTATTTGATATGTTTCTCTTTATGTTCTTTTATGTATTTTTGATGCTTCTTACATTTCCTGCTGCAATGCTTTTATTTTATGTAAAGCACTTTGAATTGTTTGTACATGAAATGTGCTATACAAATAAATTTGATTTGATTTGATTTAATCCACAAGATGTATTCAATTCCTCACTTTATGTCTTAAACTCTGAAAACTTTTTAATGAGTTTGGCTGAAGGTTATTTTTGGAAATCAGCTGGGCTTGAAGTATTTTAATTTTGTTTTATGTTTAGAAAAAAGCGCATCATGCAATCAAATACTTTGTAGTCGCGACAGGATTTTTTTTTTTTAAATTGTTGTGAGCTAAAGAGGCTGAATTGTGGCAGCTTTTTTTTTTTTTTTTTAATTCTGTGAAGAATCAAAAGAAGCAAGTTAAACTTTGAAAAATGTCAAACTTAGCAGAATACTGACAGATGCCAATAAGGAAAAAAGCTTATTTCAGCACCCATGACAATAAAGTTAACCCCATGAACCTCACAGTACAGTAATTGGACCGAATGTGTGCGTTTGTGGTCGTGTTGACCAAATGTAACATTTTACACCTACAAGGTACAGTCACAGAGACCCTCACAAAGCACTAAGCACTTTTCTGAATCACACACACACGCACTATGATTTTGCATGGTACTTATTTATCTCAGTATAACTATATGTTTCTACTGCAGATGCTGCATCAATTTCAAACAATTCTTGAAAGCATTCTTTAGTAATGACAATGTGCAGTAAGAAGCAATCAAGTCGCTGCAGATGGCAGTAAACCCAGTTCTCTATATACAGTAGAAATCAGTGCAGTTGTCCAACTTTTTTTTGACCTGTCATGTCATGAAACTAGGTAGTATTTGTTCCTGAACCCGGGTACAAAAAATTCGATCAATATTTCATTATCCCATCAGGGTGACAGAATACAAGACGAAAAATGAAAAGGGAATGTTGACAATAGTACCCAGTACGTACAGCTGCATGTGAAATAAGCTTTTAAAAGCGTTGTAAAGCTTTATAAGGCCTTTAAAGCATTTTGTAGCTCCAAAGAAAGCTGCACAAAATCAGAGATATTGCCTCAGGTGATACCAATTGAGTCTGAAAGTGTTGCAGACTTCTGCTTTTTATTTTTTGGTTTAAAACAAGTGACTCCAACACAACAACGACAACACGTTGACCCAACAATTTTAGTACCAAACTAACATGGGTGAAGCACTTCTCTCGGGAACAATGTTCGACGATGGAGCTGACATTCACTCTTTAACAATATTCGTTCGTTTCGAGTCCACATTTCAGAATCTGAATGCATCTCATATCATGCGTGAACTGATGATTTTTGACTCGTTCTTCTCTTGTTTGAATAGAATCAGCAGCCTCCCAACCACCTATTGTGATGATCCACATGTTTTTGTTCAAATGCAGCCAAAAGCCACGCTTTACATTTTAGAAAGCCCTTGATAGCCTTTGATCACTCAGGTGCATTGTTACCATTCACTCCAGTGGCAAGATGGGTAACGGCCACTTGGGCACATTTACATTTGGTGTTTAGCAGGTTGTTTTCCAGACTGACTGAGGCAAGTCCTCTTTGTATTTGTGACGATTCAATGAGTAGATCTCCCAACGCGCTTGCAGTTTGATCTGAAAGAGAGAAGAGAAGTCTGCTTTTTGTGGCCTCTGTCAGTTCTTTTGTCAATATATCCTGGGCTCGAAAAGGTTCGATGGACACTCAGTGTAGTTAATGTGTCCGTGAAGATAATTCACAAAGTTAGCACCTCTTTAAATCTTTTATCTTTTTTTATCATATTTTGTCTTGCTATTAATATATCTTCAACTTAACTACAAAACAAGATCAAGAGATTATTTCTGATGTGCACCAGTTGTTTCAAACATTATCACCGCCACATGTTTGTTTACCTGTTTCTACACGCAGACTGAGGTGTGTGTATGTGTGTGTGTGTGTGTGTGTGTGTGTGTGTGTGTGTGTGTGTGTGTGTGTGTGTGTGTGTGTTTGTGTGTGTGTGTGTGTGTGTGTGTGTGTGTGTGTGTGTGTGTGTGTGTGTGTGTGTGTGTGTGAGCGTTGCCCTGCAGCTCAGATGTCGACTTGTTCACCAGGAGGACGATAAGATTATCCCAGAGGAACGCATAGAAACACGCTCTTCCAAATACTCTGTAGTTTGAGCCCATTCTCTGCTCTAGCCCCACATTTTGGTCTGTTCAAGCACGCTCCGATAAGAGAGAGGCAGCCAACAAGTCAAATGGATTGATGGCTTTGTGTAGCTCAAAAAGACAAATGGATTATTTGTCAGTATCATACTCAACGCAATACATTACACATCTAAGTTCAATACAGTGCTAAACAAACATTACAGAGGATGTGAACAGCTGTGTGCAGCTCCTCTGTGCCTTTTCTCAAAAAAAGCTTTTCAATTAAGGACTTTGTTTTTAACTTATCCCTTTATATCGTGATGTCCTCACTTACATTCAGCATTTTAATGCTTTCACCAATACTTTTTCAAACCCCAAAAACAGACTCAGAGCACTGACTCTCTCCGCAGTAGACCCAAGTATGCTGAAAACAGATTTTCTTGGGTTGCTGTAGTTTCTTTTCCCTTCTTATACCTGACGTAAAAATTCAGATGAAAAAGAATGGACAATTACATGAACAAACATTGCCACAGATGGGCGAAGTGTTCCTTTGTAATCAGCAAAGTGGGTTGGAATACAATGAGGCAACTTCTAGAGAGGCCAAATCATAAATCGACAAATTGTCAGTGAAACAAACAACAAAATTGAATGAAATTCAAAAGAACAGTCTCATTTATCTTTGTAATGTATGAAAAGTATAGACACGACGGCAAGAAACTGAAGCTACTAAAATACAAGTTTGACCCCCATGTGTGTCAATGTGTGCGCCACATTTCTAAAGCAATTTGACAGCAATCAGATCATTTTCGGAATTATACAAGCATGATCTTTTATTCACATATTAACAATTGAAACACCAGTGAATTTTATCTCCCAATTTAATTTCTTTGTGCTCTCAGTGTGAGCATATTAAGTTACTGACGCTATGAACCTGTGGTTTTTTACAAACGTATCAACAAGTGATAATTAATAGCACACATAATTATATTTGCCCTCAGTCATAGTGCTCAGTGATGGCCTAAACAAACGCCTGAGACAACTCAGTGAGTGATGGGCAAACACTCCCATATCTCACACAGATGGAAACATTTTCCATTTCTGTGCGAGGTGGTGAAATTCACCGTTGGCTCACGACCCAGCATGGAAATCTGAGAAACAGCGTGTGTTTGTGCACCTTCCAGACTTTCTTACCCTCTAAACCTCACCAATAAATTCTTAAGTCAGAGACACACAATCAGCTACACGTGCAAAGAGAGTTTACATTTGCCCAGAGGTCCTCGAGTGCGTGTTTGTGTGTCCACTCCAATGTTATCTGGACACCAGGCAGACACTACAATCCAGCTACGGACCCTCTTTGATGTAACCCATGGCGCCAATAAAGGTCAAAAAATGGTCAGCTTTTTGTTGTTTGGGGAAGTTTTGGCACAAAATTACTGTTGATATTTTAGGCAGTTTATTGAACTAACGTTTTTCTCACAACTTCTTTAAAATGTTTATTTGTCTTTTTAAATTTCTGTTGCTTTCTGGGGGGAAAAGTAATAAAAGTGGCTGCTAACCCTAACCCTCATCTTTTATCTCCTGCACCGTATTTTAGAGCTTTCTCAATTGCAACGATATCAAATTAAGTTTTTTTCATATCATCTTTATGTTTAAAATGCCGGAATATAAGCTGTTTTGATTGAAAAGAAAGCTTAACATTTGGTATAAATATAGTCAACATCAACCCTGTTATTTAATCGACTGTTATCAGATTCAGTGATTTTCTTAAAAATCTAAAATTGAACCAAAATGCTGTCAAATAACTTCTAAACCAGTCCTCAACAGTATACTGTGCTGTGCTGTCTTCGGCAAAATCAAGTAAGATCGAAAATGGAACAAACGGCAAGTTGGCGCCACCCACTGTTCACACTGTGAACTGATCTGCATCTATTCAGATTAACCACTAGGGGGCGACCAAAGACCAATAATGTTTAATAGCCTCGCAGTTCAGATGAAAGTCACAGGTCAGGCCATATTCACAAATACACAACAGACAACCTAATTATTATCAGATTTCAACAATGTGAAACTATACGTCAGTTAGCTGTACCAAATTCCCCCTCCTGATACACATTTGCATCAAGACAACCCATCATGAAAGCTCAATGTTAGAAGCTTTATAATCTAAGCTTTAATTTAAAAAAAAGTTGAAATGGACACTAATCCAATGTGCACTCACGCATGCTGCTCTTCATAGCATTTAACCTACTACCAAAACTGGTGTGACCTTAACGGTTTCTCACAGTCTTTTCATTATTTCCTCTGGCAGCAGAGTAAAACTATTTTCCATCTCTTTTGTGGCTGTAAACATTAAATGCAATTACAGTAATGTTACTGAGATGAAGAACGAAGGCCTCTGACACAGGCAGAAATGTCAATCAAGTGGCACAGAGGTTATTTCTAACTGAGGCATTTCAGTAGAACAGAGCTACCACTGAACATTTTATTTAGGACCCACGATTTCCTGACAATTAAACAGTAAAAGAAACATCCATCCATCCACCTTTCATATCTACTTCATCCTATTCACGTAAAATGTAATATCACGACTAAACGTGTAGGCCTAATCTAAACAGAGCTGATTCGATTTAACACCTAATATGAATAGGTGCTTTGCTTTGCGTCAGTTTTACGCTCATTAGTGTTGTTGTCAAGTTTGTGTTGAACAGTAAAGAAGATTCCATTAAAAAAAAAATTCAAAGTTGAAAGTAAAGAAGATCCCTGTCTAGATTATGTGACGAATACGGAAGTGATATTGTTGTGGGAACCGAAAAGACCGTCACAGAGCGCAAGGAACGAGGCTCTGGTAGTGAGATTTAAGGACCTTAGAAAAATTAAATGCAACGCCTTTCCATCAGCTCCATAAAATTTTCCTCGGCCAATTTTGTGTAACCTTGCTGACAAAGATTTAAAAGGACCTACATTTACTCGGAAGCCTCACATTTAGCCTAAATTATTATTGTATTTCATTTTACCAGATACCAAGGCCTTTGGAAAAAAAAAAAGGAAAAAAAAAAACCCACACGAAATACACTTTTTTGTCTGCCTATAAAATGTTGCGTACACTTTAAAAAAGAAAAAAACAGATTCGCAAAAGTTGTGGAGATGCCGGGGATTGAACCCGGGGCCTCATACATGCAAAGCATGCGCTCTACCACTGAGCTACATCCCCTTCTGGAGTCACTCTTCGTCAGTGTTGATATAAATAGTGTCTTCTCGGGAACTTTTCCCCTCTAAATAGATCTGTGGTTGAGCTGGTTATTTTTGTACAGACATGAATCCTACTTATGTCATTTCAGGACACAACTTTAACTGGTTTCAACCTTCTGTCCCAGCTTCATTTGCAGTACTTTTTCCGAGTGCGTTGAACATTTTAACGGATTGAAAAGCTACAGCCAAAGGGCAGTCTTTTCTAGCAGCAGTACTTAACCCAGTACCCGTTCTGCTGTCAGTGTGAATGCATGGAAAGGAAACTGTTGGACATTTGGCTCAGTTTGATATTTTTCAATCAAATTCTTCCTCGGTGCTATTCTTAGCCTGCAGGTCATGTTTTGCTTTCACTCATTGGACACATCTGTCCGAGGAAGGGGCTCCTCCTCCTACGCTAAGTGAAAAACAAATGACAAATTGATGGGGATAAAAGACAAGAGAACTTAAAACAGCTACAATTCTTTGATAGGCTGCGCACGCAATTTATCAAGTCAGACAGTTAGCCTAATCCTTTGGGGAATTTAAAATAGCCCACCTCGTTAAGTTCTCCAGGGGAGCGCGAATGAGGATCTGTCGTGTTCCTCTGGAGAGCACAGCCTGTCCCACCTCGCGCGTTGTTTATCAGTGCGTGCACCCATGCCAAGGACACTGCCTCCAGAGCCCGTTTGCTCTGGCCTTGTAGGGACAGACCCTTGGGATGCAGACGTGGAATGAGGGTCTTAGGAGATCTGAAGAAAGGAAGGCAAAGTTTCTCCTCTGCTAAACACATTGCATAAGGAAAGAAAACACAGCTGATGTTTCCTCTGTTGTTGCGTGAAACTGGATGGGTGACAGACGGCCATCACGCTTTCTGTGCTGAGCAATAAATACTAGACACAGATTATGTGACGGGGGTGGTAGTGGGGGAAGTTATCCGGGAACCGTAGAGTGTTGCATGCACAGACAAGCTGCACGCAATATGAGATGCAGAAAGGAATTCTTTATCTCGGGCCACAGATGTCTAGATGTTAAAGTGGACCGTATCAAAGTGACTCTGACTTTGAGTTGGAGTTTGTAGTATTTTTCCGTGTGAGATTAAAATTTGCTGTAAAGTTGTCCATTACAATCCTGTCTGTTTTCTCCCCTCTGACCCTCACAACAGTCAGCTCACTGGCTTGAACTGCAACACCCCAAACATGAAAGGGATATTAAAATTCTCATTCAACTGGCGAAAAGAAAACAAATGAGTCATTTTTTTCTTCCAAAAAACAGTTCCTACAAAGCCCACTAACAGTATGTCATATATTTTTGCTGGTAGTAATGGTTGTGGTAACACAAGAGGCACCTTGTATCTTTAAGGGCTGCTGTCTTATCATCAGCCAGCAGCCAGCAAAGCAGGAGCAGAGACCCGAGAGGCCATGCACAAAAATATAAACAACAGAACAGGAGGTGTAGCCGTCTAATATTGGAAGTTTACTATACAATGACTTGCCAAAGTATTTTTTGGAAATATTATTTTTTCGTGTTACAGCTTCTAATGTACATGTATTTTTAAATTCATTTTAAAAGATGGCAGTGTGTGTATTTGTGTCCTCCACGACGCAGAGTCAGTGTCTTTTGCTGCAGTTACAGCTGAAAGTCACTTTGAAGATGCCTCTATAAGCTCGGCACATCTAACCACTGGGCCACTCTCCCATAAAGCCCAGCTGTGAGGAGTGCACGGCTTATAAGTGTCCTATGGACAGATGCACCAGTCTCCTCTGTGGTGCTCTCCAGCTTCTATCTGGGTTGCCAATTGGTCTGTTTGTTGCCAACCTGATTAATGTCCTCCCTGCCTGATCTGTGAATTTTTGTTTGACGGCCCTCTCTGGCCAGGTTTGCTTTGGTGCCATTTTATGATTATGAATTTAATTGTGCTCCTTTGGCATTTCCAATGTTTCAGATATTTCTTAAAAACTAAATCCTGATTTGTTATTCTACACAACTTTGTCCCTGACCTACTTGGAGAGCTCCCTGGTCTTCATGATGACGCTTGCATGGCGGTGTTGTTGACTCTGAGTCTGAGGCCTTTGAGATCAGGTGAATATGTACAGAGATCACGTAACACTTAGTGTGCACACAGACGGACATCATGTGACTAATTTAGTGACTTCTGAAGTTAATTCAAATCACAACATCATATTCAGGGGCCTCGAACTAAAGTGAGTGAATACATAAGCACCACTTTACACCTTTTATTTTTTTTAGAGTTATTTTAAGGTTTTTTTCTTCACATTTTAGGTCTTTTTTTTACGACCTTGAAATTCTATTTTTTTTAGATATCCATCCTTAAATAATGTAAATATTTGATATTAACTAACTCTGAGCATCATCTTTATAGAATTTAGGGTTAATTTGTTACATTCCAACCAACTAATACCTGCATTTCTTTTCTTTTCAATTCAGTTTAGTTTCAATTCGTTTTATTTATGTGGTGCCACATCACAATAAAAGTCAACTCAAGGCACTTTAAAGAATTAAGATGTGGAAAAACAAACATGCTAAGTTGTCAAACTAAAAAAAGAAACCAACAGATTGTTATAAAATTTTACTTTGATCCAATCCCCTGTCCTGAGCATGCATTCGGGGAAAAGGAAAATCTCTTATTTTGACAGGAAGAGACCTCCAGCCCAACCAGATTCAGGAAGGGTGGCCATCTGCCTGAGTCAGTTAGGAAGTTAGAGGACAGGACGACACATTCAAACATATAAAATCACAAGAACAGGCACACCTGCTATGGGATAGAAAAAGAACACAAAAATACCCCAAAGTAACTGAAAGCAATAGCAACACATACAAACATGGAGAGTACAGAGAGCTGAGTGGGGAGAGGTGCTTTGTAGATCATGAGAGGTCCCCCAGCAGTCCAGGTCTGTAGCAACATAACTAACGAGACGGCACACGATCAACCAAGCCAGTCCTAAATATAAATGTAATCAAAAAGGATAATCTTAAACCTATTCATACTGGCAGCTGGCTCCACAAGAGAGGAGACTGACAACTGACAGCTCTGCCTCCCATTCTACTTTTAGAAACTCTAAGAGTTAGACCTGAAGCCTGAGAGCAAAGGGCTGCGCTGGGAAAATATTGACCGAGGAGATCTTTAAAGATGCAATGGAGCTTGATCATCATGAACGTTATGTGCGGAAGGGACGAATTTTAACTTCTATCCTGAATTTTACAGAGACCCAATGAGGAGAGGCCCAATTTTGTGGAAATATGATCTCTTCTTCATCCTCATCAGAGCTTTTCAGCATTTTGGATCAGCAGAAGGCTTTTCAGAAAATTATCAACACAACCAATTGATGACAACACTGGTAACAAATATTTGTACCAGTTCCTCAGCATCACTCTGAGATAGGATGTTTCTAATTTTCTAATTAAAGAAGGTGGACCTGAAATGTGTTTTTGATGTGATTTAAAGGACAGATCCTGGATCCTGGAGGACAGATCCAGACTAATTACACGGCTAGACAGTGTCTTCCTGAGGCTCTCATATTTTCCTGTCATGTTTTAGAGATATCCCTACAGAGAGTGTCCAGCATTCCTGTCAAACACGGGAAAGCAACAAGACGTTCCAGAGCTGTGTTGTCCCACTCAAGAAGTTACCCTGTAAGTGAATCATCAACCTGCCCATCACTCCACTTTTCTCCTTGCACTCAAACAAAATAACTGTATTTCCCACAGCAGGTTTGTCTGGCTTCAGTTACACTCATACCTGGGATGGCTGCGTCAGCCACAGCAAGGACTGGTTGAACAAAGCTGCATGAACACAGGCAGGAAGGGAGAGACTGCTGTGACCTTTCACCCAGTTTTCCAAGCATCTTGGGGAAACTGTGGGAATCCTGTGAAGCCAGGCAGCTTCAGCTTAAGCTCCCGCATGGATTGGGGAATAACAAAAAAGAGGAACCTCTGCTCTTTCTGTGTCTTTGTTCAGGTTAGTCAGGCCCCAACTGTTTTTAGTACATGTTGGCTGTGCTCATACTCATTGCAAGATCATTGCAACAGCTACTTTTCAAAACTTATCTGGGGAATATTATTAAGTAGTTACTGGCACGATAGCCCGCACTACGAGGACATGACATGACAAGTTCCACCAGGCCTGCGACGTCACCTGGCTTGATAGCACAAACATTAACAGAAGCTCAGATGTACATACTGTTCTTGCTAAATGTTTGTGTTCAGTGTGTGACTGGGGTTTGGATGTCATCATCACTTCAGGGTGAATGTGTGTTGTGTATTGAGTTGCCTAGCACCTGGTAACTGTATAGGCCGAAACCTTATCATCACTACTTTAGTAGGTTCATAGTGAACTCTTCCTATCAACGTTCACCGGTGTGGCAATAACATGTCTGTATGCGAAAAACAAGCATACTAATAAAACTGGCACTTGTCTGAAGGCAAATCTGCTTTGAAGTTTCTGTTCATGTAACAAAGCATGGCTCTGCAACTTCCATTCTTGTGGCTTATATGAAATGACATTTCAGATTTACCATCAAAGTCTGTTGAACACATCAGCTGAAGTACACCTTCCAGATGCTCTAAGAGTCCAATTTGACTGGCATGGTACCTTTGATAATAGAATTTCTGTTAATAAAAACATTCAGTATAGATGACGGCACAGTATTTTGACCAAACAAAGCCAATAAATAGAAGCGCTCACTTAATTTCAGTTGTATAATTCAAATAAAGAGTGATATCATCACGACAGCTCCTGTCAAACTTGAGTTTCACTTGACACAGAGGACATAAGTGGGAATCCTTATACCTTGTACAGTATGAAGTAAAATACTATTGACCGCCTGTCTGAGTGACAGAAAATGTATTGTGTTCCCTCCTTACTAAAGGTTCCACTTGGCAATAATCCCTAGCAGCATGCAGGTACACACATATGTGGACATAAACACTTCATGAGCACAAGCAAGCTGTGGAAACTTTTGTGGATTACGATGCATAAAGCGGTACGAGTTTCACACACTAAAAAAAGGATCAAATTGGAAAAACACATAAGTATCCTTCACCTTAAGACCCTCGATCATGCAGAAAGCCATGCACGGCTCTGTGACCAGTCACCAGTTTGCATAATCTGCAACAATAAAAGGAAGAGCAGACTCAAAGCTTGACTGCAGGGATCAGAGGTGACCACTAGGCGTTTTTTGAAACCTCCAGAAAGCTCATTGGTTACACAAATGGTGCATTCAGATAAAGCAGATATGATTGGCTAATATCATTTGAGAAGCACATTTAGGTCCTTCCCATCAGGCGGAATAAAAAGGGTGAGAGTGAGGGGGGAGGGGAATATGATCTATTTACTAATAATATTTAAAATTACATCATTAGCATCATTTGGCAGTGAGAATGAATCTGTTCAGAAATGTGTCTGAAATTTGTTTTAGTAAATATTCAGACGGTTGTTCTGAGGGGAGAAAATTGCAAAGTCACCAGTCAGTATTGATCGCCTAATTTAAAAGCCCACAAGAGAACCTGGCAATTTGCTATATTTTTTATACTGATCAAGTATCAACTTCACAACAATCTATCATTATGTAATAGAGATAAAGATAGTCAAAATTATTCAAATATATATATTTTCTGACTCTGGTCCAAACTTTCCTCAGGATATAAATAGAAGGTCTGTTGACACAGTTTCTGCTCCTTATTCCAATTCATTTAATCAAGCGTCAAGCTTGCTGTTTGATCAGGGTTTGGTCAACAGTTCTTCATCTTTTTCTGCTGTATGTGGAGCTTTGTGAGCAGACTCTAGGTCGGTTTTCTCACCCGTAGTCGTGCTTTTTAAAGACCGCGGCTGTTGAAAGTTGAGGCTGATCAGGGATCAGTCCCCAGTTCCAGTATCCTGCTGGTGCAGATTGACAGCTCATCTTGCCCTGCCCCCACCCTGTTGCCTAGAGGATCAGCCTGTGAAGGGTGTAATATTCCAATTGGTCGGTTTGGTTGAAGTGGGCGGGGGAAGGGGCGGAGTTGAGAATGTTGTGATCTCACAATCAGCTGTTTTGTACTCTCTATATTCTGATCCGAGGATCAGCTGGAGGCAGCAATAAACAGGAAAATCTGCAGCGGAGGGGGAAAAAAGGAAAGGAGGAAAAAAAAAAAGCTGCAGATGTTATGATCTGAAAACAGCAGTGTAACATTTTTACACGAAGCCCTTCTTCTAAGAAGAAAGCCTTTTATTTTTCTACAATGGTGTTCTAACTACCTCACATAAAGGCTATCTAAAGCTATGCTTTAAGAGTTGTCGTTTCTACTGTGTGTGAGATCCCGTTTACAACTTGAATATTACTTCAAAGGCAGGTAAGCTGTTTTCGGATTCTTCCACAGATCTATTTTGTCGTTGTTTTCTCTCGCACTATGCTCTCCACGGAGGTATCAGGCTGCATCTTTTTCAGCAAACATATAACGCATTCCTGATTTCTGTTTACTCACAGAAAATATCCATCGGCCAATCTGCCACCATGAAACCAAAGAACGTTACGGAATTACATGTCTTTGTCTGTCAGTGACCCATTACATGTTTCAGGCTGTTGACTGCTGTGTATTATACTGTCTGATGATGTTCTATTATTAGGACATGAATACTTTTGAAAGCAGTAATCGCTGTACAAATAAAACGGGCTTATATAGGTCGATTCGACGTCCTGTATTCCTTAAACGGCACTGTCCTGCATACGCAAGCGGTCGTTGTTTTGCAAATTGCACCAAATGCTGATGTGGAGTCGAAGGCTGATGTTGGCGGTTTATGTGCGGCTGCTGAAGCCATCGGGAGACGGTTTTTTTTAGATATAATTTTAATTTGTGTGCAAATAATACATGTTATTCAGTGTAACGCCCGGTTAAATGTATTACCCGAAGCTTATCCAGTCGATGTCTTTCGTGTTGTGCCGCTGAGCCACTACTGTCATTGCTCTGACCCTTCAGCTGTGGAGCTTATACGGATAATTCATGTTTAACCTGGATAACCTACAAAGAAAGTCGTGTCTTCTCTCGGCTCTCGGCCGTGCGAAGTCGAGTCTGCTGTGTTATTTACCCGTCAAAAAGGGGAGGATATATTTGTATTTGAAATAAACATCAGTGCCGTTGGCAGCAATTGTTTCATAAGGGTAGTGCACTCGACAAAACGTCGACAACAGCAGCCATTCACACACGGACTCTTTGGGGCAGAGTGTAAGAAAATGGAGACAGGAAATGAAAATTCTGTGTAGGTTTTGAATACACCGTCATACGATCTTGTATGTTGCAATACGGTTTGATGTATAGACCTCTTTTTCTCGCCCCCCCCCCCGTCACAAAATAGGCTAGAGCTGTCAGCGTCCGTGGGGTGACGTCACAGGCGTCTTGTTTTTATTTCGCGGATCCCCGCCCATCCCGCTCCTTTTTCTCCTCCTACTTCTCCTCAAACAGATCACTGCCCGAAGAAAGAGCTCTCACTCGAAAACATATTTACAGGCCTACATTTCATAACACATATTTAAACACACACAAACACACACACACACACACATATATATATGTATATATGTGTATATTATACAACAAGTTATGGTAATCAACAGAGAGCAGATGTTAGATAATGCAGAGGGCAAAGTTAACAGGAATTAACCAAAGCAACCTATTTCAAAATAAAACAGGAAGCAAAGCAAATTAAAACCGAACGCAAAAAAGGGACCTTAGAAAAGCAATTGAGCACCAGAACATAATAATGATAACTGCAAAACACATAAGTAATCATGGTAGTGAGAATAATAATAGTGATGATAATGATATTAACTATTGATAATATTAGAACGGTTTAAATTAGCTAAAAAGGAACTAACAGCCTGGACAAAAAGCCAAAAAAACAAAAATACTTACATCTCTGCACACCCGCAATTATTGGGGGGGGGGGGGGGGGGGGGGGGCACAGTCTGAAGTCATCTGAAAGTTACAGCCTACAAGGATCAGAAGGGGTGGGGGATGTGCAAGGAACTGCAAGATTAGCATCATATTGACTTCCAAAACACCAGTTGTCAGATAAACTCAGTGCATTAATCTTTCTGCTATCTCTAATGAAACTTGCTGAATGTCAAGCACTATTTATTACTCTTAATGGGTTCATTTGAATTTCATATGATAAACGCTCTGTAAAAATCCATATAAAGACAATGTGTCTTATCCCGTGCCAGTATCAGAGGTTATATTTACACCAGCCAGACAGCTCTGAATTGGCTTTTACAATCGCCAAACTGATAAAAACGGTTTTATCAGGGAAGTTCTGCATTTTGTCCCCACTGACTGTTTGCAGGTGTGTTTAGTGGAAGTCTTTTAATTGAGCTTAAACTTAAGTAAACAAAACTTGGGTTTGAACATGTGAGGCTTGTTTGCTATGACTGTTGAAATATTTGTTTAACATTACATCATTAGGTTTTTAGTCAAAGTCATGCCCTTTACTGGGGTCACAGGCTTTACTTTACATGTGCACAGTCAATGTGCTTGATGTTTTAAGAGTCTGCCTCTTTGTATTAAGTCCTGTCACCTCCTCCACCTCTTCCTCTTCTCTGGCCTTTCCATCTGTCCCTGTACTGTCCTGAATGGTTATCTGGATCTAATGGGGGGAAGGGAGAGTTGTCATTGTCCACCAGGTCCTGGCTTGCTGATTAATGTCTTTCTTCATAAGTCACTTTTCCTTCATACTATGACATGCCTTCGGCTCAGTGTTTCGTGTGGAGGTCATAATGATGTGATCGCCAACCTATAGGAACCAGATGAAACCTCATGATTGAATTTGTTGTGATTTAGTAGACTCATTAATGCTCTTAAAATCAATACTTTCATACTTACACTGAATTTGATGAATGTGTGCTTGTGAGCCACTGACTTGTAGTGACAGACCTATGTGTATCATCTACACAACTTTAGCAGCTTTGAAGCTGTTGGTTTTTCCTAAATTCACTCTTGTCAACGCAGTTTCCGGTGTAGAAGCTATGAACTGATTTTACACCTAAAAAAAGGTGTAATTTCTGTAATTCTAATAGTAATAAAAACAAATTATTATTCCTGATTGAAGCATAAAGCTGAAACAAGTTATGAGCTTCTGTTTTCAGTACCACTACATGTCAACTTGGCAGTTTTTCATATCACACAGGTTTGAGTTGAGTTGAATAGCTCTACAGTGATGTAATGTGTCTTGAGAAACTTTTGCCACAGACAGCGTTCGCTTTCTTTATCCTGTGTACTTTGACTAAGCTGTTGGAAATTAACTTGATAAGCGACTTCTCTTTTTTAATGTCATTTGGAAAGAAAATTCATTTGACGGCGAAGCACCTTGCCCATTCATCACAATTTATTCATTTCTTTTTGTCTCCCTCTCTGCAGGCCTTTGTTCCAAACCAAGTGAAACCTTATATTGCACTACAGAAGCCTGTTAAGTCCTGTTTGTCAATCTCAACATCAAGCAAGGAGCTTCAAGTGGAGACTAAAACTCAGAAAAATCAGGCAAGAGAGCAGCATAGAACAACAACTGATACATTTTTTTTTTTTTTTAAATCAAAAAGGCAGCTATAGCTTTTTCTTTGTGGACGACTAAAAGCACCACAGCCATCAACACTCGACAACACAAACAACAATGTTTCAGCGTCTAAGCAACCTGTTGTTTGGAGAGGTAGAAGAAGTGGCAGCTGAGCTGAAGGGACCCAATCCATGTGTGACGGAGGCCGACGAAGAGGGATGGATGCTCGTCAACCTACCCGGTGAGTCTGAGAGTTTAGGGTTGCATTGGATGGATTGCTGTGTAATTCTAACTTTGTGCTATGGCGGGAAAAAACCCAGTTGTGTATTACTGAGCAAGAATTAGCCTCATTCTCTCTTGCATGTGTGTAAATTTGACTAACATATGAGGGGAGGAGGTACTGATGGGGATGACGGAGTGGGGTGAAGAGTCAGTCCGGGTGTGGCGCAACTGCTCATCCACAAAAGCGCTCTGCGTCTAATGGCGGAAGCACAAAAATATCTGCGAACATCCATTTCCATCCACTTTGTTTATGATGTGATCATGACAAAGACAGTTATCAAGTATAAAAATTTGCTTTGGTGCCTGTTTTGGAGCCAATCAAATAACAGAATGTAAAAGTTCCTCTTCACGACAAACATTATGTCACTGACATAATCACAACCTCAGAGGGTCAACACAACTAATGATGTGACTCGTGTTTTGTGTTTCCTTACCCCCTCTCCTTTCCCTCCTCCAATTTTTTTAAAACACCTCAACATTCCCCACACCGGTATGTGTGCGCGTGCGTATGTGACCCCTTGAAAATGACCCTCTCCCTCCTGCATGGCTTTTTGGAAAAATCTGCCACATTTGCAAAACAATGTTTGCAACACCCCCCTCCGGTCTGAAATATCTGTCTTTATTGGTCTTCCCATCCCTGATTTCATCCCTACCATGCGCTCAGAAGAGTCTGGCTGCATGATGCGGGTGGAGGATGAGACGGGGTCTCCACTTATTGCACAATCATTACCAGACAGTAACTTATCAGATCACCAAAATACACACTCGAGGACAGAATGTCAAGGCCCCATTCCCTACCCGCCTCACAAGCGTCGTAGGACATATAAAAGTCGGGCACGGGGTGCAGTAGCACCATCAGACCCCCTGTCTTGCCCAAGCACTAGCCCATCGCTATTGGGTGCCACCACACCCGTAAGCCTGCCTAGACGGGCCAGACTGTCCACGCCCTCCTCCACGCCGTCGATGTCCCCAGGCTCTGGAAGTGAGAGTGGGGGCAGTGGGGGTACCAGTGGGGCAGGCTCAGAGAGAGGTTGCATGGATGAGAGCTGGTTTGTCACCCCTCCCCCCTGTTTCACTGCAGAGGGAGCCACAGCAGAGGCCAGCCCGATGGAAGACCTCCTCATAGAGCACCCCAGCATGTCTGTTTACGTCTCCCCAAACAACCTGTCCATGGTCTCCAACAGCAATCTGTCCATGGTTGGAGAGGAAAGTATGGTCAGCCTGGCAAGCAGTGTGAGGTGAGAAATATTCATGCATGCTGCGCCTAACCTTCACCTGCTTAAGCAAGCTCAGAGTTCTACCATTTTTATCTCCTTTTTGCAGCAGAGTGGCTGAACAGGCTGCTCCCCCCGCCACCCGCAGCACTATGCCCACCAGGGCGAGCCGTGGAGCAGCTGCCCAGGCCGGACCTCTGGCTAAGGTCACCCAAGTGGCCAGGGTCCAGCGTTGCAAAGCTCGCATGGAGCGGCGCCATCTGAGCCGCAACCACATCCAACGCCAAAACCGCACGAGGGAGCAGGTCCCTCGCCGTGCAGCGCATGCTAGAAACACCTTCCTTCACCAGCCCAGCAAGCGTAACGTCTGCCACTAAACTCTCCAAAAAATCAGGGGGCTTTGTTTACTCTGAGGGCATTAGTTTGCGTAGTAAATCAAGACACACGTGATGAAATATGTTCACCAACATCATAATTGCTTTAATTTCTGCATAATATATCATATTTCACCCAGATACCAGTAGATCAGCAGGACTCCCCCTGGTAGTTTTTAACCTATCCTGCTGTTAGGAACCAGTCGCTCTTAGTAGATCAGTGTAGAACTTTATTATAGACTCCTTTTTGTCAATTGCTTTATCCCCCCCAAAAAATAAACAAACAAACTAAAAAAAAAAGGCTTCATAATATTTCTCCAGGTTATACATGGTAGTAGTAATACCTGAAAAAACACAAAAAAATAGATTATGATAATGTTCTTTCTATCCTCCTCAAGTTATGTTATTTTCAAATTCATTCAACCATTGAAGCTCCTGTGTTCGTTTTGGAGAGTGGAGAGTTTTCTAGTGGAAACCTTGCAAAACGGAGACAAGTTAAGCCTTAGCATTATTTTTCAGCAAAAAAAACAACAAAAAAACAGCTCATCGTGTCTTCAAAGCTTTACGGTCATGGTAATTTTGTTCAAATTATTTTTGCTCAGAAGAGGCGGGAGACTATACCGTGAGTGGCAAGGGTGAGAGGAAAATCACACATTTGTTTCTCTCTGATTTGTTACGACAACATTTAAAGTGAAAGGAAATGTGAAGCAACCACTTTCGCCAGAGGAAACAAAGTGTTGTGAGTTTTCTCTCCTCTGTCTACTGAAGGAGATGAGCAAGTAGGAGATGGTGAGGGAATGTGCAAAACAGATTAAAGAGTAAAACAAATTATATGATTAATTAGGACAGGGCAGTGTTAAAAGGAGCGTGATTAGCAAGGAATGTTCATAGGGAAGCGGAATGTAGCCCCCTGAGCAGCCCTTGTCTGAGTGGCTCCCTGTAACATCTGTGCCCTCAAGGAAGGATTTTGGATGCAGTGCGAGCATGCAGGGCTTGCCTTTGGGCAACATGGAATGGCACGTTACTGGAAGTGCAAAGCGGTATTGATGGCAACTCTTTATTTTGTTTTGGTACACTGTTTTCTGCTCGTTTTGTCTTGGAAATGTAGCTTCTTTTTTTTTTCTTTTTGCAAAGTTCCACCTAAAGAGGAAATTTAGGCTTCCTCCAAATCAGATGAAGAGATTTGACCTTTAAAAGACAACACGTGTGCATCTTAAACAAAGCGATGATCGTCGATTGTGCGGTCTGTCACATGCCCAGCACACATCAGTCTCGTCCAGTCACAGTGGGCGCAGTGATCTGACCTTGTTCATGTGGTCAACAAAAGAGGTATGAACTATTTACGTAGTCCCCCTTTATCGAAAACCTTTATAGGATCAAACTGTTAGGAGAAAGGGGAGGAGATATCTCCTTTATGCCTCACAACAAGCATCCTTTCTCAATTGAACAAATTTAGCAACTATCATCCTGCTCATGGACGTGTGAACCTTTGCTAACATGTTGCTAACATCTACTCCATGACCGTCTGTCTCTTTGTTGTTCACACATCCAGCTCTAACAGAGTCCACTTTAGAGATCTAGCTTACTGATATGTATTCGACAACAATAGTAAACAATGGTGCTGAAGTGTATACTAATGTTTGTAAATTATTTGAGACATGGATGTAAGTTTGCACTGTCATATATTTTGTGAGTCAAAGTTTTTAGCGGTGTGCTGTGTGCTTGGTTTTGGTTTTTCTTCGGTGATATATATTGTTTTTCTTTTCATTTTGACCCCAACTGTGTGTGAGAAGGCGTACTGACACGTTAAATGCTAGAAATTCTCTGTTTTAGAGAAGAAAAGACAAAAAAAAAAAAGCATCAATGTTGGTTATCTTTATTTTTTCCTGTAAATATTACAAAAAAAAAAAAAAACAATTTATGATGCTCCGTTAGATGTCAAAGCCTCTCAGGACTCGAGTCCACAGCGTTGTGTCCAATTGGACTGATGAGAATCCACTCTTTGCCTCACCTCTGTGCTCATTTTCAAACCAGGAGGGCATTTCCCTGGCCAAAAGTGGTGTCTTTACCCCAATGTCCATCTCGTGATACTGAGATACACCATAAGAGCAGCACTAGACTCAAAGTTGACGTGCCATAGGCAAACATTGCCCTCCAGAGGGTCCACTTAGCACAGCGCCTGCTGCATGAATGCCAGTGACATCACAGTACAATGAATTGATTTCAATACATAATCACGGGTGTGTTCAAAAGACGGATTGTCTCTGGATTCATTTCTGATTGATTGTTGTTTGGATTGATTGGATCACCAGAATGAATGAAATTAATTTCCCATGAATTATATTTGATCAGTTTTTATTTTCTGACAGAAATCTCATGAATAAATATGTTTTATTGAAAAGATATGTTAATTTATTATAGAATTATGAATAGATCTTTTTTTTTGTTTGAAGATTACTTTGATTTATCCTGTTGTATTCTCAAGCGCAGGTGTGTATCTGAGGTGAGGCATCTGGCGTGCATACACACACACGCACACACACACATAAACACACTTTTCTGGAGTTTATCCATCAAAGAGACTGTGCCTCGGAGGTAGAATTTATCTTGTCTGTCGGAAAAAGAGGGAGTAAAGACAGGGTAATAACTAGAGATTAAAGGGGGATGTGTACGCATGCAAAATCACCACAGATACCTCTGCTGCTGAAAATCTGTTCTGGTCTCATGTTTGTTTGTTTTTGTTTTGTTTTTTCCTACCTTCTCATGCAAAAAAACAAAAAAATGAAATGTGTTAATGAGTATGTTTTGTTTGATTAGTAAAATATGTTATTTAACAGTAGACGTCATCCAAAATTGAGTAGACAGACTGGCCACCCAATGTGTCAAGCCTGTATGATGTGAGGGTTTGTGGACAAGGACAAAATCAGGCAGGAGACACATAGTTTTCATCTCCGACAGGAAATTAAATGTATGATTGAAATACAATAGAAATGCTTGTATTTTCCCATGTAGTTAGGGGAAGAATTGTTTAACAAGCAGTTTTAAACAAAAGGCATTGAATGTCTGGGAAGTTTCTTATGTTTTATGTTGTGCACTGAAATGATGGCAGCTTATAAAGACTTGGGGTTTCTCTCATGGTACATCTCAATTAGTACAACCCCCCCCACCCCCGCCATAAAAAGTGAAAAATATAGACATGTAAAAATTTGGTGTATCTGATATCTATGGTGATTGTGCCTTTCACTATTTCTGCATGGTTTTTGTGACGCATTGATTTTCCATCCGCAAGATGGACAGTTGTCCAGTGACAGGCAAAACCTATGCAAAAATCAACGGATGGGTTTTCCAGCATCCATTCAGAGAAAACACAGGTACCCACCCCCAGAAATATGAATAAATACATAACAGATAAATAGATTATGAAAAAAAGAATAATAAACTGAACAATAACAACAACAATAAACACTCAGGTTAACACCTGAATCTTGTGTCATTATTTTCATGCGGGACAGCACAGAGCGTAGCTGTACTGTCACGCATTCAAAACTGTATTTAAGTCAAAGGAAGGAGAATGCTCAGCAAAGGATCGGCAAAGACCCAAACACCAGCAGATTAAACCCAATCAGTGTTATGTATGTATGTACATATCTTATTATATTGATCGTGAACAGGTAGCATGTCAGCAGCATTTGGATTACGCACCAAATCTCAACAAATTTACTAAGAATCTTTTTAACAGTTCATCGTCATATGGACCCGAAGCTTTCAAAAGTCTGGGACTGTGGGCCTCCCTTTAGATAAAGCTTGGGAAAAGATGGCCCCTTTCCCCACTTAGTTTAATTGCCTAGCTTTACTCGTCCTCTTGATTCACGTGAGGTCATGATTCTGTAGTTTGATACCAAATGCTCGAGGCAAAAAAAGCCAAATATTTCTGAATGACACAAATCCTGACTACAAATGACCTAAAGAAGGTCTTGCCCGGGATATTTGTTTCCGCCTCTGGGAAAGAGTGCAACACACTAAAATTCCACAAAAGTACCATAGCTATGAACCCTCTCTTTATCCGAGTCACAGTCCCCGGGCAGTGAGGCTGGTCCATATGATAAGCTTTGCATCGTGTAATAAACAGCTTCCTTCACTGAGCCTATAGAGGCCCACCTCTCACACTGAAAGCTTCTGATATAGGCTACATTACACTTGGTTTGGTTAGAAAATAAGTTAAATTGAAAGTATCAAAGTACTGTACAAGTATTTAAAACTACACAGCACTTTAAAGTAGTTCAAGAGTTCATGAGTTCCATTCTGCCACTGGAGACAACAGCAGCTGTGGACAGAAGTGTACAGACGGGTGTGGTAATGAAGAGTAAATTCTGTCTGTGGTCTAAATCTAGGCAGGTGGTTCATATGCTCAGTAGATTTAGTGTACACAGGAAGTTTAACAAGGCCATTGAGTTGGAGCAGTTTCAGCAGAAAGCTCAACATTACCTGTTTCCCCCTAGCTGACCTCTGCCTTTAGAGATTGTTTTGGCTTTGTCACTTGAGACACCTATAATCTTCCCTCAGCTGTAGGTAAGTGGCAGAACAAGAAGACAGCAGGACTTTATGGGAGGGACAGGGGATTTTAAGCTGAGCAGGTTTCAATAGACCTGATATGACCTGTTTGTCCACTCCACCTAGTTTCCACCCAGGTGGGGAGAGGTTGGGGGTGTCCCCGTAAGCCATCGGGGGTAATAAAGAGGCAGGGGCAATAACGATAAGATTTGTGGTCTTCAGCCGTGGAGATTTATTTCAATGCCCCTTAAAGGCCCCAACGCCTTCCATTGAAGTAAGTTTCAAGTTGGTCCGCAGCCGGACATTTAAGCCACTGAGAACAATCGTGGCACAGGAGTCTTCATGCGTTTATAGAATATTAAAATAACCGAGAGCTGCCTTTTGGTCACACTCAAAGCCGTATTCAAAACTATGTGTTTGCATTCCAGCTATGTCCCCTGACAAGTCCTGCAGGTTGTCCTCTGCTGCAATGTGAAGCTAGCTTCGCTGAGCTGAGCTGCGCCGTCGGGAGTGATTCCGTAGCTCTGATGATAGAGAGCTCCGTTCCCTCACTTCACCTGCTCCGCTTAAAATACCAAAGTAACATCGCCAGGGATTATATTCGTTTTCATTGAAGCATTTTACGACCGCAGTAAGTAACATTGCCAAAGCTTCAAGCACTTGGAAGCTCAAATTAACAGGGATGCGTTAGCTTGTCGCAGCGTATAGTGAATAAATAGGACGCGGAATTAGCATGTCGCTCGGAGGCTGGATACGTACCTGTGCCTGGGTTTTTAACCCGTAATAATGCTGTGGTGTATAGTACTAATACAGTTTGTTGCTCGAAGACAGGCGTGGGTAGTCACCGTGTCGTATGCCAATATTTATATTAAGCTATGTTATTTTTGCAGGAAGGAGCCATTGGCTTTTTTTTTCAAGGAAGTTCTTAGTGTAAAACGAGTTAATATGCACTGTTTTTTTTTTTTTGTTTGTTTTTCAGGTGGCAGAAAGTGCACCATCATCGGAGCCGCACACTCGTGTCATAAGGGTGCCGATGTCGCACGCGCTCGCTGCAAATCCCTGCTGGAGAGCTGGGATATTATGGGACATTAGAGATCTTATCTAGTGGATGAGGCAATTCTTGAAATTTCAGCGAAATTGGTGGTACATGAAGGGACAGAAGGCAGAATTTTCTTTTCACTTTGACACGAGCAAGAGTGCATCTCACCACAGCTCAGACACACAGAACTGGGGATATGGTAACCTTGGCCTAACTCCCTCCCATCACCGAGATTTAGACAACAGTCTGTAGGATCAACAGTAGTCATGCACAATCCCGCCACAGAAATTGTGGCAGGGTACCCGAGTGGAAGTGTGGGGGACAAAGATGCCAACCCGGAGACAACGTTGGGGAGTGCCTACTCTCCGGTGGACTACATGAGCATCACCAGCTTCCCAAGGCTGCCAGAGGATGATGTGATGTCTGGGGAAAACACCCTGAGATCTCGCAAGGACGATGACAACGTCCTGAGTGAACAAGACACGGGTCAGTCAGACATCTTGCCTCAAACACTGTTCTTGAGAGTATGTTTACACGACAGCCTGCAAGGAAATCAGCAAGAATTATTGTCAGTGAGGTTGATTTCGTATGTTATAAATCATTCTCGGATCATTCCCTAAAGACTGAATTGTTTCTTTTATCCCACTGCATGCACACATAAATGGGTTTTTCTTGTAGGAGCAGGTACATTTGAAGGATGCTGGATTGTCTCTCTATCTAAGTCTTGTTTTGTACGCCACACACCTCAGACCCAGATCTGTTTCTGAAGTCGGCTCGCCTCCAGCGTCTCCCCTCCTCGGCTTCCGACCTGGCCAGCCATGATATTGCTTCACTTCGGGAGACCACCATGGACCCCTTTAATGAGGGCTGTGCCTGCCAGCGAGATGGATTGACAGTCATCATCACAGCCTGCCTTACCTTCGCTACAGGGGTCACTGTGGCTCTCATCATGCAGATTTACTTTGGAGATCCACAGGTAAGGATTTATGTGTTTATTCTCTGCTGCTGTGCTGTTGCAACCATGTTGCAATAGTTTAGCTTTTCTCTTATGTGATTATGAGATTATGGGTGGTTCCACATGCTTTTTTCCTCCCACATGAGCCATGCCCTTTAGGTGTACCAAATGTAGCTCTCTTATGCTTTGTTCTCTTGTTTTTTATTTTTTATTTTGGCAAGATCTATAACCAAGGAGCAGTGGTAACGGACGTGGCTCAGTGTACATCTCTTGGGTTTGAAGTTCTGGGGAAGCAGGGGTCCAGTGTCGACGCAGCCATCACAGCTGCTCTCTGTTTGGGAATTGTTCATCCTCACACCTCTGGCATAGGAGGGTAAGTTGTAGGCACAAAATGAATCAATCTGCACATCAGGTTTATCCCTTAGGCTTGCTTGAATATGAGAATAAGAAGCCAGCTTTGTGCTCTGTCGATGTTTAGAGGGGGTGTTATGTTGGTGCATGACATCCGTAAGAATGAGACGAGAGTCATTGACTTCAGAGAGACTGCTCCATCTGCCATCCACGAGGACATGCTGCTTACAAACCTCGATCTTGATGTAAGGGGTTTTCTCCTTTTCTCCCACCTGTGAGAAACCACGGGATATTGTTGTGATTGGTTGGTGCTCCGGTTAAAATGTGCACATTGCCCGTTTTTTGCGGTTTAGGTTGGCGTTCTAGTGGGAGTCCCTGGCATGCTCAGTGGGATGCATCAGGCACACCAGCTATACGGCAGGTGCTGGAACAATCACTCACTATTACGCTCTATTCAGTGTTTTTAACATGTTATTGATGGATGCAACCTTTATGCTGGCTTCTGGATCTTCTACAATCCTGTCTTCTTTGGTTATTTTTAAGTTCACTTTGTAATACTCCCATGTTCCAAATTCCCTCAAGAAATTAGACAATATATTGGTTTATTCCTTATTTTCTTATGGTTTTACCCCAAGAATACCAAAAAAATTTTTTTTTGAGCCTCATTGTTTAGTTCTAAAGAAGCAAGCTGGCGTCGTCAGATTGCTACTCTATAATTACACTAATGTCCTGTTATTATCGTGTTCCAGATGCCTCAGCTGTTAAAAGACATATTAACAGCCCTATAAATAACTTGATTGATGAGTGTGTAGCGAGGAAGTGTAAATTGTTTGGATTACCAATGTAGTTATCAGAATGTCTGAATGTTTAAATGAGATGGATTTATACGATCTTTGATTTCACCAGGGTGCCGTGGAAGGATGTTGTTACCATGGCAGCAAATGTGGCCAGACATGGATTTAATGTTACTCATGACTTAGGTAAGTAGAGAGTGCTATGAAAGCTAACAGCAGCTTCATCACTCAGTCTCCCTGCTGCTCCCAAACAACAGAGGTTGAAGGCATGCTAATTTTAGCCGGTCAGCTCATCTGGCTCACCTGCTTCTCCTTTCTCTCCACAGCTGAAGCTCTGTCTAAAGTTAAGAACCAAAACATGTCGGAAGCATTTCGGGATTTGTTTCTCCCCAACGGCCAGGCCCCCCTTTCTGGATTGTTCTCCCGACGGCTTGATTTAGCAGCCGTTTTGGATGCTGTCGCAGTCAAAGGGATATCAGAATTCTACACTGGGCATCTGGCGCAGGAGATGGTGGCTGCAGTAAGGAAGAATGTTTTTGCTCTGATTATAGACGTAATCAAGAATTCTGCAGAGACGTCTCCACTGTGAGCTCCTCTAACCCCTCAAGTACCAAGTCTGGTTGTACTTTCACTTCAGCTTTCCATGCTTTGCTGAGGTATTAACAGGCCAATGTCATATTGTGACTTAGTAATCACCTAATGTCACCTCTGAAGTCTACATAAAGGCTAAAATGACTACAACATTTACCTCATTAAGAGAGAGATTTGATTCCTGAATTGGACTACGGTTGGAAAATGAATTTTGTAAACGTGCAACACATGTAGGCACGTACGACCTAGGAGTAAGTGACAGGTGTCACAGTGCGACGCTCGGCTCTGATCAGCAACGCCGTTGTCGGTCGGCGGATTTAATGATGCTGGCTCGCTGTTTAGAAGTTTACACCGATATGGTGCTAAGCCACGTCTCTGTTTGGGTTATTTTTATCGTGCCCAAACATCATGACTTCTGTGTGAAAAGAGCTTTTGTTAGCACACGGCGAACAGTGTGTTGTTTCCGCCCTGAAAAACTGCACTTTGCAAGTTGGGAGGAGGACTGGTCTCATGGGTTTGTATATAAACATTTTAATGCATCTGTGTCTTTAATAGGTGCAAGCCAGAGGTGGCGTGCTCACTGAGGATGACTTCGGAAACTACAGTACAGTCCTCCAAAAGCCAGCAGAGATCACATATCAGGGTAAGGTCAGCTCTGAGTTGACTTCACCTGGATCTCTTATCCCTGTCTTCCTTTTCCATTTTGTATCTAACGAAATAGCTAAAGATCTGACCATGAATTTGACAAGATGAATGGTGGAAATATACTTTAGATGGATATTACACGCATCTAGTTTATGGTATTCAGATGCTCTTACTCCTTGTATTATTTATCCACCTCTGGTGTTTGTGTGTGTGTGTGTGTGTGTGTGTGTATCATAGATATTCTGTAGATTGTTTTATATTGCTTTGAATATTGTAACGTTACTTTACAATATGCTCAGTTTAGCACCCAATTCTTTTTTGCTGAGGTGATAATTAAGTCCTAAGATAATTAATCTTATGACCTGTCGGTTTTTCCTAAGGACATCACGTGATGGCGGCCCCAGCCCCACACGCAGGTGTTGCCTTGATCAGTGCACTCAATATTCTTGAAGGCTACAACATTACCAGCCAGGTGCCCAGGAACAACACGTACCACTGGATTGCAGAGGTAATACCTTAATCAGAGAGGAATTCTGACCGGAGAGCAAAGCTACCAGAATGGGGGCCCGCACAGAGTAAATTTTCTACATCTCAAACAACTCAAAGCTCAAAAAGTTCTTAGTGGTTGGAGCTAACGCTACACACATACACATTAAGAGTGGTTTTTTTTACACCACCGATCTTGTTAGATGGCTCACTGCTGGTGATTACTTTTGCAAAGTTTTAAAAGACTGTACATGTTCCCGCTTTCCCAGGCTTTCAATCGCCATTTACTGTCTTGTCTTGTCGTACTTTGAGATTAGACCAGCAGGATTGTCAGCTGATCAGCTGCAGGGTACTTCGTTAAGTGACTGCGCATGTGATGCGGAGCAACGTGGATATTCTTTGGTTGAGAAAATTGTGACGAAAACGTGGAACTGTCTGATACAAAAGTAGTCTAAAGATCCCAGTGTATAGTGCTTGCTTGAGGACTGAGTCGCTTTAGATGGTGAAAAATTCATGCTTCTCTCCTCCCTGTTCTGAGTTGCATTAAGCTTAGCTCCTCTGACAGAATTTCTCCCTGCTTCTCCAAACTAAGAGTGTTCAGACAGCCGAGGGCAGCAAGTACGACACCGACTCGTAAATACTTTACACAACCCAACTCACAAGATTCATTTTTCATTCATCACCCAGGCTGTGAAGATAGCTCTGGCCCTGGCTAGCGGGCTGGGAGACCCCTTGTATGACACTTCTGTCTCAGAGATTGTTGCCAAGATGTTGAGGTAGGGATCACTCCTCAAAGAAACAACATTATTAAAAGCTTAAAGTATAAATCCATCCCAGTTCAATAAGACAACGTCATTGAACCCTGCCTTTTTGCTATTTCCATCTCGTAGTAAATCACAGGCTTCCCTACTCCGTCAAATGATCAACGACTCTCAGGCGTTCCCTGTCAGCCATTACACTTCATCGTTCACCCTGGAGGATGGTGCATCAGCTGCCCAAGTCATGGTCATGGGCCCAGATGACCACATCGTGTCAGTCATGAGGTATCTCACATTTTAAGTTGTTTATCAAAGAGACAAAATGTTGTCATTATTATAATTAGAAATCTAAAGTGATTTATTTTTTATTTTTTTACTTTTAGCTCCCTAAACAGACCATTCGGCAGTGGGATAGTGACTCCTTCAGGAATCCTTTTGAATAGCCAGATTCTGGACTTCTCTTGGCCTAATAAGTCACTGAGCTCATCACCAAACCCAGTAATCGCTACCTTCATCTTTTTTTTTTTTTTTTAATGAACCTTTAGATGATTTCTTATGGATCGATTTGTTGCAGCTTCCCTTGATTCTCACTGTTCTTGTTCTCTTTTGCTTTAGCATAACAGCCTCCAGCCCGGAAAAAGACCCATGTCTTTCCTGATGCCCACAGCAGTGAGGCC
This sequence comes from Odontesthes bonariensis, assembly GCF_027942865.1. NCBI lineage: Eukaryota > Metazoa > Chordata > Actinopteri > Atheriniformes > Atherinopsidae > Odontesthes > Odontesthes bonariensis. The sequence continues at coordinate 22,091,370 of NC_134515.1, forward strand.
GGCTGTGGGCTTATGTGGCACTTATGTAGCCGTTGGATCTTCCAACGGAGAGAGAGCTCTCAGTGGCATCACACAGGTTATTTGGTTTCTTACAAACAGCAATGATCATTTTGGTCTTGTATAGTCAAATTGCACTTACGGTTTTCCTCCAAAAAGTTAAGTCGGTCACGTTGTATTATTAAAATTTCGATCTCGTTCTAATCCTGCACAGGTGCTGATGAATGTTCTGTCTTCACGTAAAAATATGAGCGACAGTTTGGCATACGGGAGGCTCCACCCTCAGCTGCAGCCCAACACTCTCCTGGTGGACTGTAAGTTCTTCCTACTGGTTCCTCTATTGTGATGTTTTTGTTTCAAACATTGCAAAGGCACCTTTCATGTGTCCAGAGACAAATATTTCTCTACATTGACTTCAACCACTACACCCAGTTCCCCTTTCCTGCCATAAACTTACAGTGAGGACCATACAGAATCCATTAGTGCCCTTGCCTCCATGCTTACACTTTCATCAGCCCGCTTTTTGTGAACAGTAAGCAAATAGTAGATGAGTAGCCAAGTAGGCAGCAACCATGTCTGTGCTTAACAAAAACACAGGTGTCAGGTGTGCGGTTGCCATGGCACAGTAAAATGTCCTGACTTCCATCTGACTTCCTCTGTAGTTAGGAGAGTAATCTGCTAACGCACTTCTTGTACATTGTGTAGGGGAGCTAAGGCAGTGCAGAGATTGGTGTATACGAGGTGAAGCATTAAGTCAGTCAACCTGTTAGTTTTGCACTTCAAATTCTACTTCCTCGTAAACACGCATTTCAAACACACCGATTGCTACACTGGCTTGGTGAGCTCCAGCTGACTGTCACATTTGAATGACGGGGGGGAAAAATGTGAAAATGATTTTTATCCAGTTTAAACTTTTATTTTCTTAACCTCACATCACCCCCGCTTTTCCTCTGTCTCCTCTTCCTCCTCCTCTACAGCCGAGTTTTTAGATGATGATGTGGAGCTGCTGCAGGCCAAAGGGCACAGAGTTGAGAGGATGGATGTTCTTTCACTGGTGGAGGGCACACGGAGAACCAATGACCTCATCATTGGGGTGAAGGACCCCCGTAGTGCCGATGCCTCCGCCCTTACAATGTCCAACATGCCTTAGTGCCGCCCTCCTTCCAAAACTGACATGATATTCCGGGACCAGGACTAAACAGGGTGTTAGTTAGGAAAGTAAGGAAGGTACTGATCATCTAAAACACCAAACTATAACACTCTGCAAATTACGGTTTGGAAGACAAAAAGTCGATGAGAAGACGTGCAACATTCTCTGAGCTGATCTGGTAGAAATTGATTTGCAGACACTAAACACTTAGTAGTAGAGAGGAGCACTTTACCACTTTACGTACCACGTACGCAGTACCGTCCTTTACACCTTTGTGAGCCATCGCTGTGTAGAAAGTGCTTAAATTCGATGTTTGACCCCGCCCCCCCGCCCCGAGTGGCTTCAAAGTCTGCTGCTTGTAATTATGCAGAGCAGAGCGCAGAGATGTAAGGCATGTTCATAAACTAATGCGATGCATTCCAGTTTCTTTTAAGAGAGAACTTAACTTATGAGTTGAAGTGAAGACAGGAAAAAATGAAGGAAGAGAGGCTGTTAAAGCTGTTATCTCAATATTGTAAGTAGTGGCTCGTGTCACGGCAGCTTGTGAGTGGGATGTTAAAGCATGTTGCACTATGAGTTTATCGTCAGGAATTGCATGGCGAGTTAGTGGAAGAACACATTGGTTCTTCGCAAGAATGGGCAATCATGAAAAAAAAATGGCAGCAATGCTAGAGCAGGAATTAATTTATAACACATGCATGGTGTTTGGTGCAGTTGAGCCACCTTGATGCTTTTCAACTCTTCCACTGCATTTAAACATTAATCTATACTATAGGTAAGATCTTGTGTAATGATGTACACCAGTGACTAGGACTTGCATCATCACATGAAAAACACGACTGTTCTAGACTGAACACATTCGTTCCCCTTGCTTTTTCGTGAGGTGTGTAACCTTGATTAGATGTTGTTAGGTAAAGCTGGTGGAGCTTTAACTGTCGCAGTCAGTCAGTGACTTCTTGGGACCATGTGAGGACGGGCACTTCACTGGCACAAAACATGATAAATAGGAATGTGATAAGACCTTCACGTCTCAGTTTAGTTCCTTTCAGCAAGATGGTTTTACTGACTTTAACTGGTTTTAAATATCAGTAATTATTCAGCAATTGTATTTAGATATATTTTTAGAATTATAGGTTGTTGCATGATTTTGTCATCAGCCCGTTTTTTTTGTTTTTTTTTAGTGCAGGTTATACCTTTCAAAATGGACTGAATGTAATGTCTATTTTTATATTGAGTTTGTTTGGCTTTACGCACGACTTCTTTTCTGCCATAGCAGGGCATTCAATCTGCACATTTTAGAACAAGATGCTATGTTTATTCTTATATGCTCATGTCATTTTATTATGCTGTATATTTGGGGTAAAAAAAACAAATGGCGTTTGTAAAACTTTGCACTAACACGAAAAATGCCAGTCTGAACTGATCAAATGGGTTCTTAATCCTATCATCTGTCGTGAGGTACCGGTGCAATTTGGCTGTTGATGCTTGTGTTCTGTACTGTAGAGTACCACGCCTTAAGGCACGCATTTGCACGACACCTGATGTTAGATCCCACTGTGCTGATATCTGATTTTCATCAAAATCAGCTCTGCTCAAATCCAAGAAATAAAATGTTTGCACACATCCAAACAATGAACGAGGTCTCTCCATCTGTTTTTTGTTGACTGCACTTTCAAAATCGAGCTGATACGTTTTTCCGCTATTGTGGAGATATTTGCTGTTATTTTTAGGAAACCAGTGACCCACTACACATTGTTTATTAGGATTTTATATCAGTGGGGCATATTTATTGAGATATTATTAGCATATTTGAATATTTTCATGGTTATATTACAGTTTATATATTTTTTTTAAATGAATACATTGATGTACACTGATGTGAAGATTTTTTTCAGAAATTACCAACCAAGCTATGCAGTTTTACTAACGTCTATATTTATAAGTTCTTCACATATCACACACGTCTTCGCTTTGTATTCATCAGTCACACAGACTGCATTTTTGCATTCAATGCAAATGCATTGCATTTTAGTTGATCAACTACAGATTGTGATTACATATGTATAAATATATATATATATATATTTATTTTAGAAAAAGTTTAAAAAAAATCAATTATCTCGACTTAGAGGTAAAATTTAAAAGGAGATATTTAACATTTAAAATATCTAAAATTCAATCTCAAATGTTAATCATCTTTTCTGTGTGTAACTTCCATTTAAGAGCTCAAGCGTCAGTCGCAGGGTCGTAGATGCTCCTTCCTTAAACTGTATTTTATTTTGCAAAACACGACCGGAAGTCAAAGCTTCGCTCTGCTAAGTTGCTCATGTTTTGTTAGCCAGTCTAGCAAGCCGATGTCGACTGGTTGAACTCACTATCAGATGATTATATGTGGTAAGGCGTTTGCTTTCCTAATGTGCTCTTTAATACTTACATAATGTGGGAATGAAAAGTAAACAGATTGCTAAGCTAAGACACTGGACTTGAGTGCATTTGTGATTAATTACCTGCTGTGCTATCCAGCTAAGCTAGCTAACACTTGCTAACGGGAGCTTTCTTAGAAGCCAGCAGGAACCGCTTTGACGTTAATTTCATGCTCTTTCTGTGTGTTTCCACCAGCGAATAAATTTCAGATGGAAGCGTTGCTTGAATTGGCATTAATATGCATACTGATAGAGGAATTTAGGCATGTTTGTTCTCTTTTAATGTTCGCTTTTATTTGCGTTAAGGCCCGTGCTGCTGCTGGGCCGATCATTTTAACCAAGCTGACCATCGTTTGGGGAAGGGATTTTATGCTATGTAACTCTAACTGAGGTCGATAGAAATCATACGACAATTAAAATAATCTGACCATCCATAGAGCCTTTTGTAATCCACTGATAGGTGAAACATCACAGGTTAGTGATGTCACGTACAGGGGGGGTAACTGTGTGTTTCACTGTTATAATGTCACTAGTCTGTGTAGTTTTACCGAAAGAAAGGATAGTATTCTGTCTTTGACTCTTCTCACTTGAGTTTTATTTACAAAAAGTAAATGAATTACCCAACATTTGGTCTACAAGAGTCTGTAATGACATTCCACTTTGCCATTTTCTCGTCTGTGAGACCTTTAACAGATGATATTGGGATCTGTTTCTATGTAAAATGTAATTGCAGCATAAAACGGTTCGGACGCCACTCCTAGCTCCAGGGCAGGATGGCACACCAACGTACCCCACCTGAGATGTCCCAGAAGACAGAGTGCCTGGAGCCAAATGATGAATCGGACAGAGATTCTGGTGTTGGTGAGGACTCAGGAGAGGATGCTGACGGTTGCCATACACACAATGCAGCAGAACCAGATAAAATCAAGGAGGAAGATGGCTTTGAAGAAGACAACAATCCTGCCGGGGAGGGACAAGACTTTACAGTCTTTGTTGCCTTCCAAGGAAATATGGAAGATGAAGACTTCATTCAGAAACTTGACACAGTTCTCAATGGCATACCTAACGTGCTTGATATGGGTAAGTTTGTTCATTGTTCATTTCTTAACATTGAATTTTTTTTTTTAAATACACGCACACACTTCAGAAAAACTTTGTTGTCCAGTTGTCTGAATGTAACTGTGCTGATTGTTTTATCATTTTGTGTTGATCTAGAAGAGTATTCCCTTGGATATCTGTTTTTCGCAACATAGAACTTTTGAAAAAGTCTTTGTTATTGCACTGACCAATACCATATGACACAGTAATTTGGTAGTGCCAATACATAAGCATGAAGTAGATAATTGGGGGAATACTTCTGCTTTTTCCATACTCTGATTGGTCTGTTGCAGCCAGCCACAGTATACATAATTATTTTTATAATTAATTTTAATTAATTAATATAATTAATATAATTTTATATATATATATATATATATATATATATATATATATATATATATACATATAATTTTTTTTCTTCTTCTAAAGATTAGTTGCTGCCTAGCGCCTATGAACCAGCCTGCCTGTTTTCCCGACCAGTAGGTTCGGCAAGACAATGTTATGGCATCCCTTCTTGTCATTCAACTGCCTCTCTTTGCATGATCTGTTTCACTGAGCTTTATGTATGTTATAGCAATGTTGTATTTTATTGTTATTTTCTTGCCCTTCTGCAATTGATTAGATGAAGGGCGGTGGGGGGTGTCTGTCTGTCACGTATAATGTAATTGCAACACCAATATTACATCAAATATCATTTTATTTTAGGATCTGACAGGCTGCAGCCACAATGTGTGGAGCCATGGAACAGTGTGCGTGTTACCTTCAACATTCCTCGGGACGCCGCTGAGCGACTCAGACTGTTGGCCCAGAACAACCAGCAGCAGCTCAGAGACCTGGGGATTCTCTCTGTACAGATAGAAGGTAACGGCATGGTCTTCAAATTCAATTCACTAGTCTTCAAAGCAGAATTAAATCGGACCATTTTTGTTGGTGGCACTTCAAAAGGCTGAAAAGCCCACCTGTACTGACAATAAGCAATGTTACTATTTACTCTCCTCGTGCTCAGGGGAGGGAGCCATCAATGTCGCTGTGGGACCAAATCGAGGACAAGAAGTCAGAGTGAATGGACCAATTGGTGCACCTGGTCAGATGAGAATGGATGGTGGCTTTCCAGGTCAATCTGTCCCAGGTAGTGGTTTATTGAATTTAACACACAAATTAACTATAGACTGTACTTTGATTTTGGATAGCTGTTCTTTTGATAACGGAGAGTTGTAGAGGAAGACAAGAAGATGTACTTTTTACTCTCAGCATACTTTTAACATTCACTACTATTGATTGTAAATCTCTTCGGTTCTAATATGCATTTATTTCCACAAGGAGGGGTAAGGATGGCTAACCCATCAATGGTTCCCCCTGGACCTGGCATGGTAGGTCAAAATATGTTGCCAGGCAACAGTGGACAGATCCATCCTCGTGTCCAGAGACCACCGTCACAAACAGGTTTCGGATTTTACTTTTTGTGCCTTAGAAAAAAGAAAAAAAAAGTCGATCAAAACTTTGAAAATAATACATATTGGAGTGAACAGTAATATAACTCTGTAACTTCCTCAATTATAGATGTGATGGATCCAATGATGCCAGGTATGTCCATTCAGCAGCAGCAGCAACAACAACAACAACAACTTCAGCACCAACAGGCTGGTTCCCACAGCTCAGGCCCCATGCCTCCTCAAGCTGCACATCATATGCAGGCTCTGCAGGCTGGGAGACCACTAAACCAGGCTGCACTGCAGCAACTGCAGCAACAGCATCACCAACAGCAGCAGCAGCAGCAGCAGCAGCAGCAGCAGCAGCAGGCCCAGCAGCAAGCGCAGCTCTCCCAACTTGGACCTAGGCCTCCATTCAACCCTTCTAGCCAGATGGCTGTGCCTCCTGGCTGGAATCAGTTGTCCTCTGGTGTCTTACAACCACAAACAGCCCAAGGAGGCCCTGCCTGGAGAAAACCCCCACTTCAAGCTCAGATGGTTCAGCGCCCACCGTCCCTAGCTACAGTTCAGACTCCCAATCATCCCCCACCACCATATCCATTTGGCAGCCAGCAGGCTGGTCAGGTATTCAATGCCATGGGACAAGGACAATTACAGCAGCAACAGCAGGCAGTCATGGGTCAGTTTGCTGCTCCTCAGCCTAAAGGACAGCAGACTGGCCCTGGTGGTGTCACAGGACCACCCAGACCCCCTCCACCCCTCCCATCAACTTCTGGACCACAGGGCAACCTCACTGCCAAGTCCCCTGGATCATCTTCATCTCCTTTTCAGCAGAGTTCACCAGGAACACCTCCCATGATGGCTCAGAGACCTACAACCCCACAAGGTTTCCCCCAGGGCGTTGGTTCACCAGGAAGAGCAGCCCTTGGCCAACAGGGTAACATGCAACAAGGATTCATGGGAATGCCCCAGCATGCACAGCCCGGGGCCCAAGTTCACCCAGGCAAGTAACTGTTGTTGACTTTCTTGTTCGATTGAAATGCCCATCCTAAACAAAATAATGACTTTTTAAAGAAAGGAGTTTCTTTTGTTTATTGAAAGACATTCAAAATTAAAATCAGTAACCGCTGATTGCAGGCATGGCAAAGCGTCCCATGGGCTTTCCAACCCAAAATTTTGTTCAAGGTCAGGTGAGTGCCAGCACCTCGGGGACCCCTGGTGGAGGAGCAACTCAGCAGTTACAGAGCAACCAAGCAATGAGTCACACAGGTAAAACGTCATACTGCAGATGTGTGGGGGTATGTCTATAGGGAAACGCTGGTACTCCTGTATTTGGGTGTGAATTTATTGATTGGAACGCAAAGTTTTGCTGTCAGAGTGACTACACCATGACCAGCATCTGCTAAATCTGAGCATTGTTATGATCTGTGATATAGTGTGCAGCAATTTAAAAGTGCTTATATTTGTAACCAGCAGGATCGGGTGGTTATGTCGGATAACTTTATGGAAACATGATTACAGAGGTGGACCTTTTTATGAGTTGCTTTTATTTATTCGGATCATCCCTCTTAATGCCGCCCCCCCCCCCCCCCCCCCCCCCTTAGCGTTATTTGACTGGCATTGGACAAACGTTTGAATTTGATGGTCAGTCTTATTTATCCTAAATTCAAAAGAGGAACAGGTGAGGAGAAGTGAAGGGATCCTTTTGTGACACTACTAGCCATATTCAGAATGTTTCTGTCCCCCCAAAAATTGTCTGTGATAGCTTTACAAAGTCATTTTGCTATCACAATTTTGGAAAAACAACCTTTTTTTTTTTTTTTTTTTAATTCAGTAAAGCCATACTTTCTATAGTCAGTCAGTTTTTAACCCAGTTTGGCCCTATCAGTTGTAAACAGAAGCACAACTTTGCCACACATGATTACCATATATTGTATCCATGTAACTGTTGTTCATTGCCTATTTGCTCAGTGTGGGTCTAATTGCACTTTTGTGCCTATAAATGAATTGAACCCAAAACCTAAGAAAAGATATGGCTTAGGTAGAAAAATCTCAGAGATTTCCTTAAGAATAAAGAAACTGTATTGATCCCTTTGCAATTGTAACTTTTTCAAATATAAAATACTATGTTTATATTTGTATTACTCATATTATTGCGTTACATTTGGTAATGCACTTGCGTTCCAAACTTGGAACACGTGTCAGCGGAGCATGTATATGGTTGAGTATTTCCATATATTTAATGACAACTTAATACCAATGACGGTCCTAAATTCACAGATTCAAACAGCCAGGCTGTCGTATGTAACAAGAAACCAATCCTGCCAAATTGTGAGGTGGAACTTGTCAGAGCTGATCATCTGGAACAAGGTGTATCTAACATAAGCAACACAGCATTAGATGTTTGGTAATATACTCAGCAGCCAAGAAGTTTTTGAATCGAGGGTGAGTTGCTGCAACCAGCCTGAGGCCGGGCTAATTTGCCAGTAGAGAGACATGCATATTATATGAGGTGTTGGAAAAATTTGATACATTTTAAGGCATGAAAGTATTACTTTCAAGAAAAAATTCTAAATGTGTTGTTTTGATAGGCTTTTGTGAGTTTTAGGGGTTTAGAGCAATATCTGGCAGCAGAATTGGAACAATTTTCTTGACTTAGTTGTACCAATCTATCTATTTAAAACTGAAAATTGTTTATATTTCATTCCAACCTCTGTAGAATGTGTGCTTCTTACTTTTAAATTTGATTTGCTGCTTTCATTTGTTGACGGTCTGATTTAACTTTCTCTTGGAGGGCATAACAGCTCATTGCCTGTAGTGAGAGGTTTGAAGTATTTTCTAATCTTTCCCTTTCCATTTTACATCAGGAGCCCCGCCATCAGCCTCCACACCAAACTCAATGCAGGGACCACCGCATGCACAGCCCAATGTTATCGGTGTACAAAGTAGCATGGCAGGTCCACCCCCTGGTACGACAGCTGGACCTAGTATGGGCCAGCAGCAGCCTGGCCTCCAGACCCAGATGATGGGCCTCCAGCATCAGGCCCAGCCTGTGTCCTCCTCCCCCAGCCAGATGGTTCAAGGCCAGGGTGGAGGTCAGACCGTCCTTTCAAGGCCCATCAGTCAAGGGCAGAGAGGAGGGATGACCCCACCTAAGCAGATGATGCCACAGCAAGGCCAGGGGGTGATGCATGGGCAGGGTCAGATGGTTGGAGGCCAAGGGCATCAGGCCATGCTCCTGCAGCAACAGCAACAACAAAGCTCAATGATGGAACAAATGGTTGCCAACCAGATGCAAGGAAACAAGCAGACATTTGGAGGCAAAATTCCAGCTGGGGTTATGCCTGGCCAGATGATGCGTGGCCCTTCACCAAACGTTCCAGGTAACATGGCTCAGTTCCAGGGCCAGGTTGGCCCACAGCAGATGAGTCCACAGCAGATGAATCCACAGCAGATGAATCCACAGCAGATGACTCCACAACAGCAACAGCAAATGGTTCAACTTCAGCAACAGCAGTTACAGCAGCAACAGCAGTTACAACAACAGCAGCAACAACACCAGTTGCAACAACAACAGCTACAGCAGCAGCAGCAGCAACAACAACAACACCAACAGATGAACCAGCAGCAGCCTCAGCAGGTTCCAGTCGCTGGTAATCCCAATCAAGCTATGGGCATGCATGGGCAGCAGATGAGACTCCCTGTTGGCCATCATCTTATCCAACAACAGTTACAACAGCAGCATTTGCAGCAGCAACAGCAGAAACAACAGCAACAAGCCATGCTACAGCAGCAGCAGCAACAACAGGCAGCTCAGCAACACCAACATGCCATAGGAGATCCGAATAGTGGGACAGGAGACATGGGAGTCCAGCAAATGGTCCCTGATATGCAGGCACAGCAACAGCAAGGCATGATGGGAGGCCCTCAGCACATGCAGATTGGAAATGGACACTTTGCAAGTCATGGCATGAACTTCAATTCCCAGTTTCCAGGTCAGATGCCAATTGGAGGACCCTGTGGACAACCAGGTGGCTTTGCTGTTAGCAAAGATGTTACATTGACTAGCCCACTGCTAGTCAATCTACTGCAGAGTGATATCTCAGCCAGTCAGTTTGGACCAGGAGGAAAACAGGGTGCAGGTGGGGGAAATCCAGCCAAACCCAAAAAAAAGAAACCGGCACGAAAGAAGAAGGCCAAAGAGGGTGACGGACAACAGCAAGTAGAAGGACTTGGGTAACAATTAGTTTTTTTTTAGCTAGTTTTAGCTATAGTGAACACTTATTATTAATATTATTATTATTATTACTACGTATTATACTGTAGGATCATTTGTCTGATTATCAACATATTTATTTACTCTGTTTAGTGGTCTTGATGTGGCTGCTGGCATGGAGGATTCTGAACTACCAAATCTTGGTGGTGAACAAAGTTTGAGCATAGACAATTCAGGCCAGAAACTCCCTGACTTTGCTAACAGGCCTGCAGGTAAATAACTGACTTATGTCATTGCAGTTGTTTTGCATCTTTTTTTATTCAGTAAGTATTCAGTTGTACTTATTCAAGTACTTTTTCTCTCTCTCTCTATCTCTCTCTCTCTCTCTCTCTCTCTCTCTCTGCAACCTTCTTTATATTTTAATCTAGGCTTTCCTGGACAGTCCGGAGAACAGAGAGTACTGCAGCAGGTACCCATGCAATTTATGCAGCAGCAACCGCAGCAGCAACAACAACAACAACAGCAGCAACAACAACAACAACAACAACAAATGCAGCACATGCAACAGCAGCAGATACAGCAACAACAAATACAGCATCAGCAGCAAATGCAACATCAAATGCAACAGCAGCAAATGCAACAACAACAGCAGCAGCAGCAATTACAGCAACAGCAAATGCAGCAACAGCAGCAGATGATGCAGATGCAGGGTCTTCAGAATGCTTCAGGACAACAAGGGATGACAGGGCAACCGACATCAGGTCAAGGCCAGCCTCAGATGCATCCTCATCAGTTGCAGCAACAACAGCAGCAGTCTCAGCAGCCGCACCTGCAACAGCAGGTACCATTATTATGTGTATTAATTTAATGACTATATTTGGAATCGATACACAACAATTCTTTATTCATACTTACCGTTGACCCCCATTTTATATTTTAGCAACAACAACAACAACAACAACAACAACAGCAGCAGATGATGATGATGCTACAGATGCAGCAGGAGCAGACAAAGAATCGCATGCCCATTCCCCCAGGAGGTCAGCTCCCTCCTCGGGGTGTGGGCAATCCAACAGAGGTGCAAAGACATCCTGTTACACAGCAAGGCAACATGCCTGTAATGATCAGCCTTCAAGGACATGGAGGTGTACCACCGTCACCTGACAAATCCAGAGGAATACCCTTGATGGTAAACCCACAGGTGAGTGCTAAATATTGAGACCTGCATAAACAATTATGCAACATGCAATAACAATGTTAACATTCACATCTCTGGCTAAAAACTAAGCTTTTAAATGCAGCCTAAATTTCTTTGTCATGGGAGTAAACCGCACACCAATTATATTTCTTCCCTTTTTGTAGCTTGCAGGAGCTGCTCGAAGAATGTCCCATCCTGATGTCGTGCAGGGTCCCCAAGCAACTGGAACTGAGGAGGGCCCTGCAGGTGCTATCTCAAAACAAGACAGGCCTGGTGGTTTAGAAACTGGGGTGCAGCCTGGAAATGGGACCCAGCAGATTGTTACCAGCCAAGGCTCCAATACTCACATGATGATGAAGCAAGGCCCTGGTCAAGCACAAATGCCCCAACACACTGGAGCCAGCCCCCAGCAACAGTTACCAACTCAGCCTCAGCAAGGAGGCCACATGTCTGGCCTTCATTTCCCCAATGTCCCAACAACTTCACAGAGCTCGAGGCCTAAAACTCCCAACAGAGCCAGTCCCAGGCCATACCACCATCCCCTTACTCCAACTAATCGTCCACCTAGTACTGAGCCCTCTGAGATTAACCTTTCACCTGAGAGGCTAAATGCTTCAATTGCAGGGCTGTTTCCTCCTAAAATTAACATTCCTTTGCCCCCAAGACAGCCGAACCTTAACAGGGGTTTTGATCAACAAGGACTGAACCCAACAACTCTAAAAGCCATTGGACAGGCCCCCCCCAACTTAACTCTAACAGGCAACAACAACAACGGGAATACAGGTGGAAATAACACTAACAACAGTCAGCAGTCTTTCTCTTCTGGTGCTGGTGTAGGTGCTTCAGGGGCTAAACAGGACAAGCAATCTGGAGGGCAGAGTAAGAGGGCAAGTCCTAGCAATAGTCGTAGATCAAGTCCAGCCTCTAGTCGCAAGTCAGCCACTCCAAGTCCAGGTAGGCAAAAGGGGGCAAAAATGACTATCACCTGCCCTCCCCACCAGCAGCAGTTGGCAAACCCTCAAGGTCTAACAATGATTCTAAGTCCTTCCTCAGTACCTCCAAGTCCAGTATCTATGCCTTCACAAGTGAGTGGAGGAATGGAGGCACACAAGACGCAAAGCTCCCTTCATGGGATTCATGGTAACTCTGCTGATGGAGTCAGGGAAAATTCAGGAATGATTACCACAGAGCAGCGGCAAGTACCCCAACATCAACCCCAGGGGCAGACTTTATCAGCCCCCAGAATAGCAAGTCCTTGTCTTCCTGCGCCTCAGCAGCTTAAACCTGACTTGGAAATGCATACTGGCACAGTTGACCGGCAACCAACACACTCAGCAACTGTGCAGGACTCAGAGGTCTCACCAGCTCTCAGAGCAGCTCCAACCTCCCTCAATCAGTTACTGGATAACACAGGTGTTTCAAACACATCGCTTCGGTCCACACAGAATAACGCTTTAGCCATGGCAAAAGACAATCCCAAGTCTGCTTTGGATCCAGACAGGCCGCATCACAATAATTCCCAGATTACAGATAAATCAACATCTGTTGTTGCTGTTGTTACTGTAAGTGAAATGGAGCCTAAACCCAAACCTGCCTCACCAATCCCTGCTAGTAGTTCTAACTTGCAGCCTACATCAGTTCCCAGTTCACATCCTCCAAATAATGTAAACTCTAGTCCTGCCGTTAGTCTTAACCAAAACCCCAACTCTAGTCTTGTGAATGCCATTCCAAATGTAAATTCAGCAACCACCGTTTGCAGCTCAGTCAGTGCTAACACTAATGCCGCCCCAAGTGTAAGTGTTAATACGGTCTCTTCTAGTCATAACAGCTCTGCCTCAACTATTAGTACCAGTTCTATCTCCAGCTCTGCTGTAAACCCAACCAGTTCAGCACTTAAGTCAAACCCTAGTCCTAAACCTGTGAGCAGTGTGCACTCAGTCATACAGATTCCTGCATCTTCAAGCACCATTTCCCCAAACCAGATCACAGTGTTCGTCACCTCTAACCCCATCACTTCTGCTCCCACTCCACAGGCGCCTACATCTATGGTCTCCACCATGGTGGCTGTCCCTAACCAAAACATTAGACCTCAGGACATCCGACAACAGAGTCCTGGCCCTCGATCTCAGCTTATAACCACAACCCCTGTCTTTATCAAGCCAATTTTCCAAGTTCCAGGTTCACCCGTGACTCCCAATACACAGTCAGTCACCATGGTGGGGTCTATCCAGATGTCGACTGCAAACATTCAACTTTCTCCCGCCCCAAGCTGCACACAGTCCTCAGGGGGTAATATGGTCAGCACCCAGCCCACAAGAAGTGCTGTCGGACAGATCCAGATAGCCACTAGTATGCCCTCATCAACCCCAGTTGGCACTCTCTTAGCCCCTCAGCAAATTAACCCTGGGACCATCAAAACAGAAAGTACAGGTGAGACAAGTTCCTCTCAGAAGCCCGCTGTTCCGGTCTGTCAGCCATCTTCCCATCCAAGCCCTTCAGCATCATCTCCTTTTCAACCTCTGACTGCTCCGCCTCCCTGCTCTAGTCCAAGTGCTGTTAACACCATTCGAAAGAGTCCAATGTCTCCATCTCTCACTGCCCAAGGGAAAAGTAAGCCTGCACCAGCTGCTGTATGTGTTTCTGGCACAGATGACTCCCAGCAAAACACTGTAGAAAGGCCTCCACAGGTACATTCAGGGGCTGTCCCACCTCAGGTCTTTGTTCCTCCTGCTAGTACAGCCATTCAGACGGAGGCACAAGCTCCTCATACTACTGTTGTTGGTTCAAAAATGACTCTGCCTGTAGTTTCTTCTCCAGTCCCTGTTCGAAGCCATGTTACTGTTCCTACTCAATTTGTTGGCCAGGCTCCAGTGCTTGTTTCGATCTCAAGTTCAGCACAGGCTGCTAATTCTCAAGCTACTGTTGTGACTGTAGTTGGTGCTACCACTGGAGTCTCTTCCGCTACCTTGCTCTCTACAGTCACTCCTGTACAAAGTCCTGTTCCATCTGTTGTTCCAATTAAACCTGGACCTGTTGAGGCTTCTCATACCACATCTTCGCCAGTTGCTAATCCCAGTGGAGTTCCACATGGTCAATGTGAGACTCCAGTTGCAGAGCCTTCCATACCATCAGCGACAGCACCTGCTGAATCCATACAGACCACCCAAGGTAAGTTCTGTGAGGCGCAAGAATTGATGTGCAAGGCCTTCTCTCAACCCCCTACTTACATTCACAAAGACGCTTCATATGTGCTTTTAGCTGCGCAGGCAGAGCTGCACGGAATAATGTTCTACGCATTTAGATGTTTTGCTCTATTCTCAGTTTTATTATTTTGTCATCTCCTCTCCCAGCACCACCTCAACCACAAGCTTCTCAGGAACCTGTTGCCATTGAGAAGACAAGTAAGTGTAGCTACCCTTACTTAGAGCTGTTTTTGGTTGCAAAATCCTTTTTTAGGTTAAAAAGGGACAGTTTAATGAGAATTCATATATAAACAACTTTGAGCTGGTTGGCATAGAAATAATTTCTGTATTTTTTTTTTTTTTTTTTTTTTTTTTTTTTTTTTTTTTTTTTTTTTAGGTGAAGAGGTCTCGACAGGTTCTGAGCAAGGGTAAGATTTCTTCAAATATTTATTTTTCTTTATTTGAAACTTCTCTTGTTGAGCTGCTTGTTTTGGGGGGTTAATGTTTGAAGGTGTTACCTACAGTTAATCTTTGAAAAGCTGACCCAGTCTTATTGGGTAATTTCTTCTTTTGAAGAAGAAATGCTTAGAGATTTGTTGCTCCACTGAAACTCAGGGAGTTCATTTGGTTGGCCATGGGGGTACATGGTGAGTGAAGGCTTCAGCAGTCGGTATGTATGATTAGCATGCAATTATGTAAGTATTCCAATGGATGTCAAAAGCAAAGACAAAAAAAAAATCTCCGTTTTACAAAAGAAATGTACTGTAACCTCTCCACTCTTTTATGGCCATCTCTTTTCCGGGTTGTCATAATATGGTGGGGGATAAAGCTATGTTTGTTCAGCACACTTTTTAGTTTACCGCTGTTTTTCCACTTCTATCACAGATGGGCAAAGAAAAGAAAGACGCCCATCAACTTAGTCCCAAGGTATGTATTTTAACATGTTTGTGTAGCAACGGCACAAGCAATGATCATGTCGACATAGTGGATGCTGTCGGGATGAAGATGGACAGTATCTGTGGTAGACGAGGAAAAACAGCAGAGTCCTGATTGGTATTATATCTTTCTCTGAGTAGAGCAGAGTTAATCAACACCTGTGCTTGTTTAGTAATGCCTCTGTGTCGTGTCTTTCCTTGTCGTCTGTTGTTTTTCTGTCTGGTTGTCCCAGAGCTGCTGTGGAGAAGCCCAAGGGGCCAAGCAGACGCAGCTCCCGAGCTGAGAAAGAGGTGGAGGAGGAGCCGGCAGCGGACAGCGGCATCAGGAAGAGATCGGCCAGACCAGGGACCAGTACTGCTGTAAAAGGTAATATGACTTTAAAAGACATCCGTTACTCATCACAAGACACACGTAACGCGTGTATTACTGCCTTTTCCCTCCTGACAAACTTGTATACTCCTTTACAGAAACTGGAGCAAGCCCCACCCAAGCCAAACGAAGGAAATCTAAATAGTCACAACTGCTGTGGTGGTTGCCTGTGAACTGTACTGTAAAGGTTTTTGTTTCCCGTTGTGAATCAGTTGATAGAAGTTTCTCTCACCCAGATTCTGAATTTTCACTGGAGGGGAGAGACCATGTACAGGTTGTTTTATGAAAAAACAACAACAACAATGATGCTATTGTTTTGTCCATGCTATGATGTGAGATTGTAGTTAGAATGTGTGCATACAGTTTGTGTGAATGTGCTTTTTACATTAAATGCTGGATTAATCATGTGAAGACTGATAATGAAGCTTGCCATGACTGTATAATTATGTTGTAAAATGGAAATAAATTTTCTACTGCTTTTGTTCTGTGAAAACGTGTTGGATATTTGTCTGCCTAAAGATCTCAATTTACAACATCAACTAGGAGTATAGGAGGACAATAGGAGTATATGTGAATATATAATATATATTAAATGTATATGTTTAGTTGAAGCTTGAAACATGGCCTCCATCTACTGTAAGGAGATCTGCACATCTTAACACTGACATATCTGAGGCAAAAATATTATCCGACTAATTTAATAAATTACATCTTGATGCTGGTTCATATGAGGACCTCGCAGAGCGTTACATTGGGGAGCATGCGCAGTCGATGAACGTTCGCACTCCATTCCAGGCTGTCAGTGAGGGTTCCCATAACCTCGCATCCTTTGGCAGTTGCATCTTAAACAGTCGTATACTGTGATAACTTTGCCTGATTCACACACAAAAACAACCGGACCATGAGTGGAGATCATGGACGTGGAGAGTCTCAGGTAGCTCGTGGTCAATAGTCATTGTTTATTAAATGGTGTGCATCAATTTCTTCGCAACAACTGGCAGCCCTTGTAATAACCGTTTGGATATGAAATAACAGTAAAGAAATGCCAGTTAGCATTGGAAGTTAGGCTTTTCTTGTAGTTTTAGGGAGAATTATTTAAGTACTTTGTTTTCCCCAAAAAAATAATAACGTATTTACAGGGTACAGTTGTATGTCAATTGAAACTTGAACAACCGAGCTACCGGCATCTTTGAAACTGAAATGTTAAAAACATTTTTTCTCCCAATTTCCAGGTCAACTGTGGATCTAAAGGAAGCGGTAGGTCCTTTGACGAGGATTTTTATTCATATTTTCCTATTTTAGTCGTAATCATGTCTACCTGTCTACTGTTAGTTTTTAAAGGACAGAAATGGCGTCCCAGAGACTAAGTCCCTTCTCCACTCTCTTGCGGCTATTGTTCAAAAAGATGGTCTGAAACGTTCACTTGACGCTCTCGCTTTGTTAAAGTAATTGGGTATTCTGAAAGAGTTTGGATTCGGCTTCAGTGTTCATGCTTTATTTTGGCAATGTTTGCCTGCCGTTATTGTGAATTTTGGAGCTGAAAGTGGCCAAATTGGGGCTGAGGACTTAGTCTCTGCGCCATTTTCTTTTTCGGTGTGTAGCATCCAGGGCGCCGCTCACTGAGCCAACTGTCCGCCGTGATATGGAGGCTTGAGCTGGGTCTTTATCGCCTGTTACTGCCCGTATCTCACCACCGCTTGCGCTCTGCCTCCATCTCTTTTAAACAGACCTTTATCCGCAGTGCCTGCGTGGAATGCACACGAGTTTAAAAACTTTACATCACGCATTAGAAAGTTGCACAACATTATTGAGCGCAAGTGCCTTGTGTTGTCATTTTTTGATCCAATTAAAGCCTCTGCAAGAGCGTCCGTTAAACTTGGAAAGTTGTCAGCACTTTTCTTTTTTCATGAGGGCTCGTTTTGCTACCTAATTTAAGGGAAAGCCGAGATTTGCGTGGTAATTGATCTGCTTTATAACTGGGATATACATATATATATATATATATATATCCAGTTATAAAGCTGGGATGTAATGTTCAAATTGCAGATAATAACGTTATTACATTCCCATGACAACATGAAGCCTTAAGGTGAGGATCAGACGAATCCAGGTCTGCCTCAGGATGGATTTCTCTGAGGAAACATTTTAGGGTATATGAGAGCTATTTCATATTTCATGCAGATTCCCCCTTATTTACAATTAAAACACAAAGCAACATAAAGCTGCTTTGATATTTCAAAGCGAAGAATCTCAAGGAATATTTCAAGGCCATGACAAAAGATCAAATAAATTTGCTTGCAAATGGCATTGGTGTGGTGTTTTGCTTGATGGCTGTACTGATGGCCTTCCACTGGACACCTGTAACTAAGCTACATGATAGGCTACGTTTTATGTTTAGTGTAAAAGTCATGCATATCAGTAGATTTGCTCCAGTTGTTCCTTGTGGCTCTAAATTAGAGGGACTTCCGCTCTAGCCAACAATTCAGTGGGGAATCTAGCGTGCTTTACCTCACTGCATTCATTTTGGCTGTTCCAGCAGTCATTTTCCTCACAGAGTAATCTTACACGGAGGCAAGACAAGCTGCACGAAATAGCCTGGCCTGTGATAGATTACATTGCCGAAAGATGTAATGAAACTATCTCCACCTTCACTAACTACCAGAGTGAAATGCTGCCTTTTGATTTATCAGCCGTAAAGACTCAGTTATGACTCGTCTATTTATGTTTACATGGCGCAGCTTTTAGTTTGGAATGTTTGTATTCTTTTTGTTTCTGTCCGAACTGGTAGTACGTGATGTCACCTGTGTGTAGCTCTGTTAAGTTGCTTGTTTTAAGTCCATCTCTGTTGCATTTTGCTCTCACGGAGATCTGTCATCCAGTCGCCCTCTTTACAAAGCTGACAGGCGTTTTTTCTGTGTAAGAAAGAAAAAGGGAGACTTTGTATCCCTGGCTTTGAACACCATTTCACCAAACTGAAATGTGCAGTCTCATTAAAGCGCTTACAGAACGTGACCTTAAAATGTCATTCAAATTTAATCGAGAGACAGATATAGTAGATCTATACTCTCCAATGATCCACCTGCATTGCGATCTGACTTTATTTTTTTTCCTCATGTTCCCACACAAAACAAATCTCTCCATTGCATTGCAGACTCTCACAAACATAAAGACAAGCACAAAGACAAGGAACAGAGACACAAAGATCACAGGAAAGACAAGGAGCGAGAGAAATTCAAGCACAGCAACAGGTATGAATATAAGACATCGCTGGGATCATTGCTGATGTAGTACAGTCACAGTCTACAGCCTCACCATCACTTTTCATTGTCGACGCGTAGCATATATGTATCCCTGAGTGGCTTTTGCTGTTTTAATCATTGCTGAATGAGTTACTCCCTGTTTGAGTCATAGTGAAGAAGCAAGAGTTTCAACAAACACGGCACAGAGGAAAAAGCTGATTTGATTGAAACGTAGGGAAACCTGCCATGTTACAGTAAACATTCATCAGAAAGACGCCCTTCAAATCCACTCATAGAAATTACACCTGTGGAGCTTTTGTAATTTGAGCCTTATGGAACGTTTACTATTTTCCCTTTCTCTGGTAGAAATTTGTTGCGATCCTCAGTATAATTGCAGAGCCGTAACTTTGGCCATTACCATTCGGGATGCTGCCATTGTATGTTAAAGATGATAGAAAAAAAGGTCAGTTGCTGGTGGTTGGTTCTTTGTCGATGACATCCTTTTGTGCCCGCACTGCGTCTGACATCTTGCACTCGATCTCTGTGGCTTCAGCGAATATAAGGAGCACGCTGAGAAGAAACACAAAGACAAGGAGAAGCTGAAGCACAGCAACGGCAGCTCAGACAAGCACAAAGAAAAACACAAAGAGAAAGACAAGGACAAAGAGAAGAGGAGAGAGGACAAGGTTTGTAATCAGTCACTCTGGAGTGTTTTTCAAAACAGATTTTGTTTTGTTTTGCCATCACGACTCAATTAGTAATTTGTTCCATAAACACCGAGACCTTTTATTCTCATTCTTATGAAATAACTTTTGTTGTCCAGACATAGTGCTCGTGTTTACTGATACCTTTTCAGAAGTTGAATAGATTTACCTCATTAGCAAACACGATATAAAAACTACTAATTGCCCATATTCCCCCTCCAGCTTTCTATTCACTCTGTCCACGATTTACGGTTGAGATAGTCTAAAGGTGTCAAAGCAGCTGATGGACATTTTAATGATCGGCTGTGTTTTTCTCTATTTTCCACAGATTCAGTCATCCAGTTCAGATAAGCTGAGAAGAGAGAGGGAAAATGGATATGCAAGGTAAATGCTGTAGCTTTTTTTTTTGCAGCTAATGGCAAAATAAAGGTGAAAGCAGCATCGCTCGAACAATATGTCCTTTATGGAGCAAAATTACAACCAGTTCGGCTGTTGCTTGGTTATCATTAATGGACTATCGCTTGCCTTGTCTCAATGTGGGACTCAGAGAGACGAGTCCCGCTGCCGTCAAGAGCGAGCCTGAAGAAGACAACGGCTTCTACCCGTCTCCCCAACACAGCAAGCCTTCCAAACGGGAGTCTGCTGATGAAGAGTAGGTGTCATTCTAATGGAAATTCCAGTAGTTGCAGTAAAGGTTTGGTTCTCTGTAATTTAAAAAAAAAAAAAATTGTCGACAGATTTGAATACAAGCCCAAGAAGGTCAAGCTCGAACACGACAAAAAGGCCAAAAAGAGGAAACACGAGTATGAAGAAGACGAAGATGATGAGGTACGATAAGGCGTCTGTGCATTTCTGTTGTAAATGCTTTGTTGTGTTTTTTCGGGGTTAGACGTGACTTCGTACCACATTGGTTTATTCTGTTGTCTTCGTTGTGTTTGAGGATGTCAAGCACAAAAAGAAGACGAAAGGCAGGAAAGCAACGGAGGGAAAGAAAGCCAAGAAAGAGGAAGAGGAGAAGTGGAAGTGGTAACATCCTTTTGGGCAGTCTGAGAACAGTTAGCTGGTGCAGCATACAACACCTACAGAGAACCTGGTATCATACTGTTCATTTCTCTGATGAGTTGTGTTTTGTTTTTGTTTGTGGTTATCAGGTGGGAGGAAGAACGATACACCGATGGCTCCAAATGGCGCTTTCTTGAACATAAGGGTCCGGTGTTTGCTCCTCCGTATGAACCCTTGCCTAGCAAAATAAAATTTTACTTTGATGGTGAGCCTCGGTGAAAATGACAATGAAATTCGCAATTGATGACGTTTGGATGGAGACTTTAGTGTTTTATGCTTTATTTTAGGAAAGCCAATGAAACTAGGCGCTCCTGCTGAGGAGGTAGCCACATTTTTTGCCAAGATGTTAGATCATGAGTACACCACCAAGGACATCTTCAGAAAGAATTTCTTTAAGGACTGGAGGAAGGTGAGCAGAATAAAACATCAAAAGTATTCGAGCGCTCATGAGCCAACAGAGAGTTTTAAGTTCTCAGGATTTAAACCAGGATGCTGCATTTGTCTCCTCTTATATTTTAGGAAATGACGACGGAGGAGAAGTCGGTCATCACTGACCTAAATAAGTGTAACTTCAGTGAAATGAGTGAGTACTTCAAGGCTCAGTCAGAGGCTCGCAAACAGATGTCAAAGCAGGAGAAACAGGTAGCTTTTCATTCACACTCTCCCGACCCTCAGAACGCTGTCGAATGTCTAAACTTTATTTTCATCCACTCTTCAGAAAATCAAAGAGGAAAATGAGCGCGTCCTCCAGGAGTATGGCTTCTGTATCATGGACAACCACAAGGAAAGGATCGGAAACTTCCGCATCGAGCCACCGGGCCTTTTCCGAGGGCGAGGCGACCATCCAAAGATGGGAATGCTGAAACGGCGCATCAGACCCCAAGACATTATTATCAACTGTAGCAAGTGAGTAACACCATACCAGATACCCAAGAAAACCCCCAAATCTGTCAATAGGCTTGTGTGATCAAACTACAACAAGTTCTGAGGTATACCACCAGGTGGCTCTGTCAAACCACTGGACGTATAGAAATGACATGATAGAGATTGATGAATGAATTACAGGGATAAGATGAGAGAAAGTGTGAGGGGAGGCTCTCATCTAGTCAGCAAGTCACGTTTCAGAATATACTTCACGTTTGTTGTCTTGTTCTTTCCTCCCTATCACTGTGTTAAACTTCTTCTCTCTTTATCTGCCCTTCCATCTCCCAACTATCCTGTTGTGATCGCAGGAGTTATTTATGGACTCAGGGAATAATGTTCCTTTTTATCTCGTTCATTCCAGGCCTGAGGGGTGCGTGTGAGAGATAGAGAGGGCTAATTTGCAGTGGTCAGTTACCAGCAAGAAGAGACGGAGGGAAAAGAATGTCTGTGGCATGTACAGTTTGGCAGATATTCCGCATAGATGCACACACACACACACACACACACACACACACACTGCTGGCACTGTGTCAAAGGTAGCACTTCCTGTCAGAGTATACTGTATCTGCACAAACAATTACACAACCCAGGGTGGACGTGTTGATCTCCACATACTGGCCTTAATCTCGACACTATTGTCTCATAGTTGCAGTGTTTACAGCATGAAGTAAACCCTGGACTGATCCACAGGGGAACATTTTCAAGAAATTATCTTGTGACAAGAATAGTTTTTGTACGTGTTGGAGAATCTTCTTTCATGGGCACGAGGGTAGGAATGCGGCTACAATGGGGTTGGACAACACTGCACCAAAGTTAAAGCTCCCCCACGTTTCAAACACGTGACAAAACTTAACTTAACTAGTTAACTTGCCTCTTTTCTTAAAGGGATTCCAAGCACCCCAAACCTCCTCCAGGCACAAAATGGAAGGAGGTTCGCCATGACAATAAGGTGACCTGGTTGGCATCGTGGACAGAGAACATCCAGGGCTCCATCAAGTACATCATGTTGAACCCTAGCTCTAGAATCAAGGTGCCTGTCCTCTCACACCCTCAGCCTCGAGTGGCCTTCACCGGCCTATTTTACCATTGTTCCTTTGAAGGGAAATAAGTCTGGTAAAAAAGGATTTTTTTTTTTAAACAGTCCGCCCGTGTGTGTTTGTGCAGGGGGAAAAGGACTGGCAGAAATACGAGACAGCCCGACGTTTGAAGATGTGTGTGGATCGCATTCGGACTCAGTATAGAGACGACTGGAAGTCAAAAGAGATGAGGATCAGACAGAGGGCTGTGGCGCTATATTTCATAGACAAGGTGAATAAGATAAGAGTGAAACTTAAGTGAACTGCTGAAATTTACAACTAAAACAGTGTCACCCTCCCCATTAATTGCACTGTTAAACTAAGTTCATAGAATAAATCCAGAGGAAGTGTTTCCCTAATAACCATGATGTGTGGTGGTTCCCTTGTAGTTGGCACTGAGGGCGGGTAATGAGAAAGAGGAAGGTGAGACAGCGGACACTGTCGGCTGCTGCTCGCTGCGGGTGGAGCACATCAATCTGCACCCCAAGATGGACGACCAGGAGTATGTTGTGGAGTTTGACTTCCTGGGAAAAGACTCCATCCGCTACTACAACAAGATACCAGTGGAGAAGAGGGTAAGAAAGAGAATGAGGGAAAAATAGGAGAGGAACATGCAAATAAAGGGAGAGAAAGGCGCTAATATTGTGGCCGATATTTGATACAGCAAAATTGAGAATTTCTGCTTTGATGAGGGTGCTGTTGGGTATGTTTTTGACAAATGTGGAATTTTGTGTCAATGACAAGAAGTTGTTACATTGTGGAAGATGTTTGCACAGCCAGGTGATCAGATTCAGAATGCTTTCACCAGTTCTGCCTCAGAGGGTGCTCTGTTTCCTGCTATTACACACACACGGAAAGTGCTGTTTTCAATTACAAGTCCTTGAGTGGGCCGGGGACTCTCTGCTTGACGACATTTCCTCCTACGTCGCCACTTAGATATTGCAGTAGCTAAAAAAAATCTCAATCTCAAACCAATAAATCACCTGTACCTGCAGTCATGAAAATAAATAAATGACACCCCCTTTTGGCAGAAATGTGATGGTGCACCTATGAGGACTGTTGAAGCCTGCAAAGTAAAATTAAACTGGTTGTGTTACCCCTGAGTCTCTGTTTATTCCTTATCAGGTCTTTAAAAACCTCCGGTTGTTTCTGGAAAACAAGAAACCTCAAGACGAGCTCTTCGACAGACTGAATGTAAGAAATGCAAAAAAAAAAAACATTTCAAATCTGACTTTAGGGCCTCACTGTTAAGTGTTCATCGTGACAGTCCTGGCATTTTGTATTGCTCCTTTTTTCTGCTCACCTTTACCCATCCTTCCCTCCTTTTTATTCCTGTAGACTTCTATTCTCAATAAGCACTTACAGGAACTAATGGATGGACTAACAGCCAAGGTTTTTCGCACCTACAATGCCTCAATTACCCTGCAGCAGCAGCTCAAAGTACTAACCTCCTGTGAGTAACAGCAGCTTCATTCCAAACAATGAATTGTATACAATAAATGGATGCCTTTAAGAAGTTATAAAGCAAGATTATTCTGTTCTCATGACTGTATATGATTCTGGTTTTATGAATGATTTAGCTCCTCAACCATACACTATAGATAAAGATGTAGATGCTGGCTTTTGTGTTGTGAAGATCTCATACTCTCTTCTGACATAAGAGTCGGTGATTTTAAATCTCAGTCTTTTAAAAAAAAAACACATCTTCTCTTACCATATTGGGTTGTTGGGTCAACAGCTGATGACAGCGTCCCAGCCAAGATCCTGTCATATAACCGAGCCAACAGGGCAGTGGCCATTCTTTGTAACCACCAGAGAGCTCCACCCAAGACATTTGAAAAGTCCATGCAGAATCTTCAGACCAAGGTAAGCCAGTATGCCGAACCTTCCGTTCCTTCCCTCTGTTTCGAGGGATATTTTCATCCAGATTATTTTCTTCGCTCGGCATGTGCTTGTTGTGATTGCAGATTGACGACAAACAAAACCAACTATGTGCAGCCAGGAAGCAGCTGAAGGCTGCCAAGGCTGATCACAAGACTTCTCGTGATGAAAAGAGCAAAAAGTAAGAACGCCTGAAACGCTGCTATCCAGTAGGGAAGTGTTTGATTTATTACTTTCATGGTTAACTATCTCAGGCCTTGTTGGGGTGGAGGGCAACAGAACCTTTACCCGTACAGACGTGTCAACGAGTTGATGGCATTGAGGGCATCTGTTTTTTTCTGTCCACCGGTGAAATTCTTCCCTGCCTCTTTGCACCTCGGTGTATTTACGATTCCTTGTGCTTTTTGCACTCTGACTGTATCCTTATTCCTCCCCCTCTGGATTTTTTGTGTCTCCCTTTCACTCTCAGGGCCGTGGAGATGAAGCGCAAAGCTGTGCAGAGGATAGAAGAGCAGCTGATGAAACTCCAGGTCCAAGCCACAGACAGAGAGGAGAACAAGCAGATTGCTCTGGGCACTTCCAAGCTCAACTACCTGGATCCACGCATCTCAGTTGCTTGGTATTTAAATTTGGGTTTATTAACTGCTTACTATTATTTGATGAGAGTTTTAAATGTGGTTTAAAAAGCTGTAACATCAAGTGAGTAAGCCACTTACTTGTTGCACAGGCCCGCTGTCTCCACGGGGCTGGGTGTGCAGAGGGCATATCCAGCTCGGTGACAGAAAGGCAGGAAGTGATCTTGCATTGTAGGAAAAGGAGAAGCAGTAGCAAAAAAGCTAACGGCTGCAGAAGGAAAATAGGAGGAAGAAAAGTGTGTGAGCACAAGAAACAATGGGGTTTGTTTCTGTAAGCTAGGGAGCGTCCCCAAACAGCACTCCTTCCTCCATGTGGGAAGTCGGTGAGGAGCTGTCTGTGGCTTAATACAGTTCCATGCCTCAGAGATGGGGACGGCCCTCCCTATTCAACCCCCCCCACAGCTATTCATGAGAAGTTCATCCTTAAACAAAATTAAACCAGGAATGCTCAGTGCTTTCCCTGGTTGTTTGGTGTGAAGGATGGGGTTCCATCAAACTGGATGGTGCACGGGAACCCAGCCTACAGCGAAGTATGTATGAGAGCACAGGCAAAAGAGATGAAAACACAGACTGCCAACCAGTTCAAACTGTACTGGAAGTAAACGATCTGCATCCCTGCAAGCAGCCGGTGATCCACGTTTCTCAGTGAAGCGGTCGAAAAAGATTCAAATGAGACAGAAATTAGTTTAACAAGCTTTACACTGGTATCTGTTATTTTCAGACTCCCAGTAACCAGGTATCTACAAGTCGGGAAAAGTCTTTGAAACATTCAACTGAGTTTCTTCAACGATGAGAATATCTTAACAAGTATAAGAACTGCTTGAACATGATGTATGAAAATGATTTCTATGTTTTGTAGCCTTACATAAGTGGCTGTGTTAGTCTGCAGTTTTCCTGTGCTTAGCTTATAGCAAAAATGACTGGAAGATCCAAAGTACTATTGTTTTAGAGCTCTCGTCTTATGTTAGAAATCACCCTTAAAAATGTCCAGGATCAGCACCAGATCAAAGCCTCAGCGCTAACATACATTAACAGAACGGCTCATCGCGTTTGAAGTGTCGGCGGTCTTTGGTTCTTTGACCAAGTTGGAGATATCACGAATATCTGACAGCAGTGTTATCTTTTCATTTCCTGGGAAAGTGGCTGCAATTCCACCACTAAGTGAGCATTAAAAAAAGCATACGCTTTTCTTTTTTTTTTAAATCGGTTTTCCCCGCACGGGTGTTACAGGCTACAAACTAACCTCGCCATGGTAACCTGTGAGCGCTCACAAGCCAGAGGGATGTCCTGTTCTGCTCCGTCTTCACTTTCTCTCAGTCACATTTTTTTGCCCTGAACCATATTCCGTCTTTCCTCCCGTCCAGGTGCAAGAAGTGGGACATTCCTATCGAGAAGATCTACAACAAAACCCAGAGAGAGAAGTTCGCCTGGGCGATTGACATGGCTGAAGAGGATTATGAATTTTAACCGCTCTTGGCGTGTTACCTCTTCTCTACCCGGGCCTTTCATTGCGAGGACGGTTTGCGGTTGATGTCAAATGACTCTGTGTGTGTGGTGATTGCAGCCCGGTGACAGAGGAAGCTGAGACTTTGCCCAAGCTGTGATCACAGGTGAACAATTGTGCTGTAAATATTTACTGGTCGTGTACAGGGAAAAAAAGTCAGTCTTGAATTATTTCACCGAGTTGCCAAAAGGCGTTCCCTGTTAAAAAAAAAAACAACCTTTATAATAGTGTACATGTAGCTGCAGCTATCCCACCATAATCCAACCACCATGAACACACGAGTATTATGTTAAACCAGATGAAATGTCCGGAGATTTGTAAGCCATCAGATTTTTTCGATATAGATTAATCTATATTCTCATAGATTAAGTAGTTAAGAAATGTTTTGTTTTTTTTTGGTGGGAGATTGCAAGAGGCAACACGAGAGAGATGATGCTATGATGGATTTCAGTGTGAACGATCGTTGCAATGACAATAAGCCTGACAGCGTGAAGCTTAGCACTGTGCTGAACACATATTAGCTCGCAGAATTTCATCTTAGATCCATGCAGTTTGGGCTTGCTGTTTATTTCAGGGATGTACACATGTTTGTCATTTTCAGTGGCTGTAATTCAGTGTTTTTTTTTTTTTTTAAACGTGTGCTGTACTCATTGTCAACGCGAAGCTCTTCGTTGCTTTTATGCAGCTCTTCTGTGTCAGTTTCCTCAGTTTTACAATGAACAGGGCGTAACGTTGATCTTGGTTACTTGAAATAGCCCGAAGCATACGTTTAGTGTGCCAGAGCTAAAGGGGCCGTTCCCTCTGACTGAGGGTGTGGATTTTGCCAAAAGAAAAAAAAGAAAAAGAGAGCTCACACCGTGTATCTTCGTAGTGTGTTGTTTTTGTATCGCTATGATGAAGCAGAAACTGTCTTTCAAGCGTTTTCTTAATGGGAATGGATAATCTAACTTTTGTCATTAAGATTTCCTGCTCTTTGACCGCGCGTCACACATGGGTATCATGACTTGGAAGCTTGGTTGTTTTGAGCTTTGTAGTCTTCAGAATAAAACATCAGCTTTGTCTTTTTTTTTGTCTTTCCTTTGTCATCTTGTCTCTTCCTGTAAAATGGGTGCTGTCAGAGGGTTAATCAGCTGCAACCAGGGCTCAGGGTCCAACAATCACCATTATCAGCATTATTCTCTACTTTCACATACATTTTCGAGTAACATTTTTGTGGGAGAGTCTAATGAATTTACCTGTTGTGCTTGAGGTAAGTTAAGGTTTAGGGAAAAGGTCTCCATCTTTAAGAGGCCAACAGCAGGAGCTCCAACTGGAGGGTGAGTTATGTAAAGCTCGCGGGTGATCATCAAGGAGCTGTTGAAAGTAGACGAATTACTCCAAAATAAATGCACACTCTTTTGAGTTGTGCAGATGTGAGATATGAGGCTTAAAAGCTAACACTGCAGCTGTTCTAAATATAGTGTAGCTGAAGCTCATAGTCACAAGGCAGTTGAGCAGAATGCAGATACTGACGACAATAAAATAAGATTCGAATAAAAACCGTGGTTGAGTCATGATGGAGCACTTTTGAACATTTCTTTCTGGTGGCAAAGTGCTTCTCACTTATTAAAAAAAACTGTGTTGTTGTCATCACGCGACAGTGCTTGGAATGATTGCTGAGAAGGACAGCAGGGCAGAGACCAGTGGCGGCTCCTGACATTTTTTTTTAGGTAGTGCAATTTCCAGTCTGTGAAAGCTACATCAGAGTGTGCTGTGCGAAGCTGAACCGATTGCACTGATGCAAACCTGTTATGTTCCCACGCAGGAAATAAAATGTCCAATCGTCCAGAAACTCCTTGTCTTCCTTAAATAAACACAACGCAGAGTCGAGGGGTTATTTGGTCTGCCAAATAACCAAAGTGACTCTGCAATTTCCCCCGTTATGTCCATAAGTACCATAAAAGGCCATAGGACTGAGGTATATTAGTCTAGGTAGCATAATTTATTGTAATAATTTTTTGTTATTTTTTGCATAATTTGCCAATCAGTTAATATTACACCTTAACCATTATTTATTTATTTTCCTCATATTGTTTCAGGATTCTATGAAATAAGTAAACACATAAGCTCTTCATTCAATTTTCATTCTAAAGAATGTAATTAATAAGACAGCATATAAATCCAAGTCAAGTGTTTATTGAAGTTTTGGAAAATATGACTTATAAAAGCATAACCAATTGTCAAACATGGTTAAGTACAGCTTACTTTTGGGAGATTTCTCTCTTTTTTTTAAATATAATACTCCACCATTAACAATGAATGTGTCATTATACATTCTGCTATTATTGTCAACATTATATAAAAGATTTAAATCATTACAAGTCAATGATTGAGCACAAAAGGTTAAGTTATTTAGCTACATCAAATACTACCTCGAAAAATAGCAGGGTTGGTGGAGCCCTGGGTTTCATCTTTGCCTCGCAAGGCGAGCTCGAAAATCCCGCAAAATTCTTCCAAACTCCCTTCTCCGCATTAGTACGACGACTAAAGGGTACTTCTTTCAGAAACACTACCGTATTGTTGCACTCGACACTCGCCATCTTCTTCGTAGAATGTTCATGGTCCCGCGCAACAGACATATGACGTAAGCACGTGTTAGTGCGAGCACGTAAAACCCTAATGGAAAATGTATTGGGAGCATGATTTTTGAAAAAAACTGACATACCATTCATGTCAATGGGAGATTTCTGGTGCAAATTCGACCCTGACAGAAATCGCCCCAAATGGGCGTGGCAACACCGGGCGCAAACTTAATCTGATTGGACAATGACATATACAACCAGTTAGCCTACAGTAGATCAGTCCCGCCTTAGCAACTAGATTTAAAAAAAAAAAAAAAAAAAACTCCGTGTTTGGTAGTGAGGCACAAATCGCCCCTATGAAGGAACCGCCGCTGGCAGAGACACCAGGGGCCCCGAGAGTCAGGAGCCTTATGGTATACTTGTGAATGTGAAACATGATAACCAAGAGAAGAACTCCAGACCACCAAAAGGAGACAGAAATGACGTAATTTAGAAAATGTAACTCAGAACTTTCTGCTGGTATAATCAGGGCTCTCGCATTTCAACAAGTTCACATGCTCACACGCCGCACATGCCATTTCTCACGCTGAGAAATGATCAACTTCGTCGCACAGAAATTCTAATGGCCTATACTATAAACGAGTCAATGGCAGGTTTCTGTGCGCTCGTACAGCTCAGAATAGCTCTGGTACAGTGCAGCTGTCTTGATTTAGCGACCCATCGGCAAATCAGAAAACAGAATTTCTTGTTGCGGGGTGAGGTCTGAAATAGCTTTCAGCTGCAAGCACGTGCAGAAGTTGTAGACGAGCTGGAGGTGAAAGAGAACCGTCAGGATCATCAGCAGGTCAAATCTTCATTTATTTGAATCTTTTATTAGTTACTATAGTTTTCCTACTCTTTGTAAAAGACCAATACCTGACGATTAAAGTGTTCGTTGGAGTAGTAGGCCTAAATATTAGTCATCAAGCATCCAAAATCTGCCACAAACACTTACAACAACACTCATACATTTTTTTTGTTTGTTAAGACTTTGCATACCTAAAACAATTTATTTTAAAATATAGCAGAATTTAGTGTAAAAGTGAAGATTTGTGATTTTGGTATAAATGAAAAAAAATCTTTGTTCTTTAAGTAGCTAGTTTATGGCGATGAGATACTGCAAGCCCCTCCCCCACCCCCCCACCCACCCCCCCACACTTGAAAACTTGAGAGCCCTGGTATAATGTATCAAATTTGAAAAAGTGATAATTTGGTGAGAGTTCCAAAATATATAGCGAAGCCGTGTTGGAAACTATTTTACTATGAAAACCCGTGGCGGAAGCTTAGTTTTTGACTCCGGCTCGGATGCTGCTGCTGCTGCTGCTGGTGGTGGTGGCAGGCTGTGGGCTGGGGGTGGGGGGGAAGGGCCTACGCTGGTTCAGTCTGAGAGCAGACAAACTTGCGTAGTCTTGCCACGGCTCTCACTGTCTGCTTGCCTGTCTCTATGGACAGCTGGAGGGTAGAGGAGGAAACTACTGGGATTATTTGCGTCGGGACCGCAGCGCCTTACGAGGGCCTGGCGATGATTTAATCACGAAAAACCAGGGTGCGAGAGGAAGAGGAGCGGGAGAAAGACGACGGGAGCACGAGAGGAGAAAGGAGCAGCCGTTGGAGATGTGCGGTCGGGCCGAGATTTCAGCGGTAGGCAGTTGGAGCACGGGAGCGCCTGCGACGTGTTGTTTTCCAGTTCATTTTTCCTTCGCACAGAAAGGCGAACGGGGAAGGGGCAGGGTAGCTTCTGCTACCCGTTCTTTTTCTTGGATAAGCCCAGCCGTGTCCGTTTCGGCCCAGTCTCGTGTTAGCTCGCACCGGCCCCGTTGCAACGCTGTGAAAATAGCCAGACGTTTCTTGTTACAGCGGTGTCCCACTCTGCTACCATTCTCCACCAGCTGTATTCCTGAAAGGAAAAAAAGAAAAAAAGAAAAATGTTTTCAGAGGAAACTTTGTGTGCTCCAGCAGCAGGTTACAGGCCTGTTGGCCGTTTTTAGGATCAGTGTAAAATCAGATTAAACCTCCCCGCTGCTAGATTAAAGGTAAACTGATGTTGGAGAGAAAGTTAGGCGCTGAGATAATCTTAATCAAAACGATCCCTTCTTGCCACACGGGTTTAGGTTGCAGCTGCCACTTATTCACACCACTGTTAATGATACATCGGTGTACTTTTCCTGATGGGAACCTATACGATTATCATATTGTTTACGTGCACAGTTATAACTGTGCGCTTTCAGCAACTTGTTTCTCCTTAAACATGATTGTGCACTTTGCATGTTTTTCGTTGGATTTGATTCTATAAAGCTTGCTAAAGTATTATGTACATGCTGTCGTATTGCTACGTAGTTTTTCTATAGGGCATATTAGGATGTCATACCAACGTGGCCCAGTGTAATCTGTCCGGTACGATCGTGTACAAACTCACACGAAAGACACAAAACATACAATTTCCACCCTTTAGAATAACATGTACAAATGTTATCTCCATGGGTGTCATTCAGAGGAGATGAGTGAGCATTTAAAAAAAAAAAAAATTCACTTTTGTTCCGCATGAGTTGGTAGACTGAGTTTTCACCAATTCGAATTGAATTTGATAAACGTTTACATTTCAGGCTTTTAGTATGCATTTATACCCATTTATGTTCTTTACCCCCCCTTTCCTCCTGCTGTAGGTAACCCTGTCTAGGCCTGGACTGAGCAGATTGTTCTGAGAGGAAACGGATAACAAACGGGGGAAGTGAACATGGCTGGGACCTCTGGCTTCTTTTCCAACGGACCTGTTCCGTGGATGGATAATGACACAGAGATGAACAACCTGTACCGAGACCTGGAGGTGGGCACAGTACTGACTCTGTTTTATTCTAAGAAATCCCAGCGGCCAGAGAGAAGGACTTTTCAAGTAAAGCTGGAGACCAGGACTATTATCTGGACTCGGAGCACGGATAAAATAGAAGGAGAGAGTGAGTAGCTTGCAAACAAAAACACACGCACACACGCACAGACACACACACACACACACACACACACACACACACACACACACACACACAGACACACAAATGATATGTCTAAGAACTGGTTTTAAAATTAAAGACGTAGTCTATGTGTCAGAACTGGTTAGTTACTTGAAATAGAAATGTGCAACTTCTGAGTTGCGTGACTGGCTCATGAAAAACTTTGCCAAGCCCTATGACCAGCTTTCTTTAGATTTCCCTAAAATTTACATCCTGGAAGGATGAAATGAATGTCACATTTTTATATCGCATAGATATGAATAGTGAGGACAAGGCGTTTTTTTTTTTTTGTTTGTTTTTTTTTGAAGATTTTTATTGATAATGTAGTGATGAAAGCGAAACAGATCGGAGCCATAATTATCCCTTTCAACAGGTAAAGCAGTCTAATGACAGGAAATATTTAGTCCTTGAATGCGATGCAGCCACTTAAAAACAGAACAAATCAACAAAGCTCTACAATGATATTACTGTGAAGCATTACCCCCCCTTTTTTGTAACAATACTGCATCTTGATAGTTGTTCTTGTTCGTGTAGTTGAAAGGGGTCGTTGTATACCTCAGTTTGGATTTACCGTGTTCCCAAAAACGCTCAGACGCTATCTGTGAAATGAAATAAAAAAAAAAAAAACAGTTTTTGCCAGCAGCACAACACCCTCAGCACTTTGGGAGCCAGTTGCTATGATATGGAAATCCAAATCTTTTCTATTCTCGTTTGATGGGTGTTTGGCATTGTACGACTGCCTGAAAAGGTTGTAATCTGAGATTTATAGATGGCACTCGGCTTTGTAAGCACACACTGATGGGGCGCTAAGACGACTATGTTTTGGTGCGTATGAATTACAAAAGCGGACCAGTGATGTCTGAGCAAGGACGTCTTGTTTTGCAGCGACATGGCGGTGCCCCTAACACACTCATGATCAAATGTTTGCTGATCAAGACAGGACATTTTGACTCGGCACAGGCACAGGTGTATTAATAATGAGGGCTCCGTTCCACTTCTGCTTCCTAACAAGGATCCAAGCTCAAGTATTTGCTTTCACATTTACTGGAGGTCACTTCATCATCGCAATATTCAACAATGATATTGCGCGTCACGGTCTTCCCTAATATTGCGCATCCCTAGGTGCGAGGCTTCAGAGCTGCGCTTTTGACGGCATCAAAAGCGACAGGATTCTCACCCCTCCAGTTGATTTTCACGGACCTCTCTTTTCTTGGCTCCTTGAGCTGCAGCTTCGGACCTTACCGAGGCCGGATCCCTTGCCTTGAACAAATGCGTTTCAGGGTTCGTATGGCCATCCACTACCCGAATGCCTGGGGAAATATCTTCCACATCAAGAGAGTGGCTCTGTGGCAGTAGCCGTAACATATTGTGTCTCCTTTGTTTGTTTTTTTTTGTCCTCTGTTGCTCTGAGCAGCTCCTGTCTCACACTCAGCCCTCTACCCTCTCAGCCCGTTGTCCACTTTTTAGTATTTTTCTTTCAAAGAATACACAGTGGGTTGGTCTGGGCTCAGACTTTAGGGTGACATTAAACTTTTAATGGCGTCTTCACAGATGCTCAGGTTACCCACAGCATGTGCACCGACGCACGATCCCAGATGCTAACTTTGTGCTGCGAACAAACAGGATGGATCTTCCTGCTTCGGCTCCGTGGAGGCTGCATTTATGATGCCCAAAGATGATTTCAACTTTTGATTTGTTGGTTAGTTTTCTGCTTCGCGGCCATCCATCTTAAACGTCCTTGGTCTCTGAGAATGGGAAACATTTCTGGATCTTGTTTCCCTTTTCATGGTAGCATTTCAACTTGTGTATCCGGAGCAGTGTTCAACGGTTCTTCAGTAGGTTTCTAAAGCCTGTGCAGTGATCTATCACTATGGAGTTGCATCTGTTTTTGATAAGTTCAACGGCCTGATTATTATGGCCATTCATTGTTGGGTTTTTGATTTAGTAACTTGCATACAGATCTGACCCCCCCCCCCCTGTATTTTTTGGTGATATTACGTTTTGCAGAGTATAAAATCCATAAAGTCTGTCGTTTTGCGTTGAGAAGCATCCTTTCAAAAACTGTTTTCCCACAGTCTTTCACAGAGTAGAAACCTCTTTTTCACCCCAAAAAACCTTCTGATTTCTTATCTTTCTGCTATTTTCTAGTAGGTTTTGAATCATTTCCAAATATTCTATATTTCCAGTCTTTGCTTTTATTTGCCATTTGCCTCTACTTTTTACAACCGGGATCGGAGCATTATAGAGCAGGTGTCAGTATCAATAGAACAACGGCTGTTGTTTAACGGCAAATTAATCACATGTTGGATACAATTAGATTCACAGTCAGTAAAGGAGAAGAGAGAATGTCATCTGGCCCTCTTTTGTTCCATTGATGGGAATTTACTGTAACTTACAGTGTGTCTAGCTGAGGACACACAGGTCTTCAGTGAGTTGTTCAGTCGTCTGTCTCTCGCATAGCAGGATGCCTTGTGCACAGCTGCACCGTGTTCCGGATGCTACAAAAAGAGCACGCACCAGAAAAAAAGAGAGAAAGATGGGCTTAGTGTGTCGTGTGTGTGTGTTTTGATTTATCTATTTTTTTTTTTTTAACACAGTATCATCTCGTTGCAAATGAAGGGTTTCATACACCATGAGCTCATGGCTGCAATTTGATACTCCTGGAGAGGTGAAATTGGCTGAGACTCTTTATTAATGCACACGGATAGAATTTCAGTTTTTTTTTTTTTTTTTTTTTTTTTGCTGGAAGTATGTCATCGTTCTAAATCGGTCCGGCCCGGCATATTTACCCTTTTGTTGGAGGCAGCGAGAGAATGATAACCCAGAGCCCCGAGAAAGGGACCGTGTGTATTTTTGTTGTTTTCCCATCTTCCCAACCATACAACTCAGTGTTTGTTAGTGCCTTGAACATGATATTAGTGCAGTAATGCATATGTCTGGCTTGACAAAGCAGGATGTGGTCTCGGGGAATCATTGGCAGTAACAGACTGGTTAGATGCATAGAGACAGCGTGTCATAAACATAAAGGGTCGGATAACTGACATGGACAATCCAAGCCTTCGTGAGATGAAGTAGTTTGGCCCCAACTCAATTTTTGACTGTCTGTCGAAAGAAACTGTTGTGTAACATCCTGCTGAGTATCCTTAAAAATCTCAGGAGCATCATACAAATCGGCTGTAGAACTTCAAGCATTGATTTGACTTTGTGCCCCTGATCAAGAAACCCTATATCTCAGCTCTTGGGGTCAGCCTGGTCATCAGGTTCTTTCTAGTTTAGAGGCTCCTCTCAGAGGCATTGAAGTAGTAGGTACTTAGTTATTTCTGTTAAACAGAAATGACTGATATATGACGGCATGTACTGTAGACACCCGACCGATAGTTCTTGTCTGCACTGGTGGCTGTAACTTTATTATCTGTGGTTGCAGTAAGCCAGTGTGGGCAGTGCTGCATATGAAGGCTCAGAATTGCTGCATATGATTCACAAAAGACTTGCATCATGGTAGCAAAGTACTTTGATGTCCCTCTGCTCAGTTGGACCTAAAAAAAACAATAGCTGTATCCAGCAATAGCGGTTATAAAGTTAAAAGACTGGCATGTTCATTTTTCAGATGTAGCAATCAGTGCTTTGGTTATTATTCTTAAAAAAAAAAAAAAATCATTACATTTAACGGAAGCTTGCGCAGTTATTAAACTTAAATGAGATGCAGAGGAGCATCACGTAGTTTTACTGTCCTTTATAAATACATATCAAACAAATATTGTGTGTAGACTGTCAAGCACTGTCAAGTGGCTAAAATACACACACACACACAAAAAAGAAGACATGAGTTTATGTTGAGGAGTCATCACTGATGGTACTCTGTGCTCTGTCTCTGTTAACTGAGACAGGTAGATGGTTTTACTCAACAACGGGACTCCCAGCTTTTCCCCTTCACTGTAAGTGATGATGACACGTTGTGACTGCAGAGCTGATCTGTTAATACCACAGCATGGCAGTCCAGGTTTTAGACCTCTGATGTTCGGTTTAGATCAGAGAACAGCGGATCCATCAGCCAATCGCCAAAAAAAAATAAGCGGCTGCTCTGTGAATGATGGATCATACGGTTTTCATTTTTCAAGCAGAAAGATAGATTTTCCAAAATAGATTTTTCATCTTTTTATTCAATATGATTGTAACCTCAATAATGCCTTATGAAATGAAACATTGATCCCGCCTCAGATGTTGCACTGTTGCCTGCCAGTTTATATACTAATTGAGTCCGAAGTGGACAGGTTAACGTATGTATAAAAAGAAAAAGGAGTCTCTTTTGAACAGAAACCCTCAGCCTCGTAAGGTGAGATGTGCTGAGGTTTTAGAAATTTACGAGCTGTGTGTTGTTGTGGAAAGTGTGAATAAGAAGTTTCATAGATGTTTCAAACAAGATACTGAGACTCTGTGCCCTCCGAGTCACGATGGGTGCGAGTCCATTTAGACCTGCCTGCGCCTAAGATCTTCTGTTAATGTTATCAGTTGTGGTCTGGAAATGCCCGGAGAAATAATTGGGTTTGAACGATGAGGCAATCCTCAGGGTGCTGTCGTCGTGGACGGGATTACTTGCACACGTTCGTGGAAACTTGTCATCGTCCTGACCCGCTTGTTCCATAGCTCCCGCAAAAGACACGCACATGTATTCTCACCTTGGGCTTCTGATGTCACTTCGAGGTGATGCTTTGTTTTTCATTTATTTATTTCTTCTTTTCGCGCACCTTTCAGTTCTGCTTATTTGTAAGAAATGTAGAAGCAAATCGGAGGCGCATCAACCCTCGGGCAGTAAATGTGGCAACATGGTGGAGAACCTGCCTTTAGGTCGATCCATCAAAGGTTTTAACACTGCAATGTGAGCTACTCCCGTTTTACATTAAAGCAGCAACGGTAGCTTAATGGTGTTGTGTTGATCATAAACACAGCTTTTTATTTATTCTGTTGTCTGTGGCTATCATGATCGTGAAGTTTAGCTGATGATTACCTGCAAAGCTCCGACTCTTTATCACCTTTAGTTATTCATTCATTTGTAGTCTGTGTGTTTTTAAATTAAACTGTCACAATTGAAATGTCTGTCACAATCACTGCAATATGGTACTCTGCTTACCCTGTAGTAAACATTTCCCTCCTTTGCAAACAGCCGTAAATTGTAGAGATGGCACGGATCCACATTTTGATACTGATGAGTTCCAATCGTCCTTTTCTTTTTTTTAGTCCTGCAGAGCTCACACTATAGCTTGGCTCCTACTAATTGTTTGTTTCAGACTAAAGTTCTTCCCGACTGAAGTGCCTGAATGGCCTCTTTTCTTTATGCAATATTAAACTTTTTTGAAACATTAGTTTGTTAAGTCAAAAAAACAAAAAACGCCCCAATTGAAAATAAATTACATTTATTGGCATCACAAATGCCTTTGCTTTTGAAACTGGTATTTCGTTCTCAGTAGTGCTGCCAAGTTATGCGTACTTGAAATGTTGCGTGAAAGGAAGCAGGAGGAAGTGAGGGAGTGTGTTGCAGGATATCTTCTCTCATCTCTTTTGGTAAGGTCGCATCTCTGGCCATCTCTTTGTTTCCTGCATCTGTCAGAGATGGCCTCCAAATATTTTGACTCAAACGACTAAAGGTGCCATCTAACAGATCAGCCTGTCAAAGCTGTGCTGTGCTCTCGGCGGATATCTGCTGGCCCTGGTTGCTGGTAGAGTAAACTGAGACATGATGTATGATTAGCGAGCTCAGCTTGGTAAGACTGTGTGTGAAGACATCGTTTCTCATGCTTGAGAAAAGCACATGCTCACCTATACGCAAGTACAGATGTGGTGTGTAGGCGACAAAAGCACAGGATGTGTGGTTCGGGGGCAGGAAGAGGAGCAGGAGCTGAAATAAATGTGTGTGTGTGTTTGGCAGGAGAGCCCCTGCTTTAAGTCTTCAACTGCTGCGACTCTAACACTGCTTGAAACCCGCTGAGCCTCTTTACAGCCTAAACACTCGTAAAGATTCAGACTGCCCTGTGAATGGCGTCAGGACAAACCTTTTTCAGCTGTCGTTGTTGAAGATGAGCAGTGCAGCTACCTTGTGTAAAAACATATCACGGTATTATCTTTCTGAATCATTCAAACCATTACACATGCTCATCCCCACGCCTAAATGCACGTGTTTATGATGTCCGTGGACACGACTGCAGAAATGATGTCGGTCAACTGGAAGATATGTTACGTGTCTTCGGTTTTATCTGCTCAGCCTTTCTGTTTTATGTTGTAAGGGGAATTTAGATATTCTAACATGTCGTGCGTGCACCTTTTGAGCTGTAAGGTTATTGTTGGCATTGGTAACACACTTCATGTATGAGATTAGGAATCACTTCCTGGGAGGCTTGGAGCTAATTAATTTTCTTTGTTACGATGAAACCACGTTACACAATTCTCTCATTTCGGTATCCCACAGTTTGAAAATTTGACGGATTAGTCCTTTTCTGCACATCGTTACCATGTGGTTACCGAAGGATTATTGACATTATGATTGTGTCGACTTCATTCATATTGCCCATCTGTTCTTTTTTCTTTTTTTTTTGTTGGAAGTCTTGCGCTCACCGCTGTATGTTTGTCCGTCTCTACAGTTGACATTCGCGAGATCAAAGAGATCCGTCCTGGTCAGAAGTCCCGGGACTTTGAGCGCTATGTGGAGGATTCTGCTGCTCGGCTCGATCAGGCTCACTGCTTTGTTATTCTGTATGGCACAGAGTTTCGCCTTAAATCCCTCAGCCTGGCAGGTACGCACACAACACCCAATCTACATCTTTTTAACGCTATCAAATCAAGTTAGTCACGTGTTACTGTCACTGTTTTCCTCAGCAACATCTGATGAAGAGATGACCATGTGGGTGAAGGGGTTAAACTGGCTTGTGGCTGACACACTGAAGTCCCCAACCCCACTTCAAATAGAGAGGTAACATTTATCCAAATACACGTCGTAACCAAAGCTCAATGTGGTGGAAAATGGTTTTAATGGACACAGTATTTTCCATCGTGAGTAGATTTTTACATTCATTTGTTTTAACCCATTGAATCTATTGGTCCTCATCTTTTAGGTGGTTACGCAAGCAGTTCTATGCAGTCGATCGCAACAGAGAAGACAGGTAAGCCCCATCGGTTACGTTTCGTTAACTGCTGACATCACCACCAAACGAAACATCAGTGAAATTCAATGTAACGCAGTTGTTAGGCACAACATTTGTGTGCGGTCTACCATCGGCAGCAAGTAGATTTGCTCCAGCTGGCTAGTAGGTGTTTGTGAGGGTGCTAAGTTGAGGTGCAGTGGAGGAACTGACCCCTTCGCCACACACCAGCCACTCTTCCTGCGGCAGGAAACAGGCTGCAGAGAATGGAGGAGATTTGCAGAGATGTTTGTCTGTTACATCCCTGTCTTTGTTCTGTTGTGAGGGTATTGTCATCTCTGGCCAAATCCCAGGCTGTGCAGTAGAAGTGAAGCCATAACGCCTCAACAGAGCATGTTTGTTTGCAAGGTTTCAGGTTGCCGTGTTGACCATAGAAATGACATTTGGCCTGATTCAAGAGTATCTACTCTTGCGAGTGTTTGCGTGTATTGTGTGTGCGCACCATGTTGGTGTTGAATTTTTCTTTTCCACTAAACGTTTGTATGCGTTTAGGATATCCTGTAAGGATCTGAAGAACATGCTGAGCCAAGTCAACTACAGGGTGCCCAGCATGAGGTTCCTCCGAGAGAAGCTTCCGGTACTGTCCTTCCACTTAACCCATTCCACTTCACCGTGCAGCTTTTAAAAACTGAATATTGGCGATTTATTATTGATGTCTTTTATAACCCCACCCGATGTTTCTTTGCAATGTTTTCTAGGACTCGGAGCTGAGGAATGGAGATGTGCCCTTCAGCCAGTTTGCCCAGCTGTATCGAAGCCTTATGTTTGATGCTCAGAAAAACGTAAGTGCAGTCATTTTATGTTTCCACAGATAGTCCCAGCACTTTCATCCCACAATACTCTATCTGATGCCCTGCCAAGGCCCACTTCATCCCCCATCTGTGTGTTCTCAAATGGCTGTAAGATCAATATAGACCAGTTAAAACGCACCAAACCCCTCTAGTGGAGGCCATTAGGACACACATACACAGATGAGCAGGCAGGCTGGGGTCAGATTAAATGGATGACCTCAGTGCCCTCCCTCCTACCTACAGGAAGTCTGTTACCATTTACATGAGCAGCGCTGCACACAGCACTGCGATTGATTAACTGAAAATCTCTGTTTTTGACTGCTCTTCCAGATGGAGATCCAATTTCTACAAAGGTAGGTCAAAACTACATGCTCAAATATACACAGGGGCTCTTTCTTATGTGTTGAATGTTTAGCTACTAAAGTGAAGCAACTCTGTCTTTACCAGGTTCACTGATAGATCAGAGCAGAGGATCTCCCTAGAGGATTTTAAGAGCTTCCTCCTTGACTCTCAAAAGGTAATTCTTCGGTCACTGAACAAATTGCTGATTCTTCTCATTCATGTTGTCTAACCCATGTGCATTTGTTGGTTAATGAAGGAACTGTGGGCCACGGATAACAACAAAGTTCAGGAGTTTATATTCAACTACCTGAAAGATCCCCTCAGAGAAGTGGAGCAGCCTTATTTCCATCAAGATGAGGTACGCTTTCCGCCACTCTTACTTTATTTTAACCCATTTTCTTTCTTAATTTGATCTTTTTCTCAGGTTTTGCTAGCTAATGGAAACACTCTAAATCTGTTTTTGCAAGTCATTTTTTCCGATGGCCCCCCCCCTGTGCTGTCAATGTAGGTGGGAGGTGCTCAGACTTTGACATCGATACCCGTGGACTTGACGTAATTCTAATTCCCACACAATTAGAAAAGGTTACTTACTGTGACTCTGTTTGACAGTTCTGCAGAAAGCGGGGGATGCTTTGTGGTCACCCTAAAGTTGTTATTGACAAAAAAAAAGAAAAAGAAGAGGAAGCTGGTGCGGCACAGCCTGCAGGTGATGGTGCCGTTCTGTGCACATGAATCTGTCAGATAGCAGGTTAAGAGACCCTGGCCATGCTGGGAGTAGTATTTCACCAAAGCTAGAAAAATATCGCAACAGAATGTGCATTATTGTTGGCGCGGCCTTCACTGTTGTACTTTTACATACTTCTCCAGATTGGATGGTGAGGTACGTAAAAGTAATGTAGCGCAGTGCTTTTATGTGATGATTGGGCAGCTAATACCACCACCTATCTGACTTAAAGCCTCAACTCTCGATTGCTTTTGTAATGCACGCCGTGAGTCGCAGCGCTCGGCATCACAACAATCCAGTCTGCAGCACTTTCTGGTGGAGATATAAATGTGATTGGTGAAATGAGAAAAACTTTCTACTATTTATTTATTTTTTTTAAATGATATTTTAAACCAAAGGGTTTCCTCAGGTATTCTCACCGTCCATATATGTATTAAGTACCGTAAATTCCCGACTATAAGCTGCTACTTTTTCCCAGGCTTTGAGCACCGCGGCTTATAATGCGGTGCGGCTAATATATGCTTTTTTTCTTTTGTTTTCATGCCGCCAAAAACGTTTTACACCGTAGCATTAGACCAATACAATTAAGGAATAGTTCACAGTGGTCCAATGAAATTGTACGATAAATCAAACACACTTGCACTACTAAATTAT
The DNA here is from genome assembly GCF_027942865.1 of Odontesthes bonariensis. Lineage (NCBI taxonomy): Eukaryota > Metazoa > Chordata > Actinopteri > Atheriniformes > Atherinopsidae > Odontesthes > Odontesthes bonariensis. Next base: position 22,133,703 of record NC_134515.1, read on the forward strand.
TGTAAATCGCAGAAATGCGTATGATGCAGCTTTTAAATTGAAGGCGATCAATGACTTTTCCTGGTAGGCTACAGTCTTTTTTTTTTTTTTTTTACCAGCTGTGTTACAGGCACTGTTCGAAAAAAGAAAGAAAAAAAAAAAAAAAAAAAGCATTTACCACGTATTTGTGCGTTACCGATAGGTATTTAAGATAAAAGTGTTGCAGTGGTAGAACTCTTGTTAGCGGGCAGATAAGCCTATCGCAACTTACATTGTGGCGTGGTATTTGAATTCAGTCAGAGGGCGATCGCAGAGACAGACACGCATGTCTTTGCTCTGCAGGAGGAAAGTGGAGCACAGAAAAACCGTCACAGGGAGAACATGCAGACTCCTAACAGAAAAGCCTCAGCCGAAGGTTTGAACCCAAAACCTTTGCCTGTGAGGCAACAATGTTAACTGCCGCTGAGCACTGTGTGCAAGTAGGATTCTATGTGCGTATAGCAGTTGAAATGAATGATTTCAAACTTTGTTTGCAAATTTTTCAATTTTGACGCTTTCGAAAAGTTGTGCTGGAGGAGGGAAAAATCGAAAACATGCAGGGCAGTGGGTCCCGAGGACCGGAATAGAGAAACACTGAGCTAAACTAAGATTGTGTAGAGCTCCAGATGAAGCTTTTCCGTACTTTGACCTCCATGGAAATTTTTGGAGCACCACTTGAATCCACGCAACACATTCATGTTTCACTTGAATCTACGACTGATAACAATTTACAGAGTTTAGTTTTTTTGCTGTGAAGGTTAAAGCCACGTGTTTGAGTAGTGTTTTGAGAGTAGATGGCAAAATGCATTTATCCTTTAATGATGATCCCTTCCCTCAGAGTAAACGGTCCGTTATTATTGCTTTAAAAATGCCTGTTGCTTAACAAGCATTTATCATGAATGAAGGTGAGATGAAATAAGTTGAATATATGTGAAAATATTCCATTGCTTGCTGATTTTAGAACGTGGAGCCTATTTGCAAGCCGCGCTGTTTCTACTAGTTACAGAACTGATTCACGATGTCTCCTAAAACGATCGCAAAATGTGACTAAATGGTCATCATCTAAACTCCTGTTTTGAGTTACTCAGCGAGAAAAGTTTGGGTTAAAACGTAAACAATGCAATCCTTGTGGTCTAAGGGGCCTTGTATACCAAACTGACAACTGGGCGCGCCAGCGAACGTCTGTCTGTGTGCATAGTCAGCTTTGAAAAAAAAAATAAAATAATAATTCTTGTCTTATTTTGCTGATTTAGCTTGCGGAAGTGGAATTGTGTGTGTGAGAACTCTCTGATTTGATAAATGACAGCAGGAGGAAACGGCTCACTTAACGTGTCAAGTCTCTTATCATTTGTCATCTTCATTTGCTTGTAAAAAAAAAAAAAAAAAGCAAAATTTTTACAACGAGATGGGCGTGTGTTTTGGATTCCAACTGATAGCCATGATTCAAGAGAAGCAGGCTCTGTATGACATTACTGTAAAATGCAAAGCACGTGTGTTTTATGTTTACGTCATCTTCTCTGTCCTGCGTAGTTCCTCTCTTACCTGTTCTCCAAAGAGAACACCATCTGGGATTCTTCGCTGGACCAAGTATGTCCTGAGAATATGAACAACCCCCTGTCCCACTACTGGATTTCCTCTTCACACAACACGTAAGGACAGCGGGATGGAGGGCATGCACACATTTTGCTCTGCCAAGTGTAATTGTGCCCTGGGAAAGCTAAAGCCTGGCATTCTCTCTTGAAATCTTTACCCAAACAAGGCGTTTGAACTGACTTCATACATCAGATAAAAGTGCAACGATTAACAATCGAGTTCCAGAATGAGATCTAGGCTGGTAGTTTGCAGGAAAATGTATTTTTCCTCCTATTGAAAAGTGTGTGAAAGGCAGTTTGAAATGATAACCTTTTGTACTAGATGTGAAACAATACTCATTGGAACAGGGATGTGAAAATTTCCCATGTTTCTGCGGTTGCGACTGAATTGACAGACTGAATAAGTAGGAAGTATTTATTCCCGTCAACAAAAGAGAAAGCGCCCTTGTCACATTGTGGTATCAGAATTATGTATCTGTGTGGGTGCGGTGCAGTCCCTGACATGTGGGTCTTTTGGAGAAACTGTCAAGATGTGACCACATATTGTTTGCTTTAATGCTTTGTGCTTGTTTTTAGCTACCTGACGGGAGATCAGGTTTCCAGCGAATCGTCCTTGGAGGCGTATGCTCGTTGTCTGCGGATGGGCTGTCGCTGTATCGAATGTGGGTAAACACACCCCGGCACACACACAATAGTTTTACCCACTCACACTGAATAACTCCCACTTGACTTTCGACCTCATAATTACCTTTTGTCTGTCACAGTTCTACTTTTTCTGCAGCGACTGCACCCTATACACACACACAAACGCACACACATGCTATTGGTGTGTATTGCTTTTAGGACCGACTCATGTCAAGCAGGTTCCTAAAATTAGAACTGACTTGCGGTTGACTGGATTTACTGTAAACACAAGTAAACAAACCCGTCAAACGTCGTAGCACTGGAACTCTGCTGTTGCTCATTCCTGTATGCTTACTTCATTCTTCCAGTCAGTGTGAAAGATAAAAGGATATGACGCGTGTGTGTGTTTGTTTTTCAGTGGACTGCTGGGATGGTCCAAACGGAATGCCAGTCATCTACCACGGACACACCCTCACAACAAAAATCAAGTTTAGTGACGTCTTGCCCACCATAAAAGAGCACGCCTTTGTCACATCCGAGTGAGTCTCCATGAGTTCAGTTTTCTTTTTATAGGTGTTGGATGTGATAAGATGGTGAAAAGGATTACAAATAAGGATGACACATGAAAAGAAACAATGTGGACAAGCCACTGTGACATCAGTCATTATTGTTGTGTGCGTGTCAGAAAATAAGATCAGAAAATCAAACTGAGACACAGATAAAGGGGATTTTTCTTGGAGGTTGCAACTCTTTGATTGCTAATTTGCGTTTTTTTTTCCTTCAGCTATCCCATCATCCTGTCCATCGAGGACCACTGTAGTATTGTGCAGCAGAGGAATATGGCCACCTACTTTAAAAAGGTGTTTGGGGATATGCTGCTGACCAAGGCGGTGGATATCTCAGCAGATGGCCTTCCCTCGCCCAACCAGCTCAAGAGGAAGATTCTCATCAAGGTCAGCGGATGCGTGCAGACATAAGAAATAATTTCAATACCTTTGGAATGAAGATTATCCGGTTATCCATGTCGTGTTTCTGACTTTATTTCCCTTGGTGTTCCTCTGTCGGTCCTCCCTTCTCCTCCCATGATCTACTGCAGCATAAAAAGCTCGCAGAGGGCAGTGCCTATGAGGAGGTCTCCACCTCCACACCATATTCTGAGAATGATATCAGCAACTCTATCAAAAATGGCATCCTATACTTGGAAGATCCCATCAACCATGTAAGCATGCTCACTTTATTTGAAATACTACTAGGTTCCTGATGAAAGAAGGTTTGAACTCAAACCAGTGACCAAGAAATCGTAGCCCACACGATTAGGTGATGATAAAGACACATATTCATCTTTTCTGTTTATTACAGTTTGTTTTGGCTGTGATGTCGTGGTCCACTGATGTGGGGATTCTCTTAATGTTTTATTCTGTTGTTTAAACAAACTCATCCTCCCCTCTTCTCCCTGCAGGAGTGGTACCCTCATTTCTTTGTCCTGACCAGCAGTAAGATCTACTACTCAGAAGAGACCTCCAATAACCAGGGTAACGATGAGGAGGAGGAGCACAGGGAGGTCAGTAGCTGCACGTGACGTTGTACCTAACTAATATCTAATAGAGAAGTCGAGCAGGTTTCTGGCAGTTTTGTTTTTGTATTCGGGGTTCTGCATGATGATCTGCGGATGAAGGGAGGACGTAGTTGTTAGGAGGTGGCCTACAACGCAACAGTATTGAAGCTGTTGCCGTTTAGCAAATGTGGACTGTTAAAACGCTGCAGTGGTAAGTCCACTAAATTCTCCCTTTCTCTTGCAATTTCCCAGGTGTCCAATGGAATGGACCAGCATGTGACCGAGAAATGGTTCCATGGCAAGCTTGGTGCTGGACGGGATGGACGACAGATCGCAGAGAGGCTGCTGTCCGAGTACTGCCTTGAGACTGGAGCTCCTGATGGTTCCTTCCTGGTCCGGGAGAGTGAAACATTTGTTGGAGACTACACGCTATCTTTCTGGTGGGTTTTGTAATTACAATATGTGCTGACTCTCCTTTTTTCAAGTTTACACAAACCTCAGCTGATAGTCTTGATCTCTTTTCAGATAATTAATAGGAATAATGCACAGATACACTCAGAGCAGTGTGTTAAAAGTTAACACGGGGTACAGTTTTTCTTTGACTTGACCTGTTCAGAAGTAGGACACAGTTGCTTCTAAAATTGCATATCTCCCATACTCAGTTTTCCCTCCGTCTCATCCATCTCTTCCATCTTTGCAACAGGCGTTCCGGCCGGGTGCAGCACTGTCGTATCCACTCCCGGCAGGAGGCAGGCAGCCCCAAGTTCTACCTGACCGACAACTTGGTGTTTGACACACTCTTTGCTCTGATCAACCACTACCAGCAGGTGGCACTGCGCTGCAACGAGTTTGAAATGAAATTGACTGAGCCGGTGCCTCAGACTAATGCCCACGAAAGCAAAGAGTGAGTCTGCAGGCATTCACGCAGTTTTTGGAGAGAGTTTAAATGGAAAAAGGTTCCCTCGTAGTTATCTTCTGTTTTTATTTTGTTGTTTATCGTAGGTGGTACCACGCCAGCCTGTCCAGGAGCCATGCAGAGAACATGCTGATGAGGGTTCCTCGTGATGGGGCTTTCCTTGTCAGGAAGAGGACGGAAGCCAACTCGTTTGCCATTTCTTTCAGGTAACTCATTCCTGCTGTTCTCAGTACGTGACACTTGTTTAGCTCAAGTCCTTTACATGTACCTCCTATTTTGATTCACCTCGATATGTGTAAAGTAGGATAAATCTCGGAGGACTGAATTGAATACCACAAGGAAGGTTCTTAAGATGGCTCTTCTTCACAGGGCTGAGGGTAAGATCAAGCACTGTCGAGTGCAGCAGGAGGGTCAGACTGTGGTGCTGGGCACCTCTGAGTTTGACAGCCTTGTAGACCTCATCAGTTATTATGAAAAGCACCCTCTGTATCGCAAAATGAAACTACGCTATCCCATCAATGAGGACACACTGGAGAAGATTGGCACTGCGGTGAGTACCACACTGTGCAGTTGATAAAATATTGAATAGATATTAGCAAGCAAAAAAATGTTATCTGTTGATAGTTCAGTCAAAAATGAAATGAAAAGACCTACTAAAATAATGTGTTGTCCAACAGGAGCCAGACTACGGGTCTCTGTATGAGGGCAGAAATCCTGGATTTTACGTGGAGGCTAATCAAATGCCAACTTTCAAGGTGAGCGTGCAGCACTACGAGGTTCGCATATAGTTGAACTCCTCACCACTGACACTTGAACTTGCAAGAAATCAGCTGTGAATACATGCATCTTGTCTTTCCAGTGTACGGTGAGAGCAATGTATGAGTACAAAGCCCAGAGAGATGACGAGCTCTCCTTTACCAAGAATGCCATTATCTCCAATGTAGACAAGCAGGAAGGAGGATGGTGAGTGACGGGAACAGGAAGTAACTCTTAATAATCCATATAGACTGATGATATTTGTTTTGTTCTTGATTTTGTTTTTTTTACTATTTTAGTGTGAAAAGAATTTTAAAGCTGCAGTGTTGGTGGTATTTCCCAAACTAAATGCCTTCTCATGCCTGCTTGTCACAGGTGGAAAGGTGACTGTGGAGGGAAGAAGCAGATGTGGTTTCCTGCAAACTACGTGGAGGAGATCAGTCCATCTGCAGCAGAGCCTGACAGAACTGTGAGGATCAAACCAATACCAGCAAATTTAGAGTTTATTTCAAATTAAATGAATAGGCCTGCCTCCTCCACAGGGAGGTCAGGCCTTGTCAGTCAGTGTGTTGATCATCCGCTCTCACAGGATAGATGGTAACATGGACAAGAACTGTCACAAGGGTGACAACATCTTAAATTATCATTTTTTTCTGTTAAAGCAGGAGATGACAGAAAACAGCCCTCTGGGAGATCTGCTGAGAGGAAGCGTGGACTTGTCTTCCTGTCAGATTGGTGAGTTGCCCCTTCACTTCCTGTTTGACTTTGCTGCAGGGCTGCAGAGCAAACAGTCACCTTAGCCGAAGGCACCGTTTCAGGCTGTCGAATGCATGCACATGATCTCCTAATTGAGAGACTCCGTCACTCCCGTTTCCTGTCTTTTTGTCCAGCATCGGCCTCCTTTTAAATTCATTGTTCATTATTACATTCTTACATTTCTTACATGTCAGTATCTGATATGTTATTGACATTCTCTGGTTCAGTTAGTACACATTAGTATTGACATATGCAGTCATACATACAATGCAGTCCTTTGTAAGTGGAGATGATGCCCCAGGCTTTGTTTGTGCCTTTAGGTGGCTCAGTGGCCCCATCTAGTGGCAGTCTGGGAAAGGTTCAGCTAATTTCCCACCAAAACACTTCAGTCCAAGGTTTCTTTCACACGACCACTGACAGAATAACTCTGGCCGATGCAATTGTTTCCTCTTGGAGAAAGTGTTGACGCGGAACTTTTGAGGCCGGGCTTCTGCTTTTCTTACGTGTACAACAGCAGACTTTGACCGCAGCAGTCAAAGTTCAAATTATACTAACCTTACACTTTGTTTGCCTCTGACATTTTGAAACCATCTTCATTCAAATTTTAGGTGTCCAAGAGGTTTAGAGACGGATTGTGTATCCAACGTTCCAGATGTTTTCAGATGTTTTTTTTTTTTTGTTTGTTTTCACTTGTGTTACTTCACTTTTATTCATTTGTGAATTAATTATTCGTTTGTTCATTTCACTTCTGTTGCTCATTTAAACAAAAGCATAATAGGGGGCTCCTCTTCTTTCTTTTATGTTCAGTTGTGCGTCCCGAGGGGAAGGGCAGCAGACCTCACGTCTTCTCCCTGGTGCCGAATATGCGCATGGGCCCCGTGCTGGATGTGGCTGCCAACAGCCAAGAGGAACTCAAAGAATGGTTGATCAAGATCCGTGAAGTCACCATGACCTCAGAGGCCAAAGTAAATATACATGCATCTTATGTCTGAGAGGAAATGCACTCATACCGCTTTCATGCCGCACTGTGTTCGGTGTTAATCGAGCCCTGTGTTTTCCTTGCAAAAGCCAGAGTATGGGAAACAGTGACTGGAGAGAGCAACAGAGCAGTGAGCACATATGATACATGTCATTAATGTTGTTCTGCTTATCCTCAGTCACAAACTACAAGCTGTCTGGTATTGTTCTAGTATTGTGATTGTATAGTCGACCCAACAGAGCAGTGGTTGTTGGGGAGAGAGAAAAATCTTGGCTTCAGTTTGTGAAGTGATGTTTGTTGCTGTTGTTGTCTCTGCCCAGCTTGAGGAGGGGAAGATGATGGAGAGGAGGAAGAAGATCGCACTGGAATTATCGGACCTGGTCATCTACTGTAGGCCTGTGCCATTTGACGAAGAAAGTAAGGATTGTGCTCACTCGCTGGACCTCAGTTGTATCAACAATTTATTTCCATTGACGTAACAAATGAGAACATGTTCAAGCCCCATGCACAAGGGTTAGCTTTATTCTTTGCTTTCACCTTATGCAGAGATAGGCACAGACCGGGCATGCTTCCGCGACATGTCGTCCTTCCCCGAGACCAAAGCAGAAAAGTACGTGAACAAGATCAAGGGGAAGAAGTTTCTGCAGTACAACCGACTACAACTGTCCAGGATCTACCCCAGAAGCCAGCGACTGGACTCCTCCAACTATGACCCACTGCCCATGTGGCTCTGCGGGTCCCAGCTGGTTGCGCTCAACTTCCAGACAGCAGGTATGTAACTTATTTTCAAAGCAGATAAAACAGACAGGAGACCTTTGTGCTCTTTATATTGGTTTACCCTCCTCATCTGTTCTTTCCACTTCCACATGCAGACAAGCCCATGCAGATGAACCAGGCCCTGTTCATGCTAAACGGAAGAAGCGGCTATGTCCTTCAGCCTTCCATCATGAGGGACGACAGCTTTGATCCCTTTGACAGAAATACGCTACGAGGCATTGAACAAGTCACTCTTGAGATAGAGGTACAGTAGAGAGAGGATTGGATCGTGTGCATGCAGATGTACACAATGCAAATGGTTTCAGACTGCCAGGGAAGCCTTCTGAGCGGGATGTGGGAAAGTAGAACTGTAGAGGCCACGGAGGAATCCAACACTCACTCTTTAAGCCCTACTGACTGCTTAGGGAGACGTATGGGAAGGATTATATTAGACTCGAGATAATGATGGAACATTTTTTTGGGTACTACAAATAGTAAGGGAAGTTTTTTTTTAATTAATTTTTTTATGATATAGCAAATTGATTTCAACTTTTTGTCCCCCAAATTAAATGAGTACTAAATGTCCTTTAGCCATTTGTGATGGGACTTTCTGCTCTGTTTGTATTCAGCATTCTAAATTTGACAAAAATCCAAGTATGTGTCTCATATCTGCAGCGACATGTGGGCTGGAGGTGATGGTTTAGGTGCGAGCATGTTCCTTTGATTAAATACATGAAGTGTGAAGTTCTTAAGTCCTTATTCCTCTTCCTCTCTTCTGAAGGTCTTGGGCGCCCGGCACCTTCCAAAGCACGGACGAGGCATCGTTTCGCCTCTCATTGAGATTGAGGTGTGCGGAGCGGAGTATGACAGCGCCAAGCAAAAAACGGAGTCGGCAGGTGAGCGCCGCTTCAGTTTCAACTAGTAAAGGGAAAATTGCAGCTCGTCAGATTTCAATGGGAAAGAAAGAGGAAGTTTTGAAACCTTGAGTTTTTTGGTTCCCACTTGGGTTCAAATGAAAAGGCTACCTGGGGCTGGGGGTTTCGAAGGATAAAAAAGAAAATGGGATGAATAGGCAGGACCAAGACCATTAAGAGCTTTGTAAACCTAAGCCTTAAGATCAATTCTGAAGCGGACAGTTCTCATTAATCAGTGTGCGAGTACCCCAAACACACTTTTTAATTCTATTTTCTACAATTAGTATTTATCCTTCCGCTGTTAGCATTCTATAGTTGGCTATTTTTGTGCTCATTTATTTCAACATCAATATATATAAATGAGATGTATATAATATCAAGTAAAGCAGCTGTGTTTTTGTTTCTGTTAATGTTTGATTCACTTTTTATTTTGGAATTGGTTTGATGTGGGCAAACTGTATGAGTGATATATGCGTCAATAGATTGCCAGAGGACTTGCTCCTGATTTACAACAATAAGCTTATATGTTTTGTTATGTTTTATCTCCTTCGGTTTCTGATGGAAGGAGATATGAGCTGAGGCAAAAAATAAGGTTTGAAAAAGGTTTTATATCAGGATGTTTATGCTGTTGTTTCACGTGTAAGGCAGCGATGAGTACTTAAAGTTTTAGGTGCAGTTTTTCCTGTTGGCTTGTAAGTCATGGAAATGACAGGAATGACTCCGATACTGGGCGCATAGTTTACATTTCCATCTTTCTTGCCTTTGTCCTCACTAGCTGACAACGGTCTGAACCCTACGTGGTCGGGAAAGTCGTACAAGTTCACCGTGTGCAACTCTGCTTTCGCCTTCCTGCGTTTTGTGGTTTATGAGATTGACATGTTCAGCGACCAAAACTTCTTGGCACAGGCCACGTTCCCCATTCAGAGCCTCAAGACAGGTATGTGTTCAGATGTATTCTCTGTTATACAAAGCTCGTTACTTCTATTAGGGCTCTAATTCAATCGTTTTGCTTCTGTCTCTTGCATCGCACCAGGTTACCGGTCTGTACCTCTAAAGAACAGCTACAACGAGGATCTCGAGTTGGCGTCTTTGTTAGTCCACATGGATATTGTCAGAGGCAGGGTGAGCTACCGTTCTGTACTGACTTTGTTGTTCTAAAGCGGCTCAGCGATCACTGCACAATCAACAAGCTCTTAGATGCAAAGCAGCCAAAGCATCAACACCTCAGCAAGTCATGTGGTAACCGAAGCACATGCACACCACATCTTTTCAACTGTCACTTGTGTCTGTCATCCTGATACATTTTTCTTTTTGATTTTTGTATAAGATTACAGACACGTGGTATCAAGTGTTACTAAAGTGTAGGAACAGCCATGCTGATTCCCTGTGCTGAGTGAATCAAATATATCCTTACATTTACAGCACATCAAATGGTATCACTTCTCTTTTCTAAAGTCATTCTCTCACATGAAGTCCAGACGATATTTTCAGAATGACAGCTGGAGTTGTGTGTTCACAGTACACATCTAGTAAACGTCAGGGAATTATCGGCCTGTAATGTGTTCTTGCTACTTCAAAGGAGTTGGCACGTCTAGAAAACTGGAGAAGGGCTCCGGTGCGAGTGTGAAAAACAAATGGTTTGAAAATGTTGCTTTTATTTTTGACCGCTTGTGAAAGTTCTCCTCTGGTTCTTTCAGGACGAGAACGGGGAAGTTCTGAGCCCGTTGGTCGCAGTCGGGGCCACATCATTGCCGGCATCGGCTCAAGTTGCGCGGGAACGCTTTGGGGAACTGAGCTCAGTGTCATCCTCTTCCTCCAGCATGTCTCCTCTGCCCCAGTCGCCGGCTCAGGCCATGGCCTACAGAGGGAGGGAGGGCTCCTTTGAATCCCGCTACCAGTCCCCTTTAGAAGACTTCAGGGTGTCCCACTCACTCACTTACAGAAAGTAAGTGAGTGGTGTGATGTTTTCGGGGTTGCACAAGCCCATGCAGTGAGTTTTGAGGGCGTAGAAGATGCCAGACATCCTTCTGTCTTTGTCTTCACTTCAGGATAATGCAGAGGACCAGAGTGAGCGGAGAGAACCATGTCTAAGTCCAAGCCAATAAGAACTCATTTCTGTCGCAGCCCCCCCCCCCCCCCCAAATCCTCCCCCCTCCTAGTTCTGATGATGTCACTGACTGCTGTGACCACTGTTTCCATGGAAACACTCACCACCACTTTGGCCTACATTTCAGGCAGCTCTCCCTCCCTCCATTCTTCAAACCCCTCCCCGCCCGCCCTGTGAGAAGGAGAGACTCGGACACTGGAGGGGCGGGAGTCGCTGAGAGGAAGCACGTGGCTGCGGACAGGAAGACGAAGTGACATTCGCAACAGAACAAAAAAGCAAAGGCTGAAAAAGTTCCAGCCCTGGACTGTGCGTTTTACGGGGCAGATTGTAATCTTTTGTGTTTTCCATTTGCACAGCGGCTGCTCAGTTTGGAGGCTAAGAGGAGGAAAAGAGGAGAGAGAGAGAGAGAGAGAGCAAGAAGAGGCATCAGTTTGAAACTGTTTCCAGTTAAGTTTCTTTGCTCGTCTCTTTTTGGCGTGTATGAATCTATATATTTATTCCTGCTGTGCTGTGGGCCGGAGAACAGCAGCAGCTGACCTGCTCTCAAAGAGCTCCTGTCTCCATCTTGTTAATTATTGTAATTATTTAAACCTTTAAACATTCATAATGTGACTTTTTTTTTTTTAATGTTCGTGTAAACTTGAGGGCTCTCTACTGCTATTTTTAACGTCTTTCTTCTCTGCTTTGAGGAGGACTCTGTGTGCCTCTAGTTTAACTCGTACCTTAAATCTAGAGCGGCGTTGCATTGTTTAGATTTTTTTTTTTTTCTTTTTCTTTTAAGCATCAGGAAGAAGTCATAGCCTGTTTGTGTCGGGAGCAGTGAGAGACCAAGCCACATCTGCACATTTACACCCTTTTTATTTCTAACTTGCATTCCAAAAAAACCCAAAACACTGCACATCATTCCGTTGCTCTGCATTCACAAGCCAGTCTCACACAAAAACATCCGTCAGTCCAATGATCATCACTGTGTGACTATGCGAGACCAGGGATAAATGTTAAGCCGAGAACAGGTTGTAGTCAGACTGGATTCGTTACCGTGTTCCTTATTATCGTTATTCTTTTAAGTTTTAAATGCATCGACTACCCGTGAAGGGATGGTTCACACAGGGGCTCAGGGCGGCATTAACACCACAGTCTTAGTGGTTTGAAAGGCATGAATACTAGTCCTATTTGATTCAGGAAACAAACGTTTCAGTTTTGTCACTGTCATAAATAGTGTAATTAGGAAAGAAAGAAAAAAAAAAGCGGTAGTGGAGATTGTATTACAGTTACTAATTACTATTAACTATGCAGCCCAGTGTTTGGAAGATTTGTGATGCATTGTTTTTGAAATTGGATCATTTTAAGTCCTCTTTACAGTGTGATACACACAGCCATTCCCATTCTGAACACAGATGTAGGCCGACGGTACAAATAAACTTGACTGTTTTAATTCCAGCCGGTGTGTTGACGTGATTTTAAGGGTCCTAAGCAGAGGTGTTTACTCTGAGATTCGTATAGATTTTGTCAGAGTACTTTGAAATGATATTCAGTGTTGCTGACCATCAGGTGTGAGGGTTTGAATAACTGGTGCAAGACATCACGCCATCTGGTACAGTTTGCTGTACAACAAGGAACCTTTTTTTTTTCTTTTTTTGTCGTTTGCACTGCGGTCACGTTTTCAGCAGTTTTGCCTCGGCAGCTTTCCAGACACCTGATAGGATTTTAAGAAAGCTAGCCTTCGTATGGAGCCAAATTGCCACTGCCCACAAACTTCTCCCATATTAATTGTGCAAACAATGCAAAGTGAAAATGCAAAATTTCACAATTCTTCGTCAACTTTAGACGCTTTTTTTTTTTTCAACATTAAAGTTTCTTACAATGTAATCGAGACTTGCTGTCGGTACAGTGCAGGGAGATTCAAGTCTCTGCGTTTGTTGTGTGATTTGGGAGGACCAGTCCAAGTCTAGAACTTTGTATCTGCGGCTGATGGATGATAAATGCGAGCACAGACGGAGCTTCTACGTGAGCCATGGTGTTATCTTAAGAGGTATGAATCTGAAACAGTGTTTTCCCCTGCTTGTTCGTGACGACTATATGATGTATGCTCAGTATTCTCTCTGTCTGACCACGGGGACTCAGTTAAGCCATAAGGTATGATTTTAAAGTATGAGCAGGGGCAAGAGTGATAACTTGAGGTCACTTCAGCATTTTTGTTGCATTAATCACCTCAAAATTTGCTCCCAAAAGCTCTTTCGTGATGCATGTATTCCAACTCCAGCGGTTGATGAATGGTCTTTGCGCAGAGCTCGCCCTCCAGTGCAGCTTTGCCGGCCTATCTACGGATCTTCATGTGCCTCAGTCTGCGAACACATCGCATTAAAGCCACATCCTCCACCTGCACTGCTGTGGTGTACCCACACAGGTGTTATCACTTACTGTGACTGCCTCTCAGCACTGTGTGAGCATGTACAGACCATGTCCCCAACTCTACAGATCACTTTATTGTACCTGTCAAAAAAAAAAAGAAGGAATGCTCCCACCGATGCGTAATGAGGTCTAATCGACCAGAATAACTAAGAAGACCTGTGTGGGTGCACAGAGCTTTTAACTGTAATGTCTTTTTTTTTTTTTGTTGCTTTTAACAGGCTCATTTACATTTGCCTTCCTGTAATGTGCCTAAACAACAGAAGTATACATTTTAATTTTGCCTTTCATATGAAACATATTCAAGCCTGAAAAGTAAATAAAATACTCACTGCTTTATACAACTTTGTCTTCTGTATTGGGAATTATTTGTGCATTTCTGAGGTACATGTGTGTATGCTAGTCCCCCCCCCTCCCCTTTTTTTCTCTCTATCACCGCTTCAGATACTGCACCACAGGAAATGAATGCTTTAGTTTCAGTCTGAGATGTGTGAACAGCTCACTGTAGAGTTGTCTCTACAGGATTAAAGGCTGAATATTAAGTGTAGCCTTCTGTTTGGCTCATAGTGCTGCCTCATTAAGATTTGTAAATGTATGTCGGACGTTTTTATTTTTAGCCGATTTAAAATCTTACGCTTTCATCGAGGGGTCAAATCTTGCTCGTCAATCTTTTGGCGGGGCAGATTTGGCTGGAATCCCGCCGTTTTCCCGAGGCTGCTGTGCACCATGACACCCTATGATTGGCCAAAGACTCACAGCCACAAATGTATTACATTCTGTTTATTCTGCAAATACATTTGTAAAAATTGTACATCAAGCTGAAGTATGGAACTCTAGTTTAAGTTCACAGTTCTTTTACAGTCAAATTTATTCAATAAGAAAGTTCCATTAGAAAAAAGAAAATGTGCGTACAGGTCTGTGACAAAGAAGCACTTGATGCTACAACATACCACATTCCATACACTCTAGCGCATGGTGACACTTTTTCTGCTTTAGACACCACAGGGTGCTTGCTTGCCTTCTTTGGGTGAAATAATTCCAGATGTCTTCGCATACTGAACGACTTCGTGTCCGACTCAAGCCGACTGGAAACAATAAGTGAGAACAAAGATGTGCTGTGAACGGCTGAGCTGGCGCATCTAAAGTAAGCTGCAAATATGAAAAGCAGGAGCATGAAGACAAAACAACTGAGAAATGAAGGTCATCTAAGGCCTCGGCAAGCACCCTATAGCAGAGACTTGTGCATTTTTCCGTATCCCAAAACAAATAATGAGAAAGGTCCGAGCCCAACCCCCACCCTGATCAGGCACCAATCTCCAACGCACTAATACTTTCTTTTTCTCCCCTCAATCACAGCTGGCAAACATGGCAGCACTACGCTGTGTGCCTCGACCACCACATCCTGCCCCACACCTCGGTCTGGGAGGTGTCGAATATTGGAGAGGTTGCTGGGTGTAGCAGAGGCCTACACGAAACAGCAGGAGGAGGGGACGGCATGGGGGAGCTCGTGGCTTTAGCGTCCTGCTCATGTGGCGGGGGAGGTCATGCCTACCTCTAGGGGTGGGAGTAAGAAGGAAGAAAGGAGGGAGGGAGAGCCGGATGGGGATGAATTCAAGATCCATTTCCATCCAGTGATCCAGTTACAAAACGCATCTGCCAGCTTTTAGTCGGACTCCCAGAACAAAGACCACCTGCATTGTGAACTCCTTCCCCACGCAAAGACCTCTTCAATCAGTTCCTGTGAAGACAGAAAAGAAATAAGAAGTCTGTCCCTCTCTTCACACTCCAAAAAACATTTATAGATTTATATCATCATCATACAGTGTACTGGTGTCAGATGTATATTTAAGTCTGAAGTAAATATCTGTCACAGCATGACGTTCAATACTCATAATGACATGATTGTAGGTTCCACCTCAACACATTTGTATCACCTAATGGACAACTACAGAAACAACGGTGGTGCTTCAGCTCGGTGATTCACTGTAACACCCAACCTTCCTGCCAAAAACGCTCAAGCCTCTTACTTGTAATTTGAATATCTTCAATTTTTGGACCATTAGCCTCTCAAACAGAGTGGTTCAATTTTTCCTTGGCCTTATAATTTCTCTGTCCAAAAAAAAAAAAAAAATCATTACACTCAACAGCAGAGCATTCATTTAGATGGAGCCCCTTTGGTTCACAATAGGTTACATTCCCCACATTGTCCATCTTAAAGTGGACAGCGTGAATCATGAAAAGTACCAGGCCACACATAAAGATCACCTTTAGTAGTATCTGCAGTGCTGTCAGTGTTGGCCTCCTCTGCCTCTGTTGCAACACCACACACTGACTGCTCCATTTTCTCCTCCGTCCCGCCTCCTGGCTGTGGCTCCAGAGGGGAGGATCCAGTCGTCGGTAGCTCTGCTGCTGCCACTCCTGGTATAACTGGTCCCGTTCCTGTCGTGTGAGCAGCTGCCGGTTTGCTCTCGGGCTGATTCGCCCTGGTAGAAAACCAATGGCGCACCAGGTCCGTCGTCAAACTGCTCGTCTCAGCCAGCTCCTGCAGCTGCGAGGCAAGCACAAATCGATAGAAAAAGGTTTTGTCAATTTCAGATGCAGCTGAAAGTCGACACAGAACTGAATTTAAAAGGAAAAAAAATAATGAAAAAAGCTGGAGGAGAGGTGGGGCACGGGAACACGTAGGAAGACATGTTACATTTTGGTGGCAATGTGGATCTCCTTTAAAACATATACACCGCACACTAAATCCCCATGCAGTATCCTTCAGACCTGTTTAATAAATATATAGCTATCCAGAGAAATGCTGAAAAAACTCATATATAACTACCATTTAGTTCTATTAGTTTTATAAACTAAAAAAGATAATCCCAATGAATACACAGTTTACAACTTTGTCAGGGATAAAACAGCCTGACCTCCATGTAAGGAGAACAAGCAGGCAAATGATTTACCTGCACACCACGAGACATGAAGCAGCTGCACAGTCAGATAGAATACAGTCATCTGCTCATGACAGAAATTGTGTGCTTATCTCACTGTATTATCATCCATTTCCAATGTCATACTGTACATTTCTAGGTAATGTAAATGTGTAGCGCATTTTGAGCTTTGGACTTCTCCAGCCGCACATGTAGATTATGTTTAGACGTTTTCGCTCCGAGGAAAGTGGAGTGCAACTTTTCTCCGAGTTCAGAATGCAAGAGTATTGTCTAATGTCTTCAAATATCGTTCTCAATGAACAAACAGGCCCTTTGAGTCTTACAAGCTGCGACAGTTCT
Organism: Odontesthes bonariensis; assembly: GCF_027942865.1. Taxonomy (NCBI): domain Eukaryota; kingdom Metazoa; phylum Chordata; class Actinopteri; order Atheriniformes; family Atherinopsidae; genus Odontesthes; species Odontesthes bonariensis. The sequence continues at coordinate 22,150,366 of NC_134515.1, forward strand.
GACAATTGAATTCTGTCAAAGACAAAAAACTGTTTCACAACAACCACAGAGCTTCCTGGCCTTTGACACATAATCTACAATCATTGATGAAGCTTGATGAAATGTTCTTTAAGGGAAAAAAAAAAAAAAAAAAAAAAAAAAATGATGGTTAGGAGATAAGACTGAACGTGATGCTGGGAGTTTCGTCTTTGTGGCTTAATACTGAGAGAGCCGTTATAGCAAAAGTTTCATACAAAAACATTTATGGAGACAAAATCTTACAAAAGCAAAACAAAGCCACACTAATCTAGCAAATAAAGAAAATAACGTATGAAAATCACACAAGCTGCTGGTTGATTGACTGAGCTGCCTCTGATCGCAACTTGGCTGCACTCACGAGGTGAAATCTGTTGTTGAGTTTCAGTCATTTGCTTATAAGCCCCCGAAATATCTCCTGCTTTAGAGAAAAGCAGTTCAGAATACGCATCTCTAAAAGCGTAAAAAAAAAAAAAAAAAAAGAGTTTTAACAGAAAGTTTCTGTATGCATTCTCTCCTACAGTGACTTTCTGTTATTTGGAGTCAACAAGCAAATCAGGAATAAAGCGTCAACACTATTTGTTGTCATCAATACCTGCGTCTCTTCCAGCATGCCATGGAGGTCGAGGTGGGCCTGGAGGATCTCTGTGGTCTCCTGCTTCAGTTCCTCCTCCAGAGCCATGTTCTGGTACTCCTCCAGCCATTTCAGCTGCCCGTTCTTCTGCACGTAACGACAGTCGCCAAACCAGCGCACCACCTCCGGTCTGGGCAGCCCACTGCCTGAGATCAGTTCGTCATACTGAGAGGCGCTGGGCCACTGGGTCCGAGCGTAGACTTGTTTGAGCAGGTGCAGCTGCTCTGCGGTCTTCTTGCCTCGGACAGTTGTGGGTTTGGGAGAATGGGATGTTTTTGGTGCTGGGGTAGAGGTCTGGGGCGGTTTGGAGGAGGAGCTCAAGTTGGGGCCCAGGGAGGAAGCAGGTGTGCTACTGGATTGAGGCGATGCAGTGACATTATCCAACCCTTCGCCCTCTGGTTTGCCACTGGCCTCCGTCACCTTCAGCATCTTCAGATTTATCTTAATAGGGTTGACTTTTGGTTCTCCGGAACCATCATCCCTCTGTCTCTGTTCTCCATCAACCTCCATCTCCTCCTCGTCATCTTTCAACACCTGCTCTGCCTCCTCTTTCTTTTTCTCCACTGCGACTCTCTTCCTCCTCTCAGCAAACCACCCATGAATCTCCCGTCTGGTCATCTTGGTCTCAGATCGCAGTCTGTCCACTTCCTCTCCTGATGGGTCAGTGTTCTGGGCAAAGCTGGTCTCAAGGGCCTTAACCTACGTATATGTAAGAACAAAGTTAATAACTGACAGGAACACGCAACAACAGAGGAGAGAAGTTCAATCAAGAAAATAATTTAACAAATAAACAACAACCAAAGATTCTCGACTAAATGACTGTACCAATGCGCCTTAAAAAATAAAAGTACCACAACTGATGTGGATGAAATGGAGATATCATCTTCCTTATTCCATCATGGCTTCGGACTAATTGAAAGCCCTATAACGGCTTTATCTCGTGGTTTCATCTCATTAATGGCTTAACACACAGTGAGCTTTGAGTCTCACCTGGTGGGGTTCTCGCTCCTTGTACCGGATGGCTGTGAAATCCGGTGAGGGTGGTCTGGGAAATCGGCGAGAGGGTGTGGTGGGAGAGGTGGGAGTCTGTGTTGCAGATGGGCTCAGGGGGGCATTAGGGGAGCTGTGCTGGGCCGTTTTAGCGACAGAGTTGCTGCGACTTTCTGACAGATCCACAGGGGAGGAACTGCCAGTGACGGCGCTGCTCACAGGTGTACTTGAACTGCTCCCTGCACCAGAGGCAGGGCTGGGCTTATTCTGCCCTCCTGTGCCGGAACGTGTGCCTTTCTGGTTGCGGAAGTGGTAGCGCCGGTCACTGAACCACTTGCGGACCTCTCGCACCGTGAGACCAGTCAGTGCAATGAGGCGGTCCACCTCCTCCTGGTCGGGAAACTGGCTCCCCTGAAAACTGTCCTTCAGGGCGTTGAGCTGCTCCTGAGACTTCTTGCCCTTGTAAAAACTGGGGTCCAGGAATGCGTTGACGGGTGTCCGAGAGCCCAGCGTGCCGCCGGGAGGAGCTGCAGGAGAGGGAGAGGACGATTTGGAAGCAGGGGATGAAGCCTCCTCCACTTTGATGGTTGGAGATTCTCTGGCACAGAGATCGACATCTTCTGTGCTTGTGCTAGTTGGGTTGCTGGTACCATTGGTATCCTTACTCTTCTGTCCATCACTTCCCGTTTTGCTGTCGCTGTTAACAGCTTTGCCTTTCGTGGTTACTTTGCTGTCGCTCTGCTCAACGCTGGTGTCGTTAGCTTTGCCGACATTAGTGCTTTTAGCACTCACATGGCTGCTGTCACTGGAGTCTGCGTTAGCGCTACCGTGTTTACCACTGATGCTGCTCACCTTAGCATTACTATGATTACTGCTTCCAAGACTAAGGTTGATGGCACCAGCTTGGCTACTGCTAGAACTACTAGTATCCCCTCCCCTGCTTTTACAACTATTACTCCTGCTAATGATGTTGCTCCCTGCACTGCTGCTGCCCACTGTGCCCACCACCATGCTGATGCCTTTGTCTGCCATCAGGGCTGCAGCAGGTCGGGCCTGCATCATGGGCCGAGCGGCTGCCTGGGGCTTGGGTGTGACAGCCAGGGCTACAGGAGCACTGCTAACCTGGATACCATTGGCCACCACAGGCTGTGTGACGATTACCCCTCCCTGGCTGACGAGAGATCCCTGAAGAAACTGAGGGATCCCTGTGGCCCCTAATGAGGCAGGCAGGACTGTGAATGTGTGCTGAGCGTGGCTTTGGTGACTCTGGGTCCGGTTCTGTGAGGTGGCGGGTGCTGTCTGAATGATGGTGTTAAACATCTTCCTCCTGGCCTCCTCTATCTCCTCAGGAGACCAGCTAATGCCTTGTTTCAGTCTCTGAGCTGTGAACCAAATCTTGATCTGCTCTTCTGGAAACTTGGTGACCACAGTCAGGTAGCAGAGCTCAGCCTTTGTGGGGTATGGGAACTTACTAAATGAGGTCTTCAGGAAGGAGGAGTCGTCCATGGAGGCACTGTAGGTGGGGATGCTGCTCAAAGGAATCATTACCTGGCAAAAAGTGGGAAAAATCATTGCAGGAGATTACTAACTTTATATCAAATCAAAACGTCCAGAATAATACTAGGATACAAAAACACCAAGTACCTTTGGGAGGTTTTTTGAGGATGAAGGTGAAGAAGCTGAGGAAACACGTGAGGAGGCTGTGATTGGTGCAGAGTGGTGAAGGCTTCTGGTTTGAGCTACAGAAACCACCTAAAGAGATTTTAAAAACATGTAATGAAGGTGCGTTAAAGTGATTAAAAAAAAAAAAAAAAAAAAAAGTAAACTTTAGACATAAAAACAGACTTAAGACAGCTACAATAAAAGATAACATGTACCTGTGTGATGGGTGTCTTTAACATCGGTAGTGCTACAGAGCCGTTCACTATCTGGATCGCTGAGGGCAGTGTGACCTTACTTGTTCCATTGTGGACAATTGTAGGGACATGTGTGACTGTCACTGAAGCAGTCTCTTTTCTTTCAGTCTCTCTTGGTGCAGAGGTAGAATGTGGATCTGAGGACAGCTCTTCAGAGGCCGGGTGAGACACCACAATCCGTTTAGCCTCCGATTTGCCCTTTAGCATCTTCATAATTGGGGTTTTGGTGATGGAAATCTCGCTATCCTTGCCCGTCTCTCCCCGGCTCACTAGATTCTGCTCTACAACTACCCTCCTGTCCCTTTTTCTCAGATGCAGAATGGTGTTCAATGTGCTGGGGTGAACCCTGGCATTGTGAAGGGCCAGCCCCTCAAACTTGGGAGCCGAAACGCCACAGCTTATGCAAATGAAGCTGGGGTCTGCACGGAAGTCTGGATGCCCGGTGTATACATGATCCAAGAACAAGTTAAGGTCGTGAGTTTCAAAATTACAAGGCTTACATGTATAAGTGCCTGCACCGTCCATATCGGCATCCCCCGCCTCTGCTTTGAAAGGCTCACCAGGGTCTAGAAGGCTATGTCTGTGACCTCCAGAAATCCTGGACTGACGGAGGAGAACAGGAGAGTCCTGCTCAACCTCCTCTACAGGGCGTATAATCTTACTCGGGATCATACAAGGCGTAGAGGACTTCCTCTTGCTGGCCATGGTGGGATCACAGGGTAGGGAAGGCTGGTCAAATGGCTGAGAGCAGGGCGTGAGAGAAAAGATAGGGTTCTCGTTCACTATAGACCAGGCATGGAGTAAGGAGGATGGCCGAGCTTCTCCATGAGTCCAAGTGCTTCTCTCTGCAGCTTACAAGAAAATCCTGGGGATGAGAAAGAAAAACATGTTTTGAGTACAATCAAACCATCAATCAACCATCCAATGTGACACACCTGTACATAATTGAACGAGTTTGATTGCTGGAATTTTTAAGAGACAAAAGGAGAAGATGGGAGAACTGCATACAGAGCAAACGAGGCAGCAAAAGCCAGTTTCATTCCAGCTAGAAAAAAAAACAACAAAAAAAGCGGGTGTGTCCAGGTAAAGAACAGCTAAAACATCAACTTCGTAGGTAATATCAACATCTTGTGGAATATCCCTTAAAAAAAAAAAAAATAAATCCAGATTTGATCTAATTACGCCCCCCAAAAAAATAATCAAGTCTCCTTCACTTCCCTGCCTCATGAAACTCAAGGCTCTCTCTTTCATGAGAGCTTTCAAACAAGCTCAGTCTTCTTCTTCACTACAGGCTTTTTGGGAGAGCTCCTGTCCTACCCCCTTCTTCTTTCCCCTCCCCCACACGACTCTGTCTCACTTCCCCATTTCAGACACACCCCCACAGAGACAGAACACTGTATTTTTTAATCCACAGCCTCTGTAGCTACACTAAACACCTTTAGAAAGGCTGCAACAGAAATACCCACTTGTGAATGTGCTGCTTAAGATAGAGTGTACTTGACAATTGGGCAAGTGGGTGGTTCAACGGATGTTCCTTAAAGATGTGTTCTCGCCCAACAGAGGCACAGACAGCATGGATGCAAACACACCTGCATAAGAATGCACGGCTTAAAAAGCTCACTACACCTCCAGACTTATTGTCTTCGACAAAATGGCGAAGCTTCCTGTGGAGGGCTTTGCTCCTCCCTCCTTTCCCCCCCAACTCAGAGGCAGTGATGCAGTATGGAAGGACGGCTCTAGGGCAGTTACTCCACCAGTCACTCTGCCCCGACATGACACCTCACGCACAGAGCAGCAGAAGCTCACCAGAGGTTCAACATCTGAAAGACTTCAACAGCAAAATCCAAAAAATCTCAAAGTCCAGCCCACACCCAGGCAAAGATTATTTACTTACAATTCAAACACAAAATCCTTCCTTTCTGGTGTGCACCCCGAACCTGATCTGTCCATACTCAGAGCAGCTCCATGCACACATCAAACTTTCCAAGAACTAGTATCAAAATTACACAACCTTTGGGTACAAGACCAGTGCCGCACCATCATATCTCCGTCAAGGTGTTCAGCCAACCCAAAGCGTTCTCACTTGACAAATCTACTCTCCTCTAATCAAATAGAACTATGGGGAAATGTTGTGTTACTCTTGTACCTTCAAATGGACACGTAAATCCTTGGTTTGCCACACAAAGGTCATGGTACATTAGCTCGGAGTCCAGTTAACCCCCACAGGGCCGGGGGGGCGACAGAAGGTAAAAGGAGTTCACTATGCTGCAGTCAGAGGCCAAAATCAACCCTGGTCTCAGATTTAAAAAATAAATAAATGTCATGCTTTGCATATCTTGCTAACAATAATGAGATACCCAATTAAATCAGTGATGGAAAAAATAATTGGATTCTCCTCTTTTTTTTGAGTAAGACGAGCGCATCCCTCTCTTTGGATCCGAGAGTGAAGGGTTAACAAGCAATTGAGGTTTGCTGCTGTGAGGGAACGCGATGCCCCTCTTCCCCACTCTCACCCCCCCTACAAAGAGTAACTGCCCTTGGCTTGGGCCACTGTGCGCCCCTCCTACTCCCCTGCCATTCAGTTCTGCATCAGGGGGCACCGTGCTGCCAAGGCAGTTTGGTCACATGACCAACACAAAGGCTTATGGGTGGGCAGTCGCAGCCATCCATCACGTGGTTCTGCTGGGTGTGGGTGGCAGGCAGGAGGAGAGGGAGAGCGAATGGGAGATGATGGTGGGGGATGGGCAGGCTGTTCAGGGTGAGGAGGGGTGTTAACTCTCGTGGAGGAAGCACTGAGGTGTTTCTGTGAGGAATTTTCCTCCCAGATACCCCCCCTGCAACCAACCTACCCCCGCGCTTCTGAGCCCCCTTCTTGCTTAAAACTGCAATCACACACAGTGCTTCCCTCCCTCCTCGCTGCACTGCAAAGTCTGGAATGTTCTGCCAATGGACGTAACCTGAAGTTCAGCCTCAGTGTCTGCCTGCACATACACACATAGGCAAAACTACAGCTAAAAAGGCCACACATGGTATTGCAGAAGAAGGAAAATCCTAATGAAACACATATCAAACGAGTTAGGACCGCAAGAGTTTCAGGGACTACTAAACTGTGAAAAATCAGAAACCACAGCGGCGTGAACAAAGCAGCTGAAAGGAGCCACAGCTAATCAGGAGTAACCAGCAGGGACCCAGAGGCCTCACACCGGTGATGCCTCAAACAGTACAACTTGAGCCATCATCAGCAAGAGGAAATGAGCCGCTCGCGTCTCAGCAAAGCCAGGCTCAGACAAGTTCTGTTGACTCACTTGCATGAGCGCATCGGCTGAAAACTTTAATGTGAAACATTGTGCGTGTGCTGACTGACCATGCAGCGATGCTGGGGTTAGTGTCTGTTAAGAGTGTCAGCATTTGCATGTGTGGGTTTCCTGTGAGATTGAAAGTAGAGAAAAGGGAGGTGGGTTGGGTGGGCGGACTCGTGTGCTCGCACTTGTGTGTGTATGTGGCGTGCGGGGGTGGGCGCTGGCCTCCCAATGTGTGAAGCTTGTTTACTAAGGTAGAAGCTGCCATTTTTATTCCGTGCTTGAATGCCAGAGATCTCCCAGTGACACACAAAGACAACGTTTTTGACCTCTTGATTCGAAACCCACGTTGTCGTTGCTGCATCAGCGGCTCAGCACAGCATGACCTCTTTTCATCCTCTGGCCCGACTCTTGCCTAGACCAAAGTACGGACCAATAATAGCTCAGACACACTCGAGAAAGACGGCAGCTTGTCACTTGGCTGAGTATACAGGTGTAATATTGTTAGCTGGGAGTGAAACAAACTATGCAAACTCTCTTAGTAGGACAGAATATAGGTGTACAACACAGCCAGGCCTCTTCTTGTTTGCTCCATTTTTTGCCCCCCCCCACCCTCCGCCTTCTGAACGTCTCTGCACTCTCCTTCCTCTCCCTTCCTCCCACTGTTCCCTCTTCTCCTCCCTCTCCGAACAAGTTTGGCCCAGGGAGACAGGTCGGCAGCGCCACTGGTGTGTTACTGTCCCCATGGCAACCACCTCCTACCCCCCCCCATCCTATCTCTCTTCCACCAGCTCACTTCTCTAAAGCATACGCGTGTGAGTAAACACACACACACACACACATCTCTTATGCCATCCAGTCCTTGGCCCGAACGGGGCTTGTTTGTTCCACATGCCCCTGTGAGTGGTATTTGGAGAGTCCCAGCCCTGCTCCTATTTCAGTGCCTCCCGCACACGGTGTTCATGTCTCTCTGCTAGGTGTGGTCGCCGTCTCCACGGTGCGCTATTGGGCAGAGCTGATGGCGTCTCTTCCTGTTAAGTCTCTGTCCAGACATCTGCCATGCTGCCTTGTTCCTTGCACACTCTGTGGCCCTTGTGTGTGGCTTGCAGCGGCATAAGTCACATAGGGGTTCTGTTTTCACTGTCGGAAACACAGGTATGGATACGTAAACAGGCCAAAAACCTGGCAGCTGCCACCTCTTTCAGGGAGGGCCTGAAAAACAATTTCTAAAAGCTAATCATCGAGTCTGCGCCCTCGCAACATAGAGAGATTTCCGCACACGTCCTTTAACGCGTTTTCCTGTGTCTCTTAACAAAAACGGCTTCTTCGTTACTACCTCCCACCTTAACCAGGCACAGTGCTGCCTAATCTCCTCCTGTCAATCACCTCCAAGGATTCACTCAGTTATATCCCAGCTGACAAACTCAGCTCACCACTACAAACACTCAGATGATGTGTGCAGCTAAACTTCGCTCCACGGCCGTCTCAATTCTTACACAATACTGGCAACAATAAAGAAACCTAAATTACAGTGTTCCTACAGTGTCATTCCCACCAATCCCCAACTCTCCATCTGGGCTTCTCAGGTCAGGGAGCGGAAGGCTGCGTGGGCTGCATTGCTGTGGCCACTGCCGCTGCATGCGTTAAAACTGGGCTGCTGAGAGGGGAGGGAGAGAAAGATGGCGGAGCACTATGCTCTGTGTTGTCCAATCTAAAATGGCTGACATCACAAGCTGCTCACCATCCAAGCAGAGCAAGAGGCTGCTACTGCTGCTGACCCAAACCTGCCCGCTCCGGACGTACGAGCGGCTCCTTTTCCTCCAGGGGTCTGAAAAGGCTCTCGAGGAGTCTCTTTTTATTTGGTCATACTTGGTGGAGATCTACAAGCAAATCGACATTACACTGGTCGGCAAAGGCAGGAGCAGGCCACTGATGAAAGTCAAGAAAGTTAGCCCGACACACGCAAAAGTCAGCACATAGTCATCAAAGAGAAGCTAGCAATGCAAAAATAAAGTGATTTTTAAGGTGGGAATTTCGCAAAAAGAGAGAGGCCAAAATATGAAAGTCCATACAAAGAAGCACAACATGAGTCAACTGCAAACCTGAGGGAAAGGAAACAGGGAGGTGCCGACAGACAGAGGGGTGTACTACTCACTAAGATGCACAGCTATGAGCTCAAGCCATCACCATGGCAACACAATGAAATACAGCATGAGGAGGCACAGTCATAATAATAATAATCTTAAAAGTTTGAACACATTCCCGTCAGTGACTGACAGCTACATCATCTGACTTTCTTTTTTTACTATCACTGTTCCACGTGTGTCCATCAGTAGATGCGGGGAAACCAAAGTCAACCACCTACTAAACTGTAGGTGACAAACGGATAGGTGGATTAGGCTGTGTGTCTATACCTGAGACTCACGTGGACGTCAGACTCAAATTAGCTGCCTGGGAAAGCTTTGCTCTAATCCCTGGAGTGACGAACACTCATGACAACGCTGACATGATAAATGACCATGGTAACAGTTTGGAGACTCATAAGTGACTGTTAGGAAACACGCAACAAGACTATAACTGAGCTTCTTATGGTTGATGCAAAGTGTGTCATAAATCAGAAGCAGCAAATCAGAGCACGTGATCAGAAACATCTCAACAGCTCTTGATGAAAATGCCATGAAAAAATAAATAAAGCTAAAGCAAAGTAAAATACGCACTCTTAAAGGGCAACAGATGGAAAACATCATTAGTGCCAAGTGCTTTCTCGTCAGTGATTTCTAACTTCTTCATTCATAGCACACAGGACGGGAGAAATTGGGGGGGTCGGGGGGGGGGGGGATTCCTACCGCTTATTTTACGGATCCGGCTTTAATGTCAACAGACAACATGTGTTTGCAACTTATCCGAAACGGGGGGGTTCAATGCGAGCAAATAGCGGTATTTTGTCAAATAGCACAGAAAATAAGTGTCTGTACTGTTAACGTTGGGTCCCTGAGCGCAGCGGTGCCAGACATATCCGAAAATGATGCATCTTCCGCTCAAGTTATGCGCAGTGAGCCCCAACTCAATGGGCTTGTCTGTGCTGGAGGTTTAGAACAGTGGAACCAATTCACCGTGGAGGTAAAAGGCAAACCCCCCCACCAGCCCCCAAAAACCCTACACTCTCTCCCCCCGTTGGCTGTCGCCATTTTAAGCAGGCGACATGCAGCTGGCCAGCGCTGCTGAGCCAAAGCCCGCAAAGGTGAGGCTTCAGAACTGCTCGCACAAGTTTGGGAAAGGTAAGACGGGAGTATAAATGTGTATGAGAAAAAAAAATAAATCACACTCACCTCGCTTTTGTCGCAGCTCAGTGTTTGCGGCGCAGGGATTAAAAAGTTTACACTGACATGGGCTCAGAGGAGGCTGGAACAGACGGGAGGTTTGGGCTTCACTGATGACAACTTATAGGTGTACGACCCCTCGGTTCATCGGCTGGTGGTAAACGTCACGCCGGAGCCACAGCGGTCCCAGCAACGACCCCCCCTTTTTTGCGCTTGTTTATTTCGAGTGGCTCTCTCTGTTATAGCAGGGCTGTGGAGGGGAGGAAAATACGACGGACGTACCGAGGGAAGAGACGCACACGTGACGCAGACGTCACTGACGGTTGAGTTGGCGTGAAAGCTCGAGCTCCGCCGCGGAGAGAGAGCAAAAGTGAGCGAGACCTGCCGTTCTCATTTTGACCCGACAACTCAGACCGGGCCGTCTCTGTAAGCGTTTCAGTGGAGTTAGAAAAGGTTCGCAGTCCAGGTGAAATGCGATGTTCCAGCGGCTCACACCTGTCTCCCTCCCAGGTAACCTCTCTTAAAGAGATAGTGTGCCTAAAAGCGATCCCGAGGCCACCCCCAAGCTAACAAAACACGAGAGAAAGCACATGTGCAGCAAAAATATGCTTCATCTGCTGCTTGTAATTTCAAAGTTCACGGAGGACAAAGTTCTGTTTCTCAAGTACGAATATGAGGTTGGCCTACTGTGCCCGAGTCCATAAACCTTTTTACCTCTGCTCTGCTCACATCTCAAAGGGAAATGCTCTACTTTTTACGTTAATAAACTTATTCATCAGCGTTTTTTTGATTTGGACAAAATTATGTTTTCTTTTCGAACAAACTACCCACAGTTTCTACAACTAGCTGCAGCTGAAAGGGTGAATGGTTTGTCCATTAGTGATGTGACAGAGAATTAGCAGCTGCTGGTTATTGGTTGGGAGCACTTGTGACGGCGTTTCTCACTGGTCCCTCACTCAGTCTTCTGCAGTGACTAGTGAAACTGACTTATCATTTATAAATGAAACAATGGGCTGACTTTAAAATAGCTTTTAAGACCCTTGCATGATGATTTCGAATCTAATATGCACATAATATTTTTAAAGGAGAACTTCTACCTCTCAAGTAGGTTTTACAAGTGTGGTACGAGTGAATCCAAAAATCTGCTCCTGAATCTCCAAAAGAGGTTCAACTCGGGCAGAGATCTGGTTTCTGTGAAGGCCACGGCTTAGGAGTTGCTCCGTTTTTAGGGGATTCGACAACCCCTTTTGCCTATGCGTGGGAAAAATGAACCCAAATCACACAGAATAAGTTTGAGTTGAACTGCAGTGGACCTCCTCTGTAAGAGGAAAAGTGAAACCAAACCGTGCTGATAAAGTGTCTCCCATTACATAAACGAACCCCAATGAGCACGAGTGTAGAGCAGCGTATGCATTCACATATTAAGGTTTAACCTTCGATCATGATTCGATTTGTCACGTATGCTCGTAAAACTTTTTAAAACTTTGACAGGCATTGTTCGGAGCTTGGGTTTAGCAACAAGGGGATATATGTGTTGTTTTACTTTGTTCTTAAACTGGGCAATGGAACTTACCAGACTCAAACCATTACACAGAGGAGAGTAGCCTACATGCTTCTGGGAAACGAAGTAAGATTCAACTTCACGTCTGCCAACAGCAGAAAGACCCCAAAAACCACCAAAGTCAGTGGCGCTCCACAAGTGCACCGCTGAGAAACGCTGCTCAGCAACAAGCAGCTCGAGCACATGTGATCACCTCCCATCTCTTCTCATATGATTTCTTCTTCTTTCTTTTTTTTTTACAGTAACATAGCAGATATGGTTTTCCGCATGATGGCAGGGTCACACAAACAAACATCATATGAGACTACTCTGAGCTAATTATTGATTTTCCATTAGGCTCCGTTTATGCACGTGTGCAATTATCACCAAATGAAAGGCGGTGACAAAGTCCCCTCATCCTTCTGAATGAGTCAGTGGGTCAGCCTAAAGACTTAAAAGAGAAACTGAAATTCTCCAAATGTTTCTCACATCTAGAGCATTTGATGCAAATATCTTTAAACTAATTTTACACGATATTAGACCAAATATTCCAGGTGATACAGAGATAGATAATTATATATATATATATATATATATATAGATAGATAGATAGATAGATAGATAGATACCAAAATTATTTCTTGTGAGGTTTGTTCTTTTTTTATGGAAAATAATGTATTTTCTACCTTAATTCATTTAATGTTAGCTTGATTTCCACTTGCCTTGTTGATGTGAAAACAAGCTTCTTCTAACAGTTCACTTATAACGCAAACCCAACAGGTTTCCCTCTCATCATCAAATCTGAAATCTGAGCTGTCCAATAATTTTGTCTCTCACTATGAGCTTTTGTTTTAGGATTAGGCCGCGTTAGAGCCACCCCATGACACATTCTGATTGATTGTTTGCCACTTTATGAGTGGCAGGCACTTACAGTGATTTAGAGCGTATGGCGTGAATCATGTTTGATGCCCTCTGCTGGACAGTAGGGAGAACAGCAGGAAGCTCTTAACGACTTCCACCAAACAGCCAAAAAGGAATTGGACTCTAATGCAATAAATCACACTGCATCCATTAAGAATCAATTGTTTTTTAAAAAAAAACACAACATAATTATTCTATATATCTTTTTTTCCAATGCTTGATCATTCAAATAAAGCAAATCAATGCTGCATTTGATTTGTCAGTCAAAAATCAACATAAACTCTAGCAATCCTGATCATTTGAATATGATTCATACATATTTATTCACGTTAAGTCGCCCAAACTTTTGACATGGTGACCCTTTAGTAAAAAGCATTGGACAAACTGGTTGGATATTGGAGTAAAGTGAGACAGAAAATACCTTGGACAGTACCCCTCAAACCTGTCGCAACCTCTCCCATTAGGCAGCTTCACGGGGCAATTACAAGAAGTCATGCCAAAAATGATGCCGATTCAAAAATTATCCACTTGATGAGAATGATGAATTGATGAATCTGTAAATTGATGAACTGAGGGAAAATTTTACAATGTTGATTTAAACATGACAATGCTCTGGTCCCGGGAATGGATGGATGGATGAGGATATATCCGAACACTGGACACAGATGTGTAAAATACAAATCACGCAGTTTGTTACTCGAACGGTGTCTCTGCTAGGCTTCACGTTAGTTTGTGGAAGCTTTATGTCTCATTTTGGTCATTTATGCGCATAATTGGTCATTTCATATCTCTGTATGGTAATGTTGTGTTTTTTTTTTAATCCTATTACGTTTCACAAGTTGGTTGTTTTGCATCTCTGTGCTCCTTTTTGTCATATTTAGGACTGTTTTGGTCATTTTGTTCCATTTGGTCATAATTGTGCATCTTATCTAGGTTATTTTATGTCTGAAACCAGTCATTTTGTTTTATGTCATAATGTATGTCTTTGTGGACTTGATAGTACATGAGAGGTGAACATCTCATATCGAGCCTTTGAATCATTTTGGACCGTTTATCCCATTTTTGCACAATTTACAGCCATTCTGTGCATCATTGGGATCCTTTTTACGTTTATTTGGGGGTTTTATTAGTCTAATTTAATCAAACATGAACTTGAATATCTCTGTTGGTTAAAAAATCACAATGCTGTGAAGTAGAAATGAATACAAAAAAATGTGTTCGTTACAAATAGATTATTGCGAAATAGGGCCAAATCTGCCATGCATGCAATCATTCACTAACTTTAGCTCACTTTGAAAGTAGATTTGTTTGGCAAAAGAAACAACAATAACAAAATGTGATGTGAGGATTTTGATTAAAAAGTCATGTTCATGAATTGGAAAAACAACAACAACAAAAAGTATCATTTATATTGAAATACATTTCAGAATATCCTAAGAATATCATTTATTATCATAGTAACAATTTTTGAATGTTGGAGCTTGAATTGTTTGAATTGAATTATCTCATTTCACTGATTCTCCACAGTTAATTCAGGGACATGAGCAAAAATGGTGTTTGAACCCACAGAATGCTTCAGAAATGGATAATGAATGATCATTTCTGATTATTTTCCATGTAAAGATGTCCAACACTTTTTGTATTTATGAAGCAGGATATAACACATTTTAGCATAGAGCTCTGTACCTCATGGGACTTGAAAATGTCAGTAGATGCAAGCACTGCACCGTCAAGTCACAATTTATTCATTATAATTATGTGTCTCTTTTTGAGATTCCTTTCCCGCTGGTTGGCCACATATTGATTTGTCTGTGGTCCCATTTTTTTCACATATAGGACATTTATTGTTTTTATTCAGTTTATTAAAGCAATCTAAATATTTTTAGACAACTGTGTGTCAAAGACAGACATTTTATAGACCAGGTAGACATATTCTCACACTGATCAACTTGTTAAGTGGTCATTAGCTTTAGTCCTATTTTAATGTGAGGATTGTGAACACGCTTTGTGTGCCTTCAGGGATATGGCTAAATAAGGGTTGTATTGCCATAACAAATGGAAGTTTTAATTTTAATATACGTAATCGTTTTGGTTATTATATGGCGTTACAGGCCTTGACCAGCATGAGTCGCTGTGGTCCAATTCAGTTTCCTGCCGAAGGGGCACAGAAACGTCGCACTCTCTGATTGGCTGGTGAAGACTGGGGTCAAACGGTTTTGCGCATGCCCAAACTTCCTTTTACGGTTAGCGACTGAAATCTGTCAGCTCAGCGAAGCGTAGATTCCTCTAATACCCTCAAATATTCCTCAGCACAGTCTTCCTCTGGTCGGCGAGTGATATTTATTGCCATTTAAAGTTGTCAACAAATTAGGTTTCAAACTTTTTTAACGTGTGTTGCTGAAGGAAAGAGCAGAATGGCAAGCAGTTCAAAGCGGAAAGAAGAAAGTCATCTGCTGAATGGGGGAGTAAAACAGTCCACATGGAGCAAGACCTTCTGCAGTAATGCTGTTTGGGAAGAGAAGGTCAGTCATTTTCTTGTGCTTTTAGCACATCATCACGTTACTGCGCTTTCCATTTGTTGCTGCAAAATTCTGAAAACATGTACTTTTTTTTTAAATATATATTGTTTGAAATGGCAGCTGAAGCTAGCTGCCATGCTAAGGATTAATCTGATCTGGTTGGGTTAGCTGACTGTCTAATCGAGAGAAATACCACATCTCTGTCCAAGGTTTGGACTTAGTGCCAAACACTGAGAATCTGTTAAAACATTAGTCTTGATTAACCAATTGAATTGTAGAAATTAAATGATTTAGTTAATCCAGCACTGCAGTCAAAACCCAAACATCTTCAGGTCTTAGTTTTGTCATTGCCTCATATCATTTACTCATCACCTTGTGTCTCTTATCAACTTGAACTCAAACACTTGTCGTTAATTTGTTACACTTAATGAGATCCAAGTCATCAAAGATGAACCTCATCCGCAGAGGTCACTGTCACAGTGTGTTGGGTTTATCTGTTGAAGGAGGCTGCTGTGAGTTGGAAGTGTGCATCGTTTGGTTGTTGTTGTGTTAGCCCTGTGATGGACTGGTTACCTGTGGCCCACCTCTTTCCCCCTATCACCTGGGTTATGCTTCAGTGTCGATTGGCTGGAAATAAAATTGGAAAAAGATCAGGCTTCTCCATCACACATACATCTAAAAATGCACTTTCTACGTGAGAGACGTCACAATATTACAGCGAGGACAGATGTTATAATGTCTAACGATAAAAGCTTTTAAGTATAGCTGTGTTCACATCAACACAGTTCTAACAAACAGGTCTCTGTGTTTTCTTTCACAGGACGAGTTTTTAGATGTGATTTACTGGATCCGACAAATTATTGCAGTTATCCTCGGTGTGATATGGGGTGTTGCACCGTTGAAAGGATTTCTGGGAATAGCCATGTAGGTATCCTGTACAACCTGTCTTATCCTGACATCTTTCCCTCAGTCTTATTACATTCGACTGCATTTGAGAAACACAGAAAAGTTAACATCTTTGTTTGTTTTCCCCATTAGATTCTGCATCATCAACGCTGGTGTCCTGTATGTATACTTCAGCAGCTTTCAGCAGATTGATGAAGAGGAGTATGGAGGCACGTGGGAGCTCACCAAAGAAGGCTTCATGACATCTTTTGCCCTGTTTCTGGTGGGAATGCTAGTATTTCAAGAAATGTATCAAGTCTTTGCAAAGTATTGCATCAGATACAGCTGTACCTGATGGAGATGATTAACAAACTGCACTAGCAATTTCTACTTACTTCAATTTGAAGTAAAACAAGGTCTCAGGTGTATATATATATATTTTACTTCTGATAGGGATTTTAATGGTTTCAGTTGGGAGTAAAAGATCCTTTTTCTTGAGTGTAATTGGTCTTTTTGTTCTCCTTTCCAGGTGGTGTGGGTAATCTTTTACACAGCTCTACATTTTGACTGACTGGAATCCACAGGACACTAGATACGAACATTTCTGTTGAAGCAAATTGACAAGACGCAAGAACTTTTTGGTTTGGGGGTGTTTGTGCTCCCTGCATACAGTATGACTTCTCATTGTGCAGTGCATCATGGGAATCGTAGTTCGCAAAACAAGCTCCAGCAAGAACACGGCGACGAACATGCTCAAATAATGTACATCTCTCTAATATGTTTGAGGCCTCCGTTTTTTTTAAGGCATCTCCCATTACATTTCCGAAATGTTGTCCTTTCCTCGTGCAATGCTCGTCATTTCCGACAAGAAACACTAAAGGTGCACAAAGCTCAGACTGGTGGCAGTTCAACTGACTTTTGGCACAGCACGATGTCAAACAGAACTTAGTCAGCTTACTTTCTTCCGTTTTCGAAGAGTGACACGAACGCAGACTTTGCACTGTAAAGATAGGATGAAGTGTGAAGATTCCCCATCCCACTTAATTGCTCATGAGCGTGTCGGTCAAGTTACGGGGAAAGGGAAATGAAGACAAAGTGTCGTCATCTAGTCATTAGGATTCAGTCAGTCCACGAGTGTGACATGTCACCCTATAACTTGAGGACAAAATGCACTATGTTGAATGAACAGAGTCATTTTGTTGTTTCACTCCTAAAGGATACATTTGAACGGTTAAGAGTGCCATCTACTGTGCGAGTCTGCCGTTTTCTGGTTTGTGTCCTTTTTCTTCGAGACGTTAATAAAAAAAAAAAAAACGACTTTTGTAGGGTTTTTATTTTTTGCTCCGTAGATAGAAACTGTTATTTTGTATGATTTGTAAAAAGGTCTCATGCCTAACGCATGGAGATTGTAGCTAACCACAGCTGACATCTAACTCCTAACATCAAAACAAAGGCTGTTTTTTTAAAACATTTTTTTTTTTAGAAGTGCACATTGGTCGTTATATATATTATATCAATATTATTAACATGCTGTCACTTCAGTCAAAAATGAATAATTATCCAAGTAATGAGGGAGGAGGCATGCATGTTGTGTGAAGATGCAAATGTTCAGATGGAAGCTAAACCTGAGTCTCTGTGCACTGCCATAATTTGCTTGTAGTACATCTACTGACATTTATTAATGCCCTTAGTGAGGTAACAATTGGTTTGAATTAATTTAGCTCACAATTAGCTTCCAGATCAAAGTCTTGCCTGTCGTTTTGGAATTAATTTAAACTCGTCTGTAAATTCTGTACAATGTCCTGTTGCTCAAATCCACTTCGTATTACGCCGATTTCTTTGTATTTATGTTATGTCTTGTTTGATGTAACATAATTCTCAGTATTTTATAGTGAAGAACTTTTAAAAACAGTTCTTGCAAAGTTATTGTAACGATACTGTTATATTCAATATGCAGCTGGTGTTCGAAAGGATTGTATTTTCTGATCAAATCTTTTGGGATTCATTAAACGTGGGCTTCATTTAGCCTCCATTTTCAAAAAGAGCTTCTACTTTTCATTGAACTCGTAGATTTTGTTAAGTTGCTTGTTCGGGTCAAATTCAAGTCGTGGACTGTCTTTTGTAACTAAACCAATCACTAACACGCTGCTGGCTGCTTTGAAGTGGTCGTTTTCCCACTTATCAGTCAAATCGCTGATCGTGAAGGATCACGAAGCTTGTGAAATATACCTGTCCCTTGGAGTTAATTTTTCCATATTCTTTTCACCAAAACCTTCACTAAGAGCAGAAAAATGTTTCGAGTATGCGCGATTTCAGTGTTTTAAACTAAGCACCCAAGTGCTCAGTAAAATAGATGAAATAGTCACATACATAGCGTTGCTAAAGCACATAAAAGATGAGTAAGGAAAAGGCCTGAGCATCTGAGCACATTTCTTTAATAGATATAGATAAAACATAAGGGAGGGGTAATTAGAACTGCTGGGAGAAGTTGAAAGACAGGACCTTCATGAAATCTTTAAAATCTCATACTGAAAATTGATCAGAATGAATCAGAATCAGCTTTATTGGCCAGGTTTGACTAAACAAACAAGGAATTTGACTCCGGTAACTTCACTCACAAAGTACAACACTCAACAATAACATGAAATAATAAAAATTAGAAATGCAGAACAGTAAGAGTTGAATTGATTATAAATATGAATAAATAGAAACTATGGGTGGGAATGCTATTCCTGGGTGTTCAACAGAGTGACTGCTTGGGGGAAGAAGCTGTCTTTGTGTCGTCTGGTTTTGGCAAGGAGTGCCCTGTATCGTCTGCCAGAGGGGAGGAGATTGAACAGTTTGTGACCAGGATGTGAGGGGTCTGCAGAGATTTTTACTGCCCTTTTCCTGGCCCTGGACCGGTACAGGTCCTGTATGGAAGGGAGGTCAGTTCCAATAATCCTCTCTGCAGCCCTAATTGTCCGTTGCAGTTTGGCCCTGTCACGTTTGGTGGCTGACCCAAACCAGACAGTGATGGAGGTGCAGATGACAGACTGGATGATCGCCGAGTAGAAAGTGGTCAGCAGCTCCTTAGGCAGATTAAACTTCCTTAGCTGTCTCAGGAAGTATAACCTCTGCTGGGCCTTTTTCTGGATAGTGACAATGTGGGGAGACCATTTTAGGTCCTGTGAGATGGTTGATCCCAGGAACCTAAAGGAATCCACATTGGACACTGTTTCGTTCTGAATGGTGAGTGGGGCGAGTTGGGGGGGGCTTCTCCTAAAGTCCATTTTCATCTCCACAGTCTTCTTGGGGTTAAGCTCCAGATAGTTCTGACTGCACCACTGGACCAGCTGCTCCACCTCCTGTCTGTAGTCAGACTCATCCCCATCCTGGATCAGACCAATGACAGTGGTGTCATCCGCAAACTTCAGGAGTTTTACAGATGGGCTCTTTGAGGTGCAGTCATTTGTGTAGAGGGAGAAGAGCAGTGGGGAGAGGACACACCCCTGTGGGGCGCCTGTACTGATAGACCGGGTATTTGATGAGGTACTCCCCAGTCTGACATGCTGCTGCCTGTCTGACAGGAAGCTGATGATCCACTGACAGGTAGAGGCAGGCACTGATAACTGAGTGAGCTTCTGGTGTAGGAGTTCAGGCATGATGGTGTTGAACGCCGAGCTGAAGTCCACAAACAGGATCCTGGCGTACGTCCCTTGGACGTACGTCCCCCATGAGGGAGATGTACTGTCATCTCTCCTGTTTGAGAGTCCCACCGACTTGAAGGAGACTCCGGGCTGGTTGACTTATTCCCTCATGAAAATACTCAGAGAAGTTGAAGCAAGACTGAATAAAACATAATCGCCAGTGTGCTCTCCAAGTCTTAAAAGGACAGGGATGATTTAAGTGTTCCTGTTGAACCAAGATGAAAACAAACAAACAAACAAAACAAGTACAGGCAACTGAGTAAATTCATGAAATAGTAGTGAAACAAGTGATAGCATTCACATTGAAAACTTGGTTCCTTAAAGGGATAGTTCACCTCTGAAGCTGTATGACATCCAATATTAGCAATATCAATTTCACTTACCCCCTGCTGCGTCCTGTGAGCCGAGTTCCAGCCTCGTTTTGGCGTTGACGAAGGTAGTCCGGCTAGTTGGCTGGGGCCACAAAAATAAAGCGTTTTGCTTCTCAAAACAATATGCGTTCAAAAGAGTAATACATTTGCGTCACAAAATCGTTCATCCAGAAAAAGTCAGACTTCACAATCGCTTGGTGCTATTTTCTCTCCCTTCGTATCACTGCAATGCTGTGTAGACCGTGTCTACCGAAGTGAAGACCGAGCAGTCCCCTGCTTCCAAGCAGCAAACACCGTAACAGGCTCGGCAATCGGCACGTGGCAATCATGGAATGATATAAAGGGAGAGAAAATAGCGCCAAGCGATTGTGAGGTCTGACTTTTTCTGGATGAACGATTTTGTGATGCAAATGTATTACTCTTTTGAACACATATTATTTTGAGAAGCAAAACGCTTTATTTTTTAAGCCCCAGCCAACTAGCCGGACTACCTTGTCAACGCCAAAACGACGCCGGAACTCGGCTCACAGGACGCAGCAGGGGGTAAGTGAAATTGAATAAATGATATTGCTAATATGGCATGTCATACAGCTTCATGTCAAAAGAGGCAAACTATCCCTTTAATAATGTGACAGGAGGAGAAACTCATTTTATTTGTGATTACGCCTGATATCCTGTATATCAAAATATGTTCAAACTAGAATCCCACTGGTAAGAAAGACATCAAAGGTGATATGATGCACTACTGTGTAAGGAGAATTGAAATGTTGTTGCTAATTTGGACTGTCAAACCCTGATCTACAAAGTGTGTAGGACGAATTGATTGATACATTTAAGCAGTGCGCTTTAAAGCACAATATCTCCCTGGAAATCCCGTGTAGGGAACTTAAATAACTTGAAAAGTAAAGAAAGTTCCTGAAAACCTTTAGTTGTGTGATAAAGGCTGGCCGTCTAGCAGTCTAAACTTTTTCTCACGATTACGGATAAAACGTCTACTTTCTGTCACAACTTCCTTCCATAATTTCAGTGCCATGGCCTTCTAAGTATGAGACTCGGTTGTATCCACTAATAACTCGGGTTATTACTAAAAAAAGACACTAAATCGAACTTGCACTTGCAGCTGTTTTCAAACGCACTGACATCATTCAGAAATCTCTGAAGAAAGCCCCGAGTGTGACGTCATCCCCGGGGGCGGGGGAAAATAAAAATATGTGACGTAGAGGCCAAGATGGCGGCTCCCCTCTCCACGATGAAATTTTGGAAGCCGGGTAAGTGCTAAAAAAATGAACTAATTAGGCGTTTGGTGAAACTTTTTCGGGCTTCTGTGCATGAATGTGCAGCTGCTGGCGTGAGGTCGCGTTCCGTTTGGCTGCGGCGGTGCTCACTGCAGCCGCGCGGTGGCTGCGTTCGGAACCGATTCAGCCCGGGATAGCTGTGCCGAATCCAAGTGTCGCCCTGCCAAGACAAAACCCACGCGCGGTTAGAAAGAAAGCAACAATCCACCAGACGGAATTAGAGCTGTTGAAAGGCTCTCTTGCTCAGGTCTATGGGCGTTGCACCAAACCGTGGCTATCATCCTCCTAAGTCCTCAGCCCGCTCACATTTAAATAAAACATCTTATCCTCCTCTTCGCCATCTGTTTTGCTTCAGGCTCTGAGGCTCCGGGGATTTCAGAGGAACGGGAGCTCAACTCTGAGACCGCTGGCTCCCCCATCATCTTCAACCCCCACACCGCCCTCTCCATAGAGAAACAGCGGCAGAAACTTCCAGTTTTTAAGGTTTTAATCACTCTGCTTCTGCACGTGCCACGTACTGTCTCTAAGTAAAGCTGATGATTGCAGCGCAGGGAATGTTTTGTTGGGGTTTTGTGTGCTCAGTTTTTACTTTTTTCCCCCCTTTTTTTCCTTTCCAATGCAGCACAGAAACAACATCCTATACCTGCTTGAAAGCTACCAGACTATAATCATAGTTGGAGAGACTGGATGCGGGAAAACGACACAAATACCTCAGGTTAGTCTATTTGAGTTCATTTAACATTGAAAAAAGAACGCAAACTTGTGTGCGAAAAAGCCCACCAATGCTGCAGTTTCCCAATACCCTGTGTATAAATGAACTCCTCCCAGAGGGGTTTAAAACGACCTTGTCTTGATGCTTTTTTTAGCAGGGTTTGGACCACATCAGCTAAAGCTTAAATTATTCAGAATCTGTTATTCATGCTTTGTTCTCCTCTGCTTTCCCCTTTTCATCTGACTTCCTTCAGTACCTGCTGGAGGCCGGCTGGGCAGCAGAGGGGAAAGTGATAGGAGTTACGCAGCCTCGCCGCGTGGCTGCTATCTCTGTAAGAGCTCTTCTGATGTCCTATTATTTCCCAGCTCCCTCTTTGCCAATGTCATCTTGCTGCAGGGAAAGTTAGTTCTTACTGAAGGACAATAGCCTGCTTTAAATGTTATATCCCCCCCCCCCCCCTCTCCTGCTGATAGGTATCTAACCGTGTTGCAGAGGAGCGAGGGGCCCTGCTGGGACATGAGGTGGGTTACACCATCCGGTTTGACGACTGCTCTGATCCCCAGGCCACAAGGATCAAGGTAGCTGGTGACTGATTTATTATTTTTTTTCAATGACGGGCTTTCCACGTGCTTGGTTTTATTCAGTGTTTGATCGTGCCGGTGTGCTTCAGTTTCTAACAGATGGCATGCTGGTGCGAGAGATGATGGCCGATCCTCTTCTGAAAAGATACAGGTATACACGGATGATGTGTCAAATGTCTTCTCTTCAACACAATGATTGTTTTTTTTGTTTTTTTGATGAGTGAGCGTGTTCTTTTTTTCTTGTTTTCATTTTATAAGTGTGTTGATGCTTGATGAAGCCCACGAGAGAACCCTGTACACAGACATAGCCATTGGTCTGCTTAAAAAGGTAACGCCAACTGAAGTTCAACTTTACCTGCTTGAGCGTCAATCGGTAAAAACACTCTTACAAAGTATGGCCCTCTTGCAACTTTTGTCTCCATCTCCGCAACAGATTCAGAAGAAACGGCGAGACCTGAGGGTGATTGTGGCCTCTGCAACCCTTGACGCCAAGGTGACTGCATCATTAAGATGAACAGATATGCTTGAGTTGTGAGAGGAGAGATCAACGCCGACAGACATGGGAACGTAGATGTCAGATGGGATCACATTGTACTGACATCTGCAATACCCCGATGATAGATAGACGCAATCAGGCCATGACTGTGCTGTGTGCTAAGTAGTCAGCTGAAATGTCGTATCAGACATCTACACTGCTTTCTGCTCAAAAAGCCTTTGATCTACACATGCAGTTGATTTCAGCTACACAGCTTTTTAGTAAGTCGGAGACGTTCTCAAATGTCGGATTGAGGGCATCTTGGGTGTGTTTTGGCTGTGTTGTGACTAAATCTGGGAATATTTACAGTATTAACTCATTTACACAGTATAAGTAATGACGAAATGTAAGCGTAGAGTAAGAAAAGCGTACAAAACGTCTTTTAATATTCTTTCTGGTAACTAATTCTCTGTTTTTTTTTTTTTTTTTTCTAAGAAATTCCACGACTTCTTCAACCTGAACGAGTCTGGGGATCCAAACAAGGATACATGTGGAATTCTGACTGTAGAGGGCCGCACCTTCCCTGTGGATGTTTTCTACACCGTCAGGTAGTCGGCACACAGAATCTAGATGTGATGATTTGTAACTTGCACAGTGCATTAACCACCAACGTGTCTCTGGTCAGTCCTGTTCCAGATTATGTGAAGGCCACAGTGGAGACGGTGCTGAAGATCCACGAGACGGAGGATGATGGGGACGTCCTGGCCTTTCTCACAGGCCAGGTCAGTGGCCATATTGTTTATACGCTTATGCCCCATTTGGCAGAAAGTTTTAAAATGGCTCACATGTGCTGGTCCTCACTGCTCTAATTTCTTACACAATATTTTCCCACTTTAGGAGGAAGTGGAGAAGGTGGTGTCTCTTCTGCAGGATCAAGCCAGGTCTTTGTCACGGTACGGCATGAAAAAACACCTGAGAATTTTGCCCATGTATTCCGGTCTACCTTATGCCGAGCAGATGAAGGTTTTTGAGCGGACTCCCCCTTCTGTTCGCAAGGTAATTTTGCTCTTATTTTTGTATTTATATGGTTATGTATGTAGATATGTATATATTGCCGTTATGTGTTTTTATCTGATGTCTAGTTATGGCAGACACTTACTTGAGAGTAAAAAGAAAAGAAGTGGTAGAAAAGCCAGACTTTTCATGCTTTTGATTTTGTTGTGTTATTTCCAGGTTGTGGTGGCCACTAACATAGCTGAAACCTCCATCACCATAAATGGAGTTGTATTCGTCATCGACTGCGCGTTTGTAAAGCTGCGGGCCTACAATCCCCGCACTGCCATCGAGTCGCTTGTGGTCACTCCCATCTCCAAGGCTTCAGCCAGCCAGAGGGCCGGGAGAGCCGGCCGAAACCGACCCGGGAAATGCTTTAGACTGTACACAGGTATGTGTGACTGTTGGCGTTTTATGTAACCGTTAATTACTCTCCTCCCTTTCTTTATTTCCATGCTTCTTATGGCTTGTGTTCCTTTTGTCAGAGGAGGACTTTGAAAAACTGCCTGCCTCTACTGTGCCAGAGATGCAACGCTCCAATTTGGCCCCCGTCATCCTGCAGCTCAAAGCATTAGGCATCGACAACGTTCTGCGGTTCAGCTTCCTTTCTGTGAGTCACTCACTCTGCATCCACATGCTAGGTGAGGGGTGACCACCCACTGAAAAGGGAATTGGACTTTACATTTTAAGTAGCTAGGAAAGGGCCACTGGTCTATGAAAAAACATAAATAAACACCTTCAAACGAACACGAGACCTGAGTTGGTGCTTTTGAAGATGTGAAGACGTGATGAATTCCCAAGTTTCTCAGATTTTAAGTACATTGTTTCTCTTTAAGAGTGGATATTGTAGTTACAATGCATTTCTTTTTATTGTCATTAAACAGCCTCCTCCAGCTCAGACTATGGTTCAGGCTTTGGAACTTCTTTACGCTCTGGGAGGTAAGAGACAAGGCAGTCGGCAGGGTGATGAAGGGGGGAAAAAGGAAACTGTGCTTTAGCTGCAAGACTAATGGCTAGAATTCTGTCAAAAAGCCTCTATAAGACAAGCTGTCAGTGCACAGGGTGCCGCATCTTTACTGTATGTGTGTCTCTTGGCAGGTCTGGACCATTACGGCCGTCTGACTGATCCCATGGGGGTGCGGATGGCTGAGTTTCCTCTCAGCCCCATGTTTGCTAAGATGCTCCTAGAGTCGGGAAACTTTGGCTGCTCCAAAGAGATTGTTACCATAGCAGCGATGATGCAGATTCAGAACATATTTGTTGTGCCACCCAATCAGAAGAAAGCTGCCGTAAGTGAAACAGGCTTTGAAAAGGAGTATGCTGTTTTGTTTTTTTTTTTCTTTTGTCTGAAACACTTTGTCAGCATAACAATTATCCCTTTTTATTTTTCTGCTGTCTCACCATGAAGGCCCGCGAGCACAGGAAATTTGCGGTTGCTGAAGGAGACCACCTCACCATGCTGAATGTGTACGAAGCATTCATTAAGGTATGTGTTTTCTTTTTCTTTTTTTTTTTATATCTATATTTTATAAGCTATGTAAAGCACTTTGTGTTGCAATTTTTTTTTTTAATGAGATGTGCTTTAGAAATAAAGATTGATGGATTGATTCATTAAAGTATGGTGTGCGCACGTCGACAGCTCAGTCAGAGGCAGAACACTGAGACTACATGGACTTGGAGTAAGTTGACTCTAATCAAAACTATGTGACTCTTCTTGCGTTTTGTGCAGCACCAGAAGAGCTCTCAGTGGTGTCAGGAACATTTTCTTAATTACAAGGGTCTGCAGCGGGCCGTGACAGTGCGAGAGCAACTCCGGCGTCTCATGAACAAGTTCAAAGTGCCACGGACTTCCAGTGAGGGTACGTCTTTTATGCCAAGTGACACGTGGGCTTGAATCAACGGCCCAGACAGAGACACAGATGCTTTTGACTTGTTAGTTTGTACAAGTTTGATTTACTCTTATTCAATTTATTTTGCACAGGTGATCCAGATGTGATTCTAAAGTGCATTGTGTCTGGATTCTTTGCCAATGCTGCCCGCATTCACCATTCTGGCTCTTACCGGTGAGGGCACATTTGTGCTGTTATCATTGCCTCATAAGATGTTGCACATCTGGCAAAGGAATTACCTCTGTTTTCAGACAAATTATTTCAAAACCATGTGACACGCTCGGTTATTCCTTTGCTTTGCCAGGACTTTACGAGACGATCTTGAGCTACACATCCACCCCAACTCTGTGTTGTTTGGAGAGAAACCTCCAAAGTGGTCAGTACACAATCTCGGCTCACCGAGTGGCCAGAAATATTGCTACTGTGGTATTTTCTAAATGACATCTTCGACACACTTGGTTTGAATTACGTACACGACGAAAACATCCGAACGTAATGGGGTTCTGTAACATGCTCTCTAGAAACTTGCAGTAAACCGTGTTGCATTGCGTTGCATTTGTTTGCAGGGTTGTCTTCAATGAAGTGGTGCAGACATCAAAGTACTACATGCGCGACGTGACTGCTGTTGAGTCGTCCTGGCTGGTTGAGTTGGCCCCTCACTTTTACAAGCAAGCTAAGGTAGGCCACAGAAATTGACTGCATACTCCGACTCGTTCCATTTCTTCACTATTCCAAGGTCAATTTTCTGAGATCATTTCTATGATTAGTTCTCAAAACTCTTAGCTTATGTCACCACTTGTTACTTGGTTCCTCTAACTGCCTCTGGGATCTCCTGTGGCTGACTGCTGTGTTTTCTTTCTTTCTTTCTTTCTTTCTTAAAACCCTGTAGCACGGTTCCCTGGCCAGCAAGAGATCCAGGGTCCTCTGAATCCGCCATCATTACACAACAATAAGAAAAGAAGACAAATCTGCCACTGTGCCCCTATCTGTATCATTGTATATAAAGATATGATATATATTTATTGTCCATGTCAACCTGCACAACTCCCTCTACACTGTGCGGCCATGCTACAACAGGACTAAGTGGTATATTTTTAGTGTTTATGTTAACACTTGTAACTTGCTTTTTGGCTGTGATGTAGTTTATATTTGATATATGGTGATGAATGTGAGATAAGGCCAGGCCGGGCCTGACTGGTGTTCATTCAAGCATGGCCATGTAGTTAATTCATTTCTATGTATATACACTGTAGTCGGAGCAGGCTCGGGTCCAAGGAACAGCCACAGGCCCGTCCCCACCTGGCTTCTGTATTTTTTAAGAGCTATATTATTTCCTGGTGCAGTTAATAACGAACTACAACGGACTGTGAGGATGTTTCCCTTTGAGGGACTCATTTTTTTTTTTTTTTTTTTTTTTTCCCCATTTAATTTGCTCACCCCATACCTGGGTGCCTCTTTTTGTATTTTGATTGGTTCACCTAAAATCTCATTTAATTTTGAATGTGTTAAAGTTTCTGTACAGTTATACAGAATGTAGTTCTATATTTTCAAACATTTACTTTTCTTTTCCCTTTTTCACCCAACCCCAGATCTTCCATTGTTGATATGGTAAAGGAACCGCATTGCTTGTAAATCCTTGTTTCACATTTTCTTTTCCCGTTTTGTTACAGTGCCGTTTGGATAAAGAAGCCTTGTCACCACTTTGTGCCAGTTTTTTTTATCAGTCTGTTGCACATTTCGTTCTCGGATGGAATGTATAGATGCACCCAAATGTTGTAAATCAAAAGCTGTGAAATTAAGAATGAAGTGCAATTTGTTCTTATGATAACTGAGGCATCTAGCCTTGACATTCAAAGCCTCAAAAAAAAAACTGCTTTATCTTTTTATTTCAGCAATCACCTTCACTACCATAACTGCCTCTCTTCTCATGGGTTCTCAGTACTTTTTATTCCATCATCCTCATCTACCAGGTGTTTGGCAGAATGACCTGTTTCCTAATACTGATTTGCATTTCATGTCGTATTCGTCCACTTTTTGTATTTCTACCATTTTCTTTCATTCAGATCCTGAAAGTCTCGGTGCGCAGTTTTTTCTCCAGTTGGCTGCTGTACTCTGTCCTCAGCTAGTATGTACTATGAAACCGTTATGGTCACTACTGTCCCCAGTCTTTTTTTTTTTTCTTCTGGTAGAACTTGTTATTCAGGTTGGAACAGTATATTCAGTGAATCTATGGATGCATCACCGAACAGTATCTAAAGTAGAGGGGTAGCACTCAAATGAAATAGATTTACAAATTACATTGCAAAGTACCTTTGCATGCTAAGTGGTACTGATGTAGACGTCCTCACTTAAAATCACCACGTAGACGTATTGCAAATGAAAATATTTTCCTCATACGTGCAGAGACTGAGTATATATGCAGCTAAAGCAGCGATCTGTAGACCTGTGTAACTGCTTACCTCTGAGATTAAAACTGTCACCTGTTGTTTCCTCCTGACATAATTAAATAAAGCCTTACTGTCACACACTGAGCGTTGGTGTTGTGCTTTTCATGCAATGCGTATGTTCGCCAGGTGGTGTCACTGTTGCATTACATAACGCAGTTGAGATTTTTATTTTGGGGTGGGGTGTTTAACATTCTTGTTTTGTAAAACATCTAAAGGGAAAAAATGATAAAAATGAATGTAATGTTTTTGCATCTTTTTGCACTACATTAAGTAGATGAAAATATATGGAATCACAGATTCCAAACCCCCCCCCAAAATATCCCACTTAGTACTTTGTTGCACCTCCTTTTATGAAAGCTCGAATTCTTTGAGGCATGGAATTCGCCAATAAGAGAAACTATATTGCTCATTCGTCAGGTTCAAACGTTCCTGTATAGCGATTGACAGATCAGCTTTGCAGGATCAGGCCCTGTCAAGGACTTTTTTTTTCTTTTTTTTTTTTCAATTTCCACCCTGACTGAAGTGTTTGCTTGCCATGTCGTGAAGTTAATGCGTCTTTCCTGAAGAAGGGATTCAAGGCTTTTTGCTCCACGGCACGATGCATTATCATCCAGAACAATAAATTCATCATCACTAATGTACTAAATGTACTTTCATTTGTTGGAATAAGTATCTTAGATGTCAACGTAGACCTTTGCATTTACTGTTGTATCTGCCCACTTGTTTTCCCTCTCTTCTGTTGTGCATTTCCTACTTGTAAGGCACATTAGTTTCAGTTTTCTCTGACACTTTCTGATATCTTCTTTGGTCCACCTCCATATTTCCCTTTCAAAAGCTTCTGATTTTGTTTGTATTAGCTCCAAATTTTAAACACAGCTGACTGGGCACAACCTACATCTTTTGCCAGATTCTGAGTTGAATAACCTTCTTGAAGGAATTTTAGAATCCTTTCCATTGTTACCACTGACAGCTCCCCTGTTGGGGTCATGTTTCCTGCCAATCAGCCAGCTGCAACAGCTCATTAAGCTCTGCAAACAGTCTCCATTTAAGAGACGACTAATTTGCATATTTAGACCTGTGGAGATCGTTGTTTTTAGAAATGCTAAGTACAAGGTGATTTCATAAGTGTTTCCCCGACTTGATCTAATAAAAAAATAAAAAGCCAAAAATCGCAAATACATGTTTCACAAAGCCAGAATGTTCATCTGTTGAATTAAATGATTTTCTGTCTTAAATATCTGTTATTCATTTATTAATTATGAATTATTAACAACCATTCTTTTGTAAATTTGCTGGTATCAAACAGATGGCTTAACACTTGACTCCAGAATATTTTGGTATAAAAGAGGAGTTCATGATAGACTCAATGACTGCAAGGTGTCCTGTTGCTGTAAAACGAGCCCAAATCATCAACCCTCCACCACAACGTTTGACAGTCTGTATGGGGTGTTTGTGCTGATGCGCTTTGTTTGGTTCTGTTCATTCTGGCCAAACATCCCCACTTTGGTCTCATATACTTTGTTCCAGAAGTCTTGAGGTTTGTTTAGATGCATTTTGTAAACTGAGGCTGAGTGAGGCCTGTTAAGTCTAAGATGTAGCGCATGATGGACCCCAAATTGTTAGCAAATGCAATCATGACAGTTCCCAGATTGATGAGCAGTAACAATTGCTTCTCTAAGATCAGTGCTGATCTTTTTTGTCCCCTTGGCTTTGTATTAACACGCACCTGGATGCTCCAGACCAGCAAAGTGCCAACATCTCTGCTTTCATGGACGTGGTCACATTTGCTCACGATCCGTTTATCGAGTATATTTGATCTGAACTGAAGCACAATAGTGACAGGGTCCTGAGTGGGTTCTGCTATTATCTCATAGGTCTGTTCCCCTTGCCAATATGGCTTATTTAAAGTTTGTGTGTTTATGTTAAATAAAGCCATGTGTTTGAGTCATCTGGGGCCAGGTATAAGTTTAGCATTAAAATACTGAAGGACAGGGGCCCAAAACATTAAATGCAACGACGGCTGGGGAATGTTTATGTAACTTTGTACAGTACTTCAACTGTGGCAAAACTACGCTGCCAGTACAATTCTGAGTATATTCAAGTTTTCTCTATCCTTCCAAGTTGTCCTGGTGGGTCATTTGACTGTGTCATGTTGTTCTGATTTGATGTTGTGACTGTGGTTACGTACCTAATTTCTGACTAAAAAAATACAAAGTTGCGTAAATGGCACCATAAATGAATGAATATGCTCATAAATGACACGAAAATAACATACAGATGTATTTATACGACAATAAATAATATGAAATTAATCAATATCTTTTCTTGAGTTTTCATTTCATTTTGTGTAGATAGCCTCGTTTACTCACTCATATTGAGTTTTTTTTAAATTCCGTGGGCAATTTCATTCATAATCTTTTGCAAACTGAAGCAAAATTGAATACAGAATTGTATAAATGACATGCAAATAAAAACACTTTGAAAACAAATGGGTCAGATATTGCGTGCAGAAAGTGTAGGTCTGCCACAGTTGTACAAAGTTACATGAACATGGAAAAATGTTTTGTCCTATCTTCAATGGACATAAGCAGTGCGCATACGAGCACATTTTTGGCACAAATGGAACATCAGCACACTTTAACTTATGAAATAGGCTTTGTACCCCTCATTAGTCAGTCGTTAGTGAGTCAGTGGTTATTGCAGTTGTCTCTTTTTGACTTTTTGTCAAAATGGAGAAGCAGGTG
This sequence comes from Odontesthes bonariensis, assembly GCF_027942865.1. Classification (NCBI taxonomy): domain Eukaryota; kingdom Metazoa; phylum Chordata; class Actinopteri; order Atheriniformes; family Atherinopsidae; genus Odontesthes; species Odontesthes bonariensis. Next base: position 22,181,661 of record NC_134515.1, read on the forward strand.
ACATTAAATGAAATTAAAAAAGAGATTAGTTTTTAGTTCATCAGATCGGCTGTAGTTCAGGAGGAAGCGGTTGTCTGCCAATCTGAAGGTTGGTAGTTTGATTTCCGGCTTCCATGTTTTGAGGTGCTGCTGGGCAAGACACTGAACCCCACGTTACCTCTGATGTGTGGATGTGTGTGATAGAGGAAAAAAAACACTGGGCTTTCTGTTGCACTGTATCGTCTAAGTAGTGCTGTATGTGAGTGTTTGTAAATCTGGTCAATCTGATGGGAAAAGAGCAATTCTTTCTTTAACTGGCATCTTATAGAGTCTTGCTTCGGTTTAAGTGGCAAACCTTCATCTTGCATCGTACATGTAGCGGTGACAAGAATCCAGAGAGGAAGACAAAGCATGGCTGTTGCCACAAAGCATATATTTGAAAATGCTGACAAATATGGTCAGCTTCTCCCTGAGCAACTGTTTCTTTGCAGAATGAATATCTGCTCACAGTCTACGAATGGAAATCTCAAATATATTGCTTTTGATGTTAAAGAGAGTTAAACATGCCGTGGCTTTACTGTACTTCTGTGGCACAAATATGTGCACAGTTTGCCTTCTGTCTGAAGCGTTGATGAGCAAGATTTTTTGTAAATGTCACATCACTTATTTCGTTCCTCTCTCCTGCAGGGACATGAAACAAACAAAAAAAAAAGAAGCCTTTTATGGTTTGAAGAATGACATAATGTTAAACTGCAGGACCGAAGGAAGAGCAGCAAATAAATCTGAGAATTACTAAATTCTATGTTTAGTGAGTATATTTTGATTTATTGTTCACTAAATGAAATTTGAAAGACGTAATGCATTTCTAACTTTCTTTCTTTATTCACAGTGTCACTAAAAGATTCAGCTTATATCTTATATGCTTTGTATCCCTTTATTTCAGGAGATCTTCTTGAGTATGGCGAGTGAAGCTATCTTTCATTTGTTTCAGTGCTATCTAATGGGAAGGTTGAATTTCTCTACTTGACGAGTACATGGAGGACAAAAACAAGTAAGAGAAGAAAGGCCACATTACTAAATGTGTTTTTCAGTTCTGCTTAGTTGCCCATTGGTGTTGTATAACCACATAAATGTGAGGTGACAGCTGGAGGTATCAGTGATTAATTGACTGCATGTGACTCGGACGAGGCAGCAGTTTGAACAGGTTGTGCATATGTGCTTGAGTGTTCCTCACCATGTTTCAGTGCTGTCAAAAAATCATTGACATGTTCCATCCAATTCGAAGAATGTTTAACTGCTTTAAAGGGTTTGATGGGAAAGCAAGTCATGTGTAAATTGTAATTACCCCCCGTTCAAAGTTTATACATGTTTTGAAAGAAAACAAAGTGGTTAATATTTCTCCACTCAATGAATAATCAGTAATGTGTGCTTTTACTAGTTTTTTCTTTTCTTTTTTCTACGTCTGTGAATTTTTAGGCTATAATTCGGGATCAAACTAAATGGATTAAGATCTTCTAGCCTACTTATTTTATCTGAATAATAACGATCTGTTTGAAAAACACCCATTTCATCTGACTATATTTGTATTTAAATACCATTATGTTCTGAATATGACATGCATATCTCTCAGGATAGTTTTTATAGGATAAAATGGGCTTTATCTCCAAGCATCTATTTGCATGAAAGACAAAAAAAAATTGAGGATTTCAAGCACTGGAGGAATTTTTACATTTGGGAGGGTGGATGCAATCAGTAGCATGGGACTTGTAGAGGCCTCCTCGGGTGACAAATTGAAAGTGTCTCGGTCTAGTTTATAGCCCTGATCAGGTCAAACGAAAAATATTGGAGGTCTGGGTGAAGAGACAGGCCCGCCTGGTGCAGATAAATGGACTGATCATTTCTTATTGAGAAACAATTCCTAAAAGGTAGTTTACTGTGTGACTGGAGAAGCGGCGAGCGGAGAACAGAACACGCACCCACTGCTCCCTCCCTGACCCTTCCTCCACTGCCGGAATTAAATGGATAGAGAGAACGCGTGTTTCTGATGGCACTCCTCCGCCAGAGAGACACTCCATTTGTTATGAAGTAGGGGTTCTGATGAAGTGTAGGGAGCTCCTTTTTCTTTTTTCCCCCTTTTTTCATCCTTCCTTTTTCAGGCACTACAAGGCCGGCCTTCAGTCTGCTTCACATGAAATGGATGGAAGGAGCCGATTGAATTTTACACTCCCCTGGTCATGATTAATGTGTTTGGTGAGGACTATCTTGACAGTGAAACTCCACTACCACTAGCTGGTGCTCAAGCTCCTCTATGGCTGCAGCCTGATAACTTTAAACAGGGGTACTGCAGGTGATGGCTTTAAAAAGCGGGGCAATTTTGTTCGAGAAAATGGTCTTCACTTAGCCCCAACCTCTCCTACTCCTCTCCCCTTGTGTTAATAGAAAATCTCTTGCCCACTCACTTGTTATTACTTCACGGCCAGTTTCCCACTATGCTCTGTACCCAGTGTTACTTGGCAGGTCACGCTGTAAATGTCAATTTATCACTTAACCCACAGTTAAAGAGTGGATGAACGGAGGGAGGCTAATAAAAGTTGCAAGGTCATGCAAGTGGATTCTTTAACAGATTATATATATTGGTTTACTTATTCAAACTACATGCATGGAGGTGACAGGACACACAAATTCTGTTATTGATTTTCCCCTACACCAGGTAAATAGCAAAACGGTGAACTGAGCAGTATACATGTTGTATTGCTTGTTTTTGTCATGCACACGGTACATTTTAAAGGGATAAGCATCGTCACAAATACAGCAGTAGGTCTGGGGTGGATGCAACCAGGGGGTGTCTACTCGCAAAATTACTGAGTATAAACAGCAGACCAAAGTAGAATAAATGAACTCACGATAACAACAGCTCAACACAGTTACAGTACATACACAGTTGAGTTGAGACACGGTTACAGCTCCACTTGGCCATTTAATTCGACCACTGCCCTTGTGTCAGTATACATGCACGGGAACGGAGTTTCGTTATTAATCCAAGAATGTGGTGATTTTGAGACAGGGGTTGTCATGATACTAGAATTTCAAACTTGATGCCAATACCATGGAGGGAGTATGTGACAAATATAGAGGCATAAATGTATTTGATAAGCAGGGCTCCGGACTAACTTTTTGAAGCTGTGCATTAAAATGAAACAACAAACAAACACTAGGAGCACCAGCACAAAAAGGAGCCCTGCTTACATCAACTTAAAAACGCAGCACTTTCATTTTTTCATCTCGAGTGCAACTCTGTAAATAAACGGTTACATCATAAACAGTCAATTTACAACAAATTCTAAATTTTCTAGCATATTTTGAAGGAATATATGTTTAGGAAAAAACAAGTTCCAGATAAACTTTTTTTCTTTAAACACAGAGGCTGAATGCATCAGTATGAATGCTTTTCTTTTGAATAAAACAGCTGTACGGTATTTCTGTAGACTAAACTGTCTGTTCATTACCAAAACATATCCGAGTAATGGTGATAAGATGGAATAAATCTAAGTGTGTTGAGTAGCATGTTGACTAAAGTTCTTTTTTGTTACTTCCACTTAGTTACACACATATCGTGTTGTTTTTGAGAGTTAGATATTCACAAGGGCTCCGTTTTTGCAAGTTTGGGACTCTGTCAGCAAGCTAGTTATCCCTACAAGTGTTGGACCAGAGCGGTAGCGTACAATTTCGTCTCCAGGCAGTTTAATGATACAATGGATTTCAATCCAACCACAAAGTAATTTTTTCCAATTAAGTGTTTTGAAGTTCCAAACTAATCAAACTCATTAAAACCCAAATTGGTCCAAAATGATATAATGCCAATACATAAAAAGTTCCAAAGGTAAGGAAACCAATGGACTGCATAAAATCTTATTTTCAATTCAACCCCACCATTCATGAGGCGACAGTGGAGAGGAAAACTCCCTTTTAACAGGAAGAAATCTCCACCAGAATCAGAGTGAGGAAGGGCAGCCATCTGCCTCCACTGATTGGGGGTTGAGAGGACAGGAAAGGGGTCAAAAAGCGCCATTACACCAGGTCAGAGACACCTGCTGTGAAAGAAAGAAGAAAAACACAAGTTGACTCGACACATTTTGATCATGATACAAGTGTACATGATACATGTGTAATGTATTTACATTACACATCATTAAATAAGCAGCATAATGAATACATTTTTCCTGTCTTGCTCACATTAACGTTTTCATCAGCTGCCAGGCCGCTGCACCCACTCTAAAGACTGCTTTCTTTTGTATTTTGTAAAATTCTGATGGACTTTTTGTAAGACTTTGCACATCTTGTCAACTGGTAATTTTTTCTGTAGGTATAAACAGCAAGTAAATGTGTAAAGTTAAAGTACTAAAAAACACGCACTTCCATATTCTTTTGCATTCACTTGACACAAACATTAGATAAACACAAGAGGTTCACAATGATAGAATAATTGTTTTGTCCTGTGAACATGAAGCCAGTATCAAAACTGAGGAACGTCCACCTAGACATCTTGAAAGTATCTGGTGATAAGGGACCCATATTTAATGGCATTAATAGCCGTAAGGCTGGAGGGAGTGACTGGATTTACAGAAGTGCTTTAGATGTGAGATCAATACGGAGGTAACTGAGTGGATGAACCAGACTAAGCAGGAATAGGAGCAGGTTTAATTTTGCAGTGATAATGTGCTGTCTCAGATAAGAGAAGGAGATTGAAACAGTGCAGCCAGATCGCACATCAGTCCTCCTTTTTCATGATTTGTCTCCTCTAATTTATGACACAGTTTATTTAATTCCATCTCAAATCATCATAATCTTGTTTCTTCATCTGTGCTGTTCATCTGTTTCTATATTAATTTCACTATCTAGTGTACACTTACCAGATGTGTTTATATGGTTATAGCCCCATAGAATCCTTGTAAGTGAATTGTATGTTGCCTTGCTGGAACTCCCAAAGCCTTCTGCATCCACAATTCGAACTGCTTCGATCATCAGGACTTCAGTGGGTGATGGATGGAGCTGTCTCCCTCCAGGTTGTCATAACGTCTGTTGCACGGTGCTCACTGTGTCCAGCTTGGTCGATGCTCTCATGCACACAGATAGATCTTCAGCACTGTTTGTGTATGGGCAGATTGGTGAGTAATAGTGGAAAATGAGAAACATGGACCCACCTTTTAGCACAAATCTCCCATTGTCTGAAAGTATTGCTCTTTTTCTCATTCTATGTGAAGAGGTAAAATAGTCGGTATTTCTTCTTTTTTTTTTTGCAATATAAGAGAGATGACCCTGGCTCCATGTCGGGGATGGGGGTGAGGTCAAGGTATAGAGGTAGGAGACAGAAGATAACTGGAGATAAAAACAAAGGGAGAGTGACGAAGGAAGCGATGGCTGAATGAGGGAGAAATCAATAGGAAATCAGTGTTTGGGGAGGGCTTGTCGTTTATCAGGTGACACGGTTAAACAGCGTTAAAGCACTAAAAGTGAAAAATAAGGGCCATCCCCATGCTAGTATTGATCACAGCGGAATGGGGCGGCAGAAGGCCGAAGCCACTAATAAAATAAGACGTATCTGAGTGGGAATCAGCCAGGGATCGATGGGTACGGTGATCAAGGCCAAAAACATCTTCACTGGGATTTAACTTTGTTCTGCTTTCCTGTATCCCCGTTACACACCTCAGTTTGAACAAAGGTTGATGTGATGGAAGTGGTGGGGTCATTTAGAGGCACTTCAGGCTGAACTGACCTGTTTTGTGTGAGATTTGTGAGAAAGATTGAAATAAAAGCATAAGAAAACTCAGGGGAAGAATTAGGAAGAGAACATTTGTTTTGATCTTACATGATTTAGTTTCTGTAAAATGCTATTTCCTTGTTTTCATCTTTAATGTAAATGTAATGTTTCTGGCAAAGTGTTGAAAGTGGTCTTCCGGTCTTCACTGCAGTGTAGAGAGTGTATTTGTAACTCTGTTCTGGATGTGGCCACTCTCCCGAGTTCCACATAGTAAGAAGCGAACTGCAAGGAATCAGATTGCATGGGTAGTTCTGTTTAGCTACTTTCCTTTGAGATTAAATTGCAATGAGTTGCAGAGGCCTTACATTAAAGAAAACTGTGACATGTATTTCTTGTTACATTAAAGAAATACATGTGTACAGAAAGCATAAAATTGGACTTTGCTGTACAGCTCAAGGCTGTCAATCAGCCAGCAAAGGCACGATGACAGGCGCGACACGGTATTTCTTAAGTATCCGTATAGATGAGGGTGCAGCAAATAAAAATATGCATTTGCTGAAAACAAAACATGTATGACACCAAGGACCAAAACTAAGCCTGAGTAGGGAGAAAGCACTTAGAAGGAGAAAAAGAAAAGAAAAAAAAGACCTACACTCACTACAGACCAGTGGCCCTACCATTCCACATCAAGAAAGTCCTGGAGAGACCTTTAATAGCTCACAGCATGAAGCAAGTGGACACCTTTCAGGATCCACTGCAGTTTACTTGTTGTCCTGAAGCTGATGTTGAAGATGCCATCATCTACGTGCATCAATGACCCCACTCTCATATGGACAAAATAGGGACCACGGTGAGGATTATGCTGCTTGATTTTTCCAGTGCTTTTAATACAGTTGAGCCTATACTGTTATGTAAGTCTGTACAACTTGGATTTGCAGTACAACTTAGTGTCCTGTCATCTCCAGAAATATTCAGGTGACTGCAGAGGTTTGGTGTAGCAGTGATGGATAAGAGTACCATTTGTGGCATTTCTGTGGGGACAGTCAACTTGAACAAGAACAAAACAAAAGATATGGTTGTCAGTTTTCGGAGGACTAGGAAAAAAGTCAAGAACTATTTTCATCCTGGGGGTAGAAGTTAAGGTGGTAGAGGGCTCCAGACATCTGTGTGTTCACCTGGACAGTAGACGAAACTGAAAATGCAGCACTGAGGTTGCTTACAAGGAGTTGAAGAGCAAGATGTTACATAGCGTCCCTTCGTCTTTGGTGGAGAGAGCAATCTGCTTGGCAGCAATCTGTTGTGGCAGCAGCATCAGAGCTGGTGAATCAAAGAAACTGAACAAACAAAGAATGAAGACTCACTCTGTGTTAGGGACTTGCTCTTAAGCCCCTGGAATTGACTATGTAAATGCTACAGAAGCTGCTCAACATAATTTACAAGCTGCGCACCCTCTACATAGAGATGAAACACGGAAATGTGTTAAGTCAGAAGTTTCCTCAGCTTCACTGCAGCAAGGAACTTTACAGGTCATTCCTGCCCACAGCAATAACTCTGCATAATGACTTTTTAATTTTTTTTTTTATTGTGACTAATTCCTAATAACTGTTATTTATTCTTAAGGCTGCAAAAGAAATTTCCCATTTTTGGACGAACAAAGTATTGTTCAGTTGAATTCAGGCAGGATATAAAATGTTTCATCATGGGAAAAGGATGTCAGAGCAACTTTGTATTGATTGACCCTTCCCTCTAAGGTGTCAAGTGCACCCAAACTAGGACAGCAAAAGCTCCTCCACTACATAACAGAAACACTTGATTTTCTCTTAGTAATTGCTTAAGGTTTCAATTTTTCCTGCATTTGGATATGCATAAGTAATTATTTCTTTCTCTTCAATCAGTTCATTTGAAAAGGCTTAAAATTGAACTCACCTTAATACATCTGGCTATTAAAAGGTGTTTCTGTTTGTTGAAAAGACCCAAATATAGCCTTGATTTGAATGAAATACAAAACAAGAACATGAATATTTAGATGCTTCACAAACTTTTAGGTTTGCCTCATCAGTTGTTATTGGTGCTCTATTGCCAGTAGCGATAAGAATAATTTGACATCTGTCCTTCTCCTCTCTTTTTCTTCGTCTACTCTTCTTCAAAAGTTGGTCTGTTGGTGTCTTCATGCCAGAGGTTTTATCTCGAAATGGGCCATAACAAAGAGTTAAGGCAAGAAAATAAGTTGTTGTGGCAGTTTAACATCTGGCAGTGAGCATATAATGAGAGTAGCTAAGCTTAGAAACAGTAGGTTTTAGTCTCGTGCTTCTAGTTTCTCGCTTCTGTTTTAAGATCAAAGAAATGGTTTAAATGTACAGGGTATCTATGTACAGACTACAATTTTCTGCTTCCAAGTTCTTCCCTTCTCATTTATTGCACACCAGATGGTGAAACAAGGACCATGTGGAACAGATATGATGGCGGAGGTGCTTGTGGAGAAGCTGAGGCCAGTGGTCCAAGGGGACACTCATTCCACTGATGTGGAAATTTCCTCCATTGTTTTTGTGTGGATTTAGTTTTACACGAACAGATGTCAGTGGACCTAAATGTTCCCAAATGTGAATGAAGACGTTGGATGTTCTTTGTCTTTGAACTCCCTCCAGACCTTGCCTGCTCTCTGTACTAGTATATCTTTCAACGTCTTGTACATAACACTACAAAAAACATTCAGATGTGCAGTAACCACTGGCCAGCTGTTGTAGTCTTTTGGAAATCTCTGTTCCGTGCTAAACATTCAATCTTTCAGTATGCTGACGTGCAGGCAGTTGTGCTACTCACAGCCATTGAAAGAAATTTCCTGTGTTGAATGCACACAGTGACTGATTAGTTCAGAGGCAGTGACATTAGACATCAAAAGGTATGACAAACCTTTTCCTCAGGACAGTGAGGGTACTTAGTTATGGAAGACATATAGTTAAATAGAACGGATGATAAGAAATGGTATCGGTTAGAGACTGTTTTCTCCTCCATCTCCACATTTTTTTATGCCTCATACAGCAGTATGTTTTACAAGTGCTACAAGTGAGAGGCGACTGAGGAGAGAGCAGTTTGACAAATAGCAGCAGATCATGCAGAAAATGTGCAATGCTAAACATCAGTTACTGCACATGGGTGAAATGGTGTGTTTGTGCAGTGTTTGCTGTCCAAGGGATACTGGAGGGGATGTTTAGAAAAAAAAAAGAAAAAAGCCTGGCTCTCACAGCTGGGGACTTGCAATTGAAAACATGGCTTCATTTTCACAGTTTAAAAAAATTATGTTGAGGAGGGCAGAAAATCTTGCTGGGGTTTTGAGTTTCTTTTGATGTGTCCTGATGACGATTATGAAATCCAATAAAGACTAATTAGGAAATTAGGCAGCAGATCAATAAAGTTTGCTCTAGTGGAGCATACTGTTTGTGTGTGCTGGTGTGAGTCTGTGTGTTTGTGAACGCGTGTGTGTTTGAGGCGGTCAGTTTCTTGTCGAGCCCCTTTTGCCCAGGGAGTGTGTTGCAACTCTGACCCGGCCAAAGCAATTGTTATTGATACTCCTCTGTGGATTCAGCCTGGATGTAATTTATATTTTGTTGACTGCCGGGTTTCTTCGTCTGTGTGTAACCTGATTCTGTGAGTTCTCATTTTTACTAATTTCATCCTTCTAATGTTACAACTAATGTACCCTGAAACCTCTTTATTGCACTTTATTGCTCCAGCTTTGCGTTACTTACTTAATTTATTTATTTAGAGCTGGTTTGATCGCCACAAAAACAAGTGACGTAGTGGTGTTGCATTCACAGGAATTTGATGGAGAGTTGTTTCTGTTTTCTGTTTTGCTTCAATCTGAAAGATCGGTGGTTGTATCTAGACTTCCATCCATCCATCCATTATCTATACCGCTGAATCCGTCAATCGGGTCGCGGGCGGGCTGGAGCCTATCCCAGCAGTCAATGGGCGAGAGGCGGGGTACACCCTGGACAGGCCGTATCTAGACTTTGTATGTTAAATTTTCTATGTTAAATTTTGAATAGATTTGAAATATTTTATGATAGCCTTCAAAAAATTGCAGTATGGTTGAGATAGGTTGTAGTTCAGGGGTTAATGGAGGACATGTTTAGGATGATAACAAGTTGCCATTCCAGGCCAGGCCAAGTGCTGGGTGTTTTGGGCAGTACCAAGGCATCCCCTCTCGTCTCTCTGACATCTAGTCCTCTCCTTGGCCCTACATGCCGCCCACCTTTCAGTATGGAAACAGGACCTTATTTAGCGGCCGGACTCGTCTGTGTCCACGGCTAGCGATTTGTCCTTGTCTAATTACGGCTGCTGGCTGCTGCCCGCGTGCACATGACTAATGGAGCGGCCGGGAATGGGGAGGGGCGAGGTTAGAAGCAGGGAGGGGGCAGCGGGGGAAGAGGAAGCAGTGGACGAGCAGACTGGCCGCTGGTGATTTGTGGACCAGGCACTCTGTCATTGCCCTGGACCCATTTGTCTTCAAGAGCAGTCGGGAAGAAGAGGGGTGGAGATGGAGAGCGTAGTGGTGGTGGGGGCTCTAGGGCAGAAAATGGTTTACAATGACTCCCATTTTCCACCACTTTCATCCTTGGCCGTAGAAGCCTGCATGGTTTGCCAGAGACAGGATGGAATGGGCGGCTGACGTGATGTAGGATATGACAAAAACCTTGACAGCTCACTGCTGCTATTTCTTTTTAGAGGTTTGGCTTGATGGCCACCCTCCCTCTCGCTTTAGAGCGGGCCTTATCTGTTTCGTCCCTGTCATGTGGTGAGAGCAGAGACTCTGTGGATTCAATGCTGTGCTGAACTCAAACTCTGAGACCAATTTTATCACCCACAGCTTGGACTTTTTCTGTTTCATGTCCTCAATTAGTTCTCAGTATACTTAACCAGTGATGACAGTTATCATAAATAGTAAATAACAGAAAAGCCCATCTTTGCAAGTCATTGATTACCTTTATTTGCAAGTGCTGGAGTTTGTCTGAGCCCTCCATTCTCTATTGGTAGGCCCTCATTCTGTATTTTCTTCCATTTATGTGCAGGTTGCTGAAGACACCTGTGTTCCACCTGGGGTCTTTATTAGGTCCAAGCTTATATTTCTTCTGCCGCTCAAACAAGAAAGAGCAGCAGCAGGGCAAGGACTACTAACTCTGTATTGATTTTACACAGTTTTTTACCTGCCCCCCTTTTGCTCTTTCTCAAGGTCTTTTTAAGTAAATAAACACCAAATTTGTCATGTTTGGCAACGAAGAGGAGGGGATAGATGGAGGGGATATAGGGTGGTGGAAAGAGTCCAGGCCGAGGCCTCGTGCTGGGTTAGCCATGATTCATTTTGCCATCTCATGGATGGAGGGATTTGAGTAGGGTTGTTGAAGGGGCCTGTGGAGCCTCTCTGTGACCTCCCTTGCTCCTGTTCCTCCCCTAACAGTCCTGGGCAGCCCTGGTCCTAAATCACAGGCTGTCAGTGTGTTGGCAGAACAATGGTGCAGGGTTTTCTGTTCCATCTCAAGCTCCAGCCGACTGGACATGGTTTCCTCTATCGTTAGCATGAGCTCGTACCCTCTCTGGTCCTTCCTGGCCTCTGAGCCCCACAGGGCCTGACGGAGGCAAGGGATTAGGCTTTGCCTGACCATCTGAGTAACTGTGGACAGTTGGTATGGGGGTAGTGAAGAAGAGATCTTGGATTACACATATTAAATCTAATCTTTTTGCTTGTTTTAAATGAAAAGGAGTTCAATCTGTTTAAGAGAGTTGATTAAAATTGTGACTGAGCATTTTTCTGCTTAGGATTGTACCTTGAATATTTCAATGTTGGTTGGACTTCAGACTCGGAGAAACTGATATAGTATCTGACTTGAATTTTTTTAGACAGAGGGTATGTTTTTTTAAAATGTAAAAGTATTGGTAAGATTAATGAGCATCAGAATAGTTTTTAGTAGCACTTGTGAATGATGGTACTGAGTTACTGTCTAATGTCACTAGTTTCCCTTTTACCCCTTTCTCCACCAGTCTCAATTGTTTTCTCTGACTTTCTGATTCACCCTCGTTGTTTTACTGTTTAAAATCAGGACTCTTAGGTCAATCTATCAAACTTCTAACTGAGAGATGATCAATATGTCAGCAGCACGGCACTCTCTTAGCTCTTATGATGATGTTCGTGGTCCTGTGCCTGCCTTGGCTGCTGTAACTGCCGCTACAGCACGCTGAACAGGGGATCGAACTCTGCCTGTCAGGGGGCCTGACGGAAAGCATGAATCATTGTTACCGGAGCTGCTGTATGTTCCCTGGTGCTAGGCTGGAGTGCAAACTCCGATGCACTGTTATCAGTCTGGACCACACATCCACTCACACACACCTGTATATTTTTTAACCCATTAAGTGCCGATGCAACATTTAGAAAAATCCTGTGTATGGGAGGCCTCAGTTCTTAAAGGGTTAACAAAAATGCACAGGATTGGAAAGGCTGTTTTAACCTTATAGAAAACACAGTAATTCATGCCCTTACTGCCAAACACACACACACACACCTAAATGTACACGCTTTATCACTCAATTAAGTGTCAGTTAGTATTTGACCCATTAGCTCCTGGAACTTGATCCAGCCTGCTCACCACCTCTGGACTTGTTATCCCGGTGTGAGCTCAGTTCAGCTGTCCTGGAAGGTTTCCGGTTACCCCTCTAATCTCATTGGAACGCTTTAGCCACGGCTGGCGGATGCCTGTATGTCCGACAAACTGCCGTTACCCTAATAGCAAACTGCTTTGTGTTTATGGTTTCAGCGTGCGTATTCATGCACATGCACAAAAACAATATAGATCTGTTACTGAATCGTAAACACAGGGCTGGGGAGCATGATGTAGAAAGATTATTTGTGTGTGTGCGCAGTGTGTTTGTATGTAGAAATAATATCCTAGTTTACAGGACGCAATTCCCCTTAATATACCCATCCTAATGTAATTTGGCGTCTATGGAGTGTCTGTGAGCTGGGCTAGGCTGGTGTGTGTTTCTGCTGACTGTTCCCGTTTTGTGTTTATATGGATGAGTGGCTCTCTGGGAGAGCATTATGCATCCTTTTCAGCATTTAAAGATTATGTGCATGGTGGAGGCAGAAGCATTAGACAAACAAGGAAATATGTCTTTGATTAAAATATCTTTTATCTCTTTATTGATTAAAAGGCTTAGTTTGGTAATAGAATGTCTCTGCCCCTCCTCTCTGGGCTTTTTTTCTCGTTCCTTTCTTGTGTGTGCTGTGTTTATCGTCTCCATTGCTGTGGATAAAAAAAAAGGTTGTTTTACTAGAATAATCTAAACAAACATGGCCCAGCCATTAAAATGCAAGTAAAACAGAAAAAAATGTACATTCGGTTTGTTACATTAAAGAACAGTGTGTTTAAAACCATGCCCATCACCGTCCATCCATCCATCCATCCATCCATCATCTTCCGCTGGTCCGGGGCAGCAGCTTGAGCAGAGACCCAGACGTCCCTGTCCCCGGCCACTTCCTCCAGCTCTTCTGGGGGGACCCCGAGGCGTTCCCAGGCCAGCCGAGAAACATAGTCTCTCCAACGTGTCCTGGGTCTTCCCCGGGGCCCATGCCCATCACCATTCTAATCAAATTATTTTTATAAATCATAAGAAAATGAGCAGAGTTTTCTGCTTCTATAAGTTGCAGACTTATAGATCCCAGATCAGCTCAAATGAAATACACTTTAGGGCAAACAAAGAAGCTTTGGTTTAACTGAACAAAACTGCTCAGATTTGAAATAAGAAATGCACACTGCAGTTATTACATAAATGAAATTGTGCAACTTAGGTCAGGAATATGCTTGCTTCTTAATTGCACATTCACATAAGCAACTTGCTCAGTCGTTGGTGTAATTGTTCACACTTGCCAGTGTACTACCCCTGTTACCTGAAGATTCCACACGGAGGTCCACTAGATGGCCCAGGCCAGAGAGGCACACCACTCTGGTTCTCCAACATTTTTCTTTGTGCACAGAAGTTTCCAAAATGATACTGATCCCTCGCAAGCAAATTTTATAAGCAAAGGCACATCGTAAAAATATGTTTAATGCAGGCATTCTTTACAAGCTTGTCTTAAAAACATCTAGCTATTTTTCTTTTATCACTTCCAACCGTATGACCCTACGTTGTCAAATTTGGCCCTACACTGCTCCTACATATTGCTGCTTGTGAGCACGTAGCATTAATTTATGAGAATTTCACGTACAATGCTCCAAACAACAAGATATGTGAGGCAGCCATGATAAATGTGTATCCATTATTAAAAACAAGTATATATGTGGCCTTACGTTCTCATTACAGGTATGTACTGATGGCGATTAAACTGAGATATCTGAACAGTCAGAGCACATGAGTGGGGGTGTATCTGTTAATCCTAGCTGTCTCATGAAAAAGTTTGCAAAACTGCAAGGTGAAAATGAGTCTATAGTGAGACTCTCTCTGTTGCTCTGCCCAAAATCAGTCCTCCCAATTTCCACTCAGTTACAGTTATTCACTAAATGAATCCACAGTTTGTTTCCCCAGTAAGTGTGTCCACATGAAGTCACATAACAACGGTGTCACAAGACTGTGAAGTTGTCCCTCAATTCACCAAGAATTTCAATAAATTTACCAAGCTGCTTGTTGTCCAATACAAAAGACATGGGCTGTTTAACAAGATATTTTTAATATTTGTTGTAAGAACACTAATGCATGAATAAGTTACTAATGGACTGAGTTGTAGGAATTTCTTTTTTACTCGCAAATGCACCTTGTAAGCGGAAATAATTTGCCCACAAA